>NC_079488.1:85851284-86512187 GCF_020520425.1 Spinacia oleracea | reverse complement strand
CGCTGGTGGTCGAAATCGCCGCCGGTTTCCTGCACCGCTGCTCATCTCTCGCCGCAGCTCGCCACTCGCCGCCGCTATTATCCGGTAAGAACTTTTGCGTCCTCCGATTCCTCACTCAACACTACTCAATTCGCAATCAATTTCAATTAGAGATTTTCAATCGATTTTTCGAAATCGATTTTTCAATCGACATCTCAATTGATTGTTAGGAGGTTTCAAAATCGAATTTTAATCGGCATTCTCAATCGATTTTCCAATTCTGAATTCAACAATTAAAATCGATTTCAATCGATTTCTCAATTCCAAAAATTAAAATCGAGTTCAATTTGGTGGCTGCAAAATATATCTGTGGTTGTGGTGATGTGCTTGTGATTTCTGGTGGAGAGAGACTAAGAGGCGACGGTGGAGATGGACCGAATTAATTCAAGAGGATAGATTTTAAAGATTTTGGTTGATTTTAATTTTGTAATATCTTCTTAGATTTGTTTCAAATGTATTATTCCGAATTTTGATTTTAGTTATCAATTTTGTAATTTCAATAACTTATTTTAGTGATTTATGTGGTTAATTTACTTTTTCAATTCGCATTATAATTTGATTGAATCTCTTGATAATTAACTTGTACCGCTTTTATTGTGCTAGGAAAGCATATAATAAATTTAGAACATGTTTGAATAAATTTAGAACATGCTTGAATAAATTTAGAACATGGTTGAACAAATTTAGAACATCGTGAATAAATTTAGAACATGCTTGAATAAATTTAGAACATGCTTGAATAAATTTAGAACATGAGCTTAAAAATTTAGAACATGATTGAATAATTTTAGAACATGAGCTTACAAATTTAGAACATGGTTGAACAAATTTAGAACATGGTTGGACAAATTTAGAACATCGTTGAATAAATTTAGAACATGCTTGAATAAATTTAGAACATGAGCTTACAAATTTAGAACATGGTTGAACAAATTTAGAACATCGTTGAATAAATTTAGAACATGCTTGAATAAATTTAGAACATGCTTGAATAAATTTAGAACATGAGCTTACAAATTTAGAACATGGTTGAATAATTTTAGAACATGCTTGAATTAATCTAGAACATGAGGTTAAAAATTTAGAACATGGTTGAATAAAATTAAAACATGCTTGAATAAATTTAGAACATGGCTGAACCAATTTAGAACATTGTTAAATAAGTTTAGAACATGGTTGAATAAATTTAGAACATCATTTTGAAAATTTAGAACATCGTTGAATAAATTTAGAACATGCTTGAATAAATTTAGAACATGCTTGAATAAATTTAGAACATGCTTAAATAAATTTAGAACATGAGCTTACAAATTTAGAACATGGTTGAATAAAATTAAAACATGCTTGAATAAATTTAGAACATGGCTGAACCAATTTAGAATATAGTTAAATAAGTTTAGAACATGGTTGAATAAATTTAGAACATGAGTTTGAAAATTTAGAACATTGTTGAACAAATATAGAACATAGAGAGTGTAAAAGTGTTCTCACCATAAGAAGTGTTCTCACATAAGGAGGTGTTCTCACCGGATCCCTCCCCTATATATATATATATATATATATATATATATATATATATATATATATATATATATATATATATATATATATATATATTGGGTCGGGATCCAGTGAGAAGTACACTAAACGTGAGAAGCGTGAGAAATACATGTTGGAAATCCTAGTGAGTACAAAAGAAAATGAGTGGGAAATGGGAACATGTGGGAATATGAAAAGTCCCACATGGAAAAAACACAAACTACATTTACTGTTTATATTTAGGGACTTGAGGGAATCATTTGTTTAAGAAAGCATGAGAGTGGCATGGGTGGACACACAACACACACGCGCGCGGGCCGGGCCATGGGTCGTGGGCCTTGGTACTTGGTGAATGCGGTTCGCGGACGTGGGTGGTTTTGTGGGCCGGGATATTCTTTTTGGTCAGCAGTGGGTTTAATTAATTCTAACGGGCAAAAAGAATTAATCAACCACTAATTTCGTAACTGTCCCATTAATCCCCACTTATTGCCGGTTAATCACCCAGTAAGTGTGGTAACCACCCACTATTCCACTACTAGTCGTTTATGGCTGTTACAATTTTCCCTATAAATTGATCTCTTCCGTTTTTCCAAATACATTCACAGAAATCGTTTCAAGCATTCTCTCTCAAATTCTCAAACACTATTCTGTTCTTCTGGGCAAGTATTCTAGTCTCCAACCGAGGCTTGTGAGTGCACACAAACCTTGGTGTCGTGTTAACCCTGGAGGGCAACCGCAAGTGTTCTACTGCGTCGAAGGTAGCGCAGAATTGTCATTTAGAGCAGTGGTTCGGCCACGGCGCGACAAAGTGTTCAGTTCGTGCATACGCATTATCCAGTTAAGTTGTTCCAATTATTTATTTAGCTAACAATACAGGTACATCAAGTTATTAATACAAGTACATCGACTTTGTCTTGCAAACACAATGAACATCTATGATCTATCACAGGTACATCGACTAAAACAAAAGGAAAACAGAGACATAGCTTTTCTTTTCTTCTTTATCGACGCATTTCAACTCCTCAAGAATCAATATGACATTTTCATTCAAAAATTAATAATTGAAATTATGCCTTAGGGCAACCTCTGCTTTTCAAACAATCAGTCTGCTTGGCCATATTTTATCTGTTTTGTCAACCTGTTTCTTTCTCTTTCTTCTTCTCTTTTCTATCATTAAAATTATCGCCTCCATTAAAACTTGCAAGTTCATTTTCATCGAGAAGTCCATCTTCCCTCTCCACAAGTAGTACATATATTCTTTACAACCAAGTGAACAACCAAATTCCTAACAGCAGTCAATGGAAATATCCTCCTGAGATTTAGATGGGCCAGATCCTGTCTACGCCCCTCCCCCCAACAAACACACACACACAGAAGAAAATAAAAACTTAAACCTTTCCTCACTCTCTTGGAAGCAGTACTGCTGAAACAAAAACATGTATCATGAGAACAAAGATGCTATAACCTACCTCATTCCGTTCAACCAAGGGGAAAATATTAGAAGAAATCAATGGGGCTTCCACGTTTTGGAATAGGCATGAGATTGCATAAATTGGCCTTGGCATCCAAGGTAACAAATCTGAAAGTGTTTAGGATGCTCAGTGCCGAAGTTAGCATGAACATTATCATAGGCGAGTTCTAGTCTGACACTCAATTTGTTCGAGATCTGGACGAATTTCTCAAAATTCAGATTCTTTCATCATTTGGTTGGACCGAATAAGAATGTCCCTTGTAACATTCTTTTAGCTAGACAAAACCAAAGTGTTGTTTTACTTAAGAAATTTTCAAATGTGTTTTGCCGTTATTTTTCATCAATGGTTTATATTTTAAGGATATACATATATTTGGATTCAAGAGAGTCTAGAGTCAAGACTAAATCCAAAAGGAATTATTTTTTCTTACCTAGTTTCCTTTTTTGCAATTAGTACCTTCGCTATAAAGGGGGTCTAGTACTCATCAAAATTCAGCCCTTAACGAGTGAAACTAATTATTGACTCAAACATGTGTTCTTGAAATTTACTCTGTCTTTACATTTGTTGGAGGATCACAGGATCAAATTCATTTATACAAGTTGGTGATTTCAACCCCAAATTTCTTGTCCACCCTCCCTAACACATTAACCCTTGATGCTTACTCATCACTTAACAAGCTTACCTCGTGTAAATCTCACTGCTTATATCATTTGCTCAAAAGTCAAATCGGGACGGATTTGTGGTCGGCAATAGCATAAAGTGCCGAAATCCCATGACAAATATGATGGGCATAATGGTGCTCAACATGACGGCAAATGGCCTACAAATGTGACAGTAACAGTAGCATACATCACATGACAAAGTAAAGTCCAGCTCTCTTCTTCACCTTACAAGAATAGCTTATTCTTTAATTAGTAAAGTTTAAGTCCAGAAAAGAATAAATCAGTATAGGTCGAGTGACGAAAGCTAAAAACACCTGAACCTCTCGACTCTGGTGACACATGACATATCTACTGTCCCAGACTCCCAAGTAACTGCCATCATCTTTTTGTCTAATAATATTGTTCTCTCACTAGCGCACACACCCAAAAAAAAGAGGCAAAAAAACTTCTCTGAAAAGTTAAAGTATTGTTGATGCATTAAATGTAGGCTATTTAGCGTTTTCCCTTCTCTTCTTTTGATGGTTCTAAAAATGAAATAGTGCAGCTAGCCTAAAAGCTATGTTACATGGATTCTTCTTTTATGTTGAATACCTGCATCGGATCCTTGTCACTCGAGGGTATGGACACTTCTACACTTTATTTTGGATCATGCAATTTTCTTACAAAATAGCCGTGTCGGACTTGGACATGTAACTATGTCCGATATGGGTATCCGAGTCCGGGTGAGATAGCTTAAAATACAACAATATAAGACCTTTTTGGTCTCGAGCAAGTAGAACCACCACCTGTCAAAATATCAAAACATGCTATGGAAGACTACCCAAGACTTATCAAGTATAATGTTGGACCACATACATTATTACTATGGCAATTTTTCTATTAACCGAGGCATATTTAGCGTTTTCCCTCTTCACAAAAGTCTTTTGTCTCCTTCTAAATTCCAAATCCTATATGACAGGCCAAAAAGGTCCATTAACCAATATATACATGTATGGCAAAGGTATCAGCACTACAATCTGCTAAAAAGCACGGAAAGCAAATAAGGGCAATCACATAGTTGAGTGAAGCGCGCAATGAAAGAGGCCAGGATTTTATGCCTATAAATTCCAATTCTAAGTAGGCAGTAGCAAATGGTTTTTTCTAGTTTTTATAACAATATCTTCTGATATGCTGCAAGGCAATACGGGATGACGCAGAAGTTTATCTTCTCTGTATATGAAGTTCAAATCAGATAAACACTTCCCAAAGGAGAATCTCTACAAGATTATTGAAGAGCATCCCCAGCACCCTACAGCAGTGCAGCCTACAGTCAACTATTACCCTCTTCAATCCATACTATTTGTCTGCATGACTAAATGTTAATATTCAATATCTTCTATCAACTAAATTGTTGATGCATTCCTACTTGTCAATTTACAATACCAGCTATATTAGCTGTTGGCTTAGCATATTAATAAAAATTACTAACAGCTTCTAATATGTGCGAACAGTGTAACCTTAATAGACGCTTAAAAATGAAGGGAGTAACAGAATCATTGAATGTAAAAATTTGAGGCAATTCAGTAGCATGAACTCTAAGAAGCCTATCGCAAACAAAGAGTACCCACATCATAGTAGCAATGGACAACAGATGAAAGACAACTGTACCTCAAATGATGAGACATATAACATACCTGGTTGAGAACCTTCCATGGATCAGCTCCCATTCGGTCCAATTTGTTGATGAATGCAACCCTCGGAACTTCATACCTCCTCATTTGCCGATCAACAGTTATTGATTGGCTCTGGACACCACCAACACTACAAAGGACGAGAATGGCACCATCAAGAACACGCAAGGCGCGCTCTACTTCAATGGTAAAGTCCACATGACCAGGAGTATCAATGATATTGACCTGTGATATAAAGTTTTAAATGTAGGAAAAGAGGACTACTCTCAACAAACTGTGATAAATACAACGACATCTAAGATTCACGTAACACAAATAATTAACATCGTGAAGTTAAGTGGGAGTTGCCATAAGAATCATATAAATTTTCAACTTAAAAGCTAAAAGATATCAAAGACGACTAACATCAGAATTCAACTCCAGAATGCAACCTATCACAAAGACAAGGCTTGAATTTGTGAGCAAAGGGAAACTGCCTTAAATTTTCATGTGGAAATATATAATCATAGTAAACACATTTCCAATCAGATCCAGTTGATCAAAGATGCATTTATAGTGTCATAAAACCACTCAAGGAACGTTTGCTTTGTAATTTGAAAAGCAGCTCCTTTCCTTTTTTTCCACCAAGTAATTGGTCAATGGCTTGTCACACCCGTTACAAGACTAAAATCCATAAATCTAACCAGTTATTTCAATGATAGGTCCCATTTACCATCCAATAGTGGAGGAGGCTACTACCTACGGACGTACACTAGGATCTAGTTGAACAGATGGAGCCCCATGATGCCTTCATACAGTCAATAATTGAGAAGTTTATGAATATATCTTTCCCTTTTCATGCACCAATAGTTACATATAAGTATCTCATACCCTAAGTATAAATTTGCATGTTATAACATTAAGAAAAAAAGTCAAAAAGATCCTTCCATCCCCAAGGGCACCTATATATCTACCATGAATCAACTTATGTAAACCTGGATTCTTCAGAATCAAACATAACCCATTGGAAGAAGACAATGATCTTAGTATAACATTTTTAGTCCCAGGTATATCTAAAACCCAAAAGAACCATGCATCTACTCATCTAACGGCAAAGTCACAAGGAAAATATCAACGAAAGAAGAATAAAACATTCTCTCTCCCCCTTTCTCACTTTTACCACAAGTGTAACTCAGCAGTACTATGGATACACAAATCAGGAGCCGAACATTCAAACAACTACTGTACAAAATTTTGTTGTTTTCTCTCCATTGTGAAAAAAGAACTCAATTTCTTAGATAACTTGGAACACATTTTTTAGGGAGAAAGGACCACTTCAAGCCTCCATAGAAGTCATATGTTTACTCACTTCAAATAGGCTAATCTTTAAGACAATTAGCATATAAAAAGGGGAAACGTTAGTTGGAACTCGGGAGAATAGGGAAATAGTACAGGAATGATATCAAGCATAGGTGATAATAAAAGTGATGGTGTTATTGGTGTTGGAAGTATGTCGTTCAATCAATGTGCATTATACTCTAAACAATAGTTAATAGGATAAGTCACAGATTGACGGTTAATATAATTGGGCTTGCAGCTTAATATTAACTAATCATATAGGGTCGCACGCGTAAGTACAGATTGAACCAAATAAGTGCATGGGCCAAGCTTGGAAGCGAAGCTATGCTACGCGCCACAACACAAGGGCAAAGCAAGAGTGACAAGCCATATTAGTACAGATGTGTTTTACTTAACCTATGCCTTTCCTAAATCGGACAAGGATAGGTTGTTAGGTAAACCTAAAAAGATCCTTGACTATGTAGTTAGGCTTCATGTATTTATGATAATTGTTGAACATTATAATCATCCAATTGTACTTGGTGATGTAAGCTATCACCTATCATCGTGGTTTGGTCGTGCGGTTTGCTGACCATGTTCTCAATCGTAACCCGACGGAGTCAGCTATTTCAACCTATGGAACAGCCAAATTTTAACCCACTATACAATACAAGAGCACAAAAAGTTCACATTTTTTTTCTTTTTCCTTTATTTGAAGGTTGCCTTTGCCTACATCCAGAGTTGGGAATGAGATCACCCGCACTTCCGGAAGCTCACTGGCTCCTATTTCGGTAAGCTCGTAATTCCAGAAATTAATGATGACAAACTTAACCCACTTCACAAAACAACTAAAGGTTTCACGGTTAGGGATGTTCATCGGTCCAAACCCGGAACGGACCGGACCGACCCGAACCGGACCGAAGACCGAATTTTGATAATTCAAGACCCGAAGACCGGACCGATTATGCTTGGACCGAACCCGGACCAGACCGAAAAAATCGGTCCAAAACCCGGACCGGACCGGTTTGGACCGGTTGTAGACCTATTTCTATATATTTTTTATTTTTTCTAAAAATTATGGTAAAAAAGAAAAAAATATATATAAAAAGCCAATTGTTTAAGGCCTTTTTCGGAAGCTAAAATAAAATATATAACAATATAGTAATATTTACAACATATTAAAGGAGAGAGTTACATTTTTAAATAGAATATATTTTATTTTTTTAAGGAAAAATCGGTCCGGTCCAAAATCGGGTTTTTGACCGGACCGGACCGGACCAGACCGAAGACCGAAAATTGATATTTCTTGACCCGAAGACCGGACCGATTGCCTTAGGTCCGGTCCGGTCCGGTCTGGGTCGGTCTGGTCCGGTCAATTTTTCGGTACGGACCAATTTTTGCACACCCCTATTCACGGTTATTTCTTTCTCTTGATCAGAAATGGCATTTCATTAACAAATCACATAGACTTTCCCAAACGAATCAAATCAAATTGCAACATAAAACTATATCGCATCTCTACTAAATACTTCATTGATCTCAACCTATAGCAAAAAATGAAAAAACATAATCGGATTGTACAATTCATGAATACCTGATACCCCTTCCAGCTACAGTAAGTAGCAGCAGACTGAATGGTAATCCCCTTTTCTCTCTCCAAATCCATGGAATCCATCTTCGCACCAACGCCATCTCTTCCTCTAACCTCGTGGATCTCGTGAATTCGTCCAGTGTAAAACAGAACTCGCTCAGTCAACGTCGTCTTCCCCGAATCAATATGAGCAGAAATTCCGATGTTTCGGACCTTCTGTAATGAATCCTGCAATTGAGTGCCTTTGTCTTCTTTGACACGGGCAGCGCTTCCGGTGGAGAACAACCGGAAATGACGGTGGAGGAGGAAGGGAGACGCCGGAGATTGAGTTGGGAGTGAGGGGGATGAAGTGAAGAGCGTGTAGAGAAGGCGAGAAGCTGAGGATCTTGCTGATCTCGCCATTTCTAATGGAGCTTTCTGAGCTTTGAGGTTAAGTTAAACCCCTCTAGCTTTTGATAAACCCTACTGAGGTTTTTCCTCCTATTGATTTTTATTTACACTAATATAAACGTGGTCCACGCTAACTAAGCATGGACTAGCGCAACATAAATACGGAGTAATTGTAATGCGACAGTTATTTCATAATTTTAAATAGTAATTATTTAGATGGTTCTATGATAAGCCCCATATCATATATAGAAGGATTACAAAAAATGATTGACAGTGTAAATCCATATGTTGCGATATTTCGGAATATTTGAACCATGTTGCGTGACCAATGTGAATATCGAGATTTGCAAATTAGGAGCATTCGTGCTAGAGAAGGTAGACAATATCTTCACACTGAGGGTGCGTTCTGTTCACCTTAAAAAAATAAGTTTCAGTTCCAATGAGTTCAGATAAATTCAGATAAGTTCCAATAAGTTTCAATAAGTTCAGATAAGTTCAGATAAGTCCCAATAAGTTCAGATAAGATCAGATAAGTTTCAATAAGTTCCAATAAGTTCCAATATTAATATTATTATTTATTATTTATTATTTATTATTTATTATTTATTATTCATTATTTATTATTTATTATTTATTATTTATTATTTATTATTTATTATTTATTATTTATTACTCCCTCCGTTTCTTTTTGTTGTATCCGTTTCCTTTTTAGTCGTTTCATAATGTTGTATCCACTTAGAATCTTTCCATTTTTGGACATACTTTTTTTCCTAAAATACCCTTATATTTCAATCTAATAACCAAAAAACCTAAAGAATCTACCCATATTCCCACCTAATTTTCCCCACCCATAATATTTTATTCATTTAACCCACCCACCTCCCTTATTAAATTAATAAAACCCTAACGTCACTCTCACCTCTCTCTCCTTATAACCCGTCCCTCTCACCCTCTCTCTCCTCATTCTCTTCGGATCCCTCTCTCCTCCTGTCTCCCTCTCTCTCCTCAAGAAATCTCTCTGTTTCTCTAAAAACCCTAACCTTCTCCGCCCCTGTTCTTCGTTTTTTTTGGTGAGATCTCTCAGATCTTTGGGGTTTTCGCTCAAAATTGTTCTCAAACTTTAACCGGAACGACATTCCGGTGAGATCCCCTCTAGTTTTGTCCCCTTTGTCGTCCCAAATCCCGGTTGGTAATCGATTCTCTGGTGAAATTTTTTTGGGGATAAAATCGGAGTTTTATTAGGGTTTTATTAATTTCTTAATGGGATCCTCTTCCTCCAAATATCTTCCGACTTATTCGGTTGGTACTTCTGGGCAACGAATTCCTGACTCAAACTGTGATTGGGGCTCGAAATGCATTTGTCCCAACAACGAGCACTCGTATTCTGGCGAGTATCTGAATAATTTGAGGTTGGCCCAGAAGGAGAACACGAGTACCCGAAATTATCTCAAAGCTTGGTTTGAGAAAATGGAAGTGGAGCCTGGTGAAGAGGTGGAGTCCAAATACGACGATCGAGTCCCCACACCAGCAGATCTGAGATTCTTTGGAGGAGACGAATCTGATGAGGTATATTTCCTTATTTTTGGGTTTTTTTCCTGATTTTTCGAGTTAATTAGGGTTTACTCTGTTTTTGGGATTTTTTGTGTTTCTTGGAGAAAATCTGTGATTTTTGGTTGAAACGTAGGTTTTCTAATAAAATTAGGGTTACTCTGCATGTTCTGATTTTTTGAGATTTTTTGTGAATTTTAATGAATTTTTTTCATTTGTTGATGATTTTTGTGAATTGTTTTAGATTTAACATTGGTTCATTTTTTGTGATCATGCATGTCCCATAAATGTTTGATTTTTGTGTTAAATGATGAAGTTTTCGAATTGCATGTCAGAGATTCGTTGATAATTTTTGTTAAATGATGAAGTTTTCTAATTGCATGTAAGAGATCCCTTGATTTATTTTGTTAAATGATAAATTTTCGAATTGCATGTCAGAGATCCCTTGATTTTTTTGGTTAAATGATGAAGTTCATGAATTGCATGTTAGAGATCCCTTGATTTTTCTCGATTTTTATGAGTTTATTTAAATTGCATGTTGAATACCATGAATGTTGGTCTGTTTTGGTTGATTTGGATGTTCAATTCCATGATTACTTTGATGATGTTGTTCTTTGATCTTGTTAAGTTGATGTGAAATATATTAAACATATTTTATGTCCCCTCTTTATTGCAAGGAACCCAATCACTCTGATTCATTCGACCTATACTATGTGGGTGAGTGTGAGAACACAACTGCTGGTCCAGAGGTTTCTGATGGGCAATGTTCGGTTTCGTCCCCAAACGTGAAGGAAGATGAAATAAAAAAAAAGCCACCTAAGGGTGTTGATGATGCTTAGAGATAAGTGTGTCTTCTATAAACCCTCTTTTAATTATATTTGGATTGCTGGTTAGCTGTGGAGACATAAGGTGGAGTAGCCAACAACTGTGATCTGTTGTTGGCAAGGGGTGTTGTTGTTTTGTTGATGATGTGATAGGGTTTGGAGTGTATTCATGTCCTCTATTATTGCCTTGTTGCTTGAAACATGTTGCCTTGTTGATTGATGAATGTTGCCTTGTTGATTGATGAATGTTGCCTTGTTGATTGATGAATGTTGCCTTGTGTGCTTGCTGATTTAATAATGTTGCCTGTTGAAACTGTCATATGTTTGCTGGTTGATTAGTGTTGCCTTGAGAGGGGTGAAAGCATATGGGATGGGTTTATGAATAAAATTTTAACATGTGATTGGAAAAAAACAGTTTCATTAAAGTCCCCTCTTATTGTTTGTCTTTCCTGAATGCTTGGTCTGTGATGTTAGGGTTTGAATGAGGTCTATGATGAGTCTTTCAGTGCTGAGAAACTATCCATGTTTCATAAACCACAGTGCGCCATTAGCATCCAGCCGTAGGCTGTATGAGGCTTTTGTGTGCTAATGGTTTGTGAACATGGTGTGGTTCAATGAAGCTTGGGGACATCTGAGACCAAATTTAACATGATGATGAGTCTTTCATATGCAGAGTCTTTCATATGCTGATGTGTTTTTTCAAGTTACATCGATGATGAGTCTTTCATATGCTGAGAAACAATTCAAGTTACCTACACTCACTCGTGCTGCCATTAGTATCAGTGATGATGCTTCTCAGGCGCTAAGTGTGTGTAGGTTGAATTTGTTTCAATGATGCTTGGGGACATCTGAGATGAATTTTGATGTCATGCATGTTTTACTTTTGTTAGTTAGGTGGTCCTTCAAAGGGGATTGACTTATTTTTAAATATCCAATGCGATAGTTCACAATTTGTCAATTCCCTTTGGAAGGACCACCATGACACTTAAACAACATGTTTGATTGTGGTGTTAATGATAATCAATGATGTTAAAGGTTGATATCCTGAGATTTATGTTTCAATACTTGTCCTTTAACTCCTTTTGTCTAATGGAGTGATTGTCATTTCACATGATCAGTAGTGAATATCAATCATTCCATTCGGCAAAAGGATGTTAAAGTTGAGAAAATATTGATACAATAGATCAATGATGCTATTCAACAACTCTGAGATTGGAACCCTAATGTTTGCTAATGTCCCATGTGTGAGTTTGATCATTGTGATCTGTGATGTAATTGTTGATTATCTTAGATTTTGGTTTCTAACATATTCCCTCGTCCCCTTTTACAAAAGGGGATAAATCAACCTAACTGAGATTGTTGTGCCTTGTCCATTGCTGCCTTGTTATTTGTTTTGAGTCATCTATGATGAGTTTTCATTTGCTGACACTCAAACCCTATATTCCATTAACACTCATGCGCCATTAGCATGAATAATGCTTCTCGGGAGCTAAGTGTTGGTGGATGGGGTTTGTGTGAGGGATGCTTGGGGACATTCTGAGATGGTTGTGTGTACTTGCTTCTATGTACTTGATGCCTTCTTCTTCATGCTTTGTTCAATGATGAATTGGTTTAAGCATATCGAATTTTACTTTTGTTGACGCATCGGTATCTAGGTGGTAAGATTTTCCATCTGAAAATGATGTGATATGCATTCTTTCCACTTAGATGCCGATGTGTTTAGAGAAGTGATTTTGCATATGACTTTCTAAGTATGTTGTAAGTAAATACCTTGCCTTTGCTGCCTTGCTCATGGCCTTGTTTTTTTGAGTTGTTCAATGATGAAATGATTTAGTAACTCGAATATTACATCTTTTGACGCATCGGTTTCAAAATGGGAATAAATTCCATCTGAAAATGATGTGATATTCATTCTTTCCATTTTGAAGCTGATGTGTTTAGAGTTGTGATTTTGCATGTCCTGAGTTTCCTACACTTTTAGTATCCTCTGTCAAATGGAGTGACTTTTCTATCCCATTTCTGTTTGTGTTAGTCATTCACTCCATTTGGGAGGAGGATATTAAAGTTTAGGATTCAATGATGATGAACACATACAAACTGAGAACAACATGTCCCCATGCTTTGCCTTGCCTTGAAAATGAATTCATGTGTTGCCTTGAAAACATAAAGTTGTCCCCTTAATGGTTTAAGGAATGGCTGACTCATTAAATTGGTGCATTGTTGCCTTATGATTTTGACTTATCCTGAAATCATATGTTAATATGCAATGTACATGTTCCCTTATGATTTTGAATAATCCTGAAATCATATGTTAATATGCAATGTACATGAATAACTACAAATATGTGAGTATGATGAACAAAAACTAAAGATTAACAACAACAAATTGATTCATTCATTCTTCCAGTTGATATGTTGCTTCCAAAATGTTTTAAATACATGTGATGCTTTCATTCAAGCTTACAAAAGTGACATTTTGTTTGCTCTTGTAATTTTTAAAACATGTTCCCAAAACACAAAAAGTAATCTCTCGTTCTTGCTCTATACTTCACTGATTTGCTCTCCATTCATCAACAAGTTGTTTGCATTCATTCACAGCCCACCTTGGGGCCTTAACTTGTTCTGGCAGATTCCCCTCATCTTCTAAAATCTTTTTCTTGTTGTGTGGGAGTTGGTAGTCATTGTCCCCCTTGTGTTTCAAAATTTCATTTCCAACATATTGAAGTGACATCCACACATTAGATAGAGTCTTTGCATGCAGTTCATTATATGCCTCAGTCACAGCACCACTTAAATCTTCAACTGTTTTAGGCATCTTTTTGTGCATTAGTGATTGAATTGACCTAAAGAACCCCAAGTCTAATATGTTACAATCTGGACTGTTTGCTGGCTGCTGAGTCAATATCAATGTGAAGCCATCTTGCTTGTAATGTTGCTGCCATTCTTGATCATTTTGCAAAATGTGTGCCTTTGCATTGTCTTGAATGATGTATATCACCCTTTCCCCCTCATGTGGTGGCCATTTCTCTTTAATTGCTGGGATTAGGTAGTTGATTAGCATGGCCCTAGTTGCAATCTGATTAACTGACTTGATTGGTTTAGTCTCAATTGTCCCCTTGACTCTATTTTTGGATGTTCTCTTTGCTGCCACTGCATCTGTGAATGGAAATATACCAAGTTTCCCATCCCACTCACACTGCCCATCTTGTCCCCACCTTGGCCTTGCTACTGCTGCCATAAACATGAACTTTGGAATCTTAGTTCTTGATTTTCCCTTCCTGTGTGGAAATGGTTCATTGTTTGCTAAATAAACTCTTTGACTTTTTTGTGTAAGATAGAACCATTTCTCATCGATGTGAATGAAATCATACATGCTGTAATATGTGGGATCATTTGGTATTGAGTAGTCCATTAAGAGACCAAGTACCCACTTCATCCTTGCCATCTTGCATTCTTCTGAAATGCCTGGATTCAATGGACTTGAATGTGGTTTTATCTGTTTTCTTTTCACCATTCTCCAAACTGTTGTGGGACTCAAATTGAGCATCCTTGCTAGATCAATAATGGTTGTTCTATCCCCCATGGCTATGGAGGCTATAGACTCATATGTTACTTGAATTCTCTTTCTCCCACAGTTGTGATATTTGCTATCATAGAAATACGAATCCATGGCTGCCTTATGTGCCAATGCTCTCTGCCATATTAGTCTAATTGTCTTCCTTGTGTAACCAAACTTTATAACAGCCTGCCTATTTGTCCCATGAATGAGTTCATCTGAATGCTTTTCTTTTCTTAAGAGAAGGAACAACAAGATTTCCAACCTTAATTCGTTGTTAATCCTTGGGGTTCTAGGCTTATGATGATTTTGCTCTGTTTCTGTTTGATGAATTGGAGATGGTGGGAACTCTTGTTGTGTTGGCATGTTCAAATCAAACAAAAATGGAACTGAGTGGTTATCTGATATACCTGATGTATGTTGTGGTCCCACTTCACATTCTTGTGCATATTCTTGTCCCACTTCATTCAGATCTGGCAATTGTTGATTTTGCTCAAAGTCCCCTATTTGATGAGCATTTACTTCACTTACAGCATTTTGGGTTGCTTCATCATCATCATAATCTGAATCAGAGTTCGTCCCGTCTCCTTCATCATCGGAAAAACCGAGGAACTCGTCCTCCTCTTGATCTGAAGCCATTAATGTCCCCTTGCTGATTAATTGTAGTGCATTTATTGCCTTTGGTTTTTTGTTCTTGTAACTGATATTAAAACAGTTGGAATTTATGAGGGTTTTTGGGTAGAAATTGTCCCCTATTTATAAAGGGTGGTAAATGTATAAAGTTTGGAGGGAAAAAGTTTGGAGGGAAAACTTTTTGGTAAATTTCTGTTTTTGGAGGGAAGTGTAAAAAGGGAAGTGGACTTTCCCAATTTGGGAAGTTTTCCCTCCGTTTTTTTCTGTTGCTGTAATCTCATTGGATGAAATAAATCCACCTCATGTACTTTGGTCCCCACTTCAATCAGATTTTTTCTGATTTTTGATTAATTAAATGAAAATATCCCCTTTCCCATAATTCTTTAATATTTTCTCTCTCCTTACTTTAATCTTTAAAAAAGAATCTCTTACACATTCTTACACACAATCATTTCTCTTACACCCAATCATTACACTTATACCCATACAAACCAAGATTCTATTTTTCTTAAAAACCCCCCAAGATTCCAAATGGATACAACATTTAGAAATGGAGGGAGTATTTATTATTTATTATTTATTATTTATTATTTATTATTTATTATTTATTATTTATTATTTATTTATTATTTATTATTTCTTATTTATTATTTATTATTTATTTATTATTTCTTATTTATTATTTATTATTTATTATTTATTATTTATTTTTTATTATTTATTATTTATTATTAATTATTAATTATTAATTATTAATTATTAATTATTAATTATTAATTATTAATTATTACTGATTAATTATTAATTATTAATTATTAATAATTAATTATTAATTATTAATTATTAATTATTAATTATTAATTATTAATTATTAATTATTAATTGTTAACTATTAATTATTAATTATTAATTATTAATTATTAATTATTAATTATTAATTATTAATTATTAATTTTTAATTATTAACTATTAATTATAAAGTATTAATTACTATTAATTATTAATTATTAATTATTTATTGTCAATTATTTATTATTAATTATTATTTTTTAATTTTTATTTTTTAATTTTAATTATTAATTATTATTTTTTTAATTATTATTTTTTAATTTTAATTATTAATTATTTTTTTTTAATTATTATTTTTTAATTATTAAATTTTTATTTTTATTTTTTAATTTTTAATTTTTTTAATTTTTAATTTTTTATTTTTTATTTTTTATTTTTAATTTTATTTTTTATTTTTTATTTTTTAATTTTTAATTTTTAATTATTAATTTTTAATTTTTAATTATTAATTTTTAATTATTAATTACTAATTATTAATTATTAATTATTAATTATTTATTATTACTTACTACCTCCGTTCCTAAAAGTTCTTTACGCTTTCCGTTTTAGTCCGTTCCTGAAAGTTCTTTACACTCCTACTTTATTCCATTTTTACTCCTATTTGGCCCACCATAAATTACCCACTCACAATACTTTAATATTAGTTTCCACCCACTCACATTGTTGGACAATTTATAGCCACTCATTTTTTATTTGTTACCCCATCATCACATGTTCACCAAAATTCCTTAATTACCGTGCAAATAGTAACCGTAAAGATCATTTAGGAACGGAGGTAGTATTACTTATTAATTATTAATTATTAATTAATAATTATTAATTATTAATTATTAATTATTAATTATTAATTATTAATTATTAATTATTAATTATTAATTATTAATTATTAATTATTATTTATTATTTATTAATTATTAATTATTAATTATTAATTATTAATTATTACTCCCTCCATTCCTTTTTGTTGTTCCCATTTCCTTTTTTGGCGTTTCTTTTTGTTGTTCCCCTACTGAATCTTTACTATTTTTGGCCATAGTTTTTTTACCAATTTACCCTAAGATTCCCCACTATTTACCAAAAATACCCTAAGATTCTACCCTTTCCCACCCACTTTTACCCCACCCACCTTATTTAATTATTTAACCTAACCCCACCCCCCTCCCTTTATAACCCGTCCCTTTCTCACTTTTCACTCTCATCCCTCATTCTGATTTCTCTCTCTCGCCTCTTCGGATCTCTCTCTCTCTCTTATTTCACTCTCTCTCTCTCTTAAAATCCCTCCCCTGTTCTTGAGAAAACCCTAGGTTTTCCGCCTCTGTTCTGGGTTTTCCTCTCCAAATCTCACAAATCTGAAACGTTTTCGCCGAAAAACTTTCATAAAAATTACTCGGATTCATTTTCCGATCAGATCCCCTCTATTTTTGTCCCCTTTTTTGTCCCTAATCGTCGCTGATCTTTGTTTTTCTGGTACGTTATGGGTTCTTCTTTGTCTAGAACTCGAGGTGATTCTGGGGTGGGAACTTCTGGTCAAAGAATCCCCGATTCCAACTATGATTGGGGATCCAAGTGCAACTGTCCCAATAACGAGCATTCCTACTCCGCCGAATATAAAAACAATCTGTATTTGGCCCAAAAAGAAAATACGAGTACTCGAAACTATTTGGAAGAATGGTTTCGGAAGAGAGAAGTGGAGCCAGGAGAGGAGGTTGAGTCAAAATATGACGATCGGAAACCCACTCCCTCAGATCTGCGTTTTTTCGGTGAAGGAGATTCCGATGAGGTATTACTTTTGATTTTTTGCGATTTATTTAGGGTTATTGATGTCGGTTTTATTAAAATGGTTTGATGATTGTTTGCATGTCTAAAAAAGTGGGATTTGATAAATGTTGGATTTATTTGGAGTATTGTTCATTAAACTCGGATTATTTATTGGATAAGTTGCTCTGATTTCCCATTGCATGTGTTAAAAATGCAGATCTGATTTTATTTCGAATTTTTTGGGAATTTTTTGGAGATTTGTTGGATTCAATCGGGCTTTTTATGTTATTCTTTGCTCTGTTTTCTCATTGCATGTTGTTAAAATTGAGTTCTGATTTTATTTTGTGCTCTGTTTTTTCATTGCATGTTGTTAAAATTGAGTTCTGATTTTATTTGGAGATATTTGGAAATTATTTGAAGAAAATCGGAATATTCATGTGTTTTGTTGATCTGTTTTCCCATTGCATGTGGTTAAAAATGGGATCTGGATGTATTTGGGATATTATTTGACATTTTTTGGGTAAAAATGGGATCTGGATGTATTCGGAAAATTAGTTGGATTTTAATGGAATTATTGTGTGATTTGCTCTCATTTATCTCATTGCATGTGGTAACCATGGTGATCTGAAATTATTTGGAACTTTATTTTGTGTTGTTTGATTAAATCTGATTTTAGTTCATGGTCCCCTGTTATTTTATGATGGCACTAATCATGTTGTTTGTCCCCTATTGATTGCAAGGAACCAAGTGGGTCTGATTCATTTGATCTGGTGTATGTTGGAGAGTGTGAAAATGAGAATGGTGATGCTGTTGGGTCTCCAGGGCAACTTTCATCTGGTTATCCCTCCTCAAAGAAAGGAGAAAAGGGGAAAAAATCGGCTTCAGCATCTGATGATGCTTAGATAAGTCTGTCTCCTTTCTCCCTTTTTTCATTTTATTGAATGATGGCTAGCTGTGGAGTCATAAGGTGGATGCCAACAACTGTGATATGTTGTTGGCCAGGGGTGATGTTGTTTGGATGATGATGTTGTGATTAGTTGTATGGATGTTGATGTTAGATAATGATGTTATGATATTGATATTGATAATGATGATTGGATGATGGTGTTTCCATATGGTTATGAAATTTTGTGGAATGTTGTCTGTGTGATGAACATGATTTGATGGCTTAATGTCCCCTGTTTTATTGTATGTTTTGTGTATGATAAATATGATGCTTTGGTGAGTATGAGATTTGATCAGTATAACTATGTTTTGGATTAGTAAAGGCATGAAATGAATATAATTTGGGGATAGGGTTTGAGTTATTTCAGTCCTCTCAGTGTGGCCTTGTGTTGAATGCTTAATGTCCAAGCATGTCCCTTTAGGATACAGTAATGTCCCTTTATTTATTGTGATCGATGATGAGTCTTTTTAATGCTGAGGAACAAGTCTTACTAACCACAAATGCTCGTGCTGCCATTAGTATCAGTAATGATATTTCTCGGGCGCTAAGTGTTTGTGGTTTGGAGTTGTTTTAATGATGCTTGGGGACATTCTGAGATCAATATTAGGAGGTTTGTGATCTTCAATGATGTGATTGTTGATATTCTGAGATCTTTGTTTTGATAATTGTCCTTTAACTTCTTTTGTCCAACGGAGCGAATGTCATTTCACACAATGAAATGTGAATATCAATCATTCCAATGGGCAGAAGAACGTTAAAGATATGATAGTATTGAAACTACTTGATCAATGATGTGTGTCAATATGTCTGAGAAATGAAACCCTACATGTTAATGATCTATTTAATGCTTCATGTCCCATGAATCAGTGGAGGTCTGTGATGAGTCTTTCATTTGATGAGGTTCAAACCCTATGTTTTGATCAGTTCATGGTGATCTGATGCATTGTTGATTGTTATTGTTATGCTTGATCTGTGATGAGTCTTTCATTTGCTGAGACTAAAACCCAATGTTCCAATAACACTTGTGCACCATTAGCATCATTGATGCTCTTCCGGAGCTAAGTGTTAGGGGATAGGGTTTGTGTCAATGATGCTTGGGGACATTCTGAGATCTTATGTCATGTTAGACAGGAGAGGCAATTCATGTCTTGCAAAACATGTATAATGTGTTTCTGATATTCAATGATGTTAGTGTTGATATTCTGTGATGTATGTGTTGATAACCTGAGATATTTGATTCTAAACATGTCCTTCATCACCAATTACCAAAGGGAATACAGATCATGTCACATCATTGATTGATCTAGTATCCCCTTTGGTGAATTGGTGGTGAGGTTGTAAATCATTTAGAAACAAATCTGTCAATGATGTAAAACAACTTAACTGAGATTCAATGATGTTGCCTTGTTCATTGCTTCCTTGTTTTTGCTGCTTTGTTCTTGTTTCCTTGTCCATTACATCTTTTGGCACATCGGCATCCAATTGGGAAGAATTTCCATCTGAAAATGATGTGATATGCATTCTTTCCATTTGGATGCCGATGTGTTTAGAGATGTGATGTGTTAAAGTTGTGTACTTATGCCTTGTGATCTGTGATGAGTCTTCATTTTATGAGTGTCAAACCCTATGTTTTTCAATCAAACTCATGCACCATTAGCATCCATGATGTTTTTCAGGAGCTAAGTTTAATTGGAAAGGGTTTGATTCAATGATTTTTGGGGACATTCTGAGATAATTATGATTCTTTGTTTATGTGAGGCATATTCCATGTGTTACCAATGATGAATTGATTGTTTTTGTCAAAATTACATCTTTTGACGCATCGGTTTCAAAATGGGAATAATTTCCATCTGAAAATGATGTAATATTATTATTTATTTCCATTTTGAAGCCGATGTGTTTAGAGTTGTGATATTGCAAATGCTGCCTTGTTCTTAATAACCCAATGCTGCCTTGTTTATAGTGTTGCCAATGCTGCCTTACCTCTTGTGCCTTGTTCTTTTTCTGCCAATGCTGCCTTGTTCTTGTTATGTACTTCTTCCTTGTTTATTGCCTTGCCTTGATTACTCTATATTGATGTGAATAAGAATGATGAAAAAAAACTTTACTAAACTTAAACATGAGATTCATTCATTGATGCTTCCAAAAGATATGCTTACAAAATGTTTTGCCTACATGTTATGCTTGCATTTAAGCTTACAAAAGTGACACATTGGTTTTACTTGTCAATTTAAAAACATGTCCCCAAAACACAAAAAGTTATCTAATTGTTTTCACTTTGCTTCACTGGTTTGCTTTCCATTCATCATAGAGTTGCATGCATTCATTAACTGCCCATATAGGTGCCTTGACTTGCTCTGGCAGTCTGCCTTCATCTTCTAAAATCTTCTTCTTGTTGTGTGGAAGTTGGTAATCATTGTTGCCTTTGTGTTTTAGAATCTCATTAGAAACAAACTGTAATGTCATCCACACATTAGACAATGTCTTAGGATGCAACTCATTAAAAGAATCATACACTGCTCCACTTAAGTCCTCCACAGTTTTAGGCATTTTCTTGTGCATAAGTGATTGTATTGACCTGAAAAATCCCAAGTCCAAGATGTTGTAATCTGGACTGTTTGCTGGCTGTTGAGTCAACACAAAAGTGAACCCATCTTGTTTGTAGTGTAGTTGCCATTCAGGATCATTTTGCAATATATGTGCCTTTGCATTATCTTGAATGATATAGATGACCTTTTCCCCTTCATGTGGTGGCCACTTAGCCTTGATTGCTGGAAGTAGCTTGTTGATCATCATTGCCCTTGTCTCTATTTGATTTACAGACTCCACTGGCTTTGTTTCAATGGTCCCCTTGAGTCTGTTTTTTGATGTCCTCTTGGCTGCAATTGCAATTGTGAATGGAAATATGCCTATTTTACCATCAAATTCACATTCCCCATTTTCACCCCACCTTGGTCTGGCTACTGCTGCCATGAACATGAATTTTGGTATCTTGGTTCTTGAACTTGCACTTCTGTGTGGATAGGGTTCATTGTTTGCAAGATAAACTCTCTGGTTTTTTTGAGTCAAATAAAACCACTTCTCATCAATATGAATGAAGTCATACATGCTGTAATATGTTGGTTCTTGTGGTATAGTGTAGTCCATTATCAGTCTGATTGCCCACCTTATCCTTGCCATTTTGCATGCTTCTGAAATGCCTGGATGCAAGGGACTTGAGTGTGGCTTTATAATTTTCCTCTTGATGAGCCTCCATACTGTTGTTGGTCCCAAATTCAGCATTCTTGCAAGATCTACGATGCATGTTCTGTCCCCCATGCCTATTTGTGTAATTGAGTCATAGGAGACTTGAACCTTTTTCCTTCCACATCTGTGATATTGGCTTTGCACAATATATGAATTCATTGCTGCCTTCTGTTTCTTTGCTTTGTCCCATATTTTGCCTATGGTTTTTCTGGTGTAACCATATTCTATGACTGCATCCCTTATTGCCCTATACAACAGAGTTTCTGAATCTAGAATTTTTCTATTCAGCAGGTACACCAAAATTTCAAGCCTCAATTCATTATTTATTCTAGGAGTCCTAGGCTTATGATGATCTGTTCTTTGTGTTGCTGTTTGATGATGAATTGGTGATGCATTATCTGATGGTGGTGGAAAGTTCAAATCAAAAAGAAATGGTACCTCTTGAAAGTTGGTAGTTTGCTGCTGCCCTTCCCCTTCCCCTTCTGGTACTTGCTGTACATATTCAGTGCTGTTTGGTACATCTTCATTAAACCCAATGTCCCCAAATTCAGCAGCAGTATTTTGAGAAGCTTGTACCAAGTCAGCAGCATCATCACCTTCCTCCGAGTCAGAATCGGAGTTAATGCCGTCGCCTTCATCATCAGAAAAACCGAGGAAATCGTCATCCTCTTGATCTGAAGCCATTAAGTCCCCTGTTTTTTTGTTCTTTAATGCTGAATTGAGGAAGAAATTTTGGTGTATTTATTGAACTTGGTTTTAGTCAGATTTTGTTCTTTTGTGGGAGAAAGTGACCGTATTTATAAAGGGCATTCACTTTTACAACCCTCAAAAATTTGGAGGGAAAAATGTAATCCCCTGTTTTTTTTTATTTGGGAAAATTTTGGAGGGAAAAGAGAAAGTCAAAAGTTTGGCCAAAATTTCCAGCCAAAAAAACGTGATTCATTGTTTGCTGCTTTCTGATTGGTCTATGTAATCTCAGATGGGTCCCATGGCCCCATGTGACTGAATTTTTTTGCTGATTTTTTTCAACACTTTAATAAATATCTACTTTTCCCCCAATTACTTTAATACTTTCTCTCTCCTTACTTTATTCTTTTTCTTACACACAATCATTATTCTTACACCCAATCATTACCCATATCCCAATACAACCCAAGATTCAGTTTTCTTAAAATACCCCCAACATTCCTTATGGGTACAACAAAAAGGAATGGAGGGAGTAATTATTAATTATTAATTATTAATTATAAGTTTCAAGAAGTTCCAATAAGTTTCAATAAGTTCTGATAAGTTCAGATAAGTTCCAATAAGTTTCAATAAGTTCAGATAAGTTCAGATCAGATAAGTTCAGATAAGTTCAGATAAGTTCAGATAAGTTCAGAGAAGATCAGATAAGTTCAGATAAATTTAGATAGTTCAGGTCAAATAAGTTGAGCAGAACGCACCCTGATTTAGACTCTCAATAATCTATAACTTAATTTTGGATACTTTTTTAGTTTCTTACTTCGAATTTTATGTTTCGCATAAGGGACATACAATATTTAGAAACGTTTTGTTATTGCCAAAAAATAAACATTGTAATTTACATAATCGTTTAAGAGTTTCTTTTAATACTCCGTACTTTTTATAAGTACCCGTGCAATAGCACAGGCACATACTAGTATGTGTATTATAGTAACTACGTGTTCTAAAGAGTTACCATATGTTTTGTAGAGTTTCTATGCGATTTGTGTCTAGCCCAATTTATATACATTTTTATTTATTTTATTTTTCAAAATTTCAGATCTGCATTCTGTTCGTTTCTCTCTCTTTATTTTCTCTCCATGCTTTTCAGATTTTTGCCAAAATTTCTATGGTTTTATTCAATTTTGTTCGATTTTCTTCGTAATTATCTTATACTTCCTCCGTATTTAAATAGGAGATATACTTGGCCAGACACGGGTATTAAGAGCACTATCACCAATGTGTGAAAAAACCCCACTCATCATTCTCTCTCTACCACTTTCTTACTCCTGCACATCATTTTCCTCACAAACAACTTTTTTTAAAAAAAACTCATCCCACCAATGTACTAAAAAAAACCACTCACCAATCTTATTTTTACTATTCACTATACCCCACTACACTTTCTATCTCCCACATACTCCATCTATTTTATATTTATTTTATGTCCATTTACATTAATAGCTGAATGATTTAAAATACTTTAGGTAAATAATTGTAAGTTAATTATTTTTTATATTTTTTTATTTTCTTTTAATTTATATTTACTTTAATTATTCATGTAAATATATAATTAATGTAAAAAACATAAAGGGACATAACTTAAATTGCATAATGTATTTTGGATAACTTGAATATTACAACAGCCAAAACATATTCCGTGATAGACTTAAACCTCACAAAACCAAATTAAAGTACGTTTCAGACATCATTAAACCAAATTCAATGTTAAAAAAACACAAGCATCACAATGACAAATCTTCACTCGACACAAGAGTTTAATGATTATTGGGTCCATATTTTTGCCAATTATGTTCGATTAAATCATCTTTCAGAGACTGGTGAGTTTGACGGTTACGCATAGCTATTCTTCTCGATCCCCAAGTAATCGTTGGACGGGATGGCTAGCTTGGAACTCGAAAGGTTCACCATTATTCACCGTTGGGCTGGAGCTCGAAAGGTCTTGTTCATAGTACCTTCTTAACGTATCAGCTCGGATATACATGTCTCGTTCATCCTCAACTATCATGTTGTGCATGATGACACAAGCCTTCATTATGTCAGCTAATATATCTTCATCGTAAGCAAGAGAAGGTTATCGTATGATGGAAAATCTCGTTTGTAAAACTCCAAACGCACGTTCCACATCCTTCTGAACATGTGCTTGTCTATCAGTAAATAGCTTATGCTTCTGAAGTTGAGGATGAGTAAATCCTTGGATAAACGTAGCCCAATTTGGATTAATACCATCTGTTAGGTAATACCCCGTGTTGTATTCATTTCCTTTCACCTGAAAATTTATAGGAGGTGTCGTACCTTGAAAAACATCATCAATACAGGTGAACGATAAAGAACATTAAGGTCATTGCATGAACCAGAGATGTAACACCCCGACAATTCCCGTTTTCTAAAATAACCCTTTTATAAATATAACTATAGAGAATTATCAAAGTATTATCGCCCGTGTGAAACCGTAACGGCTTATTCAGAATTTTGCAGCGGAAAACATAAAACTAACTTTTAGGTTCATAAATAATCGATTACATATTAAGTCTAAACACCAATTAACGGAAATAAGGAAATACGAATAGTACGACAAATTTCAAATCCAAATTAACAAACCAAATCACTTAACCAAACAAATCTAAATACAAGCTCTCTAATCCCGATCCCAAT
Source organism: Spinacia oleracea (assembly GCF_020520425.1). Classification (NCBI taxonomy): domain Eukaryota; kingdom Viridiplantae; phylum Streptophyta; class Magnoliopsida; order Caryophyllales; family Amaranthaceae; genus Spinacia; species Spinacia oleracea. The sequence continues at coordinate 86,486,748 of NC_079488.1, read as the reverse complement.
GATGCATCATCTTCAAACCTGCAGATGGGCAACGCTTATTGATCCCTAGAGACTGCTCACCAAAGATGGGTCATCACAGGATCAATAAGGCATAGACATGATCAACACACACAAACAAAGCACGTAATCAGCAAAGCTGAGTACTACATACTAAAAGCAATAATAATCCTAACATGATACTATCAAACGAACCATCCTAACATGATACTAATGAACATAAATAAGGGCAGACAAACATGATAATTTGACGACCATACTTAACTAGACTAGGCTAGACTGGACTAGACTTTTATAACAATAATATTATTTTAATTGAAATAGGCAATGGACCGAATTTTCTAGCTAGAGGCTTCACTAAGGAAGACGAGGTACGGGCGCGACTCCGTAACCTCAGTGACATGCGATATCGAGGAACGTTTGAATAAAAATAGGACACGGTGATCAATCCGGTCTGAGATAAAGGCCATGGGCTACCACCATGAACCCCAACTCATGTTTGTCCGTCACTTTAGACGTGCACAGTCTAAAGCTATTGCTACTCAGTTTCACTTTACATGATTTACAAATTGAAACCCTGTTATGACTCAACAATCACATAAGGCATACAATCCACATTTATTCACAACTGTTTTTATCTTGGAATTAAGTAAGTGATCACAAAGGTATCAAACAAGACTCATTCCTATTAAATCCAACCTTTCCTTTAATACTGATAGACCCCTCTATATGGGTATAAGGTTTCAACTTACTGAACAAGGTCCTCGGCCCTCATAAAGTAGTGAAAAGCTAAAAGGGAACAATGAACAATCGATCTGAATCAATATATATAAAATAATCTAGTGTTCCCAATCAAACATGTTTGCATCAATCATCTACTAACATGTTATAATCCTTGTAACGAAATACATATGTTCAACATGTCCATCCAACAATAATAAACATGAAATTCCGACATAATCAGGTTCATCAATAAATTTCAACTTGGTTTCAACATATAACACACATTCCAAGCACACAAGTATGTACGTACCTTGTGTAAACAAACTGCAAGACCACTTTAATAATTCAAAAGTCGCCTACAGAGAATTCTCCGCCTAAAAACAACCAACAAGGATTCCCAATCAACTTTTAATCGTTCACAACTATAATAACACATTCTAACTACATCCTAAACATTTAGAACTTTTCTCCAATAACAAAACTTGAATATTTGATTTCCTAGCATAACAATTATTGAATTAGTGATTGAAATTCGTTGAAACTCTTTGCAAACATCGTACTTTAAATTTTCAGCAATATAACTAATTTCAAACTACTTCCAAAACTTTGAAATCATAAAGACAATAACTTTAATAATTAATAATCATCTTACCATGATTTCAAAACTATTAAAACAATTAAAACCTTAAATTTTCATGCTTTGAATAATTAAAATTCTAATTCCAATTCAATTATATAATCTGAAAATTAAATTATTAATTAATCAAAATACATAATTTGAAAATTCATAACTTAATCATAAAAATCATAAATTTAATCCAAGAAACATAAATTAAATTATTAAAACGTAATTAAAACATTAAATTAGCTTAAGGTTTAAGAAATTAACCAAAAGAGAGGGAGAGAGTGTGTTGGCCGGCGGCAGGGCGGCGCGGCAGCAGAACTGGGCGGCGTCGCTTGTCGGAGGAGTACGGTGGTCGGTGCCAGGTGGTCGTACGGTGGTTGGGCGACGTGTGTGGAGCAATGAAGAAACCAAGAGGAGGAGCAGGAAAGCGAAAGCTTGACTGGAAGATGCAGCGGCTAGTGCGGCGACGTGACTGATGGTGTGTGGTGGCCGGTGACTGTTGATGGTGGCAGAGGTGGTCGTGTATGGCTGAACCAAAAAAACAACGATTAAAAGGGAAGAAGAGAACCGAAATCAACAGTGAAGGAGAAGGACGGAAGGGGAGAGGAGAGTTACCGGACGACGGAGGAGAACTCGAAGGAGACTTACCGGCGGCGACTGGTTGGACGCGCGGGTGGTGGTCCGGCGGCAAGGGAGGCGGCAGCAAGGAGGGTAAGTGCTGAGGTTTGTTACGTGAATAGTGAAGGAGGAGGGGTTTGCTTTTTCTTTTTTTTTTCTTCTCTTTGGTTTCACGTGAATTAGGAAAAGGGGGAGGGAGTATTGTGTTGGGTTTATTGGTTTGGGCTTTGCCTAATTGGGCTAGGAGTATGATTTAGGTTGATGAATCCAAAATGGTTGGGATTGTTTTCTAATTTCAATCGAACGTGATTTCAAAATCCGAATTCCGTTTTAATGTAAAATTCAAAATTAAATTTTGATTTCATAAATCATTAAAATATTCAAAATGTAATAAAATCACTATATTTTAATTACATATGCATTTCTAAAATCCGCAAATTATATTTAAATATATTAATATACGTTAAAATATATAAACAAAATGTATAAAATTACGGGGGATTACAAGGGATACCAAATAATGAATGTCAAATCCATAGATCTTGATCTGCAACAACTTCAAGAATGAGGCTAACATTCCCGCTACGTCCCTGGTATTGACCTTTCCAGGCGTTAGGGCAGTTCTTCCACTCCCAGTGCATGCAATCAATACTTCCAATCATGCCAGAAAATCCGCGCATTTCATTTTGATAAAGGATCCTTCTTAAGTTTTCATATGTAGGACTTCTTAGGTACTCCTCTGCGAAATGCTTGATCACCCCTTGAGTCAAATGCAATAATGACTTTCTTGAAGTTGTTTGACCCATTCGTACATATTCATCAACCCCATTCGAAGCCAGACCATACGCAAGCATTATGATAGCTGCAGTGCATCTTTGCAATCCTGATAACCCTAGCTTGCTAGTAGCATTTCGTCTCTATTGCATGAAAATATCGTTTCCAACCACTTTGTTCATGATTCGACAAAACAATTATCTTCTCATTCGAAACCTCCGACGAAACTGCTTTTCTGAATATACTGGATTAACCGCAAAATAATCGTTAAACAATCGGTTATGCCCTTCTTCACGGTTTCTATCCGCTAGAATCGAAATTTCACCATCATTCACGGTTTTAAATCTAGGACCTCGAGGGGAAAATGTGTTTGGTAAATGATGAGTGGCGATTTCGTCAATCATTTGATCAATTTCTTGGTTTTGATCTTCTTCAAAAGATTCTGAGCTTGAACTATTTTGAAACAACATTTTTTTAATGAGAGTGAGAAGTAGGTGTGAGGATGAGAATGAGTTTGATAATGAGTATGTATTTAAAGAGGATTGTTGATAAGTATCTTGATTTCATGATATGATTTTATTGGATGTTATTAGATTTTCTAGGATTTGCGATTTGTTGATAAGGTTATCTGGATTCCGTGATAAGATTTTAATAGATTTTCTAAGATTTTTTAAGATTTTCGATTTGTTGATAAGGTTACCTGGATTTCGGATAAGATATTTTTGGATTTTCGTAGATTTTCTAAGATTTTCGATTTGTTGATAAGGTTATCTGGAATTCGTGATAAGATTGACTATGACAAAAATAATAACTAATAACTAAAATATAATACTTCAAGGAAATAAATATATTACATACCACACACTAATACAAGGTTAAAGGCTTAACTAATACAAGTTTAATTAAAGACACAACACGAACTAATACGGGCTTATTGAAAATGAACTAACACAAGTTTACGACTTAAAATCTTAACATACCAAATAAATTATAAATTAAACTGAACTAATTAGCACCACCATAAATCTCCATAATCAATCTTTCCTTGGTTTGTTCTTCAAATGCAGTTAAATTTCCCTTCGACATCAATATTTGCAAGAAATCATGTTTCATCTTCATCGGTTCCTATGCAGTATATTTCTTGGTTGGTTAAATAAAAGATTGAAAGTGAATATGTGTGGGGGTATTTCTTGGTTAAATAAAAGATAATTGAAGGAAGGGAAAGAAGGATTATAAGATACAATTTGTGTTGCCGAGTAAGTGGATAACTCTTAAAGGTTACTATGCAGTATGTTGCTGAGTGGTTGATTGAGTATTTGTGTTAATCATAAGTCTATACATTTGAAGCACTAGTGGATATTTTCTGTTAAGTTTGCAAATTCATCTTGAAGCTTCTTTTGGCCTTTCATTTTAGTTGCGTATCAACTTTCATTTTGCCTTTATCTAACCTGAAATTTTGTGTAAAGAAACTTTTTATGTATACTCTATCACTTCAATAACCTAGATTACTCTGTTAATTTTGTAATGAATCTTCCTAAACTTTGTAGTAGTATTAAAAGTTGTCATTGTTATCTGATGTCTAGATACTTTTAGTGATGAATATGATTTGCAAATACCTTTGTCATTTATCTCTTATTTGTGCTTTCTCCCTTTGTTTAAGATTGTACAACAAAGCTTTGCGATTTTGGACTTGTCAAAGCTAGACCACAGGTTGATGAGACCCGTGTATCAACTCGTGTCATGAGAACCTATGGATATGTTGCCCCTGAATACGTTATGACTGGTATGTATGATAGTATTACACACAGCTCAAGCAACCAATTAAATAATAGACTGCAAACATTTTTTTATCCCCCCTAATATTTGGCAGTTTTGGTGCAGTTTTGTGCTCTACAAAATCATTCACATATCACGTTCTTCCTAAGGTGTACATTATCATTGATTGATATCTTTATTAGCTCTTCCTCCTCTAATATGTCTTGGATCCGACAAAGAAACCGCCCATCAGGTTTCTTCTCTCTTCCCAACTCTTCTCTCTTATAAGGAATTACTCGATTCGATGGATGTGAAGTTAAGGTTTAAAATTAGTAAAATAACACCAATTGTGTTTCTTGTGAGGTTGAGATGTTTATTTGTTTGATAAGTTTTTATATGAGAGGGTACGAAGTATGTAATTGTTACTTTGACTTGGAGACTATTAGGTTGGGAATTGGAAGGACAATTGTATACTTATGATGACAATTAGTAACTAAAATCACAATTTTCACTAACAAACCTGTGGAAAACCTTAGATAGGGACAAGCTTGAATTTTTATCTGTTTAAACTTCTGAATTGAATAATTGTTGTATTTGTTGCGAATTAGACTGGTCAAGAAAACTAATCCACTGTATATAAGATAACAGGAAAACTAGATACATGACTTTAATGCTCAAATTTTCCTACTTACTGTAGGAATTGAATTTACTTCATTCTGTAGTCCATTAACTTTATCTTACAGTCACCTGAATTCAATTTCTCAATACAGTCCTTCCAACTAAAAAAGATCGCCGAGCTCTCCATGTGATCAGGAAATAGTTTTCTTTTTTCCCAAATAAAGCTCCATCTAGATAATTCTTCATCCTTACTTGAGAAAACTCCCATATGGTTATATGGAGTCCTTTTATTATGTGTGGGCTCATTGCTTATATAGTTGAGTTGTTGAAGTCTTTCTTGGAATTGAGAGACACTGCAGCAAAAGATGAATCGAGTTAGGGAAAGGGATTTGGTGCAAATAGGCCAAGGGAAGAGTGGGGTATTGATTTGTCAAAACTGGAGTTTAAGAATCTTGTTGTCCATGGAACTTATGGCTCTATGTATCAAGGAACATATGACGACCAAGATGTTGCAGGTACATGTCTATTTCTTCTTATTTTGGCTAGAAACATTTATCTGTTGAGTTGTAATCCTATGTTCATTAAGACTAAAGGTATTAGTGTCTTGATTCTTAGTATTTCCGCCTATTTGGTTTAATTGATGATGCGTATATGCTTATGAGATGATAACAATACATATGCAAGTGCACTTAAAACTGGCCTTAGCGTAACTCTTATCCATTTCTCTTTCCTTGCTCGTAGAACCATATTTGCAGCTCTTTTAAATGTCTATTGTTTTTTATATGCCTCTTAGTCCTGGCTATTTGTTCCCGAGCCTGATTCATGCCATGCATATAGAGCATGCATATTAATATGGGGGTTGTACCCATCCTATATAAGGGATTCACAGTTTAGACTGTTTATGGAGGTTTTGTATCTATAACTTACGTGCTTTCCTGCCTCGTATGCTTTTTATTTGCTTGCCTCTGAATTCTAATGTCTTCCGTCTCCTATGTTGATCTGTTTTTTATGGGTTGATGAGGTTGTTTTTTGCTTACTAATGTGGTTGTCTAATTTTTTCTTGTATATATTCTAATCCAACATGTAGCAAATTGGCAAAGTATAATCTATTTCATAATAGAGTCTATCACTCTCCCTTGCCAGCATATCTGTTGTGCATTATATAGTAAAACCCTAACATTAAGCATCCATGTAATAAGTCAACAACTTAACAAGAAAATCTTCCAGTATCTTGAAGGCGCCAATTTATCTCAGTCATTGAATACAACATATGGAAAACCAAAACCTGAGTTCCAAAGTTGAACTCATTTGACAGAACAATCGTCTCATGATTGCATTCTATAAATATCCCATCTGCAAAATCAGATTACATCTCACTATATCAATGTACCACTTCTGTAGTAACATTGCACGGGAAGACACAATCAAAAGTTGTTGTGATCAAATAGATTGTGCACTCGATATATTTAACAACTGTATTTATGTGTTGGTTTCAGACAGAAATATGAGTTATAAAACAACTCATATAACTTGGTTGTTTTGTTGCGATAATGTGTTTAGGGTTTATGACAGTAAACAAAGAAGATAACTTGTACGATAATATAATTTGGAGAGACATGATCATATTTTCTTTTATGGGGCGAATATGGTATGCTTAGATCATTGCCTGAATTTGTTGAAGTAGCTCTTGACCTTGTTATTATTACACTAAAACAATTACTTTGTAGGTATCTGGTATTAATGCGAGGAGATATTATTTGTCAAATATGGACAGTTTCTCTTCCATAGTTAATTCTCTTTTTCAGTATGTTCGCAAAGTTGGATATTTCGTGAGTTTGCCATTGGGTTGTAACACATTACAATTCTTTTGTATACATTACAATTCTTTTGTATTTTATGCTAAGTAGTCTTGGACGTGCTTTATCTTTTTGGATATTTAAGCAGGCTAATGCATGAAGGGATCAAAAGATTGGTAGAAAGATCTTAGAATCTTTGTGGCTCACCATTGATGCCCCAATCAACCATACATAAAGGTGATAAGGATTTGAAAGGTTTTGAGTTGGATTTTTTTATAGCGATGATGATGAGTTGATGACAATTTCCAACACATGGATAATGGTTGTCTATTTATCTTGGAAGGATGACTAATTCTAAAGTTTGATTTTAGGCAAAAGTTACATAAGCCCCTGCCCGTAACTACATCCTCTTCCCCTTTTATGGAACATGATTGTATTTGACAATGTCTTGGTTATGAGATTTACATGCCTAGCTCCTTTTTTTACATAACCCTATACAGTTCTCCAACGTCGGATTTGAATTTGATTTTAGTTTACTGATTGTTTTTAACGTTAATATGTTGTTTGTTTAATCTAAAGGTTAAATCATCCTCACATAAATCTCTTGTTGTAGTTGATGAGGAAGCGGAGAAGATGTCCAAGAATATTACAAACTTATTGTCAACTTTAGGTCATGCTACTTTTGTAGTACAAAATTGTATTGTTTTAATCTTGCCACTTACTCTATTTTATTTTGAAATTTGTTGAAACAAACATTGTTAGAACTGATTTGTTACATTTTTAATTAATTGAAGCAAATATTGGTTTTACATAAAACCCAAATTATCTAGAATAATTATATTTGGCTACCTTTGAGGACGACATGTTTAAATTTGTTATTGTAGAATTAACTCTAGGAATGGTGGTTGAGTTACTTTTGCAGGAACATGGAGAAATCTCATGTTTGTAGGAAATACTCATCTCTTGGCTTGTTATTGTGCTTCTGTATCATCAGTAACACCTACATTGTGAACGTGTTTATGGTTTTGTATTGTCTATTAAGCAAATCCAACGTTAGCATCTAGCATTTATCATGTTTCTTGCGTTTACCTTGTTTTTTACGTAACATTTTTACAAAATTATTTGGTACACCTTGGGGGATTGTGCGCGCTAGCGCACGATCCAACAACTAGTGAAATTGAGGAATTTAAATAAAGATTAAGGCAATATCGAATTGAAGAACGAACTTGAAGAATCGAAGCTTGAATTGAAATTGGGAAAGTAAATACAAGGGTTTTCTAGAGAGAGAAATAAACTAAGTGCATAAAATTTTGGAAATCTAATGTAACACCCCGACAATTCTCTCTTTTCTAAAATAACCTTTTAACGTAAAACGTAGAGAATTATCAAGGCATTATCGCCCGTGTGAAAATGTAACGGCTTATTCAGAATTTTGCAGCGGAAAACATAAAACTAACTTTAGGTTTATAAATAATCGATTACAGATTTAATCCCAAAAACCAATCAACGAAAATAAGGAAAGGTAAATAGTACGACAAGTTTAAAGTCCAAATTAACAAACCCAAGTTACTTAGTAAAACAAACTAAATACAAGCTCTCTAATCCCGTTCCCAATGATGCATCATCTTCAAACGTGCAGATGGGCCACACTTATTGATCCTTAGAGACTGCTCACCAAAATGGGTCATCACAGGATCAATAAGGCATAGCCATGATCAGCACACACAAACAAAGCACGTAATCAGCAAAGCTGAGTACTACATACCAAACCAATAATAATCCTAACATGATTTTATTAAACAAACAACCCTAACATGATACTAACAAAACATAAGTACGGATAACCAAAACATATTTACTTGAAGACTATATTTGACTGAACTAGACCTTTGTATCATTAACATTATTTTAATTGAAATAGTCAATGGACCGAGTTGCTACTAGAAGCCATCACTAAGGAAGACGAGGTACGGGCGCGACTCCGTAACCCCAATGACCTGCGATATCGAGGAACTTTTGACTGAAATAGAACCGGAGATCAATCCGGCCCCGGAAAAAGCCATAGGCAACCCATGACCCCAACTCCTAATTTTCCGTCACTTCAGACGTGCACAGTCTAAAGCTATTGCTACTCAGTTTCACTTTACATGATTTACAAATTAAAACTCTGTTATGACTCAACAATCACATAAGTCATACAATCAACAATTAATCTCACTGTTTTTATCTTGGAATTAAGTAAGTGATCACGAAGGTATAAATCAAGAACTCATTCTAATTAATTCAACGTTTCCTTTAACAATGATCAACCCCTCTATATGGGTATAAGGTTTCAACTTACTAAACAAGGTCCTCGGCCCTCATAAAGTAGTGAAAAGCTAAAAGGGAACAACGATCAATCAATCTAAACCAACATATATGAAATAATATAATGTTTCAACCAACATGTTTGCATCAATCATCCATACTAACATGTTAAAATTCTCATAATAAAATCCATGTTCAACACGTTCATCCAACAACATTAAACATGTAAATCTCAACATAACCAAGTTCAAAGGCATAACATAACCCAGTTCTGTAATCCCCCGTAATTTTATTATATTTTATTTATATATTTTAACGTATATTTAATATATTTAAATATAATTTACGAATTTTAGAAATGAATATGTAATTAAAATATAATTATTTTATTACATTTTGAATATTTTAATGATTTATGAAATCAAAATTTAATTTTGAATTTTGCATTAAAACGGAATTCGGATTTTGAAACCACGTTCGATTGAAATTAGAAATTTGGATTCATCAACCTAAATCCTACTCCTAGCCCAATTGGGCAAAGCCCAAACCAACAAACCCAACACAATACTCCCTCCCCCTTTTCCTAATTCACGTGAAACCAAAGAGGAAAAAAAAAAGAAAAAGCAAACCCTCCTTCTTCAACCTCACGTACGGTACAAACACTAAACACTCATCCTCTCTTCTCGCCGTTTCTCCCTCCCGCCTCCGCGTCCGTTGCTGCAGCTTCCCTCGCCGTCGGACCACCGTCAGCCGTCGCCACTAGTAAGGTTTCGACCTCCTTCTCCTTCGTTCTTCTTCTCCTTTGTTCCTTGCCTCTGATTCTTGCGTTCTTTTTCCTTTTGATTTGGTTTCCGTTCGACTCCACACAGCAGCCCCTTGCTGTAACCACCGCCCGGCAACCGCTCCTCGTGCCGCCGTCCACCTTGCACGGTAGCCTCCTCTTTCCTCCTCCCTTTTCTTTATAATTTTTGTTTCTTTCATTGTCTTCTCTCTTCTTTAATCATGGCTTTGAACTCGAACAGTACCTTGGTTGCGCCCAGCCGTCTCCAACCTCCGCAAGCCACCACCTTGCCGCCGTCGTGCCCTGTCCGCCGGCCTGCCCTCCTTTCTCCCCCTTGAATTGGTTCTTTCTTAAACCCTAAGTAACTAATTACTTTAAATAATTATAGTTGTTAATTTAAATTATGTTCTTGATATTAAATTTATAATTTTTATGGTTTGAACATGATTTTCAGATTTGGGTTGAGATTAAAATCGAATTAATTTTCAGTTTTGATTAATTAAAAATAAGTTAGGTCTTAATCATGTTTTATTAATTCGAATTATGTTTTCGTGAATTAAAGTTATGGTTTTTGTGATTAAATTATAAATTTCAGATTATGCAAATTATATAATAAAGTTATTAATTTTCAGATTATCAAATTACTTTGAAATATTAATTTTGATTGTTTAAAGTATGAAATTCAAGGTTTTTATGATTATTAATCATGGTAGGTTGAGTATGGAGTATTGAATTTGTTGTTTTGAGATACTAGGGACTTAGATTGACCTTGGTGAAGCTTTTAAATGAATTTATATTGCTGAAAATTTAAAGTACGATGTTTGCAAAAGTTTTCAACGAATTTCAATCACTAGTTCAATAATTATGATGCTAGGAAATCAAATGTTTAAGCTTTGATATTGGGAAAGGTTCTAAATATGCTTAGGATGCATTTAGAATGCTTTATTATGGTTGTCAATGATTAGAAATTGATTGGGATTATTTATTGGTTGTTTTAGGCGGAGAATTCTCTTTAGGCGACTTTTGAAAGTGTTAAAGTGGCCTATCAGTTTGTTTACACAAGGTACGTACATACCTGTGTGCTTGGAATGTGTGCTAATTGTTGAAACCATGTTGAATTTGTTGTTGAACTTGGTTATGTTGATATTATTGTTGAACTTGGTGATGTTGATATTATTGACGAACTTGGTTATGTTGAAATTGCATGTTTAATACTGTTGGACGGACATATTGAACTTATATTGCATTATGAGAATTGTAACATGTTAGTATGGATGATTGATACAAACATGTTGGTTGGGAACACTAGATTATTCTATATGTTGGTTTGGATCGATTGATTATTGTTCCCTTTCTAGCTTTTCACTACTTTATGAGGGCGGTGGACCTTGTTTAGTAAGTTGAAACTTTATACCCATATACAGGGTTGATCATGGTTAAAGGAAAGGTTGGGTAAATTGGAATGAGTCTTGGTTGATGCCTTTATGATCACTTACTTAATTCCAAGATAAAAACAGTTGTGAACGAATGTGGATTGTATGCCTTATGTGATTGTTGAGTCATAACAGAGTCTCAATTTGTAAATCATGTAAAGTGAAACTGAGTAGCAATAGCTTTAGACTGTGCACGTCTAAAGTGACGGACAAACAGGAGTTGGGGTTCATGGTGGTAGCCCATGGCCTTTTCTGGGACCGGATTGATCACCGTGTTCTATTTTTTATTAAAACGTTCCTCGATATCGCAGGTCACTGAGGTTACGGAGTCGCGCCCGTACCTCGTCTTCCTTAGTGAAGACTTCTGGATGGACAACTCGGTCCATTGTCTATTTCAACTAAAATAATATTATTGCTATAAGTCTAGCCTAGTCTAGTCAAGTATGGTCGTCAAATTATCATGTTTTGTCTACCCTTATTTATGTTCATTAGTATCATGTTAGGGTTGTTCGTTTAATAGTATCATGTTAGGATTATTATTGTTTTAGTATGTAGTACTCAGCTTTGCTGATTACGTGCTTTGTTTGTGTGTGTTGATTATGGCTATGCCTTATTGATCCTGTGATGACCCATCTTTGGTGAGCAGTCTCTAAGGATCAATAAGCGTTGCCCATCTACAGGTTTGAAGATGATGCATCATTGGGATCGGGATTAGAGAGCTTGTAGTTATATTTGTTTTATTAAGTGATTTGGTTTGTTAACTTGGATTTGAAATTTGTCGTACTATTCGTATTTCCTTATTTCCGTTAATTGGTTTTTGGACTTAATATGTAATCGATTATTTATGAACCTAAAAGTTAGTTTTCTGTTTTCCGCTGCAAAATTCTGAATAAGCCGTTACGTTTTCACACGAGCGATAATACTTTGATAATTCTCTATAGTTATAATTATAAAAGGGTTATTTTAGAAAAAGGGAATTGTCGGGGTGTTACAAAGTGGGATTTTTGAGCTAAAGGTTTTACTGACATTTCGTGTCTACCTTTTTAAATTTTAGGCGCCTAACTAACTAATTAGTTACGTAAAAAGAATTTCGTTGAATTAAACTACAACTAGTGAATAAATTGAAAGTTATTAATTAGAAATGTTTGAATTTATTTTAAAATTGACTTTTGAATTACGTGCTTTGAAATATATTCTCGTTTATGTGAATTAATGTATTTCGTTTTTCTTTGAAATTTAAATTAATATTTTCGGAATTATTTTTTTTTTTTTTAAAAAATGCTGCTGCTACAGTACCGTAAAATATATATATATATATATATATATATATATATATATATATATATATATATATATATATATATATATATATATATATATATATATATAAGTTATTTATTAATTAATTGTCGTTTAATAATTATTCGTTTAATCGAATTAATTCTTATAAATCATTCTTGTTTTATTCTTTTTATGCTTCAATGTTTGATATATTATGATTATTTTGAGAGATGGGTAGCATAGGAAAGGGCATATAGAATAGAAGCATTGTGTCTGCATTATGTGAACATGATTGCACTTTCTCTACCTGCTAACTGTCGTGTCTTTCCTATGCCTTGCCATTGATATATATTCTTACTTATTGTGTATTGTGGGATCATACGGTAAGTGAGAGTACTAATTACTAACGTAGAAACTATATTTAATTGTTATAGATCACTAATCATGTCTGGCATAGAAGAAAATAGAATAGGGAGCAACTCTAACCCTATTGTTCTGAGCGATGATGAAAATGTGATGAATTATGAACCTGACAACAGTAGAATTCGTAGTCTAGAGCACATTCGTCGCGAAGTAATGAAAACAAGTGCATATGGTAGTGATGATGAGGCGATTCGTGAGTATGACCGTGTTGTGGGTCAAACAAAAATGGATATCTACAAAGCTTTTCTGAGGGTTGAATCCGATTCTGAGCCTGAGATTGAGTTTGAGTTTGAGCCTGAGCCTGAGCCTGAGCCCGAGTCTGAGCCAGAAGAAGATAGTCATCAACTTCAAGGTCTACGAAGATCCTCAAGGCCAAGAAAACAAGCTCATTATTTTGATATGGATGATGATGATGAACTTAAATATGAGTTATTCACCCTAGAAGGTTATAGCGAATCAAAGGACAAGTCTGATGATGTTTCCCTTTAGCTTTGCTTACATATTTAGTTGTGTGTGAGAAAAATGTTGGACAATTCGCCCAACCATAGTTTATGTTTATATCGTAGAACCTTTTTACTTTATTTTGAGAACAGGTGTGTGTTAATATTTAGGATTGTTATCGACATTCTTCTGAGGAATAAAAGTTAGATTATTGACTATCTAAAGGATCAAAGTTTATTACGGGCACGCAAGGGGAATGTTTTCTTCTTTTATTCTACCTTATTATCCGTGATGATTGAAGTTATTCCTTGTCTCTCAGTTGAATGTTCTGCATGATTGTTCATTTTGTGTGAATTTTGAATGTTGATGTGATATTGCATTGCTAGAGGATAATATAAGTAAAGTTTTTAACCTTAATTAGAGTATATTAATTTCAGGTCACGCTCTAGGATGGCCAGTAATAACGACCTAGCTGCTGCTATTCGCCTCTTGGCGGAAAGATTAACCCAGGAAAGAACTGAGCGCCCCGATTCTGAAGGGGACATGTTTGAAAGGCTTGCGAAAGTTAAGCCACCATACTTTAAGGGGCAGGCAGACCCCACCTTCCTTGAAATTTGGATCAGGGAGTTTGACAAACTATTTGGGGCGGTAAACTGTCCTGAGCATATGAAAGTAGGCCAAGCTGTCCTCTACCTGAAAGATGAGGCCGACCTTTGGTGGAGGGAAAATGGGACTAGACTAAGTGCTGTTGAGGGGTTCAATTGGGATTCATTTATTGTTGCCTTGAGGGGGAAGTTTTATCCTCCTTTTATGAGAAAGCAGAAAGCGCAGGGAATTTATCAACCTTAGGATGGGGAATATGACCATTGCTGAATACTATAGTAAGTTTATAGCTTTGTCGAGGTTTGCACCTGAGGTGGTAGCTACTGAGGAGCTAAAGGCTTAGAGGTTTGAGCAGGGGTTAACCGATGAGATCCAACTGGGATTAGGCGGGGAAACCTTTATGTCCTTAGACATTGTGTATGGGAGAGCTGCTCATATTTATGGCCTGCAGACCAGGAGAGACAAGAAGAATGTTGTTGTTGGGGATAAAAGGAAAGAGTTTAATGCTGGGGGAAGTCAGGGGAACTTCAAAAGGAATAGAAATGGAAATGGGAATGGTAATGGTAATGGTAATGGTAATTTCCAGGGAAGAAACAACCAGGGGAATAACTATAACAACAGAAACCAAACTGACAGAGCGTACCACTGCAGGAGGTGCAACAACAACCACCATGGGAAGGATTGTAAGGGGGAATTGGTAATTTGCAACTATTGTCATAAGAAGGGACATAGGGAGTTTGAGTGCTTCACAAAGCAGAAGAAAGAGCAGAATGGTAGTGGGAGTAGTAACCAAGGGAAACCAGGGTTTAACCATTCGGGGAACCAAGGTTCGAAGCCTGCTGGGGCACCAAATAACCAGGGAAACCAAAACAAACGTGCCAATGGGAACAACAAAAACAACAAGGCATAGGGAAAGCTGTTTGTAATGAGTAGAAATGAAGTTGAACGTTCTGCAGATGTAGTTTCGGGTACTTTCTCTGTTAACTCCTTACCTGTTAAAACGTTGTTTGATCCAGGGGCAACTTATTCTTTTATTTCGTCCTCTATTTTTAAAAGTTTGAAGTTAGTAGAATTTGAGGCAATTGATTTACCTGTTAGTATGCCTAATGGTGCAAAAATAAGGTGTAGGAAATTATTTAAGAACTTGCCTTTGAAGATAAAAGATTGCACTTTTCCATCCAATTTGATAGAATTTAGTTTGGGGGACCTAGATGTGATTCTGGGTATGGACTGGCTAAGTTTATACTAGGCCAGGATAGATTGTGAGATTCAGAAAGTAAGCCTAAAGAACTCTACGGGGAAATCAATATCATATAGGCGATTTGAGAAGTCCAAGAACTTTGGAGTGATCTCTGCGATACAAATGAGGAAGTTGGTCAATAAGGGGTGTGAATTATTTTTATGTAGTGTCCAGGATGTAAGTAAATAAGTTGGGGTGAAGATAGAGGATGTCCCAATCGTAAACGAATTCATAGATGTATTTCCGGATGAGATTTCAGGTATGCCACCTGCTAGAGCCCTTGAGTTTACCATAGAGTTAAATCCCGGAACTGCACCCATATCCAAGGCACCTTATAGGATGGCACCTCCAGAAATGAGTGAGTTGAAGACCCAATTGCAAGAGTTGTTCGACAAGGGGTACATTAGGCCTAGTGCATCACCATGGGGAGCTCCAGTATTGTTTGTCAAAAAGAAAGATGGGAGTATGCGGCTATGTATTGATTATAGGGAGTTGAACAATGTAACAATCAAAAACAAATATCCTTTGCCTAGGATAGATGACCTGTTTGACTAGTTGAATGGGGCAAGTGTGTTCTCAAAGATTGATTTGCGTTCGGGATATCACCAATTGAGAGTAGCTGAGAAAAACATTCCTAAGACTGCATTAAGGACTCGTTATGGTCATTATGAGTTTACAGTAATGCCTTTTGGGTTAACCAATGCACCTGCCATATTCATGGATTTGATGAATAGGATTTTCCATGAATTCCTAGATAAGTTTGTGGTGGTATTCATTGATGATATTCTGATCTATTCGAGGAGTGAAAAGGAACATGATGAGCATTTGAGGGTTATCTTGGAGACGCTTAGGAAGAACCAGATGTATGCAAAGTTCTCTAAGTGTGAGTTTCGTCTGGAAAAGGTAGCATTTTTGGGACATTATGTGTCAAAGGAAGGAGTCTCTGTGGATCCTGCCAAGATTCAAGCTGTGAGTTAGTGGCCTACTCCAAAGAATGTGTCTGATATTCGGAGTTTCCTAGGTCTAGCTGGTTATTATAGGAGATTTGTGAGAGATTTCTCAAAGATAGCAAGACCCATGACCAACTTGATGAAGAAATAATCAAAATTTGAGTGGAACGAAAAATGTGAGGAAGCTTTCCAAATTCTCAAAGAGTGTTTAACCTCAGCACCTGTTTTGACCTTGCCTGATGGGAATGAAGGGTTTGAGGTATATAGTGATGCGTCGAAGAATGGGTTGGGGTGTGTGCTACAGCAAAATGGAAAGGTGATTGCGTATGCGTTGCGTCAATTGAAACCATGTGAGGCTAATTACCCTATCCACGATCTAGAGCTAGCTGCGATTGTTTTCGCTTTGAAAATTTGGAGACATTACCTCTATGGTGCAACATGTAAGATCTTCACAGACCACAAAAGCCTAAAATACATTTTCACCAAGAAAGACCTCAACATGAGACAAAGAAGATGGTTAGAGTTGATCAAGGACTATGATTTGAACATTCAGTACCATGAGGGGAAAGCAAATGTAGTTGCCGATGCATTGAGTAGGAAATCTAGCCATAGTATGAATGTCTTGGTAGTGCCTGAAGAGTTGTGTCGAGACATGCAGAGACTTAACCTGGAAATAGTAAATCCTGGGGAAACCAAAGCAAAATTGAGTGCATTATCATTGGGGTTGTCCATATTCGAGGAGATTAGATAAAGTCAAGCTGGGGATGAATACTTAGAGAAGATCAAAGAAAAGATGGGTCAAGGGAAGGAAGTGGATTTCAAGATTCATGAGGATGGTAGTTTGAGGTTCAAAGGGAGATGGTGTGTACCACAGAAGTGTGAAGAACTCAAGAGACGTCTTATGGATGAGGGGCATTGTACTCCATATTCTGTGCACCCTAGGGGTGACAAGTTGTACAAAGACCTGAAGCAAATCTATTGGTGGCCTAATATGAAACGGGAAGTTGCTGAATTTGTGTCTAGATGCCTAACCTGTCAGAAAGTCAAAATAGACCACAAAAGACCCATGGGGAAAGTTCAACCTTTAGAAGTGCCTGGATGGAAGTGGGATTCCATTTCTATGGATTTTGTTACTGCCTTGCCTAGATCAAAGAACGGAAATGATACCATTTGGGTGATTGTGGACCGTCTAACAAAGTCCGCCGTGTTTATTCCGATTAAGGAGACATGGAAAAAGAAACAGCTTGCAAAGACTTACATTAAGCATGTAGTGAGGTTGCATGGGGTCCCAACCGATATTATCTCAGACCGTGATTCAAGATTCCTCTCGAAATTTTGGCAAAAGGTCCAGTCGAACCTTGGGACAACATTGAAAATGAGCACTACTTTCCACCCTACAACCGATGGTCAGACTGAGAGAACTAACCAGACTATGGAAGATATGTTGAGGGCTTGTGCGATTGACTTTAAGGGTAGTTGGGAAGACCATCTAGACTTGATCGAATTTTCATACAACAATAGTTACCATGCAAGCATTAAGATGGCACCTTTTGAGGCACTATATGGGAGAAAGTGTAGAAGTCCCACCTGTTGGAATGATTTCAGTGAAAATATAGTTTTGGGAATAGAATTCATTGAGGAGACTGCCAGGAATGTAAAAATGATTCAGGCTAGAATTCAAGCTGCCTAGGATAGGCAAAAGAGTTATGCTGATTTGAAAAGAAGAGATGATGAATTTGCAGTAGGTGATAAAGTGTTCTTGAAAGTATCACCAACCAAGGGTGTGATGAGATTTGGGAAAAGGGCAAGCTAAGTGCCAAGTATGTAGGCCCATATGAGATTCTGCAACAAATAGGGAAAGTAGCATACAAGTTAGCCTTTCCAATGGAGTTAGAAAAGATGCACGACGTGTTTCACATTTCCCAACTAAAGAGCTATATCCCTGATGAGCGTCATATCTTAAGGCCTGAGAGAATCCAGATTGATAGTAGCCTCACATACGAAGAAAGGCCTGTGAAAATCCTTGATAGGAAAGTGCGTAGTACACGCAATAAGGACGTCAGCATAGTGAAAGTGCTTTGGTCAAACCACGAGTACGAAGAGGCAACGTGGGAAGCCGAAGCTGAAATGAAGATCAAGTATCCAGAGTTATTTTCTGAGGTGAGTTACGAGGGCGTAACTCGTTTTCTTTAAGAGGGGTAGAATGCGATAGAAATTCGCGCTTTTTACCTATTTTTATGGTATTTTTATGCATTTTATGCTTATTTTTAGCAATCTTTACATGTTGATGCAAGTAAATAGATTCTCCGCATAAGAAAATGTGTTCTTGAGTATTACAAGTAACGCTTAGTTGGCAAAAGAGTGCACAAGAGTGGCACAAAGTACTTCTACAATAAGAATAAGTTGAAAAGTTTGGAAAGATATGTGAATTTTCGTGTCACGTTTCGGGACGAAACTTCTTTTAAGAGGGGTAGATTGTAATCCCCCGTAATTTTATTATATTTTATTTATATATTTTAACGTATATTTAATATATTTAAATGTAATTTACGAATTTTAGAAATGAATATGTAATTAAAATATAATTATTTTATTACATTTTGAATATTTTAATGATTTATGAAATCAAAATTTAATTTTGAATTTTGCATTAAAACGGAATTCGGATTTTGAAACCACGTTCGATTGAAAAATTTGGATTCATCAACCTAAATCCTACTCCTAGCCCAATTGGGCAAAGCCCAAACCAATAAACCCAACACAATACTCCCTCCCCCTTTTCCTAATTCACGTGAAACCAAAGAGGAAAAAAAAAGAAAAGCAAACCCTCCTTCTTCAACCTCACGTACGGTACAAACACCAAACACTCATCCTCTCTTCTCGCCATTTCTCCCTCCCGCCTCCACGTCCGTTGCTGCAGCTTCCCTCGCCGTCGGACCACCGTCAGCCGTCGCCACTAGTAAGGTTTCGACCTCCTTCTCCTTCGTTCTTCTTCTCCTTCGTTCCTTGCCTCTGATTCTTGCGTTCTTTTCCCTTTTGATTTGGTTTCCGTTCAACTCCACACAGCAGCCCCTTGCTGTAACCACCGGTCGGCAACCGCTCCTCATACCGCCGTCCACCTTGCACGGTAGCCTCCTCTTTCCTCCTCCCTTTTTCTTTATAATTTTTGTTTCTTTCATTGTCTTCTCTCTTCTTTAATCATGGCTTTGAACTCGAACAGTACCTTGGTTGCGCCCAGCCGTCTCCAACCTCCGCAAGCCACCACCTTGCCGCCGTCGTGCCCTGTCCGCCGGCCTGCCCTCCTTTCTCCTCCTTGAATTGGTTCTTTCTTAAACCCTAAGTAACTAATTACTTTAATTAATTATAGTTGTTAATTTAAATTATGTTCTTGATATTAAATTTATAATTTTTATGGTTTGAACATGATTTTCAGATTTGGGTTGAGATTAAAAACGAATTAATTTTCAGTTTTGATTAATTAAAAATAAGTTAGGGCTTAATCATGTTTTATTAATTCGAATTATGTTTTCGTGAATTAAAGTTATGGTTTTTGTGATTAAATTATAAATTTCAGATTATGCAAATTATATAATAAAGTTATTAATTTTCAGATTATCAAATTACTTTGAAATATTAATTTTGATTGTTTAAAGTATGAAATTCAAGGTTTTTATGATTATTAATCATGGTAGGTTGAGTATGGAGTATTGAATTTGTTGTTTTGAGATACTAGGGACTTAGATTGACCTTGGTGAAGCTTTTAAATGAATTTATATTGTTGAAAATTTAAAGTACGATGTTTGCAAAAGTTTTCAACGAATTTCAATCACTAGTTCAATAATTATGATGCTAGGAAATCAAATGTTTAAGCTTTGATATTGGGAAAGGTTCTAAATATGCTTAGGATGCATTTAGAATGCTTTATTATGGTTGTCAATGATTAGAAATTGATTGGGATTATTTATTGGTTGTTTTAGGTGGAGAATTCTCTTTAGGCGACTTTTGAAATTGTTAAAGTGGCCTATCAGTTTGTTTACACAAGGTACGTACATACCTGTGTGCTTGGAATGTGTGCTAATTGTTGAAACCATGTTGAATTTGTTGTTGAACTTGGTTATGTTAATATTATTGTTGAACTTGGTGATGTTGATATTATTGACGAACTTGGTTATGTTGAAATTGCATGTTTAATACTGTTGGACGGACATATTGAACTTATATTGCATTATGAGAATTGTAACATGTTAGTATGGATGATTGATACAAACATGTTGGTTGGGAACACTAGATTATTCTATATGTTGGTTTGGATCGATTGATTATTGTTCCCTTTCTAGCTTTTCACTACTTTATGAGGGCGGTGGACCTTGTTTAGTAAGTTGAAACTTTATACCCATATACAGGGTTGATCATGGTTAAAGGAAAGGTTGGGTAAATTGGAATGAGTCTTGGTTGATGCCTTTATGATCACTTACTTAATTCCAAGATAAAAACAGTTGTGAACGAATGTGGATTGTATGCCTTATGTGATTGTTGAGTCATAACAGAGTCTCAATTTGTAAATCATGTAAAGTGAAACTGAGTAGCAATAGCTTTAGACTGTGCACGTCTAAAGTGACGGACAAACAGGAGTTGGGGTTCATGGTGGTAGCCCATGGCCTTTTCTGGGACCGGATTGATCACCGTGTTCTATTTTTTATTAAAACGTTCCTCGATATCGCAGGTCACTGAGGTTACGGAGTCGCGCCCGTACCTCGTCTTCCTTAGTGAAGACTTCTGGATGGACAACTCGGTCCATTGTCTATTTCAACTAACATAATATTATTGCTATAAGTCTAGCCTAGTCTAGTCAAGTATGGTCGTCAAATTATCATGTTTTGTCTGCCCTTATTTATGTTCATTAGTATCATGTTAGGGTTGTTCGTTTAATAGTATCATGTTAGGATTATTATTGTTTTAGTATGTAGTACTCAGCTTTGCTGATTACGTGCTTTGTTTGTGTGTGTTGATCATGGCTATGCCTTATTGATCCTGTGATGACCCATCTTTGGTGAGCAGTCTCTAAGGATCAATAAGCGTTGCCCATCTACAGGTTTGAAGATGATGCATCATTGGGATCGGGATTAGAGAGCTTGTAGTTATATTTGTTTTATTAAGTGATTTGGTTTGTTAACTTGGATTTGAAATTTGTCGTACTATTCGTATTTCCTTATTTCCGTTAATTGGTTTTTGGACTTAATATGTAATCGATTATTTATGAACCTAAAAGTTAGTTTTCTGTTTTCCGCTGCAAAATTCTGAATAAGCCGTTACGTTTTCACACGGGCGATAATACTTTGATAATTCTCTATAGTTATAATTATAAAAGGGTTATTTTAGAAAAAGGGAATTGTCGGGGTGTTACAAGTTCAAAGACATAACATCATGGTTTCAACATAAGCACACATCCCCAAGCACACAGGTATGTACGTACCTTGTGTAAACAAACTGATAGGACACTTTAACACTTTCAAAAGTCGCCTAAAGAGAATTCTCCGCCTAAAACAACCAACATAGATTCATATCAATTCTATTGAATTTTCAGCAACACTAGGGTTGATCAAACCCTTCCTAAACATAATTAGAACATTCCCAATATCAAAACTTGACTACTTAATCTCCTAGCATAGTCATTACTTCACTAATGACCATAATTTATTATAAACTTCAATAAACGTTCCTTTTTAAAATTTCCAGCAATATAAACTATTTTAAAACTTCACCAACACCAAATTAACATGCTTAGAATCACAAAAATTATAACTTTGATAGTTCATAATAATCCTACCATGATTTAAATCATTAAGAACCTTAAAATTCATACTTTAATAATTAAAACCATTATTTCAATCAAATTGTATAATCTGAAAATTAATAATTTAATTACTGCAAAACATGAAATCTGAAATTCATAATAAATCATAAAAAATCATAAACTTAATTCAATCAAAACATAAATTAAAATAATAACATATAATTAAAACATTTAATTTATTAACTTAGGGTTCAAGAAATAACCAATAAAGAGGAGAAAGGAGTTGCTGGCCGGCGGCAAGGCGCGGCAGCGGCGGTGATCAGGCGAGCTAGGACACGCGACTGGGAGCGGTGGTGGTTGCGGCTCGGCTGGTTGCCGAAGGTGGTGATGGCTCGTGTAGAGTAGTGACGAAACAGAGAGGAGAGAGAACGAGGCCGACGAAAGAGATGGACGATGGAGGAGGCAGGGCGTCGGAGGAGAGCAGCATCGGCGGCTGCTGCTGACCAGCGACGGTTGAGGTTGCGTGCGACTGACGGTATCTCGCACAAACAGGAAGTTGTGAGTGAGGAGAGCAAGGAAACGAAAGGGAAGAAAGACAGAACGAAGCAAGGGAGAGAGAGGTTACCGGCGGTGATGGGAGAGTGGTGCAGCGATGGCGGTCCACTGGTGGTTGGCGGCGACGGCTGCAAAGAGAGGAGCAAGTTTTTGAGGGTTCTGGCTGGTTCACGTGAATGGAGTATGAGAGAAGAGGGTTTTGTTTTTTGTTTTTTTTTTGTTTTTGCTTTTTACGTGCAATTGGAAGAGGGAGTAAAGAGTTTTGGGTTTATAATATTGGGCTTTACCCAATTGGGCTATAATTAGGATTTAGTTTTAGGATTTCAACCCTAAATCGATTAGGATTGTTTTCTAAATTCAATCCTTTTTTTGTAACTAGTTGTTGGACCGTGCACTAGCGCGCACGGTCCCCCAAGATATAAAAATATGTTATGTGAATAGGTTTATGTAAAAGATTGGTGCAAAAAATATGTCGTAAATGCAATCATATTTTCAATGATCAAGCTTGGACTTGAAGAAAAATATACATACAAAATATAATTTATATTGGGCCCTTCAGTATATCTTACAATTCGTATCCACCCTTCAGTGACATATCAGATCAAACGTATACTTTATTATGGGAGTCCTTCTTCCTAAACATATTTGATGTAGTCTAACCATTGTATCACGTAACCAAACTTCGATACATACAACAACAAAAAAAATCGTGGAAAGTAACAAGGACTAACAACTCTAATACAATATCAATGTATCTAAGGAGGTTCGTGTCCAACAAATTAATTACCGGAAATCATTATACAAAATGTGATAATGCTAATTATGACAGATTATGCGTCTTTTGCTATGTTATGAGAAGGTTCTAATTTACTCCCTATGTTCCATTACTAAACAATGAGAATTGTGAGAATTTTTAAAACTCCCTGTTAGTGTCTCCTTGTTTTTCATTTGATGATTCACGTATAAAAAACCATTGATGGATCTACGGTCAGATAATCTTTAAGCAGAAATAGGCTTTCGATTATTTTTCCCATATATGTGTCAATTATATCATATTTTTCTCCGGCGCTCCTTTATTATATGTTATATTGATTAAGTGCTCATCTGTAATATCTTTCCTGCAATTCTTCGAATTTTAGCACAATAAAAAAAAATCAACTTTTACTAATTCCAATGTTTTGAGACATTTAGGTGACCTTTTCCATACTAAACTTTCTTTTAAGGTTTTTTCTATTGTTCCTTCCAGAAAATTACAAATGCGAGTTGCACTTTTGTCTTCCATTTTAACCCGTCGATAACATGATCTCCCAACTACAGATGTCAATTTCATAAATCAAAACACATAAACATGAAATCAAATTTTAAACAAGGAAAGACCCAAAAATAAACTCATTTTAGTATCTAAAGTATTGGCAAAAAATCAAGTTAGAAATTATGCTGTAAATATTTCTTTCCACTCTAACATGGCATATACATCTATGTGTAAAAAAAATAAGCATCGTATATACATGGTTTGGGAACTGAATGAAGCGTCTGGATTGCTGAAAACTATTACTTACCATTGTGTTGCTTTAGTTGGAGCTCTCCCCTGTGCTTAAAATTGCGAAAAAGGGAACCAAGAGCAATATTTGATTAAAAAAGAGATTCGCCAAGTCACTTCTTAGCTCACAATATTGAGCAAACCAATATCAATCTTCTCAACTTTCATAACAGCTGAGCTACGTGGAAAAACTTCAGTAATACACTCCTTGAGCTGAGAGCCTATTGATTAGTCTATATGAACTTGTCATGAACTGTCACGTATACAGTTAAACAGACCCAAACAAATGGACATCAGTCTAGCTTGTAGAATACAATCTTACATATTACGGCATATTGGTATTTAAAGCTACATAATAATTGTAACAAAACTCGGCTGTGATTACAGTGCTTTACAACCTTCAAAGTATAGCCAACGATTCCCATTCCAAACTGCATATAAATATGTAATTTCCTGCAGGACAGTATAAAGATGGTTAGGTTGAGATAATTAGTCTGTTCAATGCTCAGTACATTCTTCCTTTCAACTGAATTTTTAGTTACCAAAAAGCTCACTTACATAGTGATTCTGCTTGTTAATGTCAAAGCTGTTGATGGCAAAGGGTTCTTCCAATAGTACAAATGTTTCTGCACCTATTAAGCACATGCAGCAAAAAAATCAGACTGGTTGAAGTTTCTTAGAGCTTTATATACCCGACTCTTAAATGAAATCAAAATTGACATTAAGCTTGATTACTCGGCCACATCTGATTCAAGCTCATTTTAAAGGAATTAAGTTAAACCAGTGTAAGTTTTCTTTTACAATCTTAGTTAAGATAATCAATAAGGGCAATACGGAGCATAAGAAACTTTAAAGTTTAACCTGCTAAACTTAGAATTTGGCCATTGTTTTAGGGACAGAGAACCATCTCCCAACTTCAAAGTGGAAGTTTCACTCTACATTCAAAATTTTCGGAAGAAAAACATGGTAAAGACTTTTAAGTATGAATTCTTCTCTTTTCAGGATATTAATGATGTACCTAGCTCAAGGACTGCAAATATTCCATCTACAGAGCACATCATAACATGTATCATCCACCAAGACATACTGCCAGTTTTTTATGACTGCAAATGACAGTCAGACTGCACCTCCTATACTTCACTTTCTGAAATTTGATTGGATGGTCTCTCGCCAATCCCAACTCCAAAGAGAACAATTGACTGTTGTGGCCACCTTAGCTCCCAAGAAAACACAGTAGAGGAACCTCCTGTCTTCAAACATTATTCAATAAGAAACTATAACAGGAGAATAACAAAGATTTACTTAAATTAGATTATGTAGATACATTAGTATTAAAATTAGAATCTTAAAGTGATTTTGTAAGATCCAGCATAAGAAAGAATTAGAAAAAATCTTCCTTAATCTTAAATAACGTAGTGTGTGCCAGTGTTTATTATCCATGAATTATGTGCATAATTATCTGTGGAGATCTGATCTTGTAGTTCAGTAATAAAAAAAACAATACAATTTTAAGGACTATGACTACAATAATGTCTATCCTACCATTTACAGGCCAGCCTATTTAATAAGGGTGAGGGTGACTGCGGAGAAATGGACCTTTTAGTGCTCCAGATTCTAATATCGACATATTCACCACTTATTAAGCGGGGAGATACGTACAGAAGAAATAACCTCAAGAATTTTTAAGAATGGATATGAGAATAATGAGATACTTACAAATGGTTAAAGTTGCTCTTCATTTTGTCACTACACAAGGCTCCTTTGCAACATGTTTTAGTTAAACCTAAAAACAAGAAAGTAAGCTTGCTACGTAAATATCACACTCAGATAAATGATCTCTGAAATTCAGCAATGAACAATCTAGTCTAAAGGTACCTTTTTTTTTTTTTAAAGTAAGCAGTTGTCTTAAATAATATCACTTGAACTTGCATCATCTCTGAAATGCGACAGATTGAGCATATGCTTTTTGCTCCTTTCATAGTTAATAAGCTCCTCATCGAATGTCGGGTCCACTTCCCTCAATGCAAGATGATTACCATCAAAATTCTTATAGCAACCTATATACAAAAAACAAAATAAAAAAAGATTAAGGAGTTTCATAGCTTCAATGCAGTTCAATCCAAATGACAACATGCAGATAACCCTAAAGCTAACTTTAATGTTGACAAAATCAATGATAACAAACTCTTCTTTGAGAAGTTGCAAGTTGAAAGCACGACATATTCTAGAATCAAAGGAAAATACGAACTCCTGATAAACTATCTTACCTTGCTCTTATTGCAGTATTTTTGTTTAGCCCTCATACGGGTAATCTTTCTCAGTGATGCCCATGGTTATCTATAACAAACTGGTTTGCGTAGTCCATGAGCCCACCATCACAATCTTCATTTTAGCTTCTATCGCAATCTATTAACTCCTTCTCATAAAGGTTGTCCAGAGAGCTTGTAACCGTCTTGTTTATACCTCCTTGTTGCTGCGAAAGAGCAACAAGCACCTGAAAAACAAAGAAAGGCTCATTTATGAAGGGAAAATAAGAGTTAATTCTGCACAAACATAACATAGCTCCTCAATAATAGCATCCACATCCTTAATAAAGAGCTAATACCCCGTTTGCTTTCTACTTTTCTAGCTACTTAAGTATTTTTACCTAATCCTACATTTCTAGTAAAAGGCACTTCTCCACTATTTTAACAAATCGATTCCAGATAAAGACAAATTAGCATGTCCATGTCATCCAATAAACTAAGGGATAAAAAATGCACATTCAACAGTAGCACACTCAATGCAGATTCCATGCAATCAATAATCAGAACTTAAGTACCATAACATATAGACCTATTGTTTAATAAAACAACATATAGAGGCAAAAAATAAAACAAAATGCAAGAACTGAAGCCAAAATTCTAGAAAATATTTAACTTTCAAACCTTTTGATCCTCTTCAAAGGATTCTTATCAACCTCCTCCTTATCGGAAGGGTCATGCCTCTTCTACAACACCTCATGCCCCCACCTTAACCGACCATTGGTGACATCCCCGCACCACGGAATCCCTTTGATCAGGTGCCCTTACCCGGCATCAATAAACTTAGACACAGACCCACCAGAAACTAAATAAATAAATAAAGGCAAATCAACCAAACACTCCATGTATTGGGCCTATCAGATGTATAGACGCTGAAGCAAATTCGAGGTGAGCTGCTAGTCAAATGACAAAGAAGAGTCACCACACGAGAAATTTAATTAAGTCCTTTGTTGAAAAGCATACTGATCCTGAACATGAGAAGCTGAAAGGAAAAAAAAAAAAAAAAAAGGTATGTTCCTTTAGCATGCAAATCTTTCCTACAAACTGCTGGAAGATCAACTCCCCATGTTTTCGATGGCCTATGCATAATCTGTAAATTATAGTCTGCGCATTTGGGGTGTATGTGCGGGGCTATTCCATAATGAGGGCTCTGCTTATAAATATGCTCTGCAAAGAAGAGAGGTGTAATGGTAAAATTCGGATTTTCTTGATTTGTATGTCATAGAAAAAGACATCCTACGCCCAAATGAAACAAAAAAAAGACTTCTCAGTAATTCCACTATATATCTTATTGTGATCAAAGCATCCAATATTTGGAAAGTTCTCACTGTCTCATTGGCAACCAGAAAAACCGTGTCTTCTTGTCCAGGCTTAAATAAGGCCAAGCTAGGACCGTAAGACAGATCATTAGTTGTTTCCTCTGTCAAAATAAGAAAATTATCTCAAGGTACAATCTTAATCCCTGAATTAATGAGCTTACTGTGTATTTTTAGACATGGAGGAGAAGAAGAAAAGATTACTGAAACTTGCGGAGAGCAACGAAGAAAGTGATGAAACAAAAAGGGGGCCTCTTGCTGAACATGTTGAGGATTTCCATAAACAATATGAATCACTCTTTTCTCAATATGATAATGTAACTGGAAAACTGAAGGACAAAATTAACAAGTCACAACAAAAGAAAGAGAAGTTATGTTCCTCCTCAAAATAAGGGTCTGGCTCCGATTCCGATCATTCATCCAAGGGAAAAGACACCAAAAATGGATGAAAGAGGAAAATGAAACACTGATGGACTTCAACAAGAGCTTAATACAGTAACACTTAAAGTTGCAGATCTCGAAAATGAGCCGGCAACAATATGCAATGAGAAAATCTCGATTGAATCAAAGAACAAGACGCTACTGACAAAACAACAAGATTCAGACAGAAAGGCGGAAGATTTGAATGTAGAGGTTCAAAGATTGGATTCCGAGAAATCAGAAATCCTGGAAGAAAAAGAAGAGTTGAAGTCAAAATTAGAGAACTTTGTGAAGACTGAAGCCGAACTGAATCAACAAATTGAAGAATTGATCAGAGATAGAGATAATTAAGCCGAGGAGAAAGAAGATTTTATCAAAAGACTTGAAGAAGGGAACCACATTGTAGATAATTTGAAAGGCGAAGTCAATCAGCTGCAGAGTGAGAGAAAAATCCTTGAGTTTGAATTAGAGACAGCTGCGCAAGAAATCTATCGGATAAAACTGGAGTTAGGCTCGTCGAAGTAGGAAACAGAACACTTAAAGGAGACTGTGAAAGTTGTTGAAGAGGAAAAAGTGTCTCTTTCTTTGATAATGTCACAAGTGACTGATGAGCTCAAGCAGGCCCAAGATTCCATGGAAGAGCTGAAAGCAGAGTCTATCGACTCAAATGATAAATTGGCTGAGCGGGAAAGAGAGTCTTATCCCTAAGGGAGATGCAGGATGCCCATACAACTGGAACATCCGAACAAATGAAGGCTTTAGAAGAGTAGACAAACAATTTGAAAGTCGAACTGGACTCATCAAAACAGGAAATAGAAAACTTGAAGGAATCCAATGAAACCTGCTGAAGAAGAAAACAGTTCTCTCTCTTAGAAAATCTCACAACTGACTGATGAACTCCAACAAGCACACAATACCCTGGATCAGCTGAAAGCAGAGTCTAACAACTAAAAAGAAAAATTGGTTGAACGAGAAAGGGAATTCTCATCCCAAAGGGAGATGCACGATGTACATTCAACTGGAGCTTCAGAATAAATAAAGGCACTGGAGGAAGAGACAAGCAGTTTGAAACTCGAATTAGAGACAATGAGTAGTGAGAAAAGGAGAAAGAGGAGCAGTTTGGCAATAAATCATAGGAGCAGACATGTGGGTGAGGAGGTAGAAGAGTTTATTGCTCTAAATAGTCTCGTGGAATCATACCATTTTATTCGATTAAATGTCTCTCGAATGCACTTTCCATAGTTATGCAGAGAATCAAGGCAACATTGTTTTGCTTTTCCTTGTGAAAGAATGCATTCGGTTTTCCTTGTAAAAGAATGCATGAACTAAAAATTAGGCATAATCAGGTTCCATAATCTAATTCATATTGTATTGAACAAACACGAATAATTCAAAGCGAGCAAGATGTAGACAATATGAGCAAACACGAATATCCAAGTCTTACCAAACTGTCAAAACAACCAGAGAAATCAGGTTCCATCAGTTGATCGCGCAAACGAATAAATCAACAGCAGCAACATCCACAATATGCAACGAATAAATCAGCAGCAGCAGCCACTTCTTGGTTTTTTCAAAGCTTCTCCTTGGCATTTTCAAGCAAAGGCTGCAAATAAAATATTAAAAATTACACATCGTCCTTTTAAGTATCGAGAAGATTAAAACTCTTCGAAGAGGTTGTCTAATGAGAAAAGCTCATTCAAACTGACAAGTAACTGAGAATCCGAAGGAGATAAGCAATAAGTTAATTAGGTTTGTCTTGTTATAGTGGATACAAAAATTAGAAAAAATCCGACCTGTGCAGATCGACATGCAAGCAGATGAAGAGTCAAGCCTAATGCCCTCAGTTCTCGCACACGATGTTGAGTAGGCTTCGTTTTCTGCATAATAATACAAGAGTCACAACTCACCCAACAGACACAAAAGAATATGCTCTGAGAAAAAGAGACATTAGCAAAAGTGGTATGTGATAGAAGATATTGTCAATCAAGGATATTAACCGCCACAAATCCGAACTCTCTGCTCCTTCCAGTCAATTTATCATATATAACCTTCATTAACCCAACAACTATCTCTTATCAGTTTTACCCAAATGATAAATCTTTCAAGTATTACCCAAAATCACATTTAAACATCAAATATTACAAAGTATAAGCATAATCTTGACAAAAATACATAAACTCTTCAATAACTGTTAACATTAAACCAACATTAACAATTTACCCATTAAAATTAAACAAAAATTTCAAAACCAACTCATCCACAAATTCAACAACGACGAAAGGGCAACAATCACTCCAACAAGAATTACAATACCCAATTGAAAATAAAAAAACTGTAAATTAAATAAACAAACAAAATCATCATACAAACACAAAAAGCCAGAAAACTTCATCATCAACTTAAATAACCTAGAAAAATTATCATTCAAATTCACTATAAAATTCAAAAAAAAAACATTATAACATGAAATCTACGATTAAGCATGAATTAACATTGATAAAGATGAAAAAATTTAAGAGAAACTTACATTGTAAATCAGAGGATTGTTCTGAGTTTTATTAGGGGTTAAGGGAAAGTGGCAGAGTAGGGAAGCAGGAGTTTGGAGGGAAGAGAAGTTAATGGGCTTGAGCGTTGATAAACCCTAAATTGGACTGAATGGCAAACAAATTCAATAAATAACATATCTTTGGGAACTCACAAATTCAATAAAGAACTGTCAGTAAGAACAATTAGATTAAACCCTAACAACGTTATCTTATCGTAAACTCACCTCAACCATTTCAACGGTACCAGCAGCACCGAACAACCCATCGCGCTCAGCACTGTCAACGTTAAATGGAAGATTACGCACCAAAATCTTAAGGTCAGGGAAGAAGTGAGGTTGTTGTCCGGAATCAATTTGCAAATTCAACTAAAATCAACCCTAATTAATTCAACAATTACAAGCGAAAAACATAACCCTAATTTTAATAAAAACACAGAAGAGAGAATCATACCAGGGAAAAAGAAGACAAAGTGAGAGTGAGGAGCTTCAGAACTCGGAAGTTTCTGATCCCATCTTCCATGGCTGAGAGTGCACAGAGAAAATATTGAGGAGAGAGGAAAGAGCTGATAAGCAAGAATGCAGGATAGTAGAAGACGAAAGGGGAAAGAGTCAGAGCTCATCCAAGAAAACGGAAGGGTAAGATGCAAGAACGTGGCATAATCTGGCAGAGGGGCAAACCAGTAGTAAAGAGTGAGAAGCGGGGGCAATATCGTCACAACACTATTGCTGCAATAGTCACTTGAACTTTGCATGTTTTAAAGTGTTAGGATTCGAATTCTTTTCAACGTAAGATTCTAAAATTATTTTGATTTCGTAAATCGTTAAAAATATTCAAAATGAAAATTTCATTACCATTACCACCCTTCATTACCACCTAGCAAATGAGCCATTAAGGTATGGAGCAATCTTAAAAAGACGCCCAAAGAGGAGTATGGTGCAAACAAAAAGGAACGGAGGGAATACAATGTACAACCAAGCTTATAAGCAAATGCTTTTTCCTTGGAAAGAAAAATTAATACGCAGTTGAGCAGAACCTTAATCCGTTCAATTGTTAGCTTCAGCCATCAGGTGTTCATTCAAAAGCAGAGTCACATGATAACATGTGCTCACATATATGTACACTGCAATGTCAATTATATTGTTTTCATTTTCTCGGGAACCATACACATAGATCTTCTTCTAATCTGCTCAATTAGTGACCCAAAAAGAGACTGCATAATCCATATTTCAGTTATCAGCTATGTACGCTCCCAAGAGTTCTAGATGCTTTCATTATCGACTGACTAATTCATCAAAATACATCCTCAAAATAGAATTGTATCTATTTTGGACTACGGGAAAGGTTGAGGGTTGATTAGTAGTGACTTAGAAGATGTTCATTCCTCACCCATGGCGCAAGGAATGCAAGGTGGATCTTCTGACTGATCATCTGGGGTAATAATCACCAGACAGTGGACATGGAAGGTGTGACCACAAGGTAGAACAGCTACAGCTGGTGGAATAGGCGGTTGTACAACGGGGCCTTCAGGTGCAAATGATAAGTCTCTCTTGCACAACATACATTTGAATCCAACTGTTGGAGGTATGTCAAAACCTGCAAGTGAAAACCCATTGTTAATAACTTCTCATATTATGCACTAAAAGGTGAATTTTAAGACAACAGGACACATGGCATTCACGGTTACACTGAGAGATGTAGACAAAAGATTAATAGGAAAGTAGCCCAATCCAAACGTACAGCAAGTGTGTTTAAAAAGTTGCAGATTGCAATAAGGTAATATACTAATATGCATAAATCAGCAAATTGAAGCTCGTACAGGGACCGGCATGATCAGGACAACAACGGAAGCTCAAACAGTGGGATAATGCTAGACTAAGCACAGTTGAAACAATCATGAATGGGAAACCCTGAATAGTTATCAAATGGATGCAACAATAACCATGGGGAATGCTGGAACGCTACAAAAAGCTAAACATAAAGAGACTGGCATTTTTTGTATTGATTTAGTATGTAAATTTTAGTGGAGCCAAAGCAAGAGTACAGAAATCGATTATAGAATATGAGATCATTTCGTGGAAGCAAGCAGGAGAGCAAGGTCAAGACTGAAGACTGAAGACTGAAGAGAATGATGCCTTCTTAACCGCTGTGAAGGGAATCTTAGTCTGGATGTACCATTAACCAGTTCCAATGCGCAGCCTACAAAAAGATCTCTAGGATGAATGTTCCATTAACCAGATTTCAGAAAGCCTGTGAATTCAATTTAAAATACATAACATAATTTGATAACAATGCCTTTGTCTATGCAATGATTTTAGGGCTAAAATGTGTTCCCTGTGTACCTTTTCAGTAGCCCTCACTTGGCTTTTCAGGTAGAAGCTAGTTGAATTTGACTATTAGCCCTTACTAAGTGTGTCCTATTTCTAAAAGCCACCCTATAGCAGTGAGACGAGGACAACACGAGTGTTGCCTTATGCCGCTCGTGTCATTCCTCTCCTGACATGATCACGTGACTTTAAAAAAGAAAGGTAGCAGAAAATTTTGTTTGAACTCTCACATATATACTTCTAATAATCTAATATTCTATCAATACATCATTCCTCTACAACCATCTTGTTTCTATGAATTCTCTTTCCTAATGAGAAAAGTAACATGCAGAAAGTACTATCTTTCAATAATAGCTTCCTTACCATAAACTTTGGTAAGATGTAATTTCGATCAAAATTTTTGGTTCGAATTTCGCCAGTTGAAGAGGTTCACAAAACAGCAAATGTAAAGTTTTTTGGCTCTGGATAGTAAAACTCCAAACTAGTAGTCTGAATAATGTTAAATAAAAGTGTGTTTTCAATGCACTGAAATTTGGGCAACAACTATCACTCTTATGGGAGCTATTAATGTATACTTCTCTTCTAAACAAGTACCTCATATTATCCATTGTTTGAGGAAGCAACATGAAAAGCAGAAGCTTTCCCTAAAAGGAATCTAAGGAAAATAAATACTTAGTGAATGAGGGACACAACAGGACCATAAATAAATACCTTGAAACTTTATATGATGCATTGAACTAGGAACTTGTGATGCTCTGAAACCTGGAGCTGCCTTTACTAAAGCAGCCAAGGCAGGCAAAGACTTTCTCCATTCACTAAGGGATGGACGGGTCATATTTGAGCTGTTGTGGAGCAAAAGAGCCTTCCGAAGAGCAGTTGCAGAAGCCGGGTTATGTGTTGAAGATAAAGCTGCTGCTGCGGCAACTCTCTTTGAATAAGTAGCAGGGACTGGAATTCTTGCTGAGCCAGAGCGGTTCACTATTGTCCTTCCCGAAGCAGTTGGCGGTGAGGCAAAAGTAGGATTTTCAGCTGTAACCACATGATCGGTGGATGTCTTTGCTAGGGAACCTGGAGAACCAGCGATCCCTCCAGAAGCACTACGAACAGCCGAAATATGAGTTGGCGAAACAAAAGCAGCTGCAGAAGCTGTAGGATGCTGTGAGATCCAGGCTGCATGAGAGGTATTAATAGCCTTGGTTACAGGAGAGAAAGATGTACTCCCCGAACAACCACCAGCAGAAAAATCCTTCACCGCAGCACTAGGGATAATAGAGAAGTTTGTAGAGGCAGTACTGGCTGGCATTGAATGGCCAGATGAAATCTTCCCCAGAGCATTCTGCAGTAAACCTGGTGAAAACTGCGGAACTGAAATTTGGGGCATAACTTTTCTGCGCTGATCATGTATTGAAGCCCGGGGAGGAAAATCTAAGTTTCGTTTCAGAGATTCTCTACTGGAAGATGTAGAAGTAGAAGCCTGAGGAAGTTCATTTTTCACTGTGGTGCCAGCTGTTTGACCTGATAGTTCAGATATCACACGTTTTAGAGCATTGTAGGTCCTCTTACACAGGACACGTAACAAAATGAAAAGAAGACGTATAAACCTGTGTAACGCCAACCAGGACCAATGTGCAAAGGATAATTTTGACCTGCAGTTGAACATCAAAAATAATAAAAAGACAAATCATGGTGTAATTGTATACAAGGGGATATCTCTTTGAAACATAGAATTCTGCAGTTCAATTACCAGTTAATTTTTCCAGCTCTCAGTGCCTCTGCTCATGAAATGTTTCCTCAAAGCACGCATATAAAGCATAAAAGAACACCAAAATTCCAACTTCCATTTGAGCAGAAAAATATATACTATATAGTAAACTAAGATGGATACATAATCTAAGTGATACTTCTGGTGTAACAAAAAATCCACAATCAGCTTAGGTGATCTCTCATTTTCACACATTTAATTAATGTTTGGGCATCATCACTTCTGACAAGGAATCTTATAAAGACTAACTAAAAAAAAGAAGCTTTTAAGGTTTTTTTTTTAATATAATAAACAGATAAACTTCACTGTAACTATTATGGAAATCAGAGCTGACTCAAGCAGTAGCTGCCCCACTTCCAATATCTGATTCGTCATCAAACCAGTTTGTAGAGTAGGAAGATATTACTGACTTAGTATTGAGGGTTGAGTACATGCTTTGGCAGAAGTAATCCATGGTATAAGTCAGTACCCTGCCTTCTTCTTCCAAAACATTTAGAAAAAGTGGCAAAATACGTGTGGTAAAGAAGCTTTATGACCAAGGTATTTTGCAAGTCACAGATAAGACTGTATAACATACTTAAACAGCACTCATAATTACCAAGAAATTATAAGAATCCTCTGCTTTAAACAGTTTTGTCTGAATATATCTACATTTTTTGACACAAGGAAATAAGACACATAGTCAACATCAATGATTAAAGATGCATAACACCGCTCACCTGACTTGTTGCTATCAGAGTCTCCTATCCCAAGAGGTAACATGAAGTCGGTACTTAAATGAGAATTCTGCAGTGGATCAGCAGAAATTTGGTGATTGCTTCTCAGAACAGAAGAACTGAATGGGACTCCTTGCATCCTTCTTTTTACGAACCTGGGCAATCCTTGATTTAAACTGGAGCTATTGGAAAGCATGTGTGGATTAGCCCCATAGCAATCAGTAGGATCATCTGAATATATTCTTGAGTCAGTTTCAAATCCAGACTCTGAAGTTCTGCAGCTTGGGGTGGGTATATAATGGTGCGTGTTCACCTTCCCTCCATGTAGGTTGGAGATTGGACTCGTACCATCCCCAGAAGTCATGACTTGCAAACAATCATCACCAGTAAAGGTTAGGCTGCCCTCAAAATCCCATGGCGCCACTAGACCACCTACATTATTCTGAATCCCTGCCAAGCTATCCCACACATTGTTGTTAAAAGAATTATTAGTTAATCGGCCTTGGGGAGAAAGGGAGGTTTCAATCACATGGCTGGATTGCCCAACATGAGCATTAAGTTTCACGTTACTAGCGACATTACTTTGATTTCCAAGAGATAGAAATCTTCCATCAAGACTGTCCAATCTGTTAGGTTGAGAAGAATTAACTCTAACCTGGCTATCATACAATCTTGGAACCATATTTTGCTCTACTTTAGCTGCATTATCACCTACGTTCGTCAGATTTCTGAAATTCCCTGTTGGCTTTCTGCCATTATTTTGTGATTTTGCATCCAGTACACTAGTGTGGAAGTTTCCAACCCCGCCATTATTAGCAGTAATAGAATTTCTGTCAAATCCGCCAACAGCATTCTTGAAACGAGGTAACCTTCTCATGCCATGATAAGAGGTCATCATGTTATTAGGAGTTTGAGATCCAGAACTCGCTGTATCCATCCCTGCACTAGGGAAACTAAAGCCCTGATCTAGAAAGGGAATATCATCTATAACAAATACATCCTGATCAATAGGAATATCCGTCGGACATTCATCCACATTGGTCGCTATATTCAAATCATTCACAGCCGCACTAGGGAAATGGTGTTGGTATTCATACATATTACTTGGAGGCACAGGAGAAAATGGGAGCGGCAAAAAGGGGAAAGGAATAGAGCCACCAGTGCCACTATTATCAGCAGGCAAAGCTTCTAGGGAATTATCTTTCTGCAACTGTGGTAAACAAATAAAGCCCTCATAATCATCTTCCCTCTGATCATGACTTGCCATACCTTTGGATCAAGCAATAAGATAGCCCTATTAGATAAAGAGAAAAAATTGCTAAACACTAGATTAACAAGCACATCATTTTAGTTTTACTTTTATCAATCAAATATTTTTCTTTTTGAAGCATACCACACATAAGCAACAAAAATCGGAAAAATCGACATCCTATTGAATTATCCACAACTTTCAAATTACAAGAGCTTGCTGATACTATTCCAATTATTACACTTACAAGTTTCACTCAGTACACGCTTCAATGTACTAAAGAAACAATACACTCCACAAACTTTGTGGTACGACACTTACATTGAACTGAAGTATTAGAATTCAAAAAAAATCACAAACTCAGTTCCTAAAGCACAGTTCTAAAATTTCACTTTTGTACTCAAATTTTGAAACAAAGTTAATTTCCCACCCTCATCCAACATAGGAAACCCAGTCGATCAACTTTTGCTCAAAGAAAACTGTTGCTCAAAGAAAACTGTTGCTGAAACCAGAGAATTAACCATAACTCAAAGGCCAAAATCTCTAGCCCAAACCCTATAATTCATACAACATAGGAACAATGGAAAATTCAACCAGTTATTTTCTACAATTCGACAAAAATATGACCTAATTATCGTTTCGGACGATTAAAATCATCAAATTGATGATAATAATTCCTAACCTACAAGCCCTACCTCAAAAAAAAAAATGAAATATCTTGAACAGCATACAAAATTCACCCCACAAACAAAATTCGATCATCGGAAGAACAAAAACTAAAAACTTAAGGCAACACGTGAAATTAAAATCTAAAAGAAAAAGGTATCCGATCATAGAAATGGGGAATAAGAAATTACCAGAGATTAAGAGATTTCGGTTGAAATTCAAAAAGGATGAAGATGAAGAACTCACGGTGAGAGCATCAGTGTAGCGAAGTTGGAGCGGAGCGGAGCGGAGCGGAGAGGAGAGAGAAAGTGTGGAGGAGGGGGAGGGGTTTGTATTTGGCGCTTACGGGTTACGGCTCAAGTGTTATAAAGGGTTCGGTGTGGGACCGATTTTGCATACTCCTTCAACAAAGAGACAAAGAGAGAGATGAGTGCACCTTTGAAGTGAAGCGCTATGTAGTGTTGTGTTCCAAGCATCCAACGCATTCTCTTTTGATGAGGTTGTCTACATCGCTGGTAACCAGCGAAATAAGCACCCCATACCCACTTTAAAAAATAAAAAAAATTGGAAATATGGCCCACCTTCAAATAAATGTGTAAAAGTGTTGTGAACTTGTTATATACTGTCATTTCTAATATAAATATTGTCATTGTTGTATTAAAATACTGTCACAATCACCCAAAAAAAGGAAATTTTGTATACAACTGTAATGAAATATAAAAAGTAAAGATACCATTTAAATGAATAGATAAAAGTGATGCATATTAAATGAATGGGTAAAAGTATGTATACAAGTGTTATATAAGTTTTGTCATCGTTTGCAAAAATACTGTCATTGTTGTATTAAAATACTGTCATTGTTGTACTAATTACTGTCATTTTTGCTCATATGTAGTACTTTGTTTGACTTTTCAACTCATGAGATGAAATTACCATTTTACCCCGGGTATGGAGTAATTGTGCCGCTGGTTACCAGCGATGTATCCTCCCTCC
Organism: Spinacia oleracea; assembly: GCF_020520425.1. Lineage (NCBI taxonomy): Eukaryota > Viridiplantae > Streptophyta > Magnoliopsida > Caryophyllales > Amaranthaceae > Spinacia > Spinacia oleracea. The sequence continues at coordinate 86,448,199 of NC_079488.1, read as the reverse complement.
TCTTTTGATCCCCTATTGTCACCTTGGTGGCGTCGTAAGAACGTTCATTTTGTTTTCGGATATGTGTAACGGTTACCAATAGGTGAATTCAAATATTATTTTTTTTGTTTATTTTAATACCTTTTGGTCATTGGTGATTTTAAAATAAGTAACGTCATTGAGTACATCTAACTTTAAACGTTTTTTGGAACAAAATAGATTTTATATGATATCATGGTATGGTACAAACGTATTATGCATTTATGAGGGATTCTCTCTATCCCGGATTTTCAGCGCCATCAATGATGATGCCATGGTGTAATAAATGAATCTGGATTTAAATTTGAATCCTTAAAAACTCAATTGATCTTGTCGTAACACCTTACTGGATTACTGTTTTTAATAAATATTTTCTTGAATAAACAATCACTAAAATAATCAATCATTGAGTGCTCCTAACTCTATACGACTTTGGCAATTTTTCTCATTTGGAGAATTTAAAATGGGTTAAACAAATATCATTGAGTACACATCCTGCTCTGATTGACAAACAACATAAGTTATATTAGAGAAACTTCAATGGTTGTAGTTAGGGACTTGCTTGCAATTTTTAGAAGTCTTAAGCTACTAGCTTGACCATTGTAGTGGAAATGACAACTTAGCTTGGTCAAGCTAATTTGCTTGACAAACAGTAATTAATGGTTGATTGACAAGTGGCCAAGTGAAACAAAATTAAATAACTAGCTAGTAGCTAATCATTGGAGTACAAAATAACTAGCAATAAGAATAGTTTGTAATCTTATGTGGCATGGCAAGCTAATTTAGAAATTAGATTGTCATTGGAGATGTTATAATGGAAGCATGGAATACACTATGCATTTATGGGGGTCTCTATCATAGAGTCTCAGTGTCATGCATAATGGTTTATTGATGTAGTAAATGAATTCGAATTGCTGATTTTTTTTTATATATCTCATTGGATATAATTAAATCTATAATTAATTGGAAGCACATATATTTATTAGACTAATGCATATTTGGCCGAAGAATATAATTTCCACACATTTAATAATTTAGTAAATTGATGTATAACCTAACAACTCAATTTCATAAGATTGGTTGGATGACTTTAATTTTATATAACTAGTTTTTTCTCGGACGATGCCCCATTATCAATAAATTATATAATCTCATGTATGAATTTCATGGTCGATTTATTTTTGATAATATTTCATTTATAAATCACAGTATTATGCCACAACTTACTGGTTAAGATGTTAATGTTTAAACTCAAGGTTACAGGTTCAAGTCTTATTAAAATCATGTTGATAATTTTGTAATTGTTAGCGCATGAAACGAAATACACATTGAATGAAGTGGGTGTAACTATAAACACCAAATTTGTGTCTCCCTTAAAGTTCGATGACCGCAATTGATCTCAAAGCGTAAGCAACCGGTTACAAAGGACGTAACTCAATTCAAATCCGAACTTTCGTTCAAAACTCAAGTACAAATTCCAAGTCAAAACAATTCCAATTTTAAACACATTCCAATTCCAAAATTTCAATTCCTACTCCTAATTCTAAGCTCCAAAAATACAATCTCCGAGTTCAAGTTATTTAAACTTCCAATTCAAAGTTACGAAATGTTAATCCTCCAGTCCAAATCCTGATTCTAAACTCCAATTCAAGTTCAAACATGTTTTCAAGCCTCATTTACAATATCCAATGCCAAATATCAACTTCGAGCCATGGTTCTAGTCAAAATCACGTATCAACTTGTAAAAACGAGTGTCAGTCCCGAAACCGAGCAACCCAAGCCTCGGTTTCAAAACTTAAGTGAAAAGTAATCTCGAGCACCCAAAAAAAAAATTCCTAAAAATTTCTCCTTCAAGTCGCAAATGTTGTCTCATGCCTTGCCAACTAAGAAAAGACACAAAGTACAAACAAACATGAATAACGACCAAGCCCGAAACTGTTAGGTTATGACAAATATAAAACATATATTTCATGCGAAAAACCATAAAGCCATGAATCCAAATTAATTACCACATAACCAATTAGCATAATTTAGGATACATACATATGTAGTGTGCCTTCCCTAGCTGCTCCCGAACCGAACAAGAACAAGTTTAGGACTTCAAGTGTCGTCCCTCCGTAGATAGTCCACAGCACATTTGGATCCGCCTTAGATTCAATTAACTAGAATTTAGCCTAAGGTTTTATGTTATTCGTTACTTAATTATTTGGCAAATTATTAAGCTTAGTTTTAACCTTAAAACTATATGAATACTTGAGAATATGATGTGTATGAATTGTGATTTCCATCACCTATTTATAGGGTAGGATTATCGGAACTAGAAACCTACTAGGATTCAATTTATCTAATTCAATTAGAATTAGACTTAAATTAAATCTATTGATTTTAGTGTTTAGCTTAACAACTAACTCTACTAGTTTTAGGAAAATAATCTAATCGACCAAATCCTAAACGCCTAAGGATTCGAAACACGCACGAACACAACGACACGCACGAACAGCCCACGAGGAGCTGATGTGCGCGCGCGGAGCTTGGCCCATCAAGTAGCGACGCGGCCCACCGCAAGGGCGCTGCTGCTGCTGGCCTTGCCTTGCTTGCTGGGCCTGGCCTTGCTGCGTGCTCGGCTGGGCCTGCTTGCTTGGCGGGCTGATGCTGCTCGCTTGCTGTGCTTGCGCGGGCTTCGCTAGGCGCGGGCCTGGCTTCGTGTTGGGCCTTGCGTCTAGCAAGCTTGTCCGATGTTTATTTCGTACGTCGCGCTTCCGATTTATTTTCCGATTCCGGAATTCATTTCCGATTCGAACAATATTTAATATTTCCGATTCCGGAATGATTCGGGTAGCTCATTAGGATTCAACAAGCAGCAGCTGAGTGGAAAAATGAGCCAGTGCTAGGGGTTGAGAAGTGACCGAGCTAGAACCCAAGGAACCATGTCAAGGGGGGGTATTAATTTCCGTTTCGAACAAATATTTAATATTTCCGATTCCGATAATATTTCCGATTCCGACAATATTTCCGTTTCCGGCAATATTTCCGATTCCGGCAATATTTCCATTTCCGATAATATTTTCCGATACGTACCATGTTGTCGTTTCCGGCAACATCTCCGACTTGGATAATATTTATATTTCCGATACGATCCATATTTTCGTTTCCGGCAATATCATCGTTTCCGGAGTATTCATAATTTGCCATTTGACGATTTTAGCTCCCACTGGAACCGAGATCCGTCGATTCCGAATATCCATAAGTGGAGTATTTAATTCACTTAAATACTTGATCCGTTCACGTACTATTTGTGTGACCCTACGGGTTCAGTCAAGAGTAAGCTGTGGATTAATATTATTAATTCCACTTGAACTGAAGCGGCCTCTAGCTAGGCATACAGTTCATTTGATCTCACTGAATTATTAACTTGTATAATTAATTAATACTGAAACGCATTTATTAGACTTAGCATTGAATGCATACTTGGACCAAGGGCATTATTTCCTTCAGAAACCACCTTGATTTGTGTTGGGATTTATGCAGGACCGACAGGCACATCCCTTCCCTAGGTGCATCTCACTTGCACCAAGCGCATCAACCTTACCCCCTGACCTTTGAAACCTATGACTACCCAACTTTTTCAGAAGCAAACAGAGCAAAAAATGAATTCAAACACATCAACGAAACTCTGTCTATTCAAATTCTAAGCACAAAAATAACTCTAAGTAAATCTTCAAAAACACTTCAAATCAATCGTCAAAACTCTTCAAAATTCAATGTAATGTCCTAAAAAATTTGGGAGTCCAAGCTTAGAGATAATCAACACCTAATTCTAAGTAAACTTCTAATGACTCTAATCTACACTTCTACCTTTCTTTGTCAATTTTTAAATTTATTTATTAATTAGTTTTTTCAATTCCAAGTATATTCATAATGAGTTCATAACTCACACAAGCCAGGGAAATGCAAATCTAAGAGTAATCTTTGGTGGAATATCACACTTGAACTCCAAATGACCTTCCCCAATCTTTTTTTACAATTTGAATGCTTTGATTTTCAAAAACTATTTTCAAAACTCATGATTAGTTTAAGAGATTTCACTCTTGAAACCCTCTTTTACAAACATCATCATCCAATTTCAATTTCAAATACAAGTTTTCTAAAATGTTCAAGGATGTTTGAAGATGTGCAAACCCATCTTCAAAACTAGAACTCATGAACTTCAAGTTTCAGTTCAATTTCAAAGTCCAATATTCAATGATGTTTTTAAGAGAGTGTAAAAACCTAATTTGTCTCCCCTTAGAGCCGATGACGATAACACCGGCCTAACTTTAGTTGGAACAACTCGGAACGGAAGCACCAATTGCATAATAAAGTGAGCTTATTCAAATCCCATTTCCAACTTCCAAAAGTTCCAAAATTCAATTCGATCTTCCAAAAATCCAATTCCCGAGTTCGTTCCAATATATCTCGGACATCGGTTCAAAATTCAATTCCGAGTACAATTTCAAAATCCAAGTATAATCTCGTGAAGCAGATGCTACGATCCATCTCCGAGGCACGTTTCCCCCAATCATATACGGCAAAGCTGTAGGGGCTACTGATTCTTACCTTTTTCGGACTTGGAGTTTTTCGGGAAAATCAGTTTTGAAATGTAAGTTTTAATGGTTTAACAAAATTCGTTTGAAAATTGCTAAACTCATTAAACTTGGACCAATTCATCAAGAAGCATGATAGGCAAGAGCCGACTTGATGTTTTACAATCCAACCCAGAAGGGGACGAGAATCATGTTAAATTACGTTAATCGGTTTTTGAACATTAGAAAACCAAAATTCAATAAAAGTGGTGCCGTTACAACTTTGAATATTGAATTTTGAAAGGAGTTGCCACCAAACGTTTAAGGGTCGGTTTGGAGACCATGACTCTTTGGATAAGGCAAGGAGTCGAAAATCAAATAGAGATCCGGATTCGTGAACAAGGCACTTATTTCATTAAATTGATTTAGGCATGAAAATATTCAATACAGGGATTTAGTATAGAAAATCCTAGCATGATACTACTTTGGCGGGTTGAGCATACATTTTAGAACATCGAATTCTAGAATTTAGTGATCGCTTCATTTTAGTCAACTAAATGGGAACCTAAGCCGATTTGTCCAAAAATTATCTTGTTAACCGTGATCTATTTTTGTAGGTTTTTGTATATAGCATTTGAGGTGACGAAAGCAATAAACCAGTAAGGCAAATCATCACAAGATAATGTAAAGGTGCGTAAATGAAAATATAAACTACCTAGAAGGACTAAGTAAAATAGAATGAATGAAGTGTAAAGTGCGATATATAGGTGATTAAATAAGCAAATTAAAGCATAAATAATCGATATTGCATGAAAAATTGAAAGTTGCATGTTTGGAGATTAGGAATTCAAAGGGAAAGATGCCTAAAAATTGTATATCGAGTGATGAAAGTTTTAACACTTTATATGTATAATGCTCCCGTGCATTGCACGGGTCAAAATGCCCATACTCATTCAAACATCAAACTCCATACAAATCATTGTTTTCTCAAACTATTTTCTTTTGTAAAGAATATTCGCTACTCCATACATGTTACTTCCTACATTTAATTCTCATTTTCTCTTAAACTAGAGTTGTCAAAATGTTTACTGAGGTCGGATCACTTAGGGTCTCGGGTCATGATAAGGTCTGGTCGTATCGGGTCACTTTGTTACCCGGGTTCATGTCGGGTTGGTTTCGGTCGGGTCATATCGATTTGCATTTCAGATACAGGTCTAGTTAGCGTTGAGTCATGTTCAAGTCGGGTTCAACTTCCGGTTCGACTCTTATCTACTCGGGTTTAAGTCGATTTTCTGGCAGATAATTTCGGATTCGGGTCAATTTGGATCAGATAATTATCGGTCGATCAAAATTTAAGTCAGGTTCCCCCCCGTGCACAGGTCAAGATCTGGTCCAATTACTATCGGGTCAGGTCAAGGTTTTAACCTATGATTATTTTTTCTTATATTTTACAAATTAATGTTTTATTTATTTCAATTTGAGTTTTATTCAAATTCGGTCATCGTATGTGCTTGTTAGGTCAATACATATATAAAGTTAATATGAATTTCGAGTCAAAAATTGATTTGATCATCTCAAAATATTCAAGCGTAAAATATTTACTCAAGAGGTCGGGTGACTAAGATGTTATGTCGGATAATAATCGGTTTAAGGTTATTGTCAGGTGGTGCATCGAATCGGGTTCGGGTTATTGTTCGTCGGGTCAGTTCGTGTATCGGTCATCTTTCGGGCGGGTGTTGTAACACCCTAATAATTCCTTGCTTTTTATAAAATATTTTCCAACTTAAAACACAGGAATTACCAAGATATTACCGCCACCGTGATAACGGCTAAGGCTATTTACCAGAATTACGCAGCGGAATTAACTAACTTTCAAACATAATAAAGAAATAGTTAATGGTCATTAAAACAAGTTGGAACCGTTGAGGCCCAAACTAAAACAAACCGTTTGAAATCCATTAACTGAAAATAGTAGTATTAGTCATGACTATAAATAGAAGTAAATAGAGTTTATAAAATACGGAAGCATAAAACTCTCAACTCGAATCCCATGATAACTTCTCCCGCAAGTTATCTCTACAAACCTGCTTTATTAAAAATCTACTCCCCAACAACGCAAATGCAATTGATGGATCATCATAGGGTCATTAAAGCAAAGGCCATGACCAGAAGACATGAAGCACGAAGTCAGCAAAAGCTGAGTACGAACAAGCTAGAATAACATTCTATCCTAACATGCTTCACTCGACAATTAAATAATCCACATGAAAAAGCCATGTAATAAACAAACAAACATGGAGACAAGACTCGACATGAGACACGACTCTTGACTCACAGTTTAATAAAAGTAGCTTCGAACGGGTAAAGTAAAGTATCCTCAAAAGGAAAGAGAGGGTGATGGGAGCCAACCATACACCAAGATAAGTCGGGCTACTACCGACAGTCGGGCCATACCGACAGGAATTCCAATGCACAACGGCATAAAAGAGAATGAAACAACGTCTTGTATCATTCTAGGAGTACAAGTTTTCCGGCAAGACTCCCCCCATTGTTCATACTCAAGGTATATACGTTCCTAGAGTTTTGAAGCTCTTTGGGTTACACTTTACGTTAATTAGTATATTATGTTCAAGGCGACTCAAGACACTACTCAAAACACAACATACAAATAGTTAAACAATTAAACAATTCATCAATGACTCTTTAATATTTTACTTCTTTAGGACTTGTGATCAAACATAGAATCAAGTGAAATTACTCCCATTGTTCCTTCTCAAAACACTGTTTGAGATAACCCGACATTGCCTATTAACAAGCGGGGTGTGCCCTTAGCACGAATTGTCCTTAATTCAATTCACATAGACTCTCTAACATATTCTACCCCTTTGGTAGAATATATATTGCTCACTGGCAATATTCGACTGGCTCAATAATTATGCTAGACATCCTGTACTATAGCATAATAATAATAACTTGCATGCGAAATACTCATACATGCAAACCAACTTGAACAACATGTTTGACATAATTCAACGATTATAAAAGTCCATAACATGATAGTTCAATAGAATCTATAAAGCATAATTCAATTCATAACATGCTTGTTCTCAACATTAAACATAAATTCATAACAACATAATCATTCCCAATAATCAAACATGAATTCATAGCATATAAGTTCACATGATTCGCATTCAATACACTTCACAAAGTCCTCAAGGGATGGGTGGTCACCCTAGTCTTGTACGTACCTGGAATACCTAAGTACGGGGGCCACTGTGCGAATCACGACTCACTAGAAATCAACTCCTATAAAACAAAATAAGAGAGCTAAATTATTATCCTTGCTTACTAAATTTCCAGCAACTATTTAAGATTCTAAAACTCTTAGTTTAATTAGAAATCATTCATTAATCGTTAATTTAATAGTCTCAAATAGTCAACTCAAGTCCTAGCATAAAAACATTGACTTTTTCGCTTAAAAACCCTTAAAACCAACTTTTTAAAGCTTATAATCAATCTGAAAATTTAGGTTGATTCCCATAATTTAAATTGTCATTAAATTATGTGAATCAATCGCTCAATCGATTTGAAACCGAAACCCTAACAATGGTTAAGTCCGAAAACATGTTTTGACTTCAAAAATCAACACTTTATAAACTTATTAAATCTGAAAATCATAATTTAAATCATCAAAACCAATCTCTTTAATTAAAACACAATACGGTGTTCATAACCGTTTTAATTAATCCAAACAATCCAATAATTAAATTTAATCACAATACTTAATCAATTTAAAACTGAAAATTAATAATTTTGAAAACAAAATTTGATCTTTCCAATTGACAACACACACAACAATTATTCGTGTTGTGTGCGTGTGCGTCGCACGAACAAAGCAACAACAACACACGCAACACGCACCGCAAGCAGCAGTGGCACGCGCGCAAGGGGCGAGAGGGGCGACGAGGGCGCTGGGCACAGCAAGGCACACACACGCGGCACAGCGTGTGCGCAAGGGCAGACGAGGGGTGCTGGGCACAGGCGGGACACAACGCGCGCACACACAACACTGCTGTTGTGCTGCGACGCGACGAGAGGGAGAGAGAGGGGTGCGCGTGAGGCGCGGCTGGGCACGAGCACAAGGGCACGGCTCGTGCCTTGTGGCTCAAGAAAGGGCCGGACGAAGAGGAGAGGTAAGAGAGGAGAGCAAAATTCAGAATTTTTAAGTTAGGGGATCTCATGAAGGGGAGGGGTATTTATAGGTTCTCATCCCTTCATGGGTTAGGTATTAGGGGTTTAAGGTTGGGCTTGCCTTTTGGGCTTAGTTGAATTTAATTCTTGCAAGCTTTTGTTGGGTTTGATTTTGGCAAACAACTGGGCCTTAATTACATTAAATTCGTTTTTGGAATACGACTCAACAATTCCCGATTAAATAAATTCATTGAATTTATTTAATAAAAAAATACGGTTTTCGAAATGATTAATATTTAATTAATTAAAAATAAAAAGTGCATTTAATTCTCATTAAATGAAATTAATTTATAAAAATACAACGAAATGCTTTATAAATATAATAAAATATATTTATAATAATAGAAAAATACGAGGTATTACAGGTGTCGGATACGAGTCATATAACATCGGGTTAAAATCAATTATCGATTTTTTCGGGTCGCGTACATCCGTATAGGTCGAGTAACGAGTTACCAATTTTAATAAAATTTCAAGTCACGAACATTACGAATTTTGTTCATCCAGGTCGAATTTTTAAGTTGGGTTGAACCGCTCTGTCTCAAACCATAGAAAACTACGGAGTACGTCATAGCACGAAGTATTTTACAATTACTTCCCTTAAAATGTTTTCTTTGGAACCAAACAAAACTTCGAGTTCCGCCCAGTCAATCTCCATGATTGGCGAGTGAAACATATCAAGGAGTATTTTCATAAATAAATTGTCAAAATATACAATCTACATATTTAAATATACAATCTCTTTTTATATTATATTTTTTTTATTTTTTTTTATTTTAAGATATCAAATATAATATACGAACCAATTTTTAGATTTTTTTCATTATAATTACGAAAATACCCCTTGATATGCCATTTAGCCATTATGCCAATGAAGGGTATTGTTTTGAAATTTGTCCAAAACTTCAATTCAATTGCAAACTAACCAAAAGACGAGAAGCATAGAGGAAGAAAATCTGCAAAACGGGTTCCCAATTTCCTGAGCTACAAGCAAAGAAACAGCCCACTAAATCGGCATTCGCCAGAGAGAAATATTGAGAGTGGTTATGGCGAAGTCTTGCAAAGGTTTGGCAGAAGAGCTTGTCAAGTGTCTTAGCGAGTCCGATTGTATAAAGGTATTCCTTTATTTTCGATCATTTTGTGTTTCAATTTCCATCATATTCATATCTCAAAGATTGATTCAATGCTGCAATTGCTTGATTGAAGTTGAATTTTGACTGTTCAGATACTAATGGGTTTAAAGTTTAATGAATTATTCAACTAATTTGTAGGAGATGTTGATGTTTTAGGGATTTGGAATACCCTTTTGATTTTGTCAAATTATGTCCATCTTATTTATACTCTTGTTGCGTGTTATGAATTTGCTGCTATGTAGATGTCTACATGATGAACTTGTTCTGTATTTGAACGTAGCCTTGCGCCGCCACCCCCCCCCCCCCAACCAACTACCCTATCGTACTATCCAAGTGTCCAACTCGGCTATTTTGTGAAACTTTTAAATCATTTTGGCCCAAAATGAAGCTTTGAAGTGTTCAGGATGGACAGTGGTACTGAAGTGAATGAAGAGTTCAAGTGAAGTAGCCGACAAACGTAACATTGCCATTAGCTACTAATGCTCTATATCTCGGCCCGACTACTAATCCAATCTATGTTGTACTCGAACTATGATATCCTTGGTCCAATTGGTTAAAATCTTATACTAACATGGCTCTGTAGTGCTGTACTTGTGTCTGTTTACTTATCTGAAAGCCATGTTCTGATTGTCTTGGTGGGCTATGGTTACTTTGATAACATCGTATGGGAGACTGAGTGGGTGTGTGTGTATGGTTGACCTATTTTCATAAGTTTCTATCTATGTTAGTCAGATCCTTTGTTTCACCTTAGGTACCCGAATGGATTCTTGACACTCAGACTTGGTGCACATGGCAGTGACTTTATTTTGGACCATGGAAAATTTTCATACGATAGAAAAATCCATCAATTAGATGTGTACTTGTGTCCGGCACTATGACATGAGTCTGAGTATAGATTTCTATGTCAGCATATATATTTGTATGTGTTTCTACTACTCAGTAAGGCAGTAGGCTGTCATGGAAAATAGTTCCTATAATAGTTATTGTTGTGGTAACAGTTATGGAGTTGTGAAAAGCAGCATCTCACTTTTTGGCCCTTTTAGCATCAAATGACAAATTGAATAATTCCAGTTCATCCTTGCTACCAAAGTACTCTGAAATATAGTTTCAAAATTATACCTGAAATATACCTTCCGACAGCTTAGCTTGTTTTTCTGTGAAGAACAGAATGGTTTAAATGTTTACAATGATTAAAATATGAGTCTACTATGAATTTTGATATTATATCAATGCGCATAATGGGTTTAGTAAAGGAATCTAAGGGCTTAAGTGGTTATAAGAGCTTTAGTTGATGTTACAATGTAATTTGAAAACATATACTATCTAATGGCTTTTATCTGATTCTTTAATGGCCTTTGTCGTGTTCCATGTTTCTGTGCCTGGCAGATTTCTTGCTGTGTCGAAGTATTTATTGTGTCACACTCATACACATGATTTCTTTTGATTAGTGCATGGTCCATGCTTGCTTTTGCCGATTGAATTTCAGCCAGCAGCTTGCTGCTAGCTGTGGTAGGCCTCTTTCTGGGGTTAGGTTCTATATTCTATCTCAATTTGCTGAACTTATATTCTACACCCTTCACCAATCTTCCGATAGTGTATAAAAAAGCGCAAGGTGCACTAAAGCGATAAGATTCCTAGAGCCTAAGTGTAAGGCGCGCGCCTCATCAAAGTGAAGCACGCTTTTGACAAACTAAAAGTTTCTTACTATTATGCGTATATATCGGAGTAAAATAGAGTATTTAAACCACAAAAATGTATGAACATCAGATTTACTTCCTTATTACTCTTTGTTTAAAAAATAAATAAAGCATATAACATACGGAGTACGGTTTGTCATGCACTATCCACTAGGAAACGGATATACTATAAACATCGCAGGCTGCTGTCTTCTTGTTTTCTTCCTTTTCCTTTTCTTTTGGACTCTTGACCCACTTTCTATTGCTAATGATTAATAGGGTATGGTCCTGAACATAGTAACAACATAAAAAGAGAAGATTACAACATAAAATAATTTTTTTTTTTGCCAAATACAACCCAATAACTTAGCACTTTTTATTTTAGGCTTGGGAATTACAAAGCATCAAAGTTAATATTATTTTAGTTTAACATTACTCTTAATCCTACCCACATTGTAACTAAAGGGAAAAAAAGGACCTGGTTTCCTTCCTTCATCTCCCGACAGGCAGCCTACCGCCTACAGAGTGTTAGATAATTCCTCACCAAACTAGTCAACCCCACACACAATTATACAAAAACAAGTAGCCTACAGTATCAGTATCATCTCAATCTACTAGTAATTGTAGTAACAAGTAGTTTAACTAGAAAAGCTTGTGTAAGGAAATTGCATATTTCGTACATGATATTATAGAGTTGATCATAGGTACAATACTAAGCGTGCATTTCTAACTCGTAGCCTATAATGGAGCCATGATCGCAAAAACAAATACAGAGAGGTGAGATATACCATGATGGCATCATTAGAAAGAGAAAGACAATAAGGTACCCAACAAGAAGGATGGGATACTACAACCATTGTAGAACAATTGGCTTTCTACTTGATAGAGATACGCCAGATTCCTCTGGTATTGATTTACTAGTATTATATGCACGCGATGCGTGCGAGAGCATATAAAAAATTGCGTTATTACATCAAATGACCTCACATACTCGCTCCATCCTAATTTGATCATCGCAATAGGATTTTTGCCGCTTGAAGTTACTCGTTCTTTGGAAGGAGAAGAAGCAATTTAAGTTTTGAAGAGGAAGCAATTGATGACCGGTTACTTTAATTTTCTGTTGGAGGTTTTAAGTTTTTGTTAGTTTTAATTAGCTTTGGTTATCCGAACCTATGTGGACACTAGAAGTAGGAATTATTTTTCTACAAACACTAGATTGAGAATTTCTTTTTATTTTGAACACTATTCTGGGAAACAGTTCATTATTTAGTTATTAATTACTTCGTATTAATTATTCTTTAGTTATTAATAATTTATTATTTAGTTATTAATTATCATTTATTATTATTTAGTAATTTATTACGGATTACCAATTATTAATTGTTCATTATTTAGTTATTAATTATTAATTATTTACTATTTACTATTTATATTTACGATTTACGATTTACTCCCTCCATTCCTTTTTGTTGTACCCATAAGGAATGTTGGGGGTATTTTAAGAAAACTGAATCTTGGGTTGTATTGGGATATGGGTAATGATTGGGTGTAAGAATAATGATTGTGTGTAAGAAAAAGAATAAAGTAAAGAGAGAGAAAGTATTAAATTAATTGGGGAAAAAGTAGATATTTATTAAAGTATTGAATAAATTGAGTTACAATTTCTGTCACATGGGCTGGGGGACCCAACTGAAAAAATATGGACCAATCACAGTACAATGAGTCACTTATTTTTGGGTGGAAATTTTGCCCAAAATTCTGACTCCCACTTTTCCCTCCAAAAATTCCACGAAATTTTCCCTAACAATTACACATTGACTTTGTTTTTCCCTCCAAAATTTTGAGGGGTTGAAAAAGTGATATGCCTTTATAAATAGGTTGACTTTCCCCACAAAACACCAAAATTCTGATCCAACTCATGTTCAATAAATACAAACACACACCAAAATTTATTCCTCAACTCAGCATTAAATAGCTAAAAAACAGGGGACTTAATGGCTTCAGATCAAGAGGAAGACGATTTCCTCGGTTTTTCTGATGATGAAGGCGACGGCATTAACTCCGATTCTGACTCGGAGGAAGGTGATGATGCTGCTGACTTGGTACAAGCTTCTGAAAGTACTGCTGCTGATTTTGGGGACATTGGGTTTAATGAAGATGTACCAAACAGCACTGAATATGTACAGCAAGTACCAGAAGTAGAAGGGGAAGGGCAGCAGCAAACTACCAACTTTCAAGAGGTACCATTTCTTTTTGATTTGAACTTTCCACCACCATCAGAAAATGCATCACCTCATCATCATCAAACAGCAACACACACAACAGATCATCACAAGCCAAGGACTCCAAGAATAAATAATGAATTGAGGCTAGAAATATTGGTGTTCCTGCTCAATAGAAAGATTCCAGATTCAGAAACTTTGTTGTATGGGGCAATAAGGGATGCAGTCATAGAATATGATTACACCAGAAAAACCATAGGTAAAATATGGGACAAAGCAAAGAAACAGAAGGCAACAATGAATTCATATATTGTGCAAAGCCAATATCACAGATGTGGAAGGAAAAAGGTTCAAGTCTCCTATGACTCAATTGCAAAAATAGGCATGGGGGACAGAACATGCATCGTAGATCTTGCAAGAATGCTGAATTTGGGACCAACAACAGTATGGAGGCTCATCAAGAGGAAAATTATAAAGCCACACTCAAGTCCCTTGCATCCAGGCATTTCAGAAGCATGCAAAATGGCAAGGATAAGGTGGGCAATCAGACTGATAATGGACTACACTATACCACAAGAACCAACATATTACAGCATGTATGACTTCATTCATATTGATGAGAAGTGGTTTTATTTGACTCAAAAAAACCAGAGAGTTTATCTTGCAAACAATGAACCCTATCCACACAGAAGTGCAAGTTCAAGAACCAAGATACCAAAATTCATGTTCATGGCAGCAGTAGCCAGACCAAGGTGGGGTGAAAATGGGGAATGTGAATTTGATGGTAAAATAGGCATATTTCCATTCACAAATGCAATTGCAGCCAAGAGGACATCAAAAAACAGACTCAAGGGGACCATTGAAACAAAGCCAGTGAAGTCTGTAAATCAAATAGAGACAAGGGCAATGATGATCAACAAGCTATTTCCAGCAATCAAGGCTAAGTGGCCACCACATGAAAGGGAAAAGGTCATCTATATCATTCAAGATAATGCAAAGGCACATATATTGCAAAATGATCCTGAATGGCAACTACACTACAAACAAGATGGATTCACTTTTGTGTTGACTCAACAGCCAGCAAACAGTCCAGATTGCAACATCTTGGACTTGGGATTTTTCAGGTCAATACAATCACTTATGCACAAGAAAATGCCTAAAACTGTGGAGGACTTAAGTGGAGCAGTGTATGATTCTTTTAATGAGTTGCATCCTAAGACATTGTCTAATGTGTGGATGACATTACAGTTTGTTTCTAATGAGATTCTAAAACACAAAGGCAACAATGATTACCAACTTCCACACAACAAGAAGAAGATTTTAGAAGATGAAGGCAGACTGCCAGAGCAAGTCAAGGCACCTATATGGGCAGTTAATGAATGCATGCAACTCTATGATGAATGGAAAGCAAACCAGTGAAGCAAAGTGAAAACAATTAGATAACTTTTTGTGTTTTGGGGACATGTTTTTAAATTGACAAGTAAAACCAATGTGTCACTTTTGTAAGCTTAAATGCAAGCATAACATGTAGGCAAAACATTTTGAATAAGCATATCTTTTGGAAGCATCAATGAATGAATCTCATGTTTAAGTTTAGTAAAGTTTTTTTTCATCATTCTTATTCACATCAATATAGAGTAATCAAGGCAAGGCAATAAACAAGGAAGAAGTACATAACAAGAACAAGGCAGCATTGGCAGAAAAAGTACAAGGCACAAGAGGTAAGGCAGCATTGGCAACACTATAAACAAGGCAGCATTGGGTTATTAAGAACAAGGCAGCATTTGCAATATCACAACTCTAAACACATCGGCTTCAAAATGGAAATAAATAATAATATCACATCATTTTCAGATGGAAATTATACCCATTTTGAAACCGATGCGTCAAAAGATGTAATTTTGACAAAAACAATCAATTCATCATTGATAACACATGGAATATGCCTCACATAAACAAAGAATCATAAATATCTCAGAATGTCCCCAAAAATCATTGAATCAAACCCTTTCCAATTAAACTTAGCTCCTGAAAAACATCATGGATGCTAATGGTGCATGAGTTTGATTGAAAAACAAAGGGTTTGACACTCATAAAATGAAGACTCATCACAGATCACAAGGCATAAGTACACAACTTTAACACATCACATCTCTAAACACATCGGCATCCAAATGGAAAGAATGCATATCACATCATTTTCAGATGGAAAATTCTTCCCAATTGGATGCCGATGTGCCAAAAGATGTAATGGACAAGGAAACAAGAACAAAGCAGCAAAAACAAGGAAGCAATGAACAAGGCAACATCATTGAATCTCAGTTAAGTTGTTTTACATCATTGACAGATTTGTTTCTAAATGATTTACAACCTCACCACCAATTCACCAAAGGGGATACTAGATCAATCAATGATGTGACATGATCTGTATTCCCTTTGGTAATTGGTGGTGAAGGACATGTTTAGAATCAAATATCTCAGGTTATCAACACATACATCACAGAATATCAACACTAACATCATTGAATATCAGAAACACATTATACATGTTTTGCAAGACATGAATTGCCTCTCCTGTCTAACATGACATAAGATCTCAGAATGTCCCCAAGCATCATTGACACAAACCCTATCCCCTAACACTTAGCTCCGGAAGAGCATCAATGATGCTAATGGTGTACAAGTGTTATTGGAACATTGGGTTTGAGTCTCAGCAAATGAAAGACTCATCACAGATCAAGCATAACAATAACAATCAACAATGCATCAGATCACCATGAACTGATCAAAACATAGGGTTTGAACCTCATCAAATGAAAGACTCATCACAGACCTCCACTGATTCATGGGACATGAAGCATTAAACAGATCATTAACATGTAGGGTTTCATTTCTCAGACATATTGACACACATCATTGATCAAGTAGTTTCAATACTATCATATCTTTAACATTCTTCTGCCGAACGGAATGATTGATATTCACATTCCATTGTGTGAAATGACATTCACTCCGTTCGACAAAAGAAGTTAAAGGACAATTATCAAAACAAAGATCTCAGAATATCAACAATCACATCATTGAAGATCACAAACCTCCTAATATTGATCTCAGAATGTCCCCAAGCATCATTAAAACAACTCCAAACCACAAACACTTAGCGCCCGAGAAATATCATTACTGATACTAATGGCAGCACGAGCATTTGTGGTTAGTAAGACTTGTTCCTCAGCAATAAAAAGACTCATCATCGATCACAATAAATAAAGGGACATTACTGTATCCTAAAGGGACATGCTTGGACATTAAGCATTCAACACCAGGCCACACTGAGAGGACTGAAATAACTCAAACCCTATCCCCAAATTATATTCATTTCATGCCTTTACTAATCCAAAACATAGTTATACTGATCAAATCTCATACTCACCAAAGCATCATATTTATCATACACAAAACATACCATAAAACAGGGGACATTAAGCCATCAAATCATGTTCATCACACAGACAACATTCCACAAAATTTCATAACCATATGGAAACACCATCATCCAATCATCATTATCAATATCATAACATCATTATCTAACATCAACATCCATACAACTAATCACAACATCATCATCCAAACAACACCACCCCTGGCCAACAACAGATCACAGTTGTTGGCATCCACCTTATGACTCCACAGCTAGCCAGCATTCAATAAAATGAAAAAAGGGAGAAAGGAGACAGACTTATCTAAGCATCATCAGATGTTGAAGCCGATTTTTTTCCCTTTTCTCCTTTCTTTGAGGAGGGATAACCAGATGAAAGTTGTCCTGGAGACCCAACAGCATCACCATTCTCATTTTCACACTCTCCAACATACACCAGATCAAATGAATCAGACCCACTTGGTTCCTTGCAATCAATAGGGGACAAACAACATGATTAGTGCCATCATAAAATAACAGGGGACCATGAATTAAAATCAGATTTAATCAAACAACTCAAAATAAAGTTCCAAATAATTTCAGATCACCATGGTTACCACATGCAATGAGATAAATGAGAGCAAATCACACAATAATTCCATTAAAATCCAACTAATTTTCCGAATACATCCAGATCCCATTTTTACCCAAAAAATGTGAAATAATATCCCAAATACATCCAGATCCCATTTTTAACCACATGCAATGGGAAAACAGATCAACAAAACACATGAATATTCCGATTTTCTTCAAATAATTTCCAAATATCTCCAAATAAAATCAGAACTCAATTTTAACAACATGCAATGAAAAAACAGAGCACAAAATAAAATCAGAACTCAATTTTAACAACATGCAATGAAAAAACAGAGCACAAAATAAAATCAGAACTCAATTTTAACAACATGCAATGAAAAAACAGAGCACAAAATAAAATCAGAACTCAATTTTAACAACATGCAATGAGAAAACAGAGCAAAGAATAACATAAAAAGCCCGAATGAATCCAACAAATCTCCAAAAAATTCCCAAAAAATTCGAAATAATACCAGATCTGCATTTTTAACACATGCAATGGGAAATCAGAGCAACTTATCCAAAAAATAATCCGAGTTTAATGAACAATACTCCAAATAAATCCAACATTTATCAAATCCCACTTTTTTAGACATGCAAACAATCATCAAACCATTTTAATAAACCGACATCAATAACCCTAAATAAATCGCAAAAAATCAAAAGTAATACCTCATCGGAATCTCCTTCACCGAAAAAACGCAGATCTGAGGGAGTGGGTTTCCGATCGTCATATTTTGACTCAACCTCCTCTCCTGGCTCCACTTCCCTCTTCCGAAACCATTCTTCCAAATAGTTTCGAGTACTCGTATTTTATTTTTGGGCCAAATACAGATTGTTTTTATATTCGGCGGAGTAGGAATGCTCGTTATTGGGACAGTTGCACTTGGATCCCCAATCACAGTTGGAATCGGGGATTCTTTGACCAGAAGTTCCCACCCCAGAATCACCTCGAGTTCTAGACAAAGAAGAACCCATAAAGTACCAGAAAAACAAAGATCAGCGACGATTAGGGACCAAAAAGGGGACAAAAATAGAGGGGATCTGATCGGAAAATGAATCCGAGTAATTTTTATGAAAGTTTTTCGGCGAAAACGTTTCAGATTTGTGAGATTTGGAGAGGAAAACCCAGATCAGAGGCGGAAAACCTAGGGTTTTCTCAAGAACAGGGGAGGGATTTTAAGAGAGAGAGAGAGTGAAATAAGAGAGAGAGAGAGAGAGATCCGAAGAGGTGAGAGAGAGAAATCAGAATGAGAGGTGAGAGAGTGAAATGAGATAGGGACGGGTTATAAAGGGAGGGGGGTGGGGTTAGGTTAAATAATTAAATAAGGTGGGTGGGGTAAAAGTGGGTGGGAAAGGGTAGAATCTTAGGGTATTTTTGGTAAATAGTGGGGAATCTTAGGGTAAATTGTTAAAAAACTATGGCAAAAAATAGTAAAGATTCAGTAGGGGAACAACAAAAAGAAACGCCAAAAAAGGAAATGGGAACAACAAAAAGGAATGGAGGGAGTACAATTTATTATTTACTATTTATTATTTATTATTTATTATTTATTATTTGTTATTTGTTATTTGTTTGTTATTTGTTATTTATTACTCCCTCCGTTCCTATTTAAGTGTCCACTTTGAGAGAATTCACGGTAATTAAGGAAAATGAATAGTGTGTAAGAAAACAATGATTATGATTGTTTTTTTAGGGAAAGAATAAAGTAGATAATTGGTTATTGATAAAATATAAATAAAAGTGGATCTGGGGATGGAAAAGTGGGAAAAGTGTAGAATGTGTAAGAAAAAACAATCATGATTTATGGAAAAATGAGAAAAGTGTATGGAAAAGTGGGAAAAGTGTAGTAAAAAAATGGAAAGTGGACACTTATAAGGGAATGCCATTTTTAGAAATTGGACACTTAAATAGGAACGGAGGGAGTATTTATTATTTATTATTTATTTATTTCAGTAACATTTAGTTCAGTTCAGTTCAGGAGTTCAGGAGCATTCAGTTCAGTTAATTTCAGTTCAGTTCAGTTCTAAAGACCAATTATTGGATTGATGGGCGTGATTCAAATCTCCAAGCAATGATTATGATTATTATGTGGTACAACAGTACAACTGATTGTCAATAATGGTAAACTGAAGCTGATGATAAATTTCTGTTGTATCTTCACCTTGCAATCTTTCTTGAAGGAAATACCATAGTAACTTATTGTATATTAAAATTAAATGGCTACAAACTCCCAAACCGTTTGGGTGTTGGGGATTTGTTGATTGTTGATTTCGATTGCTTGTTTCCCTCAAAGCAGTATTACCAAAGATCAAACACTATTGAATATAATTATGAGAACTGGCCTCCATTATTTCTGTACCTTTATACACTATACCATAGTGTTTGTACTCCTTACTGTCCTGATTCTTGTAATGTATTATCTTCTTAGGTTAATAAATGCATATTCTCCAATCAATATCCCCTTTTCATTATATTGACAGGTTATTGTTAATCTCCCGATCATTAATCATACTCTTTCAAGTTTGTGAGAAGTTAACATGGGCAGCCACCTTTTTTATTTTCAAACTTTGTTAACTTATAAGCTATAGCATGGATCTTATCGATTCAGCTACTATTAACTAAGATTGTATTCTTAAACTACCATTTCAATCAACCAACTTTTGTTTTGCTACCTTAGAGCTAGTTCTCAAATTTCAACCACCCTTGTAGCTAGTTTTTCAGCTTTCGAATTTCAACTAGTTTTATGTACCATACGCAAACACTTTGGGACATAGGGAGTGTGTTTCTTTTCAGATCTTCCTGTGAGACTGACTAAATTAACCTTTCCCATTTGTTTAAACATGTAGTTCTATCCTTTAAGGGCGATTATTAACTTCTTTTCTTTACATTTACAATTTCTATTTCGATAACATGTTGCGCCGTAATGTTGCATCTGCTTGTGATAGTCGATGTTTTTGTTGAATCTAGGAGGTCTAGGTCATTGTCTGTCATATAGTCTTCTTATTGGAGAAGGTTGGTTATTTGCAACTCTTTGCACGCTGACTCTGGAAAGCAGATTTATTTATTTGATGTTACACTTGTAGGTGCAGAAGAGATCATACAGGGAATGTGCAGGGGAGACAAGCCCTTGTATACCTAGCGAGTGTGTTGGTTTAAGAGAAACATTCTTTAATTGTAAGAGGGGTCAGGTATGTCTTTCTTTTGGGCCATCCCTCACAGTAACATCTAGTTTATGTGCTTGTGTTTGTTTTTCTTTAAACTATATATGATATGTGTTTCCCTGCTTACCACCGATGACTATTACTACGTATATCTCAAAAGGAAGAAATTAAAAAGAAATTAATATAAGTACATTATTTAATCATGCGAATATATGGCAAAAGTTATCTTCGGACATGATTAGAAAAATTGCAAAACATACGGAATAACTTTCCTCCACGAAAGGTCTCTTGAATGTATTTGCTTTACGAAGATACTAGCATTGTTTTCAAACCATATGCATCATTAAACAACAAGTTCAGTTTAGTAGGAGGTGGATAAAGTTGCTCATGGTATTCAAAGAAGGCTCCAGGAAGAATGGGCCTTCTAATGTAGGAAGAGATGCAGTGAAACAGAGCTACAGAATTTCATGACACCAAAAGAAAAGCACAACTCTATATTCTATACAAAAAAATAAAAACTTTGTTTATTATCTGCTCAAATCTTGGAAGCTTTTTAAATTGTCCCGACTGTATGCAGTATTGACTGTTGAGTGACATTCATCAAAATTATTATAACTTGGCTCAAATATGACAGAAGTTCTTATCTAAGTTATCTTTAATTTAAAAAAAATAAATTCACTGTAGGACCTAGGAGCAACCTATAAGCATGTTTGTATACCTGTGCTTCTGAAGATTAACTAAAAGGAAAGTCCTGGTCATCTATGACTTTTGCTCCTGAAGAACACATTAAGAAAAGTTTGATCATCTCCACAGGTCCACTATTCTGTTGGAGTATCTTTTTAGTTAAACTTTAGGAAATTAGATATCCTTTGAAAGTAGAATTGAGAAATCGGGATATGGACGTAGACAAGAGATAGATTTGAGGAAAGAGCGAAAATTATGATGAATGGCAATGTTCATCCTCCTAGACCCAAACTCAACTTTTTTTACTAAACTTACAGTAATTTTAACCGAAGGGAATTTAAGATAAACACTTTTTGCATAGGTAAAGGAAAACCTGTTTCATAGAAAATTTGGTGTCATCTGGCCCGTGCCGGAATAATTCTTGTAAAGCACTATTTTTTTGTTCTCGAATTTCACTTCTCCTTGAACTCAGGATCAGGCTTAGTGAAGTGGTTGCCATCTGGCAAGTGAAGTGGCCACTAGAGTAATTTGTTTTAAGAACAATTTCTTTGTTCTTGAATTTCACTTCTCCTAGAACTCAGCATTGGGCTTAGCTTGGTATTCCTAGCCTAAGCTGAACCCTTTAAGTTGTTGTTTAACATGATGGCATACTTGAGAAAAGAAGTATAGTAACTAAGAAAAATATTTCTTGTTGCTTACTCTAAAGAAATAGAGGACCAAGACCCCCCCTCCTTTCCCAAACTTCTATTTGGAATTGAGATCAAGAACTTGTTTAGCTAACTTGTTTTAGCACAATAGCTATCAAGGATTATCTCTATTGCATATAACTAATAACTGTATAACCCAACTCTTGAGGAATAATTTGTAAATTACCCCGTACCAGTTATCAATTTTTTTTATACATACGTATATAATATTATTATTTATATTTATATTTATATTACATAGGGGAAAACTCTTGTGAGAACACCTCCCTTATGTGAAAACACTTTCTTATGTGAGAACAACCCTATGTTCTACAAAATACAAATTAGGTGCTATGTTCTAAAATCTTCTTTCTTCTCAAAGGGACTACATTAAAGCTCCATACTACTACCTCCGTATTTTTGTAGGAGTCACATATTGACCGACACAAGTATTAAAGAAACATAGTTGAATTTGATATAATAATGGTGCAAGTGGGATAGTTGATAATAAAGAAATATAAAAAAACAAATGGGGTGTAAAAGTTACCAAAAATGGAATTATTTATGATTTAAGTGAGCTCATAGAAAAATAAAAAATAATATACAATTGGGGAGTGGGTGGAAAAATTACAAAAAATGGAACTGTGACTCCTAAAAAAATACGGGCGGAAGTAGTAATTGTGACTCCTAAAAAATTACGAAGGGAGTAATATTCACGAAGGGAGTAATATTCACGAAGTTTTTCACGAATTTAACTAAACTCTTCATTCAATTTTCTGAAATCCGACTTGTATATGTTGGAATTCATTAAGTACAAATTTAACTTTGTTCCTCTCGCCTCTATTATACTCACTCTCTATCCTAAAAATACTCAATTTTCCTCCTCAAATAGACTCCATTGAACCTTTAAGGCTAAGCTCAATGAAGTTCTTCACAAGTTCAATAAAATTATTCATCAAATTTTCTGACATTCGACTTAAGGATGAATTCAATAGATATGAATTCAATTCCGTGTTTCTTTCCTCAAGAAAACCCACTTTCTCTAGCAAGAATACTCATTCTCTCTCTTCAAATCGACTCTACTGAAACTTCGAGCTCAAATTCAACGAAATTCTTTAAATATAATTCAACAAATTTCTTTGAATTCAATGTAATTCTTAACAAGTTTAATGGAGTGCTTCATCAAATTTTTTGAAATTCAGACTATTTAGGTTGAACTTCATGTTCTAAAATTTCGTATTTCATGTTCTAAAATCTTGTATTTCATATTCGAAACTATGACAATTCATGTTCTAAAATGTCGTACTTCATGTTCCAAATTGTGACAATTCATGTTCTAAATTGTCGTACTTCATGTTCTAACCTGTGGCAATTCATGTTCTAAAATTTATTGATTATTTGTTCATCAAATTATAACTTAGGTTCTTTTTATTTTTCATCCCCAATTATGTGTAATTTGAAGACCCATTTTTCACTCAAGAATACTCATTCTCTCTCCTCAAATATAATTAATGAAGATTTAAGCTCAAATTAAACCGAGTTCTTTACATTGCCCCATTTCTTTTCTACTAAAACACACCCATCCTCTCTCCTCAAATAGAATTCATAGAAGCTTTAAGTTTAAACTCAACAAAGTTCTTTAAATTCAACTAATCTTAATAGCACATCATAAACATGATTGAATCAACTACTCTTATGATGGTGAAAGAAGAGAGAGAAAGAGGAGGAGATAAAAACATGGATGAAGGTCTTTTTCTTTAAATTAAGATGAAAAATGGCTCATTTTAGTTCAGATTTAGAAGATTTTAGAAGATTATCTGCAAGTATTATAACAAACTTTTGAATAATTTGAAGATTAGAGACAAAATTAATTTGAAGAAATGTGGGAAATTTGGTGAGAGAGGAAGTTTGGAGTTTATGTATGGTTTATCATGTTCTGATAAAACATAAAGTGTTCTAAAAATTACACAACATGTTCTAGAAAACATACATCATGTTCTAAACAAACATACAACATGTTCTAAACAATACAACATGTTCTAAACAAACATACATCTTGTTCTAAACAAACATACATCATGTTCTAACTTGTATAAGAAAAATCTGTTTATTTACAACTTTGCCATTAATGAACGCGGCTAATCACGTGGTTAGATCCCTCCTAATCCAATGGCCTAGATTCATTCTTATATAAGTAGTTTACTCACATAGAGTGGTGTTTTCACCGGATCCCTCCCGTACCATGAATATTCCTTTAGGATTTTGTTGACCCCTTACTTTCCACAATATAAGCCTTAGATTACTAGAGTTTGCTCCATAGAAAACCCATCTAAAGGTTAATTGGTATATTTTGCAGTGCCACAGACAACTATTTAGAAATTTTTCCAGCCATTACATGACCTTATACATGACTTGGGGTCTAGCTGTCTGGTGTCGATCACAAATGTGGTGCTAAAACAATACCTTGTAGAGGATGCAGGCAAGTAGAAACATAGGACACAAGAAGTGTTTTGCTTCTGACTTTTTTGCGGTTGTGTGGCCAATTGCCCGAGGCTAGCAAAATTGTGTTGAAGATTTTTGGTTGGTCCTTGCTTGTTGGTGCTAATTATGATAGTAGCAACAGACCAACAGTTAGTCAACATTAAGAGGGAAGTTTGGTGATGAACAAATTGGTTGTTTCTTTTGGTTGGAGCTTGAAGCTCCTGCGAGTAGTCCCGCCCCATATCATAATGACTTTCTAAGGCCACATGGCTGTCTCTGGTTTTACATGTGAGATCGATCATATTTTTGTTAGTTTGTTCTCTAATGTTGTGTCATTACGCTGCACTCTTGTGAACCTTGTTTCTCTTGAAATTTATTTCATGGCAATAAGGAAAAAAACAATAGCTAAAAGTTCCACTGCTGTCCTGGTCATGGTCCTCCTGGTGCCTCACTGGGTAACTTTTGTTGGGATTTCAAATATACCACTTGAGCAAAGGGGCCATTTCAGGATCTTACTTTATCATGCGAAATAAGCCGAGATTACTATATGATAGCTATGATAAATCTTTTGTCATGAAAGTTAAATTTCTATGTTGGCTAAATGAAGCAATTAAGAAAATGCTAATCTTTTTCAGGTTGATATGCGAGCCAGGATTCGAGGAAACAAAGGGTATTAGGTAGTCCAGTTTTCATGGAGCTAAAATGGTGGCAGTTTCATCAAACCAAATTGAAAAACGCGTCATAATAGTTTGCTGATGGAAAATTTTGGGCTTCTGGCATCTATAATTAAGGTCTACACTCAATTTTTTTTTTCGTGGCATAACATGATGTAGTTGTCTGACGAGGAGTGTCTGTTGATGATATGCCTATACAAGTCTTTCATCGAGACTAAGGCTTATTTTGTCCTTTTAATCCCAATCTGGTAATCTCCCCACAAACAAAACATGGAACTTTGAGGACTTGGGATTACAATTCCCAATCCCACATTCCCACTTCCAAAGAGACTTGTTCACAATATAAGTTTCAATAACTATGAAAAGTTAAGTTCCACAAGTTGAATAGATTGTAATATACGAAGTACTTCCTCCGTCTTTAATTAGTCGCAACGTTGAGAAATGGCACGGAGTTTAATGAGAAAGTTGAGGTGGGGTTTCTTCCCATAATGCCCATGTGATTACTTAAAATAAGAGAGAGAGAGAGAGAGATAATATTTGATTACATTAAAATAAAAGATGTGGACCATTATTTTCTGAAATTTATAAGTGGGGACCATAATCCCATGTGATCACGTGAAAATAAGAGAGAATAAATTTCTGAAATTGTTGGTAAAGTTCCCTCCAAAATGTTAACAACAACTACAACCCTTTTCTGAATTTCACCAAATTTGGAGGCTGAAAACAGTTCAAATTTCCCTCCAATATTTTAACAGCAAGTACAAAAAAAATTCAACTATAAAAACAAGCAAAAGCCTCATTTTTCAGATAACAGTACACATCTAAAAAACACAATTCTTCAAACCAACACTTAAATGTAATCTTCCACTTGCACACACATCACTTTCGGGCAAAATTCTGGTCACGAGGAAGCACAGCGCAGAACACCAAAAGGCAGGCACGAACCGGCAACAACATCAACAGCAACAAATGGACGATTATTCGGTTGAGGAACTTCTTGAACTTGAGGAACTACTCGAGTTTGATCCGGACATGGAGGTATGGTATTCTGATGATGAATCTGAAAATGATGAAGAGGTAGAAAATTCAGTAGTTTTAAATAATGATAATCAAATACCTATTCGTAACTTAGGGGGTAGAACAACACAATCACGTGAATTAACCGATTTCCAAAGAAAACACATGATTGACAAACTTCTTTTGCTTGCAAATGATGAATTAAAAATACCTCCACGTGCACAAATTGAAATTGCTCTAGAGTTTAATGTTTACAGAACCACTGTTTGGAGGTATTGGTCAAAAGCAAAAATACAAATTAGAAGGGGGGAAACGATAGATGTGAAGGGGCAGAAACCTGGTAAGGTGGGAAGGAAGTGTAAGGATTGGGACTTAGATCGACTACATGCTATACCGGTAGAAAAAAGAACCACAATCAGAAAAATAGCAGATGCACTTGACATTCATCCATCAACAGTTTATAAACTAATTAAATCAGGGAAAATACGAGCATGTAGCAGCAGCCTTAAACCTTCTGTCACACCTACTCACAAGATAGCTAGAATTGCACATGTTTTGAGGCAAATTATTCCTAGAAATGTGAACACACCACCTAAATTTTCAGCAATGTACAATGTAATTCACATTGATGAGAAATGGTTTTACATGAGTCAAAAAAGTCAGAAGTTTTATCTGTTTCCATGGGAAGACGAACCTTATAGAGCATGCCAAAACAAAAACTAGATACCAAAAATGATGTTCATGGGTTGCGTAGCCAGACCTATCCTAGGAACAAATGGAGAAATATTGTGGGATGGGAAGATTGGTATGTTTCCTTTCACTTACACTGTCGAAGCACAAAGAAGCTCAAAAAACATAGACAGGGGCACACCAGAAACAAAGGCGATTGTAAGTATCACTAGGGAGGTTATCAGAGCAAAACTCATTGAAGAAGTGCTGCCAGCAATCATGGCCAAATGGCCTGCTAATGCATGCAAGGAGATATGGATTCAACAAGATAATGCTAAGCCACACATAAGTGTCGATGATGCCGAATTTAGAGCAGCAGCTACTAAAAACGGTTTTAAAATCAGATTAACATGCCAACCAGCACAAAGCCCAGATTTGAATGTGTTAGACTTGGGGTTTTTCAGAGCTATTCAATCACTACAATACAAGGCCTTTCCTAAGGATACAAAGGAACTTTTAAAATCAGTGGAAGATGCTTTTCAAGCTTATGAACCAAGACTCGTGAACTACAATTGGCTACATCTTCAATATTGCATGTTGGAGATACTGAAAGTTGAAGGGTCAAATAAATACAAAAACCCCCATAACAAAAAGCATGCAATGGACAGGTTGGGTATTCTCCCAACTCAAGTGGAGGTTCCAGAAGAGCTGATAGAAGAAAGCAGGAAGATTTTAGCAAGGGGGCCTACCAATTGAAGAAGAAAGAAACTTTTTTGACAAACCCGGAGTGAAGAAGAACAACTTTTTGTGAAGATTCAACGTTTATGCAAAAACATTTTGTGAAGATCAAAGAATATTTGTAATTAATTTGAAGACATTGACATTTTGTGAAGATGTAGAAAACTTTTAGTTTTTGTGATGAAATTAGAGGTAAACCAGTTGGTAAATGAATGTAAATCCAACTACTTTTGTAAAAAACTAGATGGTAAATGAATGGAATGGAGCCCCTTATTAGGCATTGCTGATTTCATGTTATTCGTATTTATGATCGACACTTATGTTTAATAACAAAGCTCTCAGGATTCCATCATTGAGCATTACATAATGGATGTGAGCATAACAGAAGTGTAGCCTCACGTAAATTGGGAACACCAATCTAACTCATGTGACGATCACACAATTTAGAAATAGGTGCACCAATTTGGTAGCAAGCACCTTGATCCCTCAAACATCCATTGAATTTTTTTATTTTGTTTCATCATTTAACCTCCCTGTGACTCAGACAACTAACAACAGGCAACTGACAACAGGCAACTAACAACAGGCAACTGACAAACAGGCAACTGACAACAGGCAACTAACAACAGGCAGCAGCAACATCAACCCAACAAGAAACACAACAGGAGGCAACATAATACCCAACCAGCAGGCCAACCAGCAACACCAACCAACAAGAAACAACAACAAACAACACAAGGCAACATAATACCCAACCAGCATCGAACCAACAGGCAACCAAACCAACAACACAACCCAACCAGCATCAACCAAACAGGCAACCCAACCAACAAGAAACAACACAAGGCAACATAATACCCAATAACAATGATTAATTGTAGAGTGGGTTAGAAAGTCTGACTTAGCTGGATTTGAAGCGCTCACAATACCAGATCAAGTAGACCGAGTCTCATCCGAATCATAATTATCCGGTGGAGGTGAAGGTGAGGGGCTATCAAGATTACTCACTCTAAATTTGGGGTTCCTTTCACGTGATCGATCAGCAGACCAGATTATATGATTAGGCGTCTCTGGCGCAACTAAATTTTCATCATTCATTAGAGAATCTTGTGGAGGGGAAGTTGGCATTGTACCCTTAAATAAAACGACGGGAGGCGTGCAATAGAAAAACGGAAGCCTCATTGGCCAAGCAGGTGATGGTTGTTGTTGGATTGTTGTAGAGGTGGTGGATTTAGGTTCCACCTTCTTTGAAGACCTTAGTCCCTGAGCGGGGTTGTTGTAAGCACGCAACTTCCCTTTCAAATACTTGCAATAGCCGTCTGGATCGATTTCCGGGTCAGGCTGATCTTGACCTGAAAGCCATGAAACATCTTAGACAGTGTTGCATTGCTTGATCATTGTATACTAACAATCATTGTAAAAATAGACAACCTAATATTATTTGTAAATTATATTAATTCCTGAATCTTAAAATCAAGATTTAAAAATATAAACAAAGAAGAGATTGACAAACAGATCAGAATATGAGAAGAAGAGAGAGAATAAATTACCAGATCAACCATTTCAATGACAATAAGAATCATATAAAGAGCATAATCTACGACATTCAGATCAAAACCCGGTCCTACATCCAAAATCTGATCCACACCCACTCATAAACCCCAAAAAAAATTAAAATTTGAATGTAAGCAATGCTAATTTCTTTTGAACTTGTCCCAGAATTGGCAGAAAATCACAGCACAATTTGATTGATTCTTCGATTAAATTGTCGATCTTGATTAAAATAAATGCAACAAAGAGAGCCAAATAAAAGAGAAGCTATGATTATAAGAGCACTGGTGTTCTAAAATGCAGGAAACAAATGCAAGGGTAACAATCAAGACAGGAGTTATAAAAAATGCAGGAAAGAAATGCAAGGGTACCAATCAAGACAGGAATTATAAAACAAAGTTGCCAGATCAATATGCCCCCCAAAACCCACCCAACAATATTGATATTTTAGAATCAGGTCATCAGGTTTGTTGATGACACAAACCACAAATCTTCGAAACCAATGATCAATATGCCCCCAAAAGTAAAATCAAGGTTAAGAATAGTTAAGAACGTAATTGCATTTTTGCACTCACCTTCATCGTCTGTGTTAGGGATGAACTCGTTAGATTCTTCAGAAGATGATGTAGAATCTGGTTCAGCCTTCCAATTTCTCGA
This sequence comes from Spinacia oleracea, assembly GCF_020520425.1. Classification (NCBI taxonomy): domain Eukaryota; kingdom Viridiplantae; phylum Streptophyta; class Magnoliopsida; order Caryophyllales; family Amaranthaceae; genus Spinacia; species Spinacia oleracea. The sequence goes on along the minus strand of NC_079488.1, from coordinate 86,417,958 downwards.
TCTTTTGGCCCTTTCCGATCTCCTTACCCACCTACTTAGGATCTTACCCCGACGCGTATTTTCTTCCGATGAAGACATAATCGATCCAAGATCAAGCAAATTATGATTGAAGTCGTGTAAAAGAAAAAACCCAGAAATTTGAAGATCCAAACCCAGAAATTTGAAGATCCAAACCCAAAAATTGTAAGATCATAACCCAGAAACCCAGAAATTTGGAGATAAAAACCCTGAAATTTAAAGATCAAAACCCAGAAATTGATCAAACCCGGAAATTTGAAGATCAAAACCCAGAAATTTGAAGATCAAAACCCAGAAATTTGAAGATCCAAACCCAGAAATTGTAAGATCAAAACCCAGAAACCCAGAAATTTGGAGATAAAAACCCAGAAATTTAAAGATCAAAACCCAGAAATCGATCAAACCCAGAAATTTGAAGATCAAAACCCAGAAATTTTAAGATCAAAACCCAGAAATTTGAAGATCCAAACCCAGAAATTGTAAGATCAAAACCCAGAAACCCAGAAATTTGGAGATAAAACCCAGAAATTTAAAGATCAAAACCCAGAAATCGATCAAACCCAGAAATTTGAAGATCAAAACCCAGAAATTTTAAGATCAAAACCCAGAAACCCTGAAATTTTAAGATAAAAACCGAGAAATTTGTAGATCAAAACCCAGAAATTTGAAGATCAAACCCAGAAATTTGAAGATCAAAACCCTGAAATCGAGTAATTTGAAGATCACGTGTAGATTTTTGAAGTTGAATTTGATTTATTCACCAAAAAAAATTACATGCACAACGAAAATTTGATCGATTGAGAGGAGGAAAAAACTAGGGTTCTTCATCGTGATTTTTGGGGGAGTTGGAGAGAGAGAGAGAGAGAGATGAGTTGTGACTTGTGAGAGGTTTCTAGAAATGAGAAGGTGGGAGTGTGAGTAAACTCACGTGAAAGGGGGGAATTGAAGGAGCACTTAATTTGTTAGGTGGGTGGGTTAATTAAATGAAAGGATAAGTATTAAATTTAATGATGGAAGTTAGGAGTATTTAGTAAGGGCAGTTTTGGTATTTTGTATGAAAAAGTTTACTAAAAATAGAAACATTGCAAGTAATAAGAAGCGTCCATATAAGGAAAACGTTGCGACTAATTAAAGACGGAGGAAGTATATTATTGCCTTTCTTTGCTTATTCTTGTGGAATAATTGATTCTAATAATACAACCTTTGAGCGTTTCTATTTTATTAGTCCCATGTATGATATTTTTATAATGGTCCCTTATGACCTTTTGGACCTATTTTCTTTTTATGGTCCCTTATGACTAAAAATTATTATATGCACCCGGTACCATACACCTAAGAGTATTTTATGCACATGGGTGGTCGTTCACACATTTTCTCCTTACATGTGAGGAGAAAATATGAGATAGTGCACCGTGCACCCAGTTGCACCTAATATGTTCTACCTTATGACCGTCCACCTGATTAATGTGTAAACTTTTTAATGTTCTTTTTTTTTTTCTTTTCAAATAATGCCTTTACCCCCACACCTTTGAAAATTATTAGATATACCCGCGTACACCGTGCACCCAAGGGTGTATTTATGCCCATTGACAGTCCCGATCATATTTTCTTTTTACATATAAGGAGAAAATGGAAGAGGGTGTACCGTGCACCTGGGTGCATGTAATATGTTCTACCACAACTTCACTCACCAACAATAATGCCCCGTCAAGTCGTTGGACCACCAAACCATCATCGCCACCCCCGCCAACCCTCAACACACCACCACTACAACCACCACCTTAACACTAACAACACTGCCTCAACAACTCGACACTTCCCTCACCAAACCCAGCCACCAACCACACTCACCAAAATCGACCAACACCTGTTAAGGAAGTTTTAGTCAACTCATTTGGAAGTTGACTTTTGGCGCCAAACAGATAGTTTGTTACAGGTTATTGTAACTACTTCTGCTGATGTGGCACTTGGTTGTTATTTGCTGCTTTAGTTGCATTTTAACAGTTGTATAAATAGGGGATTTTGATCATTGTATTAATCATCGAATTACATAATGAAATATCTCTCCTCCTTCTAATCCATAAACTGATTCTAATTCTAAGTCTTCTTCTTCTCCTTCTTCTTCTTCTTCTTCTTCTTCTTCTTCTTCTTCTTCTTCTTCTTCTTCTTATTCTGATCTCTATTCTGTCCTCTCTTCTTCTGTTATTTCTATTCTTTAAGCTGATCTTCACCTCGAAGGTTAGTAAGCAGTGAAGGAGATAGCCTTCCTGCATCAGTGGTATCAAAGCAAATTTGAACTCATCAATTGAAAGCGATTTGAGAGTTCTTCGCAATTCTGGGATTTCGATTGAAAATTAAAGTGAGCTTCAAACTCAATTGAAACTGTGTGGCTTGATCCATAAGTAAGAACAATCTGGCGCCAACAACTAGGAAAGCCATGGATGATCACCTTAAACAGTTGGAGGATAGATTGATTGCACAAGCTCAAAGGGATGATGATCAATCAACTCAGATTCAAGATCAATCCAAGAAAATGGATGGAATCATGGAATTGCTGCTAGAAATGAGGAATCAGATGAATCAAATGAAGGATAGCACTTCTGAGAATGGTCACAGTAGACAAGCAAGTGGTTCTCAAGGTCAGCATTCAAAGACATTGGGGTATACTCCTCAACTTACATTTCCTAAATTTGATGGCACTAATACAAGATATTTCAATTTGTGTCATATTCCTGATGAACAAAAGGTGGATTTAGCTTCACTTAATATGATAGATAAAGCAGAAAAATGGGTAACAAGTTACTTAACCTCAAGAAGAAATGTAGATTGGGGGGAATTCTGCTTGGATTTAATGGCCAGATTTAGGGATACTAGAGGCAGTAATACTGTAGAACAGTTTAATAAACTCAAGCAATCTGACTCTATTGATTCTTATCTTGATGAGTTTGAGGATTTAAGGTCTGATGTACTTAATACTCATCATACTTTGTCCGAGGAATACATTTTAGATAGTTTCACCGCGGGTTAGACCCAATTGTTAAACCCTTTGTGAAGGCTTTTAAGCCAAATTCCATTGCTGAAGCTGTAGAGTTTGCAAGGTTGCTGGAGGAACAAAATTTGGCTTGTTCAAATAAGCATGTTAAACCCACCTACTTTTCTCAAGCCAGCAAACCCACAAATTATTCCCAAAACACTAAATCCATCCAAGCTGTTCCCGTGAGTGTAGATAGACCAGGCCTTCTTCCCAACACTAAATATCAAACCTCAATTACCTGCTACCAAATTCCAACCCAAGTTTGCAAGAAATTTCAGGCACATTCCAGCTGATGTCAGGGCTGAGAAAATAGCAAAAGGGCTGTGTTATTATTGTGATCAACACTATGACAGGAACCATAAATGCCAATTCAAGGAACCTCAACTGTTTACAATAGAGATTTCTAGTAGTGAGGAGAAAACAGATGCCATTAGTGATGAGGAAATCAATGAGTCAGAGGATGAGGGATTGACTAACCTGTTCTGTCTCTCAATGCTCTTTCTGGAAATCAAACATTTCAGACAATGAGGGTTAGGGGGTTGGTTGGCTCTAAACTTTTCCATATCTTGGTAGATTCTGGAAGCACTCATAATTTTTGGATTTGTACTTAGCTAAAAAGATGGGATGTAAAATAGAGACAATCCCAATTCAACATGTTGCAGTGGCAGATGGGAATCACCTAAACTGCCAGCATGTGTGTAAAGAGTTCACATGGGAAATGCAGGGAAGAACTTTCAAAGCAGATGTCATGTTGATTGCTTTGGGAGGTTGTGACATGGTACTTGGGGTCCAATGGTTAGCTACATTGGGACCAATATGCGGGGATTTCAAAGAATTGAAAATGGAATTCAGCCAGTTTGGTGAGCAATTTGAGTTAAAGGGTGTGCATCCTCAAAAGGTCAAGTTGTTAGATGGAACTCCATCAGCTAAACTATTTGACAGTGCAGTACAATTGTGTTTGCTGCAAGTGAGGGACATGACTTTTATGCAGTTAGAAGTGGAAAAACAAAACAACCAGCCTATACCAGTTGAGTTGTTGGCATTACAAGAGTCCTACAAAGACATTTTTGCAGATCTAGAACAATTTCCACCTCGCAGGGGAGTTTTTGATCACACAATTCCTTTGGAACGTAACTCAAGACCTGTAAACATCAGACCCTATAGGTATCCCTTGAAGCAAAGAGACATCATTGAGCAGTTGGTACAGGAAATGCTAGAGAGGGGAATCATTCAAAATAGTGCAAGTCCTTTTGCTTCTCCAGTTGTCCTTGTGGGAAAGAAAGATGGCACTTGGAGGTTATGTGTGGACTATAGGGAGCTTAATAACATAACTGTGAAGAACAAGTTTCCCATTCCTGTTTTAGATGAGCTAATAGATGAGTTGGCAGGGGCAACCATCTTTAGTAAATTAGATTTGAGAGCTGGTTATCATCAACTAAGAGTCAGTGATAAGGATGTGTATAAAACAACTTTTAAAACTCATGCAGGACACTTTGAATTTCTGGTGATGCCATTTGGATTAACAAATGCACCTGCCTCCTTTCAAGGGTGGATGTATGGTGTGTTTAAACCTTTGTTAAGAAAATGTGTTTTAGTCTTCTTTGATAACATTTTGGTGTACAGTAAGTTTAAGGAGGAACACTGGGAACACTTAGCATAAGTTTTTGAACTCATGAGGCAAAACAGTATGTTTGCTAAATCTAGTAAATGCAATTTTGCAATGGAGAGGGTGGAATATCTTGGTCATTACATATAAGCAAGGGGGATTGAAACTGACCCTAGTAAAATTTCAGCTGTGGAAAGTTGGCCAGTTCCCACTACAGTCAAGGAGTTAAGGAGTTTTTTGGGATTGGCAGGATATTACAGAAAATTTGTAATGCATTAATCTCTTATTTGTAAACCTTTAACTGATTTACTGAAAAAGGGAGCATTTGCATGGACTGATCAAGCTCAGCAGGCATTTCAAAAACTGAAACAAGCTGATTTCAGCTCCTGTGTTAGCCTTGCCAGATTTTTCCAAGACTTTTATTGTGGAAATTGGTGCATCCAGTAGTGGCATTGGGGCTGTGCTGATGCAGGAAGGGCACCCCTTAGCATTTATCAGTAGATCATTGGGTCCTAGGCGGCAGAAGTTATCTGTCTATGAAAAAGAGCTTTTAGCCATAGTGTTTGCAGTCCAAAAATGGGAACAATATTTGATGAGTGCCCACTTTGTCATTAAAACAGACCAGAAGAGTTTGAAATGGTTGTTACAGCAGAAGATCTCTACACCATTTCAGCAGTTTTGGCTCTCAAAACTGATGGGTTTTGACTATGAGATTCAATACAAGTGTGGGAGAGAGAATGTGGCAGCAGATGCATTATCTAGGGTACAAGGTGCAGCATTGCTTTGTATGTCAATCTCTGTGGTTAGTTAAGATTTAACATATTTGATTAAGGCAAGCTATACTATTGATGATAGTTTAGTCAATGTCATAGCTGCTTTACAACAAGCTAATTCAGTTGATCACTTCACTATGAGAGATGGGTTGTTGAGGAGGAAACATAAGATTGTATTAGGTCCTGATGATGCATTAAAAACAAAGGTCATTAACTGGTTGCATTCAGAACCTGAGAGTGGTCATTCAGGTAGAGATCTTATCCTAAAAAGGGTCAAAAACTTGTTTTATTGGAAGGGAATGACCAAGGATGTGAGGACTTTTGTGAAGCATTGCAAAGTATGTCAAGCAGCAAAATATGATACTTCTGCAAAACCTGGCTTGTTACAACCACTACCAATCCTTGAGGCTGTGTGGATGGATATATCAATGGATTTCATCACAGGCTACCAAAATCTGGAAGCAAATATGTCATATTTGTGGTGGTGGTGTAGACACCTACTTTTGTACCCATTCCCGCAAGGGAAAGGTTCGATGATGAAAGCATAAAAACTCCACTTGACGACGCATCTCCTATAAAATAAACGAATCTCGATTCCCCATTTTATTTCACCCGAAACCTGCTATTTATGGAAACCTGCTCAAAATAGTAACTGCCGTAAAAGGTAGCTTCTAAAAGTGGCAAATCATAAAAGATAGAAACCTGTCAGAATTAGGTGTTGCACTCCAACATAAATCCTAAATGAGATAGAAAACCGCGAGAATCCTATTCCTAATAGGATTCGGAAATAAGAGTTACGTATTAATCAAAATCCTAACGAGCCTAGAGTTCGTAACGGGCCCAGACGCATTCCGTCACAAAATTGATACGCGCTAAAAGACTCGAATTAATCTCAAACTCTACGGATTTCAGCAATCCGAATCTGACAAAGAATTCGGCCCAGACATCACTTTCAACGCCCAGAGCTGGGCGCCGAAATCTTTGACGCCCAGCCCTGGGCGCTGAAATTACATGGATCTCTATTTTCAACGCCCAACCCTGGGCGCCGAAATCTTTGACGCCCAGAGCTGGGCGCCAAAATTACCTGGGACGTCTCTTTTCCTAATTCTTTATGGATTAGAACTATGCAATTCTATCTTTCCACGAACTCTTCCCTATAAATAGGCCCCTAGTTTCGACGTGAAAGGACAACAACACATAATATATTCTGAGTATTGACTCTAAACCCCTTAGTCTAAGCCTCTCGCTGCGAAACTGTTCACGCGTTCTGTCGCAATCGATCCATAAATCGAACAGAACGTATCCTGTCCCATAATTGAGTTTCGTTAAATAAAAGGAGAAATAGTAAAGTCAAAGTGGTTAGTTTTCTGAGAACCGTGACGCACCTCTCAAGGGTGCGTCGTAATGTGTCCCTTTTCGATGATTTAACTGCTTTCCTCGCCCTTTTTATGAACTGTTAAACTAACCTAATATGATTGTTCTATCACGCCTAACAAATATAATATTCTTGGGAAATCGGATTATCATGCTAGGTCCCTTAATGCTATTTAAATCAGATAATCACGATCGAATTAGTATTATATGTTGCATATTGCTAAAATCAACTCAGATTAGTTTAATAGTTAACGCATGTCCCTTCAATTATTTATGCTGAGCTAGTAAGGATATCCTGCCTCTGGAGTTATCGACGAGCGAATTACTCCTCTCGGTAGTTACAGCCCCCCGAACCCTCAATCTCTACCTTGCGGGTGTATATTGAGAGATCCCCACACCAGGGATCACAAGGGAACCTACGGCCGTCGTGGTCAAACATAATTGCACTCCCTTTATGTCACGATAACCTGGTTTTGTCAGTTTTTCTCATTGTCGTTAAAAACTGAATGGCGACTCCTATATTACTAGTCAATTGGGTGTATACTCACAGGAAATCCAATTCCACTTGATTGAATAAAAAGAATCGTCACACCCACGAGGGACAAGGTCACGCATTTAGCCTCGCGCTTTTTCGACCCCCTCACAGTGGCGACTCCACTGGGGATAGTGAAGGAAATACTCGTGCTTGTAGGTAATCAAAATAGCTGAAGGGTGAAACGATCCTACCCCGCGTTTATTTCCCCATCAAGTTGGGACGACCTGAAAATCAGCATATTAATGTGAACGGGCAGAACCGCATAACGAATCTCGGCTCCCTCGGGAGTTGGGACTAAGGATACCTTTTTTCGCCAATAGGGGGGTGCATACGCCGCGCATGTTTCCCACTCGGTACTTGTGCAGGTAGTACACCTATCCCGAACCCAATCGCTCGCCCATTAGGTCCCTCTCGCCTGCATGCCCCCTTGGCTTGCACTTGCGGGTTGGCCTCTTGGGCGAAATTCGTCTGTTGAAGACACTACCACGACCGGGGCATGTGTTGGATCTACGATAGAAGCGGTACCAAGCCAGGCGCAAATACTACCCATAGAAGCCTATCATAAACTACGTGACATATTTAATTTTCAAATCCATGTTTGTAATGTAGTTATATGTAGCGAACTATGTGACTATGTTATGATTGTGCGTACGAATAATGCTAGACAAATAATGCTAGAAAACCAACGACCTTAAAAATTGCCCAAACATTCATGAACCAATTGGCCAAAGAGTTATACCAAAATACGTGTTCCGCAAACCCGAACGATCGCTACAAATAAAGCGACGCTCGGGATGGCCTGTAACGAATCCCACAAACGCTGTACAACGCGTAAAGGACGTTATAAGACAAGCACGCAAAATTAAAGTCGCAAGAACAAAAGCGGACGAACGCAGAAAATGAGAACCAGCCAGGGAAGCATTTTCAGCGCCCCTGGCTGGGCGCCGATATTTCTCACGCCCTTCTTTGGGCGCTGAAGTTGCTGCCTGGCCTTTTGGTCAGGCACAGCAGCCTCGGTGCCCACGCATGAAGAAAATATGTAGCAAAAAAAAAAAAAAAAACTTTTCGAAAAAAAATTTGCTACGAGGGCGTATGCAAAAGCACTCGATTCTAAAAGCGACTTATAAAAAAAAAATAACTCTTTGTGTCGTTGTTAGGCCTCCTACGACGACGATGATCGGCTCCAAAACCGAGCACGCTAATTGAAATAACCTTGAATGTCACATGGGCAAAGTATTCAAAAAAAATAATGTTCAAATGAAGTTTTCAAGAAAAAAATAATGTTCGAATAAAGAAGATAAATCCGAGTCTAGACTAGGCTATGCCGAAGTACAATCTAAATCCTAAGTCTTAGTTGTCTTATCCATAAAATCGGTCCTAATACTTGGTGTTGTTCTGCAAGCTAAAAGGTTAAACCATGTCGAGTCTCCCTTCCTAACGTTTAAATCAATGAGCACCCATATGTAATTGTCATCCCTTGCTAGGAATCCACGGCCTCAGTACTCTCTCTCACCAATAAAAAGAATATATTATAGTATTTGCAAAATGGAAACAGTCACATTCTGGAAATCCTTCCCCCATAGTCGCACAACCCCCAAAGTGAACCTAAGGTGTCAATACCATTATCAAAAAATTAATGGCCTCAAGGCTCAAGATCACATTGGGTCACGACTATCATAGTCCTCTCGAGCCACTCGCTCCTTTAAATACTCCTAAGTACGGACTAAAAGATTTTCCATGAATGCAACATGACCAACCATGAAAATACCCAAATCGGCATACCATAAGGCTACCATTGGGGTAAAGCAATACACACTAAGAGGGAAGCCGCACTAATGATTCTAGTCTTGCAAAAATAAAAATTCGATCTCCCCAACTAACTACCTTACCAACATTAAGCAAAATGGCGCATAACAAATGAACACCCAAGGGTTAAAATCTAAAGTGTCAACCAATGGAAGTTATGGTCCAATTAGCCTAAGTCTGAGAGTCGCTTGGTCAAGTATTATAGGCTTATGCCACGTCATTATTTTGAGTCTAGGCCACCTCCTTATATTCCTACACGGGTTATAATCAGAAAGATTAATGAAAGTTCGAGTCTAAATCACAACTTCCAATTAAATCCCAGAAACTGGAATCTGAAAAGAAGCAAAAAAAAAGTTATTTTCGATGCAATTCTTTCGTTAAATTTCAATAAGGTAAAAACAAGGTTTCGAATCTACGCTATTTGCACACTTTAAGAAACGACTAAATACGCTTGCAAAGTAAGACAATTAAAAGGTCCACCCTAGGCCTATTAAAGCTAAAGGTCCACTATAGGCCTACCAAACGAGGCTCACTCAGTCTCGCCTCGTGACTCAAAGACCACAACCATCTACCTTTTAGCCTAAATAAAAAGGGGAGGGAAATCTCGAGCGAAAAAGAAAAAAGAGAAAAAGAAAAGGGAGAGCGAAAAGAGCGAGCCATGAAATACTTAGCCCGCACCTCCCAAAGTGCAAAGAAAGAAAAAAGAGAAAGAGAAAAGGGAGAGCGAAAAGAGCGAGCCATGGAATACTTATCCCGTACCTCCCAAAAGTGCAACATTTACCCAAGTAAACGAAGGAAAAGAATCGAGTCAACCAATCCAAATCATAGGATTCTACGATATCTACCCTTTCCAATCCTTATGCTCTTAGACGCCTTCGCTCTGGGGTCCCTGTTCAGCTCATTTAACCCATCCATGTTCTCATCGCCATAACCCAAGAAACCATTACCTCGACTCTTTCTCTTGAACTTGTTGTCAACCGCAAACCACGCACGGCCATTGACACGTGCGGCATACCCATTATTTCCAAAACCTGCTCTTACACCACCATTAGCATAATGACCATATAACTTGTTTGGATACGTCCTATTGTTATACCCTTGAGCCGTCCCTATGCTACTCATTGGCCTTGATTGATGTAAACTCGTGACACTAGCCTGAGGCCGTAAAATATGAATCCTAGCAGATGTAATCCTTATGCTTGACCAATACCTATACAAATTACCCTATCTCATTCAACCCATCTTTCAAGCCGTCTTGAGTCACAAATAAAAAAGACAAATGAAAAGTACATTCTACGCTTAACGTAAAAAAAAAAATAATAATAAATAATAATAAAAAAAAAAATTTGCAAAGCGCCTCTAAAGTTAGTCTAAAAAGAAAAAGAAGCATCTAGCGCACCAAAAAAGATCCGCCCAGAAGTCATTTTCAGCGCCCACAGCTGGGCGCCGAAATCTTTAGCGCCCCAGCCTGGGCGCTGAATCTCTCTGCTTGCTAAAATTTGTCCAGAAGTGCTCGTCATTTTATCCGCACATACACGGAACAATAACGAACACTTGGGGGGGTACAACACGTATTCAGACATACGTACCACCAAAAAATACATGTACTCAAAAAATATAGAAAACAAAATTTTGGCTTACGGCAAAGCAGTAGATTGAAATAATAATAAACTTCACTTATTCTACCGTTTCAAATAATATGTTTCCACCTCAGAACGTACTTGTTTAAAATCGGCATTCTAAGAAACCATTTTCTAGGCTAAGAACTACGCAAGACCTGATTCCAAATTAAAACTATTTAAGGCGGATACGTAGGCAATCCATGATTCGGTCCAACCAATTTGACAAAAATATTAAAGCCTATAGAAAAACAAGAATAAAAAATAGAAGTCCCTTATTGAAATTTAATTACTTGCAATCCAAGTCGAAAGAAAAATTTAAGTCAAAAGGAAGAATCCAAGTCATCAAAATGCCAAAATTAATGAGCACACATCGAAAAATAATAAGGGCACGTACCCTTGCTAGAAGGAGCACTCACACTCCTAGGCGCATAGCCAAGACTCAAAAGATCGCTCTGCCTCAATTGAATGGGGGCTAGCGCAAGCGCCCATGACCTCTAAAGTACTCGACTTGACCCTCCCTAAAGCGAACTAACTCACTTAAAGACCTTCTTTCACCACTAGACACGGTCATGATCGCCAACAAATAGTAAGGGCAGTAAGCTTGCAATAAAGAGGATTGTTCTACGGCATCACCCCATCGTTCCTCCGAACTCAGGGTATCCGTTCGTGGTAATTCAAATGCTTGCTAAATCTCCTTTGAAAAAAAAAATCAGACATTGTCATTAGGACTTGGCACTTGACCAAGGCTCACCCTACTCAGACATATGACACGGGCATCTAAAATCGAAATCTAAAAACATCATTAAAGGGAAGACATAATAGCAACTGGGGGCTAAAAAAATTGAAATGAAAGAGCTAGGGAAAGAACTAAGTATACCTTGACCCTTTGTGCAGACATACACCAAGTAAATCTAAGTCAATTTGAAAACGGGTTATATTCCCGCAATTCTGGAAAAGATGGTCCTAAAAGCCTAAAGCATATGCCAAACGGGCACAAGTAATATCTTGACGCCTGCACCCTGGCTTCTAGCAAATCCTTAGGCGGCATTCCAAAAATCGTAACAGTATTTTGATTCACTCATGTAACCCTGTACGAACCTTTCTATAAGTCAACTTACTTAGGACACCTCGGATTGTACATAGTAGGACTCGGATTTCAAATAATTTTCAAAGACTTTTTCGAACATAATAAAGTGTCGTTGGTTTAAGCTAAGTATGCGTTTATCTCAATTTTGCAAGCGAGTCAAAAGATTTCCAAATATGATTATGTGTAAAGAAAGGCACCTAACTTTTGGTCAAGGCACACTTCCACATGTTACTACCTTGACCATGGCGATGTCGCATAATACGACATTTACAAGAGAAGTAGCAGGTCACTACTCGAACGTACCTCGCACTAAACGAGTCTGGTTCAAACTATTCATGATCCCTGTCACCATGAATGCATAAAGACGTATGCAAAGCATTATAGCACCAAGCCAATCCCGTAGCTACAATTGGGGGGCTTGAGAAAAACACTCTAAAAATGCTCGAAATGACGATTTTATCGCAAATTCTCGACGCTAATGCTATACATACATCATAGGGGCACAATCCTAAGCTTTAAATTGTGAAAAACAAACCTTAGAATGGCTACAACCCCTCCCAAATTCTAAGCGCTACTTAGAATATATAAAGTCACCCCACTAACAGGGGTAACTGAAAATCGCGAGTCACCAAAACTCCGATCAAACCACTGCACATAACGCTCGCCCTATAAAGCGCCTGTTACACAGTCTACATCGTTCCAAAGCAAAAGCGAAAGAAAAAAAGAATCAAAAAAAAACTGTCAAAATTCTGCCCAGGAATCATTTTCAACGCCCAGGGCTGGGCGCCGATATCTTTAACGCCCCAGCCTGGGCGCTGAATCTTTCTGCTAGCCAAAGTTTTGCCCAGATATAAAAATAAGAAAGAAACACCTATCAAATCTCGCATCGAACGAAGTGATAAGCCGTGCAAACCCACGCGGAAGGTGCTACACTTGTTCGAGCACCTGAACGAGGCGTGATGAAAATACTCCAATGCAAAAAATAATGATATCCCAACACCTGGAGAAATGTTCTAATACAGGTTGTTAGGCCACACAAGCTTACGTCGCACCATAAGTTCAATCATCCCACGGTACAAGTCTAAAAGAGAGAGAGTAAGGCATATTGCACTAACACGGGCACGACCAAGAGCACGTGTAAAAGAGGCAAAGACGACTTATCGCCCAAATTCAAAATGCAAGCTACACGACTTCTACATTAAGGATTAAAGGTAGCAAAATATTACCTACCACGAAAGGGATAGCTCGCACCTACACGAGCGGAACCCCAAGGCATCTTTCTCGAAAGAACCTACAAAATCGTACGCCAAAAGGAAGCATCTCAACATGCATACTTGGGGGCTCCAAGCTACGAAACAACCATGGAAAAATAAAAAATCTCGAAGAAAATGTTTGAACAATCAAAAGGGCACGATGTTTGAGACCACTTCATGAATGGACCTGACCCCTATCAAGCTTCTAAGCAAACTATTCAAAATCAGTCATTGCTCAAAAAAAAATGATTCAAGCAAACTGATTAATGGACCGCACACAACGGCCATTCTATGAACGCTCGTTCGCACATACATATCATCATTCACGAACACGTTCAAAAAAAAATATAAGAGCGATCAAATTCTTACACCTCAAGGTATGTTCCTCGGGCCATATAAACTCGCCCGACTATTGCAATAACTGTACACCTTAAGAGCAATAGTTCCTTAAAATAATCGCCCCAAAGCGACAAGCAACGTAGTCCACCAATCGGCTACGGCTTCTCAAGAAAATCGTCACGTTCTAAAAACAAGGAAAAAACAAAAGAAAAGAGAATACATAGAACTTCCAAGTGAAATAAACGAATGAACAAGAGGCCAACTGTGTCATCAAAAGACCAGCCCGAGCAACACTTTCAACGCCCCACCTGGGCGCCAAAAATGTACCCTTGCTCAAAAAAGGCCCTAACTTCTAGTGGGCCCTGCCATACTCATTCGACTTGAAAATTGCTGAAAGTCGCACCTCACGACTTTGTTAAGAGTAGCACACCACTACAAAGGTCGCTCGCACATACGAGCATGACCCCAAACATGATTACAAGATGCGAAAAACAACCGACGAGCCCCAGTGCTTGGGGGCTCACGCAAAAAAAATAGACTCCAACGAGGAGCGCGCGATCAACATCACATTCCTGGACTGCGCCATGCACCATGTCATGTTTGGATATCTCAAAAAATATATTGTTAAACAAAAATATACACAGTGTGGACCCACTTATAGGACACATCTAAAATATTACGCCCCACCAACAGGTTGTAATCACAAAAGCCCTTCTACATAGACAAAAAAAGAAATTCAAAATGGGCTCGCCCACCCTCAGCGGGCGGGGTCTGCGTCTCTAAGCCGCGCAGGTCCTCAGTTTTCGAAAAATAAAGTCTTCAAATTTAAAATAGGCTCGCCGTCTTCAGCCGGCGGGGTCTACGGCGCAAACCACGTAGGTCCTTATTTAAAAAAAACAAAATAAAATTTCAAAACAGATTCGTCCACTTCTATCGGACGGGGGGTCCACCCTCAGCGGACAGGCTCGCCATCTTCAGCCGGCGGGGTCTACGTCACAAACCGCGTAGGTCCTTATTTTCAAAAACATCAAAACAGATTCGTCCACTTCTATCGGACGGGGGGGTCCACCCTCAGCGGACAGGCTGGCCATCTTCAGCCGGCGGGGTCTACGTCACACCGCGTAGGTCCTTATTTTCAAAAACATCAAAACAGATTCGTCCACTTCTATCGGACGGGGGGTCCACCCTCAGCGGACAGGCACGCCCACCTTCAGCGGGCGGGGTCTGCGTCACTAACAGCGCAGGTCCTTAGTCGCTGCAGCGATAAATTTTATTGGTTTTCCATTTTTCCAAAAATTAAAGGATTGGTGTGTTGGATTTTCCTTCGTTTTACGTCCTATAAACACAAGGGGTTTTCTCGTTTAGCTAGCCCTGAAAATGAGAATCTTTAAAAACGTTTTACCTCGTGATTGGGCTTGGCCAGGCCCAATTACACTTTACATCTTTAATTTCGAAAACATCTGTAGTTACTCCCAATGAGAAAGTGAGGGAGTTTCTACGCATCTTTAGATCCTTCCAATGACAAAGTGAGGAAGTTTCTATACTATCAGTTGACAAATCCCAATGACACGTGAGGGATATGTCGACACTTCAAATGATGACCCTTAAGTCAAATGTTATCACTCGGGGGCTTGTGAGACCCTCGCAAAACAGGTCACATACACCATGGTTTGTGTGACGCACTCCGTCTAATACTTTGACCATCGTCTTACTCCAAGACTCAGTCAAAGTGGGGGCTAACTGTAGACACCTACTTTTGTCCCCATTCCCGCAAGGGAAAGGTTCGATGATGAAAGCATAAAAACTCCACTTGACAACGCATCTCCTATAAAATAAACGAATCTAGATTCCCCATTTCATTTCACCCGAAACCTGCTATTTATGGAAACCTGCTAAAAATAGTAACTGCCGTAAAAGGTAGCTTCTAAAAGTGGCAAATCATAAAAGATAGAAACCTGTCAGAATTAGGTGTTGCACTCCAACATAAATCCTAAATGAGATAGAAAACCGCGAGAACCCTATTCCTAATAGGATTCGGAAATAAGAGTTACGTATTAATCAAAATCCTAACGAGCCTAGAGTTCTTAACGGGCCCAGACGCATTCCGTCACAAAATTGATACGCGCTAAAAGACTCGAATTAATCTCAAACTCTACGGATTTCAGCAATCCGAATCTCAAGCCCCTAGTTTCGACGTGAAAGGACAACAACACATAATATATTCTGAGTATTGACTCTAAACCCCTTAGTCTAAGCCTCTCGCTGCGAAACTGTTCACGCGTTCTGTCGCAATCGATCCATAAATCGAACAGAACGTATCCTGTCCCATAATTGAGATTCGTTAAATAAAAGGAGAAATAGTAAAGTCAAAGTGGTTAGTTTCTGAGAACCGTGACGCACCTCTCAAGGGTGCGTCGTAATGTGTCCCTTTTCGATGATTTAACTGCTTTCCTCGCCCTTTTTATGAACTGTTAAACTAACCTAATATGATTGTTCTATCACGCCTAACAAATATAATATTCTTGGGAAATCGGATTATCATGCTAGGTCCCTTAATGCTATTTAAATCAGATAATCACGATCGAATTAGTATTATATGTTGCATATTGCTAAAATCAACTCAGATTAGTTTAATAGTTAACGCATGTCCCTTCAATTATTTATGCTGAGCTAGTAAGGATATCCTGCCTCTAGAGTTATCGACGAGCGAATTACTCCTCTCGGTAGTTACAGTTCCCCGAACCCTCAATCTCTACCTTGCGGGTGTATATTGAGAGATCCCCACACCAGGGATCACAAGGGAACCTACGGCCGTCGTGGTCAAACATAATTGCACTCCCTTTATGTCACGATAACCGGGTTTTGTCAGTTTTTCTCATTGTCGTTAAAAACTGAATGGCGACTCCTATATTACTAGTCAATTGGGTGTATACTCACAGGAAATCCAATTACACTTGATTGAATAAAAAGAATCGTCACACCCACGAGGGACAAGGTCACGCATTAGCCTCGCGCTTTTTCGACCCCCTCACAGGTGGATAGATTAAGCAAATATAGTCATTTCATGACCTTGTCTCACCCATTCACTGCCATTCAGGTTGCTCAAGCTTATTTGGACCATGGTTTTAAACTGCATGGGTGGCCTAGAAGCATTGTTAGTGACAGAGATGCTATCTTCTTAAGTCAGTTCTAGAAAGGACTCTTCAGCTTACATGGCACATCCTTTCTTCTCTCTTCTGCTTATCACTCAAAAACTGATGGTCAGACTGAAGTAGTAAACATGTGTTTAGAAACTTATCTAAGATGCATGTGTAATGAAAATCCTAAGGAATGGCATGCTTGGTTGCCTTTGGCAGAGTGGTGGTATAACACCCACTTCCACTCTTCTACACAGTTGACTCCCTATGAAGTGGTATATGGACATCCACCACCTATACACTTACCCTATCTTCTTGGTGACTCAAATAATGAAGAGATTGATAGGAGTTTGCAGAGGAGAGAGGTTATGCTTACTCTCCTAAAGTCCCATCTTCACAAAGCCCAAACAAGAATGAAGAATCAGGCAGATAAGCATAGGTCTGATAGGGTATGCAAAGTGGGTGATTGGGTGTGGCTTAAGCTACAACCCTATAGACAGCAGTCAGTTCAGTCAAGGGCCAATAAAAAGATGTCACTGAAATACTATGGACCATTTCAGGTGACAGCTGTCATTGGTAAAGTGGCTTATCAGCTGCAACTGCCACAGGAAGCCAGAATTCACAATGTTTTTCATGTGTCTCAACTGAAGGCTTTTCATGGAAATCTACCTATTGCTGCTCATATTCCAGAATGGTTTCAAGGCAAGAATGCTACATCAGTCTATAAACCTATTGCTATCTTGGACAGTAGGGTTATAAAGTTCTAGAATCAGCCTTTGGTTCAATATCTTGTTCAATGGGAAAATTTTCCCTCCCATGAATCATCATGGATGAACGCTGATGAGTTTGAAGTAGCATTTCCAGCTTTTACCTTACCTTAAACTTGGGACAAGTTTTTTCTGAACAAGGGAGGTATGTTAAGGAAGTTTTAGTCAACTCATTTGGAAGTTGACTTTTGGCGCCAAACAAATAGTTTGTTACAGGTTGTTGTAACTACTTCTGCTGATGTGGCACTTGGTTGTTATTTGTTGTTTTTAGTTGCATTTTAACAGTTGTATAAATAGGGGATTTTGATCATTGTATTAATCATCGAATTACATATTGAAATATCTCTCCTCCTTCTAATCCCTAAACTGATTCTGATTCTGATTCTAATTCTAAGTCTTCTTCTTCTTCCTTCTTCTTCTTCTTTTCTTCTTATTCTGATCTCTATTCTGTCCTCTCTTCTTCTGTTATTTCTATTCTTTAAGCTGATCTTCACCTCGAAGGTTAGTAAGCAGTGAAGGAGATAGCCTTCCTGCATCAGCACCAACAACACAAACACTCACCAATTAAAAGCGACCACTAATAACAACCAAATACTTACCAAGGTCGGGTTTGGTGGGGAAATAGAAGGCATGATGGAGGGCGGGGACAGGGTCGCTAGTGATAGAGAAAGTGAGGTTGTAGGCTATTACAATGTTCTTATAGGAGAGTAAAGTGAGGTTGGAGGGAAGCAGAGGGTTCGCAGGGGAGAGAGAAAGAGAGGTTGCGTATTCATTGAGGATTAACGACGGTGATGCACGACGAAAGAGAACCATCAGAGGTCTAGCAGTTGTAAAGGGAAGGAGTTGAAAGAGGGGGTTTCTGCTGATCTGAAGAAAGAGAACGGAGAGGTGGGGGAGGAGAGAGAGAGAGGGTGGTAATTAGTAATTAATAATTAATAATTAATAATTAATAATTAATAATTAATAATTAATAATTAATAATTAATAATTAATAATTAATAATTAATAATTAATAATTAATAATTAATAATTAATAATTAATAATTAATAATTAATAATTAATAATTAATAATTAATAATTAATAATTAATAATTAATAATTAATAATTAATAATTAATAACTAATAACTAATAATTAATAATTACGGAGTACTCCGTATTAATTAATGACTAATAACTAAAAGTGAATAATTAATAAATAATTAGTTATTAATTAATAATAATTAATCATTAATTATTAATGATTAATTAATAATTATTATTAATTTAATTATTATTAATTATTAATTATTAATCATTGATTATTAATTATTAGTTATTAATTATTACTCCATAATTATTAATTAAAATAATAATTTATTAATACTATTGCATAAAGTAATTTATTTTTAAATTTATATTTTATTTATTTGTAATTACGTTTTACTCCGTACATAATACAAAGTATGTATTGAAAAATGAATAAAATACATTAAATGTCCTTAAATGTCATTTTACATAGCTACAGCCAACAGCCAACAACTGATTTTACCAAACATATTTGTAACCAATCCATAGTCAAACAGCCAACAAAAGCAGCCAACTTGAACAGCCAGTCAAACCAGCCAAGTAAAACAGCTGACAGCCAACAGCCAACAGCCAATTGCCAAACAGGGCCATAGTCCGATTAACCCTAATCGAGATCGTCCGTTCTTTTGTAGTTGACACAATTTTTTTTTGTCAGGTTTACCAATGCAATGTTTCAATCGTTACTATTTTTAATTATCTATGAGTAAAACTTATAAAACTTTTATTATAAATTTATACAATGAGACGATTATAACAAAGTCCTATATAATTATATTTTTCTTAACTATAAATCACAATTACTATTCAAAGTAAATAATATAAATAATGTCAAAAGTCGAATTGTGTCATTTGAAAAAAACGAATATCGTAGCTGGAATAACCAGGTTGTTAATGAGATTGGAATATTGCAACGAGTCAACTAAATGTAATCCAAAATATTAATCATAAAACATAATATAAACATAATAATTAAAATAGTAGTACGGAGTAATGAATAATGAAATAATGTAGTGTAGACATGTGAAAAGCCCTTTCGCTTTCGCTTTCGCTTTCGCAAAAGCAAATTCAATGATTCAATAGTTGTACTTAGTTGAAGTTGAGCATCAAAGTAGCATAAACAACATTCATTAACATCAAAGTACTTCACTTCTCTTCAACCAAATACTGAGTACTCCATAAACATGAAAATTCATCATGTGTTGTTCATTATTTCCATTCTAACCTTCTCAAACTTTATATCACAAACCTCATCCAGCTCCCCAACTACTCATCATCATGCTTCTTCTCAAGGTAATTTTCTTTCTTATGACTTCTTTTATTTTAAAGGAAATTTAGTGAAACACTACCTTTAAGTTTGGTGGTTTTGTGAATTGCTACCTTTTAAAAAGGAAATTATATTTTACTACCTTATAAGTTTGGTTTGTTTGACTAACACTACCATTTGCCGTTTTTTTGTTAATGTTTTACGTCTTTGGACTCCACTACAACGGTTATTTAATATGGCAAATGCACAAAATGACAAATGAACAGAGATATTTAAAAGAATAGAAGAAATACACGACGGAAAACATTAACGAAAAACGTCAAATGGTAGTGTTAGTCAAACAAACCAAGCTTATAAGGTAGTTAAATTAAATTTTTTTTTTATAAGGTAGCAATTCACAAAACCACCAAACTTAAAGGTAGTGTTTCACAAAATTTCCTATTTTAAATAACAATCACTTAGTTACTTGTACTAAACTAACCCATTGCCTATTTCTTTAAGATTTCATTATTTGATTAATATTTCAGTTTTATTCTTGGGATAACTTTATTTTAGCCTCGTAGCTCTGTTTTGGATCTATTTTTTTTAATCTGGTCAATTTTGTAAACACTTTTCTTAATAAGAAAAATAAAAATAAAAAAAGTAACTTATGTTGATTGGCTATCAAAGATGAAAGATGCATCTAAAGTTATGGCTCCTTTGATAAATTCTAGTCAATCTCTATTATATAAGTGAAAATGTGAGTTATTTTAGTAAATCCACTTTTGGTGTCCATTTGGATTACTAAAATACCCTCTATATATACTTGTAGAATAGAGAATATAATAACAAGTTGCCCAATAGAAAAAATCCAAAGAAGCATTTTAATCAATCTAGCCTCTTAAATAAATTATTATCATTTTAATCAATCTGTTTATATGCGCTCGGTTCTATCTAACCTATATGTTTCTTATATTCGCACGCATCATATTTATATTACATTTTTACATGTTATTTCAGGTTTAAATGTAATAATACAAATCTATTTCTTATATTCACACGTATCGCGTGCATAAAAGACTAGTAATTATTAAATGAGCAGAGTTACCGTGAACTCACAAGTCATTTCTAAAATGGTGAGCCAGTTAGTGACTTAGTAGGATTATATCACATCATAAGTAGACAGTAGTCATAATGAAGTCATAAGAACGGTTAACAAAATAGAAAGTTGAAATGTTGAATCTTGGTTTCTTAATTAATTTTATTAAGAAGCTAATTGTCCTAATCCCGTAGAATGTACGCCTAACATATACTGGCAGATCCACGTTGAAGAATCTGGTTTCACGGAATACTTTTTTCATTTGTTGGTCGTTTTGCATTATTTATCATTATCATTTTTTTGATTTTTTTTTTCCAATATGTTATATTTTGATCGAATTTACCCTTAATAGTAAAATAAATTAATTTGAGGGAGCTTTTGGTTTGGGTAAAAGGTTTTTTTTATTTTTTTTGTAATGAATTTACTTTTCTCAATCATTTTATGTTGTTTATTACGGTAAGGTCGTAAAATATTTTTCAATACTCCGTAACTCTTTCAAAAGTGAAATACATTCTTCATTTGAAAGGGAGGAAACACACTTTACTTCCTTACCTTTCTCTTCATTATCTCTTTCCATCAATCCTCACCCATCTGCTGAATTTGTTTTTTCTATTGAAAAATCATTTATCATAAATCAAACGTAAACTAAGATAAACATTGTTACATTTAGCTAATTTGCTTTGTTTCCGAAATGAAAATGAGTTCCCAACAACATTGCTATCTTCCTAGCCTATTTCGAGTTTGAAAAAAAACTTGAGCAACGCAAATTAGCATTATATTTAATTATTTATAAGTACTACGTACGTGTTAAGTTTTTAGTACTAGTAATTTGAATGTTTTACTCTGTATGACTTTTGAGTAAATGTTTAACAGTTTTATATTATCAATTTTATCATGTATTTGATAGATAAACAAGATAGTTTAGTTTCTGGGTTTTGGATGACATGTTATGGATGTCCAGTGCTGGTTTTGACAATTATCGTCGCTAATTCGCTAAATTATGGTATCCTGGTGAAACACACAAGAATTGTTCATACTTAATCTAATAAGTTGACAATGCGCGCTACTCTCTCCGTCCCTTAATACTCGATCTGTTTTGACTTTTTGCACTATTCACATGATTCACTTTGACCCTATTTTATTTCTAGTATATGAAAACAAATGTTAGTATACAATATGTTGTTGGCTTCATTTTAATATATATTTTCAAAATATTAATATTTTTATAAGTTTTTATAATATATAGTTAGAGAAATTAGTGATCAAAGTTGTGCATTGACAAACGTGTCCGGTCAAAATAGGTCGAGTATTAAGGGACGGAGGGAGTATTAGCTTCTATAGAGCTTTAGTACGTTTCATTGCACGACTGAATACATAACTTTTATCTCTAGATCTATTGTCGTCGTAAGTTTGTAACATGGTACGTACATGCATGTTACAGGTGCAACAAAATTAAATAAAACGGCATGTCATGGATCACAATCATTTTTCAATGAGAGTGGACTTCAATGTGACGAAGCAAGAGATAATAATGTTGATTATGCAATCCATTCCTACCGGAGACAGGGTGGCCGCGGTGGCAGAGGAGGTGGCGGTGGTGGTGGAGGGAATATAAATAATCATGTTCCTACTTCTCGTAAAAGTCATGCACCATGGCTTGTCTGCCCTTGTTTGCTCAATGCATCCTTCTTCGCTTATGTCACCTTTGCCTGCCTTCTTCTTTAGCGTTAATTTATCTATTTCTATTACTAAATAAGTTCAATTGGCGGGAATATTTTATAAACACCTCTTTAAAAGAGTTGGGATTTCTTATTTTTTGATGTTCTTGTTACGGAGTGAGTATCTTGTACTCCGGATTGTTTTTGAAATTTGTAATATTCACTAGCACAAGAAATGATACTTTTTATGGTCTTTATAAAATCTAATTGACCTGGGATATAAAATTTACACATTCAATCTGTTTGGATATATTGATCCCACACAAAACGCTATTATGCTATTATATCTGAATCGATGCCGATTAACTGCTACGTAATCAACAATAGACCCGATTTGACACTATCAATGAGAACTGTAAATTGACTATCACAAAACAACCGCATTGAGTCATTGACAATGAAATGCAAAGTACTACGTATCTATAACCTTTTGTGTTGCAAAGTATCTAGAGTAGATGGTATACACATTAAGCTCTCTTATTTTTTGGATATCGGGTAAATCAATTAACCAAAGCAAGTTTACAAATGACAACCACACACTACATTTGTTTCGGGTACCATTCAAAACGCTTACATATTTGAAGCTACTAATACCAGGTCTACTAGGTTTTACGTAGTACAAACCAATTTAACGCAAAACATAAAAAACCATAGAATAGTACGTGTTATGGGCTTGTTTATTGGCCCTTAATTGTGATACATGGAGCATGAACGAAGGCAGGGACATCAAATCGAAGATAGCAGATTAAATAGCTGGAGTAGTAGTCAGACTCGCGATTTTGTAACAGAAATCGCAAACAAAAGGTGTTAATGTCAATGCCAGCATCCGAGGCCAACATAGGGGATATTCGTAAACTTGATGGTGACTGGTGAGATAGATGAGCTGGAAAGTCGTCAAGAAACCTATTGGGCACCCCACGAAGGAGCCCGGTGCGGATGGTATGTCCACCCTCTTTTATAAGAAATATTGGCATATTGTTGGTAATGATGTAATTTCGTATGTCTTGAATATTTTAAATAATGGGGCTGCCTTGGATCAAATTGAAATCATACCCATATTGTTTTCATACCTAAGAAAAAAGTTTGTCAGTCTACGAAAGACTATCGCCCGATTAGTTTATGTAATGTGTTATACAAGCTTCACTCGAAGGTGATCTCTAATAGACTCAAAATAGTACTCCAGTCTGTTATAAGTGAGTCTCAGAGTGCTTTTGTTCCCGGTCGACTTATTACTGATAATGTATTAGTGGCTTATGAGCTCTTTCATTACTTGAGGAAAAAGAAGAAGGGTGTTATAGGGATTTATGGCTATGAAATTAGATGTGAGTAACTGAGTAAGGCCTACGATCGTGTTGAGTGGGACTTTATACGGAGCATGATGTGAAAGTTAGGATTAAAAGAATCTTTTGTGGAGCTTATCATGAGATGGTTTCGTCGGTATCCTACTCTATTTTGTTAAATGGCTTCCCTTCTACTCAGTTTAGCCCAAGTAGGAGGGTGCGGCAAGGGGACCCTATGTCTCAGTTACTCTTTCTGATTTGTGCGGAGGGGCTCTCCGCCCTTTTGAGGGATGCAGAATCTCGACGGTTGATACATGGTATTTAAATTGGTAGGAATGTTCCCCCTTTTTCCCAGTTGTTCTTTGCAGATGACATCCTTTTATTTACTAAAGCTTGTGACACAGAGGCAGAAATGATCATTGATATCCTTAACTCTTATGAAGCAGCCTCGGGACAAAAAATTAATCTGGAAAAATTGAAAGTCTCTTCCAGTCGTAATAAGCACTAATATGCAGAATACGCTTCAGATGAAGTTGAATTTCACGTTGTGAATGAGCACTAAAAATATTTTGGCCTCCCAACTTATGTGGGAAAATCCAAGAAAGTTGTTTTCCAGGTTCTTCAAGACCGAGTGTGGAAGAAGATTAAAAGGTGGAAACGATGTCTGTCTAGATCAGGAATAGAGGTACTCCTAAAGTCAGTGGCCCAATCCATCCCTACATATGATTGGTTGACATTGATGCATGCTCGTTGAATTTTTCCTTGAATTGTGTCTTTCGTTTTGAAATATGTTAGGGGTGAAGTTGATCTTGTATTCATCGATGATTTCCTTGCTTAGGGACAAGCAAGGATCTAGCTTGGGGGAGTTTGATATGTGTGTTTTATATAGAGTTTTACCCCCGTCCCTTAGTATTTATGCATCAAATGAGCTCTTAGGAGCCGTTTTTAGTATTAATCTGTGTTATTGAGTGTGCCTTGAGTTTCAGATTACTTAGTGAGAAATTGGTCTTTTTAGACCCGTTTCATGGTGATTTAGGCCACTACACGAGCCCGAGAAAGTTCGGGACAACTATCGTCGACTTTCGGGAGCCATAGATGCTTACGGTTGAGCCCCGGGAGTTAGACTCGGTGATATGGGCGAAGGATGATGACTTCTGCAAATCGCCCTTTGAGCTGAGGGCGAAATGATAATATCGGGCGAAATAAAAGGAAACTGAAGTCGTCAACGCGCGCCCGATCGGGCGGGCTTCGCCCGGTCCGAGTCGGGCGGTCATCCTGGGCTGTGAGTTGAGCTTTTCGCAACCGCCCGATCGGGCGGAATTTGGCCCGATCGGGCCCGCACCAAATTATAAGCGCCCGAACAAGCTCATACAGGAGTTTTAAGAATTTATCAACATTGCTCCCGCACCAAAAGTTATGCGCCCGTACACGAAGGGAAGCACCACTGTAGAAAATTTTCAGAAGCTATTGTATTTTGTCATTTTGAGCCTTCCAGCAAGGTGCACCCGCACCGGTCTCCGCAGCTGAGTTTCCAATTTTTCATATGCGCCTTGAAACATGCGCCCGCACCTTATTTGGTGCCCCCGCACAATTATCGAGTTTTGGCATTCGTAGCTTTCTCTCACTTAAGTTGTGCGCCCACACCAAGTTTGAGTGCGCCCTTGCATACCCATTTTGATGCGCCTTAACCCTCTTTGTACGCCGACACCAACGTCCAGATTTCTTGATTTTGTAGCTTACTTTGTCCTTATTAATTAGGAAAGAGTATAAATACTCATTTTTCCCCCAACTTTTGGGGATTCCATTATTGTTCTACTTTTCAGATTTCCTAGAGTTTAGAGAGAGAAACACTTAGGCCTTGTTTTATTGCTTTTGAAGATCCAATCCAAGTGCAAAACAATTGAAGCTTCATAGTAAATTTATTTCTCCTTAATCTTGTGCTTTCCTTCATATTGAGAAAACCCCAAAAATATGTTTGATTGATTTGGTTGCTTTAATTTCGTTTTTGATTAATTAGCATGATTAATTGTTTGATTTCTCTACTTAGCTTGATTGTTATTTCCATGGCTCTTGAGTAATTCATTGCTAGGGGTAGGGGTGACACTTGGGGAGCAATTTGGAAATTATAAGGGAATTCATGTCAATGTTGTGATTAAATTGTGATATGATGATTTGGATTTTCATGTCTTGCGCGCTAGCTTAGTAGTTGCAAATGCTAAGATAGTTGGTTGATTGAAGTGCTTGTTGCTAGTTCGTCAAGAAATTGAGAATTAGTTAAGACATATGGGCTAGCTTGTTGATTTAGTGAATCTCTCTAGTTATGAGGTAATGCGAAAGCATGCCATTGAGATTAGACGACTAATGCGTTTATCCGAAAGGTGTTGATTGCTATAAATATGGTTTGCTCCCACTTTTTCATGTCCTTGCAATGTTAAACTTGTAAAACCTTCGCCTTTTCCTAATGAACCTATGCTAATCCCCAATCCCCTAGCTTCCTCTTTCTTGATCTCTTATTTGATAATCGTAGCTTGTTAGTGAATCTAATATCTCCGATCCGCAGTAAACAATATTATTGTAATCAACCAAATAAGTATTATTATTATTATTGTATAAAACATACTCCGATCCGCAGTAAACAATATGTTTAGTTGCTTACCCTGGCTTGTACTCCATATAACATCTGATTGGTTCCTTCCCCACGTAGGAGGCCAAGTATTGTACACATCAACTATCCCTTAGAAAGAGCAATTGCAAGACCAAAAATGAATCTACAAAATCTTTCATTGCTCCTCATCTTTATTTGTTTACTGACGTTAAATTCATCTGCCACTTTGTCCAAATCTCCTACAGTGAAAGTGTTACTACAACTTAAAGGTTCAAATGAGACGAGATTGAGATTGAGATTGAGATTGAGATTGAGATTGAGATTGAGATTGAGTTTGAGTTTGAGATTGAGTTTGAGCAAGAAATATAATGAAGAGCAAGAGAGAATTGAGAATAATAATGGAAGCGCTAGTGATGATAAAATAGATTACAATTCGAAGAAAAGCGGGGGATCGGAAGAGAAGGAGGACATGGAGGGGCCGGGCGTGCAGTGGGAGAGGTTCAAATTCAAAGAGATCAAATGGCGCTTCCTCTTCCTTGGATATCAACCCTTTTAACTCTATCATTGCTTCAATCTTATCGTTTATTATTGCTTCTCGTCTTCTCCTTTTCTCAATTATTACTTGATTCATTTAATTATTATTATTTCACTTTGGAAATTGCTTATTGCTTATTGCT
The DNA here is from genome assembly GCF_020520425.1 of Spinacia oleracea. Classification (NCBI taxonomy): domain Eukaryota; kingdom Viridiplantae; phylum Streptophyta; class Magnoliopsida; order Caryophyllales; family Amaranthaceae; genus Spinacia; species Spinacia oleracea. The sequence goes on along the minus strand of NC_079488.1, from coordinate 86,390,917 downwards.
TATTGCTTATTGCTTATTGCTATGCTTCATCATCAATTTCCTTAGCAACTCTTGTAATTTTTTCAACCACGTACTGCTCGTGTTAATTAATATCTTTATCTTCTTTAAATATTAATTAATTCTATCATAAATTCTTTAATACAAAGCTACAGATTGTGGTTTGGAATATATGCATGGATGTGTTCTTCACATATCACAAATCACAACTCACTCGTCTTAGGTGAAATATTGTACTTCCTTTGTATTTTTGTAAGAGTCACATGTTGACCGGTGTAAGTATTAAGGAAACATAGTTGGATTTGATATAATAACCATGTAAGTGGAATAGTTGACAATAAAGAAATATTAAAAAACAAATACGGCGTAAAAGTTATCAGAAATGAAATTATTTATGATTTAAAGGACTTATAAAAAAATAAAAAATAAAGTAATTGAGGGGTGTGGGTAAAAGTTAACAAAAAATAAATTTATGACCCTTGTAAAAATACGGTCGGAAATAATAATTGGGACTAAAAAAAATAGAGAGGAAGTAGGATACAATTTACGACAACTGCGTACAATTGGAAGATTCTTTCCTTATTTAGAGTCACACGACACACGCTTTTCATAAATTTTTTAATACAAATTCACAAGCTCCCATTAAATAAAAACGGTTTATGTGGAATGCTCAGACATAAATGAGCAGAATACGCTTTAAGTCACTTGATATGATTAGGAAACAATCAAGTGTTATACTCCCTCCGTATTTATTTAAGAGATACACTTGGTCGGGTATGGATATTAAAAAAAAAATTAAATGAAATAAAGTAATAAAACAAGTAGGGTTGGGTAGATATTTTAATAAGTAAAATAAGTAGGGACCATGCCATTTTAAGGTATGGAGGTGTGGGTGGGGTGTAAATAGATTATTTAATTAGATGGTGGGGTTAATAAGTTACTAAAAATGGAAAGTGTATCTCTTAAATAAATACGGCCGAAAAAGACAAGTGTATCCCTTAAATAAATATAGAGGGAGTATTGAGAAAACAATCAAGTGTTATATTTCAGAAACAAAAAATATACTTAGTGGTGGAAAAAAAAACATGAACAAAAACTGTTCACAAAATTGATAAACTAAAAGTTACTTGTTCGCAAATTTTCCTATACAATAAAGGAAATCCTCAATGCAATTTTAAAAGCTTTATAAAGCACGTGAAATTCCTCTCTTCTTAAAGAAAGAACATTATACCAACTCAACATTATTTGGATCAATAATGTAGCTAAGAAAGTGCAACCTGATTAACCATATTGTATATTTTTAGTTAGTTGTTTTTTAGATGTAAAATTTTCTTGCCAAAAATATACTCCCTTCTCATTATTTTAGGAGTCGTAATTATTACTTTCGAACATATTTCTTTATGAGTCACAATTACAATTTTTAGGCATATTTTTTTATGAGTCACAACTCCATTTTTTGTAACTTTTACACTCATTACTCAATTATTTATTATTTTTTACAGAGTACTTTCCCATGAACTCATTTAAATCATAAATAATTCCATTTTTGGTAACTTTTACACTCCACTTGTTTTTTTTATATTTCTTTATTGTCAACTATCCACTTGCATTATTATTATACTAGTATTATATGCACGCGATGCGTGCGACTATAAAAAAAAACGAACTTAATCCTCTTAAGCAAACATACTGTAAAATCAAGATCAAATCATCTTTCAATTATTCCATCTTTCAATTAGACTTCCTAATTTGGGATTTAGCATGGAGATAAGAGAGAGTAGATGGAAAACCCCTAATTTTGGAGGTTACGAAGTGTGGAAGGAGAGAGATTGAAATGGCTGGCCGGTAAAACAGAATTAATTGTTTTGATAAAGGAACATTTCAGTTTTATAATCAATAAACAATCAGTTTTTTAATAAATTGTAGAGGGTAGTTTAGTAATCCAATGGGGACACCAAAAGTGGATTTCCTAAAATAACCTCAGTTTTTCACTTATATAATAGAGATCAAATTCAACTTTGCTTCCTTAATACTTGTGTTGGTTAACATGTGACTCTTATAAAAATACGGAGGGAGTAATGTATCTACTTTATTTCTTTTTTTATTTTTATTATCTTTTACAGATTGTTTATGTATAGGAAAAAATTACCGGAACATAGAATATGACAAACAATAGATACCACTAATTTGATTAAAATAATTTTGGTAATCGAATGGATAATTTGTTTACTTTGGTCAAATTAGCATATTAAAAATATAAAATATGTAATACGTAGTGGGATAAAATTTGCATATTATATCAGTTAAACATTTTTATAGAAAAAATAGTACGGATATTTTAGATATGCGTTTGTGCACGAAATCTAATTTAATTAATTACTCCGTGTTTCCCTCAAAAAATAAAATAAATTACTCCGTGTTAAATTCATTCAGAAATGTAAGGGTTAATTATGAATAAAAGGCCCACGCTCATAACCATTTTATAATGAGTGTAGCTTGGAGGCAGGCTACATCGTTGGTCATCAGCGACAAACTGACCCCATACTCGGGGTAAATTTATTTTCGCTTTATGAGTTGAAAAGTCAAACAAAGTACTAAGTATCGACAATATATATGACAGTAATTAATACAACAATGACAATATTTTAATACAACAATGACAGTATTTATGCAAACGATGATAATACTTATATAACACTTGTATACATACTTTTACCGTATTTTAATACAATAATGACAGTATATATACAACAATGACAAAACTTATATTACCGTTGACAGTATATAACAAGTTAGCAACACTTGCACACATTTATTTAAGGATGGACCATCTTTTCCAATATATTTTTTTTTTAGGGTGGGTGTGTGGTCAGTTTATCGCTGGTAACGAGCGATGTAGACTACCTCGTGTAGCTTGTATGTGAGTTAAGACATCTTCCATCGGAAAAGTTGAGTAATGAGTTGTACTAGATGGATTCTTTAGCCAAGTTTTGTTTTCCACCATTTGTTAAATAGATTTGGAGAATATGGTCTCTTTGGATTATACGCTATCTATCAACAATTGTACACGTTTTTAGATACTCCCTCCGTCCCGAAATACTTGACCTGTTTTTCTTATCGGGTCGTCCCTTAATACTTGACTTGTTTCTAAAAATGGAAATATTCTAACAATATTATATTATTTCTCACTCCACCCCTATTAACCCACCTACCCCCTACTCCATACAAAAAATAATTAAAAATTCAACCTCTACTCTCCCCCAACCCCACCTCTTAACCCACCTCCCACTAACTACATTAAAATAACACCCCACTATCAACTATTACCTCCGTTTCAGAATGTTCTTTACCCTTTGGAAAATGTGTCTAAATTATAAAAACTTTGACCGTAAATTCTCATCATTATATATATTAAAATGTTACATATAAGATCTTGTTAGATTGGTCTCCGGATGTATTTTCAGAATATCAATTTTTTATAATTTTTTCACATACGAAATTGGATATATTAGTAGTTAAATATTGCATTGGAGTTCGTGCAAATAGTAAGTGTAAAGCTCTTTTTGAAACGGAGGTAGTACTACCTATTAAATTAAATAAGTCAATTCAAGTCCCTTAAACTCTGTGCCGGTCAAACCGGGTCGAGTATTCCGGGACGGAGGGAGTATCTTTCAAAAACGATTTCAAGTACATGTGGCAATCGAGCCGTTCCGTTTGGCTACCATCGGTTCAGTTCTGATTTTGGGTTTTGGCCAAGTCATACTCGATCTATTTGACAATGCCCTTATTAATTTATTATGATAAATAATTATTAAGAGACACATTATTGTTGGTAGGGGTGTGTAAAAATTGGTCCGGATCGAAAAAATGAATCGGACCGGGCCTATTCAGACCGGACTGGATCGAAGGCAATCGATCCGGTCTTCGGGTCGAGAAATATCAATTTCGGGTCTTCGGTCTGGTCCGGCTCAAAACTCGTTTTTGGACCAGATCGATTTTTCCTTAATAAAATACTTCTTCCGTTCTTTTTTAAATGACACAATTATTTAGGCACCTTTGCCAATGCACGATTTCAAACATCAATATCTCTAATTGTGTATCGAAAAAAATTATAAAAAGTTGATATTTAAATAATATTTACTGATACGAATCTAGTAAGACCCCACACGACTATGTTTTTTCTTATGTATAAACCACAAAAGGAAGTCAAAGGTGTTTGTGTGAATAGTGTTTAAAACCCCATTGTGTCATGTAAATAAGAACAGAGAAAATATAATATAACATATTCAAAAATTTAATTCTCTCCTTTAATATGTTGTACATATTACTATATTGTGATATATTTTATTTTAACTTTCAAAAAAGCCTTAAACGATTAGTTTTTTTATATATATTTTTTCTTTTTTACCATAATTTTTATAAAAAATATATAGAAATAGGTCTACAAGCGGTCCGAACCGGTCCGATCCGGGTTTTGACTGATTTTTTCGGTCCAGTCCGAATTTGTCCGGTCTTAAATTATCAAATTTCGATCTTCGATCTGGTCCGGATCCGTCCGGTCCGAGTTTAGACCGATGAATACCCCTAATTGTTGGGCCAATTCGATTCTAAGTCAGGTCTAATAATTTAGATTTTGCATATTTCCTAAAGACAAATTTCAAGAGTCGCCATACTAATAATTTAAAATAAGAAAAATTATATTCATAACCTCCTCATTTATCAATCATCGGTATATTTCATCATTGCCCCTAAATTTCTAGGAATCTATATCTGATATTTAAAAATTGTAATCATAGGCGACTATATGTGTCATCAGCTCTTCACTCTATCCTTTTCTCCATTATGTTCACTAATTATAAAATAGAAAAAATTCAAAAGACACTCATATAAAAATGAAAAAAAGAATAAACAATTCAAAAAACACACATAACAAAAACATACAAATAAATAACCATAACTTAATAAGCTTATTTTAATTGTATAATCAACTAAAAATCCATAACAATTACAATAAACAGAGTACTTACTTCACATAAGTTAATAGTTTTTTTAAATTCTTAACTACAAAAAGTATGAGAAAACTAAACATCTCATCAAAATAAGTTATCAACCTCTCATCTTTCTTGCACTCCTTATAAATAAATTTAACCACTCTTTCTGTTCTTGAATGTTAGTCCCTTTTGAAATCAAAGAAAATCCAACAAAAGTACAATTGTCACGTGATTTTCAATTGAATATGCCCCATGTGAGTACGAAGGAGAAATAATTGGGGGGTTTAATGGGGAATTTTTTTTTACGAGGGAGTAAACAAGTGGGCCTTTGTGATATTTATAAGGGTATGAAGGTGATAAATGTTAGACAAATAAGGAAAGATTCCAAATGGGACTAATAAAAAAGAACAACTCAATTAAGAAAGGGGACTAACATTAAAAAACGGAGGGAGTACAAATATTTCATTTTATCCCCTTACACAATTGATAGGACCGTCGTCAAGCCTACCAAAAAATAAAAAACCTAACTTGGTCTCTCTAATGGGTAGGAAGGGAAAGCAAGGGTAGACCCACACGAACTAAGGGGAACATCGATAAAATATTGGCATATGATAAGCTAGGCCAAGTCTATTTTGGGGTGATGATTTTAGGGTTAAAACGAACAACAATTAAAAAAGGACCTTGAGAAAGGGTATCCAACTATCAAATAATTCACAAAACAAGCAATCAAAATGAGAAAGAAACAAAGGGGATCAAATGAGGGGAATCGTTCATCCAAGGGTACCCCAACTACTCTTTCAAGCTAGTTAGATTGGCCTAATCTCCAACCAAAGACCTATTTTCATGGCTAAGCCATTCAACTAAGCATATCCATAGACAAGATGAACATAACAATCAAACAAAGTCCCCTAGACTATGTAGTCCTTATTTTCATGGTCCTCCAAGTCTATTGATCGATTTGAGGCAACCATTAACTTCATCTTTCGATCCTTTACTAAGGGTACCTAAATGATGCCTTTATGATGGCCAATAAAGCAAGCATTCATTAAGTACCAAATCAATCAACCAAATCATACAAAGTGAAAACCCCATGTTCAATTTATAGGTTCATAAGCTCATCAATGGCTTGAACCCATTCCCAAGTAAAACAACTACTCACAAAGTATTCTAAATATACTATACATAAAATAGGATCAAAGTGAATTATGTTAATAGTGCAAAAATTCAAACCGTTGCGAGTATTCCGGTACGGATGAAGTAATTAGAAGATCGAACATGGTACTTAGAAGTTTAAAAATGGTGTTCATTTTTCAAATATGGTACTCAAAAATTTCAAAATAATGGTAAAATTACCGCCTATCCCTCAGATATATGTTTGAAAACACATCTCTTAGATGAGCCTCCTCGCCCTCATACCAAAGCATGTTTTAAGTACTCTTGTTTTTGTTGGGGAAAAACCTGTGTCCCACGTTGAAAGAAATTTTATTTGGCAAATTTTAATAATTTTGTATCGATGTATCATAGATAGAGAAATGTAACAATCGACTTAAGAATTGTTTCTAAAAATTGTAATCACTAATTCTTGTTCAATGAACTTTTACTTTGTTTATACATGTGGGTTATACAATTAATGTTGTTTCGGGGTTGATACGATAGTAGGAGCGTCCTTGGTATCTTGAGTTCCGGTCTCGTGCGGTGCCTGCAAGATGAACTCCGGGCCAAGGGGGGGTCCCCGAGGCGGAGCCTCCGACGCTCAAGTCAGTACAATTGATGTATAAAATGAGGTGTTTAGGGGAGAGAGAGAGTAGGGTGGCTTCTCTAGGGTTAGAGAATCCCCTTTACCTTGCCCTTTGAGGGGTATATATAGTGCCTTTGTTGGGCCTTTGAGGCCTTGTAAGGGATATTGGGCTTGAGTGGGTTTTATTGGCTTTTGGGTTAAAATGGTGGGCCCATTTTAACACCCCAACAAATGCCCCCCAGGCCCAATTCTATTTGAAAAATGGGTTGGGTTTTGATTTTGATCACTTCCAAGTGAAACTCAATTTCAGCTCAGAATTTTAACCTCGACTCGGATTGTAACATCGGTTCGAGTTGTAATCTCGGCTCGGATTTTACCTTCGGATTTTTACCTTCCGATTTTTACCTTCGGCTCGGTTTTATCCTTCGGATTTTTACCTTCGGCTCGGATTTTACCTTCGGATTTTACCTTCGGATTTTTACCTTCGGTTCGGTTTTATCCTTCGGATTTTTACCTTCGGCTCGGTTTTATCCTTCGGATTTTACCTTCGGCTCGGACTGTAACATCGATTCGAGTTGTAATCTCGGAGCGATTTTTAACCTCGCTCTTCAAATCCGGAGATCTGTTTAAGAACGTGCTTCTAAAATCGGCTCGGATTGTAACATCGGTTCGAGTTGTAATCTCGGAGCGGCTTTTTACCTTCGGCTCGGATTGTAACATCGATTCGAGTTGTAATCTTTGAGCGATTTTTAACCTCGTTCTTCAAATCCGGAGATCTGTTTAAGAACGTGCTTCTAAAATCGGCTCGGATTGTAACATCGGTTCGAGTTGTAATCTCGGAGCGGCTTTTTACCTTCGGCTCGGATTGTAACATCGATTCGAGTTGTAATCTTTGAGCGATTTTTAACCTCGTTCTTCAAATCCGGAGATCTGTTTAAGAACGTGCTTCTAAAATCGGCTCGGATTGTAACATCGGTTCGAGTTGTAATCTCGGAGCGGCTTTTTACCTTCGGCTCGGATTGTAACATCGATTCGAGTTGTAATCTTTGAGCGATTTTTAACCTCGTTCTTCAAATCCGGAGATCTGTTTAAGAACGTGCTTCTAAAATCGGCTCGGATTGTAACATCGGTTCGAGTTGTAATCTCGGAGCGGTTTTTTAGTCTTCTTTCAAATCCGTAGACTTGTTCGGAGACTTGCTACATAATTTTGATCTTCAATATTTGATGTATTTATGTTTGTCAAACATGAATTTATAATTCGTTTTGAACATGATGAACAATTTGAGGTGTATGCTCTTGCAAAATGACTTATTGTTAGACAATGTCTGTCAAATTAAGTTCCCAAGAATATTAGCATTTTACCAAATCTATCAAGTCAAGTAAATTATATATGCTGACAAAATATAAAGTACAAAACTTAAATAAATAGAAGACTTAGCTTTGTAGTCGGATGAATTCAAGCGAATGACATCCACTTATGTAGCATCCACTTGGGTAAATGTATAGATGGATCATGCATGAGCTAACACCAATTTAATACAGTCGGCAAATGAGATTTGGCTTGCTGCTTGGATCCCTTTGACTTTTACTTTCATTTATTTGTGACTAATTATGTCACCAAATAATCCAAAAGTAAGAAATTATTTTTTTTTTGATAAAGATGACAGAGGTATGTATAACCACAGGATCCTCTTGATAGCCACCTCGTTTTTGTGATAAATCACAAATCATTACCACCGCTCATTTTGATATCACAAACCATTGCCACCGCTCATGCTTGATATCACAACACTAATTGAAGATAGAAATATCTTGGTGAATAGATATGCATCGCTTTTCAGAGAAATGAACTTAGGAATGATAAATACAGTTCCTCATTATTTCAGGCAGATTTTGGTGATTGACTTCGAATGGTCAACTTCGGTGCCTGAACCTCGGTGGTCTGCCTCGGCGTTCGATCTCAGAATGCTGAAACTCATGTTTTTTCAGCAATTTAGTATGCTTTGTTGATGCTGGGTTGATATTACCTTCATTATCAACCAAGGCTAGGCTACTGTCTGGCATTGCTCGGGAGCTTTGTGACTGCTCGGGAACTTCGGCCCTAAGCTCGACTTGGAGTTTCGGCACTGCTGTTCGGCACTGCTCGAGATCTTCGGCCTTGCTTCTGGAGCTTCGGCATTGAGCTCGGAATGCCCGGGAGACTGACCTCGGCATTGAGCTTTGGCCTTTAGCTCGGGAACTGCTGGCTTTGGCAATGAGCTTACATGTTCAGTACTGAGCTTTTATGCTGGTGACCCTGTCATCAACCTTCAGGTACGGAGTTTAGCCCCGGGAGCGCAGGCTCGGACCGTGGCTCCACCTACGGACGAGTTAGCCTCGGCGGGTCAACTTCAGATTTCCATGTACTTGCCTCGGCAACGAGCTTCGGCATTGAGCTCGGGAGGTGAGTTTTCATCTGTAATCGGTCTTTGAAGCATTTTATCAAACACTTGGTAGGCATTGGTTTGGACTATGTATTGAGGAAGCTCCTCTGTAAGTTAGTAGCTGCTTTGCTAATGAGCTCGGACCTCGGGAAGTTACTGACCTCGGTTCTGAGCTTCGTCATTGAGGCTTGGCTCTGAACTTCGGCTCTGAACTTCTGTGATTGGCACTGAGCCTCAAATTGTTTCCACATTTGCTGAAAGTGAGCTTCAATGTGAGTCGGTCTCCGACCTTTGTCTTTGGCAAGGAGATGGGCCGAAGGTCTTGAAGTTTGGAATATGTTGATATCTTTTGCTATTAGACATATAATCCAATAGTCTCAACTCTCAAGGCTGATGTCATGGCTCACTTTCCCTTTTTGTGGGCAATATGCATCAAAATCTCCTTCGGGTTAACCTCGACGGGTCCATCTCGGGAGTTTCAACTTCGGGTGAGTTAGCCTCAGATGAGTTAACCTCAGATTCGAAGCTTGATTCGAATACCGGGACGAACTTCGGGAGCCATGAAATTGCCTCGGGAAGCTTTCGGTCAGTTCTGCACCCTTCTCGGCTTTTGGCTCGGTATTCGACTTCGGCTCCGATGTTGACTTTAGCAATTTGGTAGCTGCAATTTTCCATTTGCTGTTTGCATCTCACACTTTTATACGTATATTTTGCGCAAATAAGGTGAGTAATTTGCTTTGTCTGGGTTGGTGACATTATTTCCCTTTACCGTTTACACTTTGAGATAGATGTCGGCAACAAGTGTTGGATGTGATTCATACCATTTTCATGGTTGAAATCCTCACTTGTCGTGCCTTTTTTGAGGGACATTAGACCAGCCCTGTTGTGCGTATTTCGAAGCTTGCTGGGTTAACATTGAGCACCTTAATTACTCACACCAAATGTAGCAACAATTTGCCACGCATTATTTGTTTTGTGAATATCAAATAAATCTGCCACCACACTACCAATTAATAGCACGATTTGTTCGTAAGCAGCAACTCTTGGTCGGCTATTTCAAATTGTTCCGGCCAAGATTGTAGTTGAGCACGTTAGTATGAAAATGTGGATCTTCATGGGTTATTGTACTCGATCCCCACAGACGGCGCCAAATTGTTTCGGGGTTGATACGATAGTAGGAGCGTCCTTGGTATCTTGAGTTCCGGTCTCGTGCGGTGCCTGCAAGATGAACTCCGGGCCAAGGGGGGGTCCCCGAGGCGGAGCCTCCGACGCTCAAGTCAGTACAATTGATGTATAAAATGAGGTGTTTAGGGGAGAGAGAGTAGGGTGGCTTCTCTAGGGTTAGAGAATCCCCTTTACCTTGCCCTTTGAGGGGTATATATAGTGCCTTTGTTGGGCCTTTGAGGCCTTGTAAGAGATATTGGGCTTGAGTGGGTTTTATTGGCTTTTGGGTTAAAATAGTGGGCCCATTTTAACACCCAACAAATGTGACTATTTAAGTATAAGTCATACGGTGTATTAAAATTTAAAGGTGCTTCTCCAAGTACTCTCTTCTTATTCTCCCTCCCTTCTACCGATTTGAGCATATTATGAGTTTCATAATCTCTCCTTATTTTAGTGCACAATTTGGAGGATTATTGTATAAAATCTTGGAAAAAAACACTGATTCTGATTGTATTATAGATTGGGCGAATTTTGCTTCTAGTACAATGTTTTTGACACATACATCAAACATTCGACACCACATTTTTACTCGTTTTTTTATTTTGCGTTCATTTTATCCAGTAAACGTACCCAATATATTCAACGTACTCTTGAACACGTACGTACATTTTTCACCCAAGTCTTAATGAAGTAAAGTTTGTTGTATGAGAGAATAAAAAAAGTGAAGGAGGAATTGAAGTGGTATATATATAGTATATATACTTATAACCTGATTGGTTCTCGTTGCATGTGAGACCTACTATTCTGCACATTATCACATAGAAAGAGAGTAGTAACAATGAATTTACAACATCTCTTATTTTTCCTCGTCTTTTTCTCTTTGGTTACGATGAATTCATCTGCCATATTATCAAAATCCCTTGCAATGAAAAAGTTCATACAAATTCAAGGTTAATTGTTCAAAAATCTACAATATTAATTAATAATTATCAAATATTAGAGAAATGTTGAGTGAAGTATTGTTAGAAATTTGGATGCGGAAGACTTGTTGGGTATTTGGTGTTTATGGGTTGATATGGAGAGCAAAAGTGAGCATAAGATAAAATGTTATATTTTTCATTCCCCATTCCATGCATCACCATACAACAAGGCTCTATTTATAGTTGTACATATAGTTCAATTCTCTAGAATTTTCTACCTCTAGATTTTTCTAAACAATTCACTAGATATTTCTTAGGTAAATTCTAGATATTATTTTATCTAGATTTTTCCACACACTCTACTAGATTTTTATGTAGTACATTCTAGATTTAGATTTTTCTAGATTACATTTTAACAAGTACATGATTTTATTTTTATACTTTTAAGTTCGTTAGTAGTTTATTATGAATTCTTTCGTAATTTAATATTAATATATAATATATATAATGAATTTATACTTTGTTGTTGTTTTATTTAAAAAGTGCAGATGGAAATGATACAAGTTTGAGCAACATACATATTGAAGAAGAAGGAGAAGAAGAAGAGAGATTAGTTGAAATGAAGAATGGAAATGAAGAAGCGTTTAAAATTCATTTCAGCATGAAGAGAGGTGGGGCAAGAGGAGGACATGGCGGTGGCGGGTCGAATGCAATCCACCATAAGCCCTCAAATACAAAGAAATCAAATGGCGGTTCCTTGAATATTTATATGCACCCTCTTAATACTATCATTCTCATCATCTCTTCGACTTCCTACATTGTTTCCGGTCTGCTACTTTTCTTAATCTAGTTTAATTATATATCATCCTCAAGGGTTATAATGAATTATGAAATCATATACGTAGTACTTTAATAACTAGTCCAAACTCAGCTTAATTTCTTGTATTATTATTTTCAACCAATGCTTCAATTCTGTTTACTTTGATAATTTGATTACGTTCGTTAAAAGTTATGCGATAAATTCTTTAATTTTCGATCTATTTGTTTTTCTTTTTCTCTTGTTCAAAACAATCTTCGGTTTTGTGGGAATACGAAGCAAACTAGCGAGGTGGTTTGCATTAAGGGTAATAAATCCAACACTTGCTCAACTTATCACCAACGGCAATCCTCTTCGATCTAGGCTCCGTTTGGTTGGGTGTAAAATATTTTCACTGAAAATTATTTACAATAGAAAATACTATTCCAAAATTAGTTTTCCGTTGTTTAGTTCCATGTAAGAAAAATGATGAAACGAAAGGAAAATGAAAAGGAAAGTAAGCAGATAGTGAGAGACTGAGAGGAGTGTACAAGAGACATAAGGAAAAGGTTTGAAGGGAAAATGGTTTTCCATCAATGGGGAGCAATTTTACTCCTAGAGAAAATGGTTTTACACTGCTTTGCAAACCAAACTAAGTAAAATAAAAATAGAGGATAACTGTTTTCCAAGAAAATGATTTACGCCCTATCAAACAGAGCCCAGTGTAAATGTTTTACTTTCCTTATTACCAGGATACTTTCCGTATATGATTTTATTTATAGATAGGTAAAAACAGAGTCCGGATCCTCTAGAGTTTTAATAAAACTCTATAACGTTGAGTTGTATCTAAACCACACATTTTATAATCAACTGCTCATATTAGTGGGAAGTGAAAATTAGTAGGTGGATATTAATGAGAAAAAATAAGGGAGATTTTGGAAAGATAACATATGAGACATTGATGTTTCATCTAATGGTCGATATTGTTCAAACTCTACCTTGTAGAGTTATTTTAGAACTCTAGAGGATCCAAAGCCGTAAAAACAACTATCTACAATTCGTATTGGATTCTAATTTTGACAAACCAGCCCAGCCTGAGCTAGCGAGCTATGTCAATTAGGAATTTAATTGTCTTCAATCATATTACGTATCCTAACACTTATAAAGCCTTGAACTTCTATTACTATTCACCCAATAGTCCACTTACCATTATGCCCCCATTTTGTGCCTTAATTTTATTTTTGTCTTATTCTTATCAATAGTATGAGGACAATTATACCCTTGGTCATATAGCTACCATGTGTCTCCTTTTTTTCTTTTTTTTCTTTTTTTTGCCTTTTCTTTCTTCCTTTTCTTGGGAACCCGATAACTCATTCCACCGAATTCCTCGCATCACTCTTTCTAACCTAGCTTTCTTCCGCCCTATTCTCGTCTTTCCTATCAATGTTGTTTGTGGAATGCTACATCGTCAATAACACAAATATTGTAACCGTATGTATGATTTCATATTATTAATTACATGCAAATTGAACTTTAGCATTGTTTTTATAGCATTTAACGTAAATTTGTAAATGTTAGTCTTTTACGTAACATTTCTGTAAACTAAATTTGTTTACCATGGGGGATTGTGCGCGCTAGCGCACGGTCCAACAACTAGTTATAATAAAGGAAATCTTTAATGCAAATATTGGACCCCTTTTAACACGTAAAGTTCCTATCCTCTTTAAGAAAGAACATTAGGTACTAACTACACCTTCTTTGGATCAATAATGTAGTAAAGGCGATTAATGGAAGAAAGTGTAACCTGATTAACCCTAATACGGTACTAATCATTACTTATTACCCTAATTTGTTATGGATAAGTTAATAGTACTCAACGTCGCCAGCTCCAAAAGTGGTAATGATATGGAGTGTAACTTATACGTGAGATAAGCATCTTTAGACTTTAGTCAAGCTCTTCATCAGAAAGTTTAAGTAATGATTTGTATTTCATGGATTCTTTGACCAAGTTGGAGAACATGATCTGTTTAGATTCTACGCAATCTATAAACGTATATGTAAGGGATGCCAATTGTGCGAGCCCACACCAAACTCGGGTTCTTCAAATTTGGCTCACTACACTTGCAATGGCTTTGTAAATAATATTCAAAGGAAACTCGTACTACCTCCATTTCTGAAGAAAAAAAATTACGTCTTAGAATATGTGTCAAATGTATGAAAATTTAGACCGTAAATTCTCTCAACTATATATATCAAAACGTTATCATGTAAGATCTTGATAGATTAGTCTCATTATGTATTTTCAGAATAATAATTTTTTCAAATTAGTAGTTAAATATTGATTGGAGTCAGTGCAAATAATAACCTTAAAGGACAGTAAGGAACAGAGGTAGTATGTTTGAAGATATATTAAAGTAGTTGGAACATTACCCTACTTTAACATAGTGATCGCGGTTTCGCTCGCCGACTACTTTTGTGTAAGACTGCCTTATCAAAAAGACCGTGTTGATTGCTTAACTAATTGATTCCATTGCTTTCACTGATTAGTTTCAGTACTTAACTAATTGGTTCAATTGCTTAACTTATATGACACCAAGATGGTATTTCATGTAGGACATCCTTATATAAAAATCTGTATTCGCTCTATATCGCGGTATTGCAACTAAGAGTATTAGAAATTGAGGAAAGATTAGAAAAGCTCTCAAGTCTCAATCTCCTTCACGTACCCAATAAAAATCCCATGACCACATAAACATCTTTCCTCGATTTTTAATTTCAATTCGTGGATTATGGACAATGGTCCACCAAAAGAACATATATATAATATATGTATACAAATAAAAGAACACGACCTTACGACATAAGAATATGCGATATATTATTTCACTTTTTTTGTTACAAAAAATACATTATTTACTTTTTATTAAAAGTATAAGTAATAAATATATTTTTGTTCCTTTTACTCAAGGTAATGTTCTTTTAACCATGTACTTGTGTTCTTACTGTGTATCATATTCACTGTGCACAATGGTTCACCTTCTAAATTGCTTCATTTTGTGCCAACCAACCCTGTCAAATATCCTAAGATAAGGGGTGACACAGTAACACGACTTGCCTTGCCCTTCGCATGTATCATGTATGTGGATGAATGTTCCGTCTCCGACTTTCCTTCAATATGTGATCAACTTCAGTTTCCATTAATCAAAATCTTCAATTTGATCATTAATTATGCAGTCTATTTATGTGCAATAAGCAACCATGACAGGCTCGTTAAAAAAAAAAATTACAAACTTTTAGGAAAGACGGTCTAATGGTTAGACCACTTTCATGCACTTTAACTAATTAGTTAACCGCTGAAACCAATTAGTTAAATTTGAAATTCAATTAGTTAAGCAACGAAACCAGTTAGTTATGCAACCGAACCTATTAGTTAAACAATGAAACTGATTAGTTAAGCAATGAGATCAATTAGTTAAGATTTTATGAGTTTTAGTTATTAATAAGTTCGTTCGAAAATAATAACTATTCGACTCATAAATTTAACTATTTGTCTTTATATCTTAACTATTTTGTTATTCAATTAGTTATGATTTTATTACCTATGGTTATGTTTTACACTAGTTTAGTTACTACAAAAAAAATGGTCTAACCGTTAGATGGTCTTACACAAAAGGTTTTGAATAAAAATTCTACTTCATATCAGGTAAGTAAATAAATATACTGTACCAATTATGGCACACTGGTCAATTCGCAAACGTCCAATAATTAATGCGTTTTCCAATATGAATTCATTAGAACACCACCTAAGTTGGAAAACTTAGGTAAGTGAGATTTTGGCTTCAACTCCCAGTACCAAATAACGTAAAATGATTGAAAAGGGAAAAATCGTTTTCCATCCTTACCTATCTATGGCAGGTAAAGCTAGCATTTCAAGTACTCTGATCGACCTTCTGAATAGAAACTTCAAAAAGGGATTCGGAATACAGTACGAAATCAAAAAGTCTATTCTAAGATGCACAGTTGCACTCTATGACCTCACTTCAGAGCCCTTTCAATCAAAAGAATCAGTTGTGCATTCATTACATTTTACAGAATTTTAAATCGCTTTATATATGCTTAGTGAAAGGAGACATTTTGACACTGAAACACTTGCTATTCCTCTCATTTCCAGCATTTCTTTCTTGTATTTCTCTTTATAATACCAGTTCCATCACAAATTACCTTGTCAAAAAATAAAATGGGAAGCTTTGACACAAGGTGTACTCTATTAAACGAGATATAACAGATTCATACAAAATGTGGAAGCTTTACTTACATCATCAAAAACGAAGATCTTCAATATCAGTTAAAGGAGCAGTGCTTGTTGCCAACAACTTATCTTGTTCGCTTACAACCAGCTGACCACATGCACCATTTATATCTTGGCCCATTTCCTTACGAACTGTTGTCCGAATATTGTACTTCTCCCTCAGAACTTTTTGGAAATATTTGACTTTTGCTTCACTGCTTGTTCTGAATTGACTTGTACTGCCAATGGGGTTGAAAGGTATAAGATTTACAACCTGTGAAATTTTCATTTAACACCCAGATGCAAACGTCAGAGGAAGGAATTCTCTTTCTTTTTTCTTTTTCCATGCTATTATAAAATGTGAGACCAGCAAGCTTTCAAGCATCAGAGTAAATGTAAACTATACACCAATGCCACAGTTTCAGATTCATTTCATACAAGAAATTATCCAACAACCAGTACATCACTGTCATATTTGAACATTAAATGGCTCCAAGGCACCCTTCAGAGAGAGAAGAAAATTATACTTCCCAGTTTCTCACAAAGTGATATTCCAATTGCATCTCAAACCAATTGGCAAAAAAAGCAATCCCTAGGTTCAACGCATAACTATTCTCAGTTTCGGACAACTCAAATATGGACGCACATGGAATGGAACATCAGAATTTTGCTTCACAAATTGTCAAGTAATCCCCTAGAATATGAGCAGACTAAACAGAGCTCAAACTGCATGATTGAAAGTCCAAATGCTGGGAATCTAACCTAAACTCTTATGTCATGTTAGTTTGCACCATTATAGAGGAAAATTTTATATCAATTATCAGTCTATGTGAGAATCCATCTCAAAACCAAATGGCATTAGGAGAATTAGTCCACTAAGTTCATATGGAAGTCATATTCTCTCATGTAGGAAAACTCACATGCATATATAAATGAAGTCATATGTTCTTTCTAGTAGACTAGATTTACAGAGGCCCAAAATCTAGCAGTATTAGCTAGAATCAAAGGCATCTTGCTATTTCCTTAAAACTTAGAAAAAGTGCAACCGACTACAGCAATAACTTTAGTTAAATACAGCTTCAACAGTGCCATTAGTATCTTTTAGTCATAGATGACAGTAAGGTGACTCTTGAGGTCTGCAACTTGTTCTTATATGTATATTCCCCGTGTCTTCTACACTTGGAACCCTAATATTTCTCTACATCTCTAAACATAGCTGTTTCAGGAACTTAATTTCAATTCATTGACCATACATGCAATTACGCATTGTTTGATACTTGTAAATCTGTCATCTATGCTCAAACTTGTAATTTATAAATTATGAATAGAGATTAAGGTTGGATAAGTTTATCTTATTTTCTTTCACAGAAGATCCAAAGCTGGATAAGCCTTTTGTTCTGCATTTCAAAATTAAAATATAAAAGAGGCTAGAAATGCAATAAAAAAAAACCATAATTAAATTAAATTAAGAAACTCACCACTTCCAATGTTTCTAACAACTTGCCAAGCTGCTGTGCTTGCAGCTCATCATCATTCACGCCATCAAGCATTATGTACTCAATAAATATTTTCTGCTGACTAGATTTAGAACAAGGGGAAGGAAGAGGGGGTCATTCATGGCAAATTGGTATCAGTTACAAACTGCACATATGCAAGATACATGGAATATTTATTGTTTACCTATTCTTTTGGTATAAATGAAGTGCATCCATAAGTTTCTCCAAAGGAAATGCCCGAGCCGCAGGCATAATTTGGCAACGAATATCCTGAACTGGTGCATGAAGTGATACTGCCAGATTCAGATTAGGGAGATCGTGGTGTAGCTTGTTAATGGCATGCACAATTCCAACCTAAGGAGTATTCCGTGGAACTATTCAGTCAAATATGTCATGACAGCCAGCCTACACTTCTCTTATTTCATAAATGATTACTAGATTGAACCCCAGCAAATATAATAATATCAACGTTTGATTTATTATTGAGTTTACTGCAACTCCAATCACATTCATTAATAAATGCAACTGAACAGAACATCTTTTAAAATTTATACCGTCGACACAGTGATTTTCTTTGGTGACAGCTGAAATGGAAATGTTGTCATCATACGAATTGCTTCCACCAATGCAGAGTAATTATTCAATGGTTCCCCCATCCCCTGTAAACCAAAGACATCGTCAAATGAAACATGCTTTTGTAATAGGATTAGATTACTAAAGGCAAAAGATGATATAGACCATATTGTACATGATTTCATAAGAAGCTGCCAGTTTTCAACAGCAATGAATTGGGAAAAAACTAGACATATTACAAGTTCATCGGTTCATCCAAACTTACATAGTATGTTAAACATGGTATATCGAGTTTCTCATGGAAAAAGAACACACATCTTTGGTATTCAAACTTTTGAAACCAGAAGGAAAGGGGATTCGAGTGGTGCATATGTAGTAGATTTAAGTGATTTGAGAACAGAAGGGGAGAACAGAGGAAAGAGAAGAGAAAAGCGGGTTAGCCAAAGAAGAGCGAGAAGATAAATTAATAGCAAAATGAAGTATGACTGTATTGATAATCCCCAGACAGTGTGGTACCTCCGTTTTTAAGGGTCTGAGTACTCTCCCAATTACAAACAAAAATATCAAATATTTTCTGACATCACCCAATTTAATGCGAGTTGTCAGTTTCTCTTTCCCTATCCAAACTTCTCTTTATGTAATAACTTCCCATGTGTCGCTTGCTTACAGAACTCCCAAAAAAAGAGAATAATTCAATAATCACAATTTTCTAATGCTTAGCTCATTCTCACCTCACCCTATCAATAACAAAATCTCAGATACTCCTTCCTTCACTCACTATCACTAACTTTTCATGCATCACTTGCCTGTTGACAGAACTATCTTGTGATGCCCATTATACACTTTGTTGTGCCTGCTGTAAAGTAAACCTTCTAGGAGGGTTCAGCACGCAATGCTATTTGCAAACCAAATGAATGTACAATTCACATTAGAAAAAAGAATAATAAGTTAATAACTGATGTGATACGTAGGAAAGCATGTTAAACTAATACTCTTTCCATCTTGCCTAAAGCATAAATACTCTCCAAGACAAAAGCCAAAGTATGTAAAAGTTGAACCACAGCCTTCTAGTGGAGGAAGGCCCGAAGAATCCAAAAGTCTGCAAGTCACGTCTTACATGCGGTCAAGTGGAAAATCATTAAGAGAAACAGATGCATATCCTTATTCAATTTCCTCCTAACTTTCTTCAAAACAAAATTCCTTCTAACATTATTGTTTAAGGTCTTTCAGCAGTATAAGCACACGTACACCAATGGAAATATTTGAAACCTTTAATGGCCCTATATAAAATAATTCCTCAAAACCCAAACTCCATTCCTCGGTATACGAATTTTTATTCCTATTTACAGCGCTTGAGAGATTTTCTCTGCACGTACCAAATTTTAGGTGTCAAATTATCAATTCTATTCTATTCCTATTTAATACTTCATATCTTAAAATGTAGGGCTACAGGTACAAACACTATGTGTCTACCTTGTAAGCATGCCAGAACAGCCTTTTAGATACCTTTCCTCAGATATTGACCAGGTGTTGTGTAGGCACATGAACTTCTTTGCAAAAGTCAAACAGAATGGTTTAAATAGTAAATTCACACAAGAAAAAAAAATGGGTATGAAGTTGTTCGGCTTAAGGGCGAAAATTAAAACCAATACAGGTTGTGACAACAGTCGTTGTTAGTGACAAAGAAGGTCCAACAACTAAAACTATTCAATGACAAACCTGAATTTCTAAGTTGTAACAAATTTATCCTAAATACGCATCTTTTTAACGATTCTCAATGACTTTTTCCAGCCTCAGTGATATCTGCTATTTGGCTACGGTGATTGAATTGCCTCCCCCAACCAAACAAGAAGAGATATTCCACCATTCAAGATGACTTCCCTGATATCTAGATGGAAAAGATAAGAGCAAGAAAAAAAATATAACTAGCTTCCTGCTAAGACTGCCACATTCTGACCAGCAAACACATGCAAAACCAGTCTTACATAAAATTGATACTTTTCACATCTACTTTATCAACCTGTGACTGAAAAGATATAAGTAGAACGTTACCATGAAAACAATATTACGTATATTCGATATACGAGAGGCATGCACCAATTGCTCCACTATCTCTCCTGTTGATAAATTACTTTTGAATCCCATGCTGCCCGTTGCGCAAAACTTACATCCCATTTTGCATCCAACCTGCAGTAGCATAGTTGAACATTTAGTCACAAGTGAAAACATTTAGATTATGCAACAGAAAGTGTAACCAGTTCCACACTTCCACCTGGGAGGAAGAAAAAAGAACAATAATAAGAACACAATTCTTTCATGAGTTTCTATGGGATATAAAAGCAGTACAAAATCAAAGATTCACAGTAGTGAGCACATCACTGCTAGGATGAGATCATTTCCTAGAAATTTAGCTTGAAATGCTACTAACTTCATTTTCCAAAGACCTTCCAACTTTCACTTTAAGTCTGACTTCCAAAGATCTTCCTGTTTTTACTTTATTCTTATTTTGGCAAAGAAAAATCACTATTTTACCCTCACTTAGACACTTACCCAACCACAGGCGTCCACTTAAATTATTTAATAATAATCATGTCACTTAACAACGTCTCTTTCGTACCGGATAAGTAAAAAAGGGGACTCACTTCCACTAACTCTCGCCTTTCCTAGGTTCTTGTTGCTACAGTAACTAGGAAGGTCTAAAACAGAATAAGTATAATAATTTAAAAATAACTTGATGTCCAATTTGTTTGGAATTTAACCAATGTATAAAAAGGCTCAAGGCGCAACAAGGCGATTTGGGGTTCCCAGCGCCTTAGGCGCGCCTCAGTGCGCCTCATTGAAGTGAGGCGCCCTAATAAAAAGTAAAAAAAAAAAGTGAAAAAATGGTGTGTGCCTTGGTAGGTGCGCCTTTTTGCGCCTCAAAGTGCGCCTTAGGTGCGCCTCATCGAACTCGCCTCGCCTAGACAATAAAAGGCGCTGGCTCCAATCGCCTTGCGCCTCAGAGCCTAGGCGCGCCTTTTTATAAACTGAATTTAACTAGTTTAAAATTGGGTGCATTGGATAAAACTAAAACAATTTGATATCCTTTCCAATGTCAATCAGGTCCTACAGAAATAATCACCAAAGATGAAGTGTCATACATGGAATGTACCATGTCATAAACTTTTTTTAGCTTAACTAATGCCAAAAGGAAAGCTAGTTTTGTCTATTCCTAGTTTCAATATTTCATCACTTCTCGCCAGAGAAAGAAAAAAAATACTTGCGTCATGTTGAAACAATGAGAGCTGATATATATCTTGAGAATGCCTTTAACTGAGAATTGCCCACTCAGAGAACTTTGAGACTGTAATTATATGTACAGTATGTTATACCATCTAATATGACGGTCAAAAGGTATCATGTAAGTAAAAGTAGGTATCATCCAATACAGTGTCGTATGTTTAGTATGGCCCCCAGCAGACAATTTGGTAGTATTTTTAGTCCCCCCCCCCAGAATTTGAGTTAAATTGTATAAATCCCTTACTAAATTGCTTAATTTTTCTACTGGACCCCCTAGTTAAACCGTTCAAGATCCATCATCCAATTCCAATATCAAGATTTAATATCAGAAGTATATCATAACCCCTCCATCCCACATTTACTCATTACACTTATTTTTGCACAAAGTTTTAGGGGATAAGTGGTTGTTTGGTTATCAATTGTTATTTTATTGAAAAGTAGATGTGATAAGAGTTAGTGGGGTATTTTTTTTAATTGAATGAGAGAGTGTGGAGACAAAACTTTTTCTAGATGGAAGAGAGAGACAATATAATAAATGAGGGATCTTTCCTATTTTAGAAGTGTAACAAGTAATCTGGGACGGACGGAAAAAAAAAAAGTGTAACAAGTAATCTGGGACGGAGGGAGTATTATACTTTAACCCATAGAGCCAAGTTGAACTTACTACCCCAATTAGGATTTAATTGCCACATTGCTTGTTCATATTACATCATTACAGTGGCAGTTACTTATTTCCGGAGTGTGGTTATTGAAATCAAGCCAACCCAAAACATAGAGATTCACAAGGCACTAGCATAAAGTCAAACCAGTAACAAATTAATAATAGAATAGCCAATATGGATTGTGGATAGGTCAAGCATTAGCCCCAAAGCATCAATTCGTTTCCAAATCCCAAATGCAATGTGCATAGTTTCATACTTTCATGCTACCCAAAATTAATAACAAAACATAAGCAAAAAAGAATAGAAAATAAACATCACGTGATACCTGAGATGACACACATAGAGTTGACCTTGGACCACCAGGACGTGGTTTGCCATCATATTGTCCTTTGCGGCTGTCATATCTCATTATTACAGCTTCCACAAATGCCCCACTCTGATAGGAAAAGAAAATACGGATATAAAGGGTGAACAGCTTCAGATACACAATTGACATATACAAGAGTAGAAGACTACGCCATAAATAGTTATTAGTTTTAATTACATCACAAAGCAAGAATATCTTCAATGTCCTTCTGATGTATCAAAATTATAACCTATAGTCACATGTAAGGCGTGAATGTAGTAAGAAATAGCCTCTTAGTAATTAAAGGATTAAGTTAAGTCTTATTACTACTTTGTCTGAGAGAACCTTATCAATGGAAAAGGGGAAACAACATTGTCACTAACTCCAAAACCTGTAATTTTGAAAAGAATCAAAGCCCAAACCACCTGTTCCACCAATCCTGTTTAGTTTGTACAGTATTTGCTTTACTTGAGTGAGCTAAGATGGGCATATAACATAAGTGAAAATGTTACAAGCTTCTAAGTCCATGATTCATGTTACTGTGCGGTTGAATGCAAAAACTGAAATATCTATTTACTAGGAAAATACAATCCTGGAACTCTGGAAGTGCCCAGATTTGGTTAATTGCAAACTTCTTGCATTTTCCTCAACCATACAACTTCCCAGTTTGCTATTCCAATTTGTACTCCTTTAACTAAACAACCAACTGGTTGTAAGTAAATACCCAATCTTAATACTATCGAAGTTAACTATTATGGGCATCCAACAACTACTACGAACAAATGGGCAAATACCATATAGACCATACCACCATATCCGTCAATCTGTCCGACCGTCTAAATTTAATTATCACATTACTGTTCAGATGATACTATCAAAGTGACTATTAATTCGGACAGAGGAAAGACTGATTTTAAAACTTTCATAATCTAATGAGAAAAAGTTGGGGGAAAAAAAAGCATAAAACCTTGAGTTTGACGAGAAGTTTAGAGGTGACAGCGTCAGTAGAATGAGCAACGGAGTGAAGGGTAGAAGACAAGGGCACGAACTTGGAATTGAGGAGAGAATACGCGGCGGCTGGTAACGACAGAATTTCTTCCCATTTACAATTAGGATTCTGAAGAACTTTCCTGCACCATTGATGGCGAACAACAAAGTTTAAAATCAATCAAAATTACAGAAATTAAAAGAGCCATGAAAAAACCCAAAAAAAAAGGAGAGAGAAAGAGTGTTACTTCCAAATCAAGGGGATAAATTGAGGGTTGATTCCGGCGTTTTCGAACTCGGTTCGCAGCGCTGAAGCGTCGAATATAGATCGATACGCCATTGATGCTGTTTACTTAAAACTTAAAGTGAGAGATGGGGTTTGTTTAGGTGTTGTCGAATGTGTTTTGGTTTGATGGTTGCGGTGTTGTAGACCACGGCGACAAAACAAAAATAAAATACAGAGCCGCCGTACAATCTTTTGTTTTCTCTTTTTCTTTTTCTTCTGGTCTCTAGGGAAAGAATGAGGGAGAGAATGGAATTGTTGTGAAGCTCTAGTTGCGAGATCAGAAGCTTGATTCACCTGCTCCCGCTCCACTTTGAGAACGTTGCACCAAGAGAAAACTTTACCTAGGGTTTTGATTTCTTCGGGTTCAAATCTACATGTCCTGGAAATCATCTTCCACAAGCATTTGCACCAACTGCTGAGAATCGGTAAGAATTGCAATATTCTCCATACTTGCATGTCGAGCCCATTTCATACCATAGAGACATACCAAAACTTCAGCTTGTAAAGGAGTGTTTGTGGTTCCTGAGGAAGCCCCACCCATTACTAAACCATCAGTCCTTAAAATATTCAAATACCCAATCCATACCTGCATTGTGGTTGTTCTTATGCCAAGAACCATCCACCTGAATCTTTTCTGTTGAACCCTCGACATTATAGCTCTTAAAAAATCTGGTGGAATGTGTGGCTCATTTTCTGGTGGATGAAGAAACTGCAGTGAAGTACCGCAATTGCTAATAAGTAATTCGTGTTTGTCCAGACCATCCTTGATCAAAGCAAACACGGAAGCCATTGGGGTTACCTCATTTTTGAAAACTCGATTGTTCCTACACAACCAAAGTGTCCATAAAGTACTAATGAAATATAAACTCCTGACACTGTTTTTCCCATCCTGGCGTTGAAATAGCCGGATATAGAACAGAAACCAATCCGTGAAGGAAATAGTTCCATTGATTTCTGAATAGATTGCAAGTAATACATCCCTCTATACCTATTGCGCTAACGTGCAAAAACAAAAAATGTGTTGAATATTACCCTCTCCATTCGCACAGAAACCACATTCAACCTCCATTTGGATTCCTCTAGAATGTAGATTGAATTTCATCGCAATTTCATTATGGAGAAGTTTCCAGAGAAATATCTTTCATTTTGGTGGAATCTTAAGAGACCAAAGATTCTTATAGAAATTCGAGGGAGATCTACTGTAGCTGGCCGTCAAATCTTCCTTTGCTAACATTTTATAAGCAGATTTAACAGTAAACTTACCAGACTTGTGATAGCTCCAGAACAGGAAATCTTCACGATCCGAAGAAGGAAGTTTCATACCCACAATTCGATGAGCATCTTCAAACTAGAAATTGGCTTTGACCCTGGCATGATTCCAACCAGAACCTGAAGGTAAAATAAAATGACTAGCCTTCCAGTTCCTGGCATTTCGAAGACAAACATCTGAATTAAACACTAGAACCATCTCTAGAACCCATTTATCCTTCCTTGCCACGACCCTATGACCATTACCAATTTTCCACTCATACCCTGTAAGGAGTAAATTACTGGCCCTGAAAAGTCCTCGCATACCCTAAGAGAAACTTTTTCCTTCAACCTTGGCAGGTAATTGTAAATGCCTACATTTGACTTCAAGCCATAAGCAGTAAGTTCAATGATGAAACAAACATCAACTTGTCAACGTATTCCTAATCAAGCAACGAACATTCTAAGACTGTCTGACTCACTCCCCAGACCCACATTTCCATTTACAGTAACTGATATTTATATTAGCTTCCATCCTAAGTATCCGCTAAATATAGTAAACCGTCCAAGATAGATTTACGCCAAAGGGGTAGAGTTGCACTCCAACTAAACCCCTAAAAGAGATTGAAAAGCATAAAGAAGAGTTTTAATCCAAAATAAATCGAAACAACATTGAAAATCATAAAAAAGAGTTTTAATCCGGAATAAAACCGAAATAAACTGGATAAAACGCGTGGATAAGAAACGTGCGCAAGACTTTTCTTGTGCACAAGGCCCAGCGCAAATAAAATTTCGCGCCAACATCCACGCGCAAGAATTATTCTCGATCACGCCCTTATTTCAGTCTAATCCAAATACAAACTCTGAAGCTCATCTAACGCTAAACTGGGGAAATCTAAAGCATGTAACTCAGCGCGAGAAAATAATCGGGCTGAGATGCCTGGCAAATTCTTGCGCACAAATGAGTTTCAGCAATTTTTGAACTGCGGAAATATCTATCTTCCACGGCATTTTTCACTATAAATAGGGCCTTAAACCATCCTGATTGGAGGCACCAAATCAGAATCTCTTTACTATACCCATGTTATAAGCCTAAGCCTAATCCTCAATACATCCTCGTAATCGTCCCATATTCACCGTAGTTCCACCGTATTAACTCTTGTTAAGCGGAACTCTTTCCGTATAAGCACTCAAACCAAGCCTGAATCCTGCCCAAGAGTCTAGTCAAATCGAGGAAAGTACGTTGCGTAAAAAGAAAATGAGTAAAGACAAGTGGTTAGTTTATGAGAACCGCAATATAGCCTAAACTATATTGTAACGTGCCATATTCTATTTACTGCTTTAATTACCTTTATAAAATGTTAACATAAATTGGTTTTTCGATCACGCCTAATAAGATATTATATGGACAATTCGGATTATTGCTAGGTACCTTAAATTAATCTAAATCATCCTATCGACGCTTGAAATAAAATCAATTTTTTTCAACGGTTGTTGGAAAAATCAGAGAAAATAATTATGTATTTGGATTGTAAAATGATTAGTGCGATTTTAGGAGTTTGGCGTTTCGACAAAAATACTTATGTTAGGAAAATATAAGAAAAAAACTTATCAGATAATTATTAGATGTCATTTTCTTTTGGAATTGAATAATATCCGTAACCGTAACCATACCCGTACCCTCGATCTATCCAAATTTTTGGATATGGTATTGATTTGATAACCACATCAGTTATAATACCTTATTTTCTAGATTGGGTATATAACAGGCTTTCACATTTATAAGTAATTTTGTTGGACCTACTTTTTAACACTTGTTTTACATAATATAAAAAATAAATAATTGTTTTTGTTTGGGTATGGTCGTATAATAACACATTTCAGTGTAATTTGTTTATTTATTTATTAACTATTGTAGGTTAAGAGTATAATGCATTTTATTGAAAATTTTATATGAAAATCAAAAAAAGTATTTTGCTATTTTTCTTTTACGGAGTTTCGGTAATAGCTTACTACGTACTCCCTCTATCCCTTAATACTCGACTTGTTTGACCGGACACGCTTGCCAATGTACAACTTTGACTACCAATTACTTTAACTACATATTATAAAAACTTATAAAAATATTAATATTTTGAAAATATATATTAAGATGAAGCCAACAATGTATCATATACTAACATTTGTTTTCATATACTAGAAATAAAATAGGGCCAAAGTGAATTATGTGAATAGTGCAAAAAGTCAAAACAGGTCAAGTATTAAGGGACGGAGGGAGTATATTATAGAAACAGTAATGTCAAAAAAACTGTGATTTTTTTCCATTCCTAACATATACGGAGTATGTTTTTCAAATCAGTAATAATGTATATTTTTTATCCTTGTAGTAATACATGAAATCATAATTTATTTTTTCATATATATTTCTATTATATTAAATAGAAGGAGAGAATAAGAAGAAGAAGAAAAAAAAAAATCAGGAAATCAGATATTTTAAAAGATTCTTAAATTAAAAAAAAGAAAAAAAATACTAAGGACTATATATATATTTTTATCTTTGTCGTAATACATGAAATCATAATTTACTTTTTCATATATATTTCTATTATATTAAATAGAAGGAAAGAATAAGAAGAAAAAAAAAAAAAAATCAAGAAATCAGATATTTTAAAAATTCTTAAATTATTTTTTTTTAAAAAAATATTACTAAAGACTCACCAGGACGTGACACGTGTCATCCTGGTGTGTCTTTTAGTATATATATATATATATATATATATATATATATATATATATATATATATATATATATATAAATAGATAAGTAAATAAGTAGGGACCATGTCATTTTGGGGGTGGGAGGTGGGGTGAGCTTATGATTATTTGTTTAATAGGATGATGGGTCATAGGGTAAATAGATGTATTATTTAATTAGATGGTGGGGTTGATAAGTTAATAAAACTGGCAAGTGTATCTTTTAAATAAATATGGCCGGAAAAGATAAGTGTATCCCTTAAATAAATACGGAGGGAGTGTTAGATCATATCACATTGTCACAATTAACTTAGTATGAGACGAATAGTATGTTAGTTGGGTAAGAATTGGATGACATAATAGATGGTTTGACATATAATAAAATATGATCTTTTACTGGAATATGTGAATAATAGTAAAAAAATAGACATAGATTAAAATAAATGAAAGATATATATATTTACTTCGTTCCATAAATATTACATCATTTTTTTTTTTACCACTATTCACACTAGACCTTTGGTCATCTTTTATAATTCATACCTAATAAAAATTATTATAATCATATGAGATATTATTAGATTCATATTGAATTAAATTTCTAAATATATCAACTTTTTATAATTTTTAGTTATATACAATTCGAGATATTAAGAGTCAAAGTATGTATTGAAAAACGTAAATTCAACCATAATACAATATTTAAGAAATTAAGAAACAATATATTTACTTTACACAATTCACTTTTCCATGAGATAAAGAGACCATAGATACATGTATCTTTCCTGTATTTAAAAAAAAAAAAAAAAAAAAATTACACCTCACTTGATTAAAGTAGAAAGTAGTTTGTATAAACAGAATCATCCAAATTGATAATGGGGTCCACCTTAATTTCCTAGCTATTTCCATAAAATTGGTGATGGAAATTACTTAGCATTACCCACTCCAATAACAACAAATAAACAAATAATATAGAAAAAAATACCCCAAATTACATTAAATTATTTAGCAACACTTAATTAATTAATGAAGTCTGTGACTAATAGTGATGAAACTTGTTGATCGTGTTAGAAGCATGCTTATCACCATAATCAAAATTATAATTATAAGCAGCAGGAGCAGGAGCAGGAGCAGGAGCAGGAGCAGGAGCATGATTTTGATGTATTTGCCTTGTCCCTTTGGTAGCAGCATCATTATTGATATTGTTAGTGTTGATACTACGTGAACGTATAAAGTGATCAACTACTTGAGGCTGCTGGAAATCCTGCAGTCCAATAGGGGCTTGAAACTCCGACTGCGTACGCCGATGAGACGACCCGTTGAATGAGTCACCGGCACTTCCTAACAACTGATAGCTTCGTCTCGACCCATCTGAAACGCATCGGAAGCTATGCTTGTGTATGTTTTGCTTCTTCATCGCACGGACAATAAATGGTATCAGTCCCTCCATTTTTTCAATTGGTTTTTCTGAGATATTATTTTGTGTGGAGATTGAGATGTTTGATGTAGTGTGGAATTGGTGGATTAGTATTGTTCGTATATATAGTAGAATAATGTCAAATCTCCAGCTGGAATTATCCAAGAAAATTCAAACAAATTGACATGTGGGGTTTGAAAATGGGATGTCATGGTTTTATTTGTATTTTAGTAGTGATCCAAAGTTGAACATAAAAAAGTACGGAGTAACAAAATAGTTGAGTGGGTTTGTTATATTGGTGGTTGAAATTATCCTCATTTTAAAGAATTTGCCACTTAATTACACTGTTTTGGCGTGTTTTTTGACTGCTTTTCGTGTATAAAACCAGCAATTTGTGCACGGTTTTATCCGCTTTGCCATCAGCCTTATATGTTGGCGTCTTTTAGCGGTCAAGTATCAACTTTATTTCGTTTTAAATGATATAAATACGTCAACAATACGTCTATACCTAATGTTTCATGTTTATTGTTTCACAGGGTGGAGAGGCCAATATCTGATATATATTTTAAGATACATATCACCAATCAAAATGGCAAACGTAAATTCTTATTTACATGAGGTGTACGATAAATATTGTACACCGAAGTTAAAGTTGACGTAAAATGCTTAAAAGTCACCCTTATATATGTAAAAGTTATCTACTTTTTAGTAATAAAAATTTTCATTTTAATAAAAAATATTTATTCAAAATCACTAATAATGTATAAAATTAATCATTTAATACTTTAAAATGTTTATCTATTAACTTTTTTTTAATAGTATAAAAGTTAGAGAAAATTGAGTAAAAGTTAGAGAAAACTGGATTAAAGTTATGTTGGTGCACAATAAATTTATTGTACAACTTGTGCACGCAAGACTTTTTGAATGACAAAATAGAGATAAGACAAAAATTAAAGCAGGTGCCATTTCGCAAATAACAGATGCCATTTTGGAAAAATGTATGCCATTTTTCAAAAACCAATGTCATTTTCAAAAAAATTTAATTGCGTCCTTTAACGTTTGTCTTATTTTTATTTTGTCGTTTAGTGGCTACATATCAGATATTGATTTATACTTCCTCTATTTCACATTGGTCCCTCCCTAATAGGGAATCCCTATTAAATAATCTTGTTTTAATAATAAATACACATAACCGCGATAAGATATGACAAATACTGATAATTTGTGTACGATGGCCAACTGTTTGAATTTTCTTCTTCGTTTATATTTTGAAATTCCCTTACAACTCATCAAAAAGAATAATCATAGTTTAACTGGGTATAATTTTAAAATAAGTAGCACTATCATAATCAAATACACCAACCCACGTATTAAGTAAAACACCAATAATTGCAGAAGTTGCATACATTGAAAGTGTACATGAAAACAAATCCTACAACATCTCACGTAAGACACATATAAGATCGATATGGCCAAAATTAGAAGGTCATTGGTACAACCGTATAAATGTCAAATTATTGCAAGTAAATTGAAGTATTATTTAGGAATGTAAAAACCGAAATTCTGTGAATTCATGTTGTCAATCTTATCTCAATAAGAAGATATCAAAGATTTAAACGTTTGTAGGACTCCCAACTATCCTACATAATTGAGTGCTAACCTTAAGCTTTCCACAGGCCTAGATAGAATAAGTAACAAAGACCACATCACTTCCCTACTATAACATTGTAGGTATGTAGTGTCGAAATAAGTCGACCAAACCCCAGTATTACAACACATATCAAACCATGAACCCTTGAAGAGAGGTTCAAGAGAGTTACTAGAATTGCAATACCAAAAACATCAACTTGTACTTGTCAACTTGTCAACTTGTGGTAGCAGAACATCTTTCATATCAGTGATCTTGAATGGTACCACCAGAGCGAACAATAAACTTATGACTAACTTGTTTCTCAGTTGGAGAGCCTATCACTAGTTCATGCCAGCCAGTCACCAATTTCCTATCACCTTGATCATCAACTAAGCTGAATGCTTCACACACATTTAGTTTAATTACAGCCAATTCTGTATTCCTTGCCTTGACTTCCACTCGTTCAAATCCTACGAGCTGTATATTAGGCGCTCCCTCAATCCCATTCCACTTAGGTGGCTTCCAAAACACCAGCACCACATGCCCTCCATCCATATTCCCTTCATTTTTCACCCCTATTTCAACTATAAACTCTAACTTGTTGCAGTTTATTACTTCTGATACATCAATGTTCTTATTATCAGTTTGATTATCTCTTGTAAGAAACAGAATTTGGTTGAGTTTTTTATTTACTGATTTCTTGATAGTTACTGTGGAGGGCACATGTATTAAAACTTTAACGAATGTAGAATAGCTGAGTCCATGCCCGAACTCATATAGAGGTTTCCCAGTGTAAAATCTGTATGTCCTACCAGGAACTCCTCTGGATTTGTCCTCCCTCATATTCATGTCTGTCATTGGTATTTCATCTACGTACTCTTTTCGGTACCATGTCACAGGTGCCCTTCCACCTACACAATCAAACAACCACTAAAATGATATTTCTCTGAACTTATTTTAACTCATTGGAACTTATTTTTTCTGAAAATTTTGTGAGAGGTTGTATAAGAACAAGGCTTTAGTGGGGATGAAGGTGTTTCTTTACAATAGTTGGTTTTTTTTAAGGTGTTAAATGACAAAAAATCCAAAAGAAAAACGCTAAACTTACTTGGATTGTGGTCTCCAAATACTACTTGAGCAATGGCTTCACCTCCGTCTTGTCCAGGGTAACCGACCCATAAAATGGCACGAAGCTTTGTCAATTGAGTTGCAAATAACACATCAACTGGACCAGCTGACATAATCACAAGAATAACTTTCCCTTTGGCTGAACTAGTGACCTTCTCTACCAGCATATTCTGGTAACCAGGCAATGTCAAGTTCACTCTGTCTAGTCCCTCGTCTTCAATTGACTGATCGAGTCCCACTACCAACACCACAACATCAGCAGTGGCTGCCAGCTTAGCTGCTGCCTCGATATTCCTTTTATCTACACACTTGACATTTTGGCATCCTGGTTGATAGAACACTCTTTTCACATATTTTTGAAACCCTTGTAGAGGACTAGTATATCTACATGGTACACTAGGATAGTTGCTTAGCATGGTTCTGGTGGCGTTACCATTCGGACCAATAATGGCAAGATTTTTGACATATTTTGAGGAGAGTGGAAGAGTTGGTCCTTTGTTTTCTAGCAACACTATCCCCTGTTTTGCAGTATCAAGGGCTAACTTTTTGTGATCTTTTGTACATACGTCAGACGGCCTTAGTTTGCCAAAGGGGTGTTTTTTGGGGTCTCCATCAAAGAACCCGAGTCTCATTAGCACTATGTAGTTGTATATCAATGCCTGGTCTACAACTGATTCCTCCACCTTTTTCTGTTGGACAGCATTCACCGTGTACTTAAGTAGATAATCTCCACTATTCAGGTTAACTCCTGCATCATTATTATAAATTAAGATCCATATTTATAGATAAACGAGAGTATAGACTAACTTCGGAGTTTCAAAAGATAAGTGCAACCTTACCTGCCTTCAATGCAAGGGCTACTGCATCCTCTGGTGTTGTAGTATAGTTACCCATGTAGAAAACGTTGATAGCATCATAATCAGTGACAATATAACTGTTACATACCCAAAGAGAAAATGTCAGAGAATTTTAGTATCTTTGGAAAATATAGTAAGTTTTTTGTGAATTTATGAAATAAGATAAATTTACAAATCATTATATTAACAAACAAGAAAATCTCACTTGAACTAAAGTACTAACAAAGCATAAAAGAATAAAGTGTACAGACCCATCTAAACCCCATTGCTCTCTGACAGTTCCTTTTAGAAGATTGGGATCAGCACAACTTGGAATTCCGTTAACTCGGTTGAATGAGCACATCACACCACTAACATGCCCCTCTTGGACACAACTCTTGAACGGGGGCTGATACGTATCCTCCAAGTCCTGTTTACTAACCTGCAATTAAAAGTTCACGTATATATACCATCTCAAAAGATTGGTTATCAATTATCAAATACATGAAAAATACAATACAAAGTTAGTTTAGGTAGGAGTTACCTTTGCATCAAAGGTAAAACGTTGAACATCTTTCCAATTATCAACATCATAAGCAGTAAAATGCTTACAACAAGCAGAAACCTTGAGCATGTTTCCGTTACCATGGATACCGACCTCCTGTAGACCTCTGACGTAATTGACAGCATATTTGCTGACAACCAAAGGGTCTTCTCCAGGGGTCTCTTGCCCTCTACCCCACCTTGGATCTCTATACACATTTACATTTGGGCTCCAATATGTGAGCCCAGAAAGACCCACATTGTACATGGCACGGGCCTCAGTTGATACAACTTGGCCCATCATGTACCACAATGATGCATTAAAGGTTGCAGCAGATAATATAACTGCTGGGAAGCTTGTTGCACCAGGTATAGTTCCATTGAAGTGCACAAAAGGTCCTTCAGAAACTCCATGGAGAGCCTCAGACCACCACTGGTAAGGTGGCACCCCTAGCCTAGGGATCCCCTTAGCATAGCTCGCTAGTTGTTCTGCCTTTTCCCTTAAGGTAAGGCGAGAAACTAAATCCTTAGCACGAACAGGATAAGGTAACGATTTATTACAAAAAGACAATCTTGTTACATCAATTTCATTCTTGTTGCATGCATATTGGTGACTAGTGTATGGGACTAGGGAAAATGTCAACATAACTAGTATAAAACTAACTAGGCTACTCATAGTTTTCTTTTCTACTGCCTAATAAATCTTTTACAATGATTGAGGAGCATTTTAACTTGTTTAAGTCGTGTTAATTTATAGCCAGATCCAAGCACCTACTACCAGTGGCACAGTTATGAGTAAATTTAGGGTACCTAGAACAATATTAGCATGTGCGGACGTTGTTAAATTGGCATTTACTGTTACCTTGAAGTTTAAGCAACAATGATGTAGTCCTTTATTTAATAAGGTATTCATGGAGACTCAATATATAGTCATCACTCCATACGAATTGTGGTAAATATCTCTTCAATGACAATTTTTTTTCTGCAGTTCTTCAATGACTTTCATTAGAGTTTCCTTCTCTTTCTTTCTTTCTTCCTCTGTCTTCCCAATCAATGTTAGTTGATCTTTTTAGAAATTAATTAATGTTAATTGATAACGCTAGATCCACCAACTGCGCAGATAATTAACCCAATTAAAGATGGATATCAGAAGGAGCTAGCTTTGGTTTTATATTCCACCACTGAGAATGTTACAGAGCATGAACCAAAGCTACAAGGAGCTTGAAATCAGCTACTATAAAATCATTCAGATCTAAATCTTAAGGAATGGGACAACTGTGTTGAAACATACAGAAGTATTGACGCTAGATATGGATAGTGGACAACTGGACATACTATCGGACACCTACTCCATATTTACAAATCTAGGAGGGCAAGCCTACATATACGATATAGGTATTCAACCCAGTATACAGTAAACAATAGGCAAAACATCCTAGAACGGGAAGAAATTAGAGGAAAATACATCAAATTACCCAAAAAATATAAATAAAAATCATCATTGAAAAGATTAATGAAGGAGTATATGAAATGAGATAGGCCTAAGTGATATGGGATAATAATTGGAATTCCTATCACTGTTCTCTGAATCATAGAGACACGAGCATGACTGCTCATTCATAAGTACAGTAAGGGGTATGCTACTCAATCAAGACATTACTTTATGCACAAGGAGGACTTAAGACACTTACATCAAGGAATTTGTCAGAAGAGTAAAAACCTTTCAATACAGAAAGAGGCTTGAAGACCAATTTACAAGAACAAAGCTCTTCTCGGTTCAAAGTATACTATAGGACTGGAATGACACACATGGCTTGTTGCCTTGTTGTACATGGTTTTAAGAGCCATCTTCCGAACCATATTGCCAAGACCTACTTAAATAATAAAAGTATAAAAGCTTGATTTCTTTTTATAGGAATCAGGAAAGTTTCTAAGTACAGCCAGGGTTGTATAGAATTCCATATCCCAAATTGTAGCTTGGTAACCTGGTAAGAACCAGACTCGACCACAGACTTGACAGTTTTAGCTTTTAACCACTGAACTACATACACCTGGTCGAGAGTCGAAATTTACTACTGAAACTTTTTCCTGGTAATCATTACTACTTCTGAATTCAGTTTACACAGATGGAACATGAGAAATTTAAGCTAAATTTGCACTAAGGAAAGAAACAGATGCTGCATTTCATTTCATAGGAATACAACATAATGCTACTACAGGCATATAAGTTGCACACACAATCGCACTGATTACAACAGGCTGACATACAACAGCAAAACAAAAATATTCATAGATCAGTAGGGGTGGGAATACAGTTCCATTGTTAAGCTTCATACAACGCAGTTTCCAACACTACATCTTTGGAAAACAATAATAGAAGCTTTTAATTAGTAGAAGTCTTATTTTATATAATCATCAAATCGTTTAGTATATAACCAAATACCTGGAGTTTCTTGTTGTATATTGTATATATGTATATATATGATCCAATCTGCATGGCATGGACTATTGATTTTGAGCACGTACTTGATCATATTTAGTGATCTTCCATGGTACCACCAGCATGAATAGTAAACTTATGGATAACTCGGTTCTCAGTTGGAGAGCCGATCAATAGTTCATGCCGACCAGTTACCAACTTCCTATCACCTTGCTCATCCACTAGACTGAATGCTTCACACACATTTAGTTTAACTACAGCCAATTCTGTGTTCCTTGCCTTCACTTCCACTCGTTCAAATCCTACAAGCTGTATTTTGGGAGCTCCCTCGATTTCATTCCACATAGGTGGCTTCCAAAACATGAGCACAACATGCCCTCCATCCATCTTTCCTTCATTTTTTACCCCTATTGCCACAACAAACTCTAACTTCTTGCAGTTTACTTCTGATACATCAACTGCCATAGAGTCATCAGCTGCTTGATTATCAGTTGTAAGAAACGGAATTTGGTTGAGATTTTGTTCTGTTGATCTGCAGATAGTTACTTTTGAGGGGGCATGTATTAAAAATTTGATGAAAGTGGAATAGCTGAGTCCATGGCCAAACTCATAGAGAGGTTTCCCGGTGTAAAATCTATATGTTCTACCGGGAAGTCTTCTGGATTTATCCTCCCTCATATTCATGTCTGTCATTGGTATTTGATCCACGTACTCTTTTCGGTACCATGTCACAGGTGTCCTTCCACCTACACAATTATTATGATAATATTTTGTTAACATGAATCATGATATAGGCTTATAACTAATCAAGGATATATAGAAGGCTAAGTTGTTTAAACTTACTTGGATTGTGATGTCCAAATACTACTTGAGCAATGGCTTCTCCACCATCTTGTCCAGGATAACCGACCCATAGAATG
Organism: Spinacia oleracea; assembly: GCF_020520425.1. Lineage (NCBI taxonomy): Eukaryota > Viridiplantae > Streptophyta > Magnoliopsida > Caryophyllales > Amaranthaceae > Spinacia > Spinacia oleracea. The sequence goes on along the minus strand of NC_079488.1, from coordinate 86,354,055 downwards.
GCACGAATCTTTCTCAATTTAGTCGCGAATGACACATCAACTGGACCAGCTGACATGATCACAAGAATAACTTTTCCTTTGGCTGAACTAGTGACCTTCTCTACCAGCATCTTTTGATAACCTGGCAAGGTCAAGTTCACTCTGTCTAGTCCCTCTGCTTCAATTGACTGATCGAGTCCAACTACCAACACCACAACATCAGCAATGGCTGCCACCCTAGCTGCTGCTTCGATATGCTGTTTATCTACACACTTTACATTTTGGCATCCTGGTTGATAGAACACTCTTTTCACATGTTTTTGAAACCCGTGTAGAGGACTAGTATACCTACATGGTACACCAGCATAATTACTTAACATGGTTTTGGTGGCATTAGCATTAGGACCAATAACAGCCAACTTTTTGACATATTTTGAAGACAATGGAAGAGTTGATCCTTTGTTTTCTAGCAACACTATCCCTTGCTTTGCTGCATCGAGGGCCAACTTTTTGTGATCTTCTGTACATACATCAGATGGCCTTAGTTTTCCAAAGGGGTGTTTTTTGGGATTCCCATCAAAGAACCCAAGTCGCATGAGGACTACGTAGTTGTATATCAATGCCTGGTCTACAACTGATTCCGACACCTTTCTCTGGTTAACTGCTCTCACCGTGTACTTACGTAGATAATCTCCACAATTCATGTTAACTCCTGCATGCATGATTATGAAAATGTATAACCACTTGCTGCAGACTGCAGTATAAACTATATTCCAAGTTTCAAAAGAAAAGTGCAATGTACCTGCTTTCAGTGCAAGGGCAACTGCATCCTCTGGTGTAGCTGTGTAATTGATAGACTCGTACAAGACTTGGATAGAATCACAATCAGTGACAACATAACTGTAATTCAAGGAAAACTTTAGTATACACATGCACGTTATAAATTTCATACTTATTTGTTAGACATCGTAAACAAGGCACAGGAAAAAGTGTACAAACCCATCTAAACCCCATTGCTCTCTGACTGTTCCTTTAAGAAGATTGGCGTCAGCACAAGTTGGTATTCCATTCACTCTGTTGTATGAACACATAACACTACTAACATGTCCCTTTTCAACACAACTTCTGAATGGGGGCTGATACGTATCCTCCAAGTCTTGTTTACTGACCTGAAAAATTCTCACATACCATATTCAAATGATTAGTTATTTGTTATCAAATACAATGTATTGTTAGTTTGTTACAAGTTGGGCTATGAATTAAGTAATATACCTTTGCATCAAAGTGAAAGCGATCAACACCTTTCCAATTATCGACATCATAAGCAGTATAATGCTTGCAACAACTAGAAACCTTGAGCATGTTTCTGTTACCATGGATATCGACCTCCTGTAGACCTCGAACATAATTGACAGCATATTTGCTGACAACCAAAGGGTCTTCCCCAGGGGTCTCTTGCCCTCTACCCCACCTCGGGTCTCTATACACATTCACATTTGGGCTCCAAAATGTGAGCCCAGAAAGACCCTCATTGTACATGGCTCGGGCCTCAGTTGACACAACTTGGCCCATCATGTACCACAATGATGCATTAAAGCTTGCAGCAGATAATATAACTGCTGGAAAACTTGTTGCACCAGGTATAATTTCATTGAAACGTACACCAGGTCCAGTGTTAGAGACTCCATGAAGGGCCTCTGACCACCACTCGTAGTCTGGTATCCCTAACCTAGGGATCCCCCTAGCCGAGTTCACTAGTTGTTGTGCTTTTTCACTTAAGGTAAGGCGGGAAACTAAGTCCTTAGCACGAACAGGATAAGGTAACGTTTTGTTACAAAAAGACAATGTGCTAACATCAATTTCATGCTTGTTGCATGCATATTGGTGACTAGTGTATGGAACTAGGGAAAATGTTAAGAAAACAAGTAAAAAGTGAAGTAGGGTGCTCATATTTTTCTTGTCTCTTTTGCCTCTTAAAATAATTCTTGTATGAGGTGCATTTTAACCTCGGTAAATTCGCGCAAATATATAGCCGGAGGACTTAGTTAGGACCAGTGGTACGTACAGTGAAGTGACCTAGAACAGTAGAGCACAAACGCAAAGTCCCAAGTGTTGGCGCGTGCTGAAGTTTATAAAAATGGCATTAACTGTAACCTTAAAGTTTAAGGGACAATGATTCTGATGCTTAAGGAAACAAAAGGTTCAGTGTGGTCAATGTTGTGGTCCTAACTCCTAAGTATATGCGTTGCTGTGAGATGGTAATTGAATGTAAGTAGACTTGTTATATACTGCAAACCACTTCTATCATGGTCTTTGCATAGTGGTATATACATCTGACATCGTTTTCGTTCACTTTGAAATGTCAACATAATTTCATTTTGGTTATGGGGACCTGATCGGTCATCTTCAACCTACTGTACATTTATGAAAAACTTACCAGGTTCCAAGCAACCTACGCCTGTTCAGCCAGCAAGCAGCTGTCCACTCGCATAAGGCCACGTTGGCAATACGCTGGGGCGATAGATAATCCAGTACCGAATTCATTATGGGTAATCCAGTCTTATCTTTTCAAACCAACCCCATAATCGATATCTTTGTGATATTATTCTACTAATTATGTTTCTTTGCATGCTAACTTGAGAATCAGAGGGGCTGTTAAATTAATTGTCCATTTTGTAGGCCTCTATCTTGGACATCTAGCCAAGGTCTAGTTCAGCTCTTCCCCATCTCAATAAACTCTTCACTCCCGTAGTGTTTGTCACCTGAACACCGCTCAAGGGAAGCATTCTGAGATTACCTTCTGACACAGTATATATATATATATATATATATATATACAAATTATTATGACTATTAGTCATTTTTATAGAAGCTAGTATCTTATGAATCTTGTTTTTCTCTCCACTGTCATTTTTATAGAAGCTAGTATCTTATGAATCTTGTATTTCAGAAAATTACACCTTCCATATTTAATTAAAAGTTATAGTTTGACCAACACGTTATCTTAGGAAGGTGAGTTAAATTTATTAAAATAAGATGAAAGTGAGGTATTGAATTATTATTTATTGTAAGAAATTGATAGTGGCTGAATTATTTATTGTAGTAAAATGTGAGTAAGGATGAGACAACCCACGCTCAAAGGAGGACCACAAGCTCAGGGCTCGGCTGGTCATAGTTCAGTAAAGATTTTAAGTGGGTTTAAAGGAAAAAAAGTTTAATATAATCGAAAGAGAGGACCATAACATGCCAAAAATTGAAAATGTATTTTTAATTAAGCACAACCGATTAAGGAAATTAGGAAAACTTGTTTTAATTGAATACGGAGGGAGTAGCATATTGTAGACAAGTTTACATTTGATTTGTAAGTTGTATTGCATTAGCATCCACAACAGTTAAAGCAATATCAACATTTCATTTGTAAGTTGTATTGCTCCACTAGGTAGATTCTACCGGAGTTAGTTCTGATAGAGATGTTAACTACTCGAGTAGTCGAGTCCATACACAGACTTTGAAACGCTAAAATCAAATGCACTCTGTATCAATGTGTAGATACACAAAACCCTGAAACTACTAGTAAGTAGTAACCACGATAACCAAACAATAAACTAAATCCCCATCAGAAAACAAATTTTGGATAGTGTGTTACGTATACAAACTGAACTACGGAGTGTTAGGGCATTAGATAAATTTTCAAATAGAACCCTAACAAAATCTACCATAAACCAGGTCTAAGTGTCTTAACAGATTACATCAATAAAAATATGAATGTTTAAAAACCATAAAACCCAGATTTTCTTCAAGCTAAATACAACTAACATATCTGAAACCACTTATTGCAATGAGGGAACACTCAAGGTAAATATAGTTTGTTTCATAATTATTAACAACAATACAATGTCAAGGTTCAATCATATGTGTAAGTGTTGTAATACTAAACATGCGCATAGGGTATGTTTTTCAACCACGAATACAACACATGATTTGGTGAACCTTGAACATAGCGGCATGGCAAAGCCAGGGGTTTTGAAACAATTGATCCCATAAAACCCCTTGACAATGAAAATTTTGATAATTAAATTGAAGAGAAGATACTATTTTTATTGTTTCTTTGGATATTCTCTAGCCCCAAATATGGTGGATCCGATTCTCACAACTGAGCTGCCCATCTCAATCTGCAACAAATGAACTTGTCAAGTAAATTTTACTTACTTGGATTACCTCATATGATATCCCAAGATTCCCAAGGATCGAGATGCTAATATAAGTTAAACCAAAACTAACATCATATCACAAGTTCAAATAAAGAGTATTTCATTTAGTCATAAGTTGCTTACCGCTTGCTCAAAGTCAGAAGACATGCCCATAGATAACTCGCATTGTTCTTCTTTAATCCCAAGACTCTTGCAAACCTCATTTCTGCAGTTTGCTAATGTCTACAAGGAAAAATAATTATTCAGACCACAAAAAGTCTTGAGCAGTAAGGCAAACTTACGTGCTGAGCAGAATACCTTGAAGTTTTCAGGAGTTGATGTATAATCCAACATCCCGATTGTCATTAAGCCACAAAACTCAAGGTTGGGACAATTTAGGCACACGTGTTTTGCAAGATCTACACATTCTGAAGGTTCAACCCCAAACTTTGCTGCAAGCACATTGGACAAGGAAATCAGCGTGGAAACTCAATTTGTTGCATGTGAATAGATAACCAATTTGGAAAGAAAGGAGCACCGAACCATCCTACACTGTTTCCTAGTACATTAAATTTGATATGTACGAATGACTCAGCTTACATATGAATGTTGTGGAAACCAAGTTTTATTAAAAGCTGCCGAAGTACTAAGGTCTTGTACAACCTTCAATGGTTTCAGGTAAATTCCAGAATTATTGCATATTACCAAAGGGAGGGTTGAACCGGTGGGGGATTAAAAATGATATAATACTTTGTAACAAACAAACCATCCAGTACACACAATTGTCTTCATTGACCAATAACTGGCCAGCAGCGAGCACATCCCTTTGCATGTGACGTAACTTTTGTAGATATTGGTTGGAAGGATATTATGCATATTTACAGCCCAGCAATGTGAAAGCCCAGTGCTACCAAAAACCATGAATTTCATTTAGTATGTCCTAACATCAGTAACTCAGTAAGGCACCATATTGAACAAGCATTGGCCTTTTCTACCCAAATTTCGGCATGAGTTATGAAAGAATTAATTGTTAATTTGTTATGTTTGAGAGATGCATATGAATTACTCTAAAATCTTACAAGAAAGGCATGATACTCACATATTTCTCCACTGGTATTCACTTGGACCAAAACTTTTAATGGTTTTCTTCCAAGATTACCCACTGCACGATCCAGATGATTGGCTATCTGCAAATAGAAAGAAGACCTTTAAGTTGTAACTCTTGGCAGAACTGACGAACCAATGAATGTCATAACATACTTTTGTTCGTATATATTGTTCGTATATCATTAATATACTAGCTGATGATGCTTCAGTAATAGAGAAACATATGATCAGAACATACAAATGCTGGATTAAAAACTACTCCTATACGCTGCCAACAAAATTTACAAAGTACCTGAAACAAAACTAGCACTATGTTTGGATAAGCAAAAATGTGGAGGAAAGGGAGGGGAACAAGCTCCCTTGTTTGGATAAAAAGTTGGGGAAAGGAGAGGGAGGGAAGGGTACGTTTTTCTTCCTTATTTAACAAGTATCATCTCTCCAAAATTGGAGAGATTTGGAGGGAACATGGAGCTCACCTTCCCCCTCACTTTCCTTTCCCTTCCCTTCCATTCCCTTCTATTTCGTTATCAAAACACACCGTAGAGGATAATGGCACCATGCAAATCAGTTAATGATTTTTTGCATATTATGAGCAAAAGGTGAGCACTAAATTATAAGACTGAGATATAAATTTTTATAAGTTAAAAAAAAAAAAACACCAAATATATCAAGTGAGTATGAATTCCTGACTATTCATAACTTGATCACAAATTCTTAATTACACCGGTATACAATAAATATTGTAAAGCGGGTGTAAAGTTACCCCAAAATGCTTAAGCGTTACCTCGATATAAGTACAAGTTATTTATGTCTTAGTGACAAAAAAAAATTTCAATAAAAATTATCCTTTCAAAGTTATTCATAATGTATAAAGGTAACCCTGTAAAAAGCTTATCCATCAAAGTTACTTCGTAATATAAAAAGTTACTCAAAATATATTAAAAGTTATCAAAAACTAGCTAACCGATGTACAATAATTTGTTATTGTACATCAGGTGTGTGCAAGACATTGCAACTTGATTCATCATTCATCACAAAATTTAACTTGCCAATTATGTGTTTACCTTCTGATCATCCACACTCTCCACCATGGCAAGATTTGGGACACCAGCTGCAAAACGAAAAAAAGAAGAATACTTTAGTAGATAGAATAAATAAAGATTTGAGTACCGACATGCATGAACTAGATCGATGAGTTTGTAAGAAGCAAATCAACTCAAATGATACAGTCTACACGACTGCAATCTACACACAATTGTTGTCCTCTCCCTTATATTCCAAAGTGAACACATCTTTGCATCAGTGTGTGCTTGCAGAACACAGCTCAGGAAGAGAAAGAGTGCCTTACTTAGAAGAGGTTTAACTTTGTTGCTCTGCAAGTTCCCAATGAAATGCCACTCAATATCTTCCGGAAGCTACACAATACACAAAACAGAGCATGAGATTCTTCTGATAAAGAAGATATATTGCTCATTTGGGTTCACAACTTTTTATTAAAACACGAAAGGCCTTTATTTCATAAAAATATTATCTGGGTTTCGGATTTCTTGTACTCTTAAAACTCATTTGCCAGAATCCTAAGCCTTAGGTAGACGGTGAAAAATAAAGGCAATGATAATGATAACTTTGCATTAAATATCGCATGTCAATGTCCGCGATAATGCTTCTTCATCTTATAGTTGAGTTTTTATTTACCACTCTATAGCACCCTCTTATAAGGTAATGAGTGGTAATAAAAATTTACCAAGGACATTGGCGGACTTTCCTTACAAACTCATCATCATTACCACCATTTAGTACCACCTACCAAACAAGCCGCTAAGGTACTATTGAAGCTAGTTATCATAAACTTTAGTAAGCAATTTTAAGTATTTCTTTGTTTAGTGTCGCTATGAATGAATATTGATGTTTTGATTAATAAAAGCTACTATTAATTCCAGATAGGGAAAAAAACAATAAAGTTATGACAGAAAAGTTATGGTTGCCAAATAAATTTGCATCCCTGTGTACAATTTAACACAAACTATACATTCACTACCTTATACTTTGTACTAAAGATAAAACATCTTAGCGATTTCTCTTGATTTATCTTCAAAGGTAATATCTTTTCTGCTTTTTATATAATACCATCCTAGTTTGTTTTAAAGCTTATGCCTATCTCCTATATAAGTTGTTGCTGACTACTGTAGTCCACTCTCTGTATAAGTATCTGTACACTTATTGATGGAAATATCTACACTTCTAGAGTATTAGATCCTTCTCATCCAGAATACCTATTATGCATTTATTCTCCTTTCAGGCTGCTCTCATGGGTCCAATGACATTCAAAAATCCTAAGTATCCAAACCAAATTGAGTGTTCTAAACCATTCATCCTCATTTCTCTAAATAACTTGATTAAACTTACATCCACAAACAATATTCACCAAAAACAAGGAGTGTCAATTCGGACAAACAGTTCGAGTCGGGTTCATCAGTTCAGCTTGAAACGAGTTTATTTTGTTAACGGGTTGGATCAGATCGGGTTTGAAACTAAAAGGTCAGGTCAGTTCCGGCTGATTAAGCACGGGTTCATACCGGATCAGATTATAATTGGGTCGTGGGTCGGGTCAAGTTGGGTCAGGTTGGAACGTGTCGGGTTGTAAACAGCTTTATCCGGATTGTAACACGTTTTGATCATATCAGGTTGGACTTACATAGGGTCGGGTTCATCGGATAACGATCTGAAATGGGTCGGGTTAATTAGGTTTAGCCAGGTTACATTGGGTTCAGGTTCATATTGGTTCGAGTTCTTATTAATTTGGTTCTTATTGGTTTGGGTTCATACAATGTGGATAAATCAGTAGTGGGATGAAATGGGTAGTGGGTAGACCCGTCAAAATTCGACCCGACCCGAAATACTATATCTTGGAAAACATATTGTGATCGTAACCCGATTTTACCCGAACCCGAACAACCTGAAAAGTAACGAGTCAAAACCTGATTGAACCCATTTTTTGCCTGATCGATTGAAAATTATTGTATTTGTAGTTATAAATAAGATTATATTGAACTTTAAATAAAATAAACATATTGTTGTTACTGCTGTTATGTGTAATTTGATTTTGATTTGAATCATACTCCATTTTATGGTTGAATTTGACTAAATATATTCTTTTGTATGAAAATTTGTTAATTTGTGCGCTTCTTTGTATATTTATTACCCAAATTTATGAAAATTGCGTTTTAAAATTTCTCAACCCGTTGGATCGACATGAACCCGAAAGTTTTGGATCTTGAACAAGCACTTGTAAACCCGAATCCATAAGTGACCGATCCAAATTAACCCGAACCCAAAAGTAAATTTTTATAACCCGAACCGACCGACCCGTTTGACAGGTCTAGTACGTAGCGGGTTGTACTTTGGTCGTGTCAATTCAAGTTATTAAAATCACAACATCGGTTTATTACTAAAATCACAATATTTAATACGTTTATAAATAATAATTATGAGGCCTTAATTAGGGGGACAATGGTGATAACTAACTTTTAAAAATGTTATATAAGATCAGTAACGGGAATAAACGGGTTATGGTCGTAATGGTACGTATTAAACGGGTTACGGATTGGGTCGAAATAGTTCGGGTTATAAACGGTTCGGATTAAATCGGATTGAAACAACTTGGGCAATTAAGAGGTTTAGCATCCATTCGGTTCGGGCTGAAAAGGATAGGGTTGCTGCATAACGGTTTGTTATCGGGTTTCGGATCTTAATCGGGTTAATATTTTTGGGACGGTTCGAGTTCGAGTTGAATATAATCGGATTGGATCGGGTTTTGAGTTCCTGCACGCAGGTTATTAACGGTTATGGGTTCTAAATGATCGGACCAACCAAGCGGGTTCAACGGTTTGGGTTGAGATTATGAGAATTGACAGCTCTACTAAAAACCAGGAAAAACTCAAGAAAACAACTTTGTGTCAAAACCAATCTTATACTCCCTTTGTATTTCTTAAGGAGTTACATATACCATTTTCGACTTTTTTTTAAGAAGTTACATTTTCTTTTTTGTAACTTCTACCTTAAAATATTACACTTAAGTTCCCACTCCCTTAATGTTTACTCCCTCCGTCCCGGAATACTTGCAAGTTTTTACTGAACACGCTTGCCAATGCACAACTTTGACGACCAATATCTTTAACTAAATATTATAAAAACTTATAAAATATTAATATTTTGGAAATATATATTAAGATGAAGCCAACAATATATTATATACTAACATTTGTTTTCATATACTTGAAATAAAATAGGATCAAAGTGAATTATGTGAATAATGCAAAAAGTCAAACCGTTTCGAGTATTCCGACACGGAGGGAGTATTATTTATCTCTCTCATATGGTCTCTGCACATACTCACATCATCGTTTCTCACATTAAATTATTCACCCACTATGAAATATTTACAATAAAGAATTAATATATTCACCACTTGCATCATTATTATAAGAAAATCAACTCACCTTTCTTAATCTTTGTGTCGGCCAAGATGTAATTCCTAAAAAAACTGGGAGAGAATTAATTTAACTTTGTCAAAACAAACTCATTTTGGAGCACTCGTTCAGACCCTCTCTCCCTTCCTCGTGCTAAACCCATCTAACAATCTAAGATTATTCACGAGGCATGGAAAACATTGTCCGAATTCCCAAACATATGTTTATCTATCATGAGGCACGATAAACAGCGATGCATATACAAGAGAAAACAGTGCAAACCATATTGCGCCAATTAGCAAAGCCCTTACACCTAGGGGTTACCAATGACAAGTGCTTCAAAATTGCAATGACCAACTACCAAACCGTCATAGATTAAAATTATGATATTATCTTACCAGACCAAATTCCGCCACTATGAATATCTTCATAACCAAATAATTAGTTCACTTCTCACTCAAATATCTAGGACATTTATTATCAATTCCTTCTACCACCACTTAATAGACACGGTTGCAAACATTTCATGGACAATTATACTTCCTTGGTGTCAAAGTTATACCTAACAACATTTGGCTCTTGCTAAACCCATGTGAACACATTTATGGTGGTCTTTTCAAAGATCTAATGACCACTGCAAAACCAGTTCCCAGCCGGATTGCTATCGATCCAGAATTGTCCAATCAAACAGAAACCCCTCTCCCAAACCCCACATCCTATTTTGTTGCAGTCTCCAATGTATATATCTCCCCCAGCATTATGTTGCTTTCACAGAAAACTGTGATTCTCTTTAGACTCGCTCAAACATCCCCTCCATACTTTAGTGGACTATTTGTCATTGTATGATGTTTGTATCGCTAGTCACCGGTCACCAACTCACCACTTCTCTCATATGCCTACACTGATGCAGATTGGGCTGGCAGTAAGGATGGTTATGTCTCCGTGATAGGTTGAGAAGCTCCAAGTTTATTTCAGCTGCAAGCCCTTGTCGAGAAGCTCCAAGAATCAATGAAATTCAGCCCGGTCCTCAACTGAAGCAGCGTAATAGTGCAGCCACAACATGCTAGGTATTATTGGTATATGAATCATCTCAGTGAGGTTGGTCACTTGGCACTTGCCCACAACTCCAATGTCCATCTATTGTGAAAATATTGATATTGGAGTTTCCCACAACATTTGTCGCAACCAACCCTAAATTTCATTCCAAAAATGAAGCATCTTGATTCTTGATCTTGACAATATTGTTCATGGAAATGTAGAGTGATAAGCTTTGTATGAATTCAAATAATGACAACTAGCAGATGCACTTACGAGTCACGAAGCCCCTAAATCCTACTCGGTTTCAGACCTTGATGTGATAATGTCCCCATGACTAGACTTCCTCTACCACCATTAATCTTGAGAGGACATCATAGAGATAAACCCGTCAATGGTTATCTTGAAATTAACATTTTTCTGCTGTTTAGATAGTATCAGCTCCTAGTTCATTATATAGCTTATGTTCATCACTTCATCTACTAGGTTGTTGTTAACTACTGTAATCTATCCTATGTATCCGGATATTCATAATGAAATTGATACAAATATTCTCCTAAACATCATGTACTCAGTTGTTGATCATCACAGAAAAATTAACAGAAATTCAAAAAATTTATCTCAAAACAATTTACAACTACTCATAAATTTCTAATTATAACCTCAAATATCACATTTCAGTTTTTTCCAAATTCCAAACACAAAACGGTATTATAAACATCGATAACACCAATTGAAGCATGATTTTGTCATGCATTCCTAAATTAAATTAAATCAATTTTGGGAATAACTTAACCGCAAAAACAACTACAGATAACATAAACGCTCAAAAACAGAAGATTCTTCAACTGAGTAAAAAACGCTAAAGAGAGGATTAACCTGAGGAGCTTTTTCAATTATCTCCTGAACGTAATTCTCGCCGAAGCAACGGTGGCCGGCATCGTAGACCTCGCGGAGGACAGAGACAGGCTTGGTTTTACTGACGGCGACCAGTTTCACATGGTCGGGGCGGCGACCGGACCGCTCGGCAGCTTGGCTGACCCGTTGGAGAACAGACCGAAGCGCCACCGCTGGAACGGTTTCCATGGCTGAGGTTGCGGCCATGTTTTTCTCTCTCCTCTTGCTGGGTTCTTATTCCAGACTGTTCTGGTCGTTATTTAGGCACACAAATGGGATTGGGCCATTGGGGGTATCACTGATTGAACACTTCAACAGTGAACATGAACACTGATCACGCTCGTAGAGTCGTTAAGTCGTCTGATGAGCATAGAACCTTTTGGTGAGGAAAATTATATAGTCCGTACATCGACAACTGTAAATATTATATTGTACTCCCTCCCTCCGTTTGTCACTTATGGATAGTTGGACGGTAATTAATAAAAATGAGAAGTGTACAAGAGGTAATGATTGAGAATGTTTTTTTATGGAAAGGTGTTAAGATCTGACCCATGAAACATGATGTATGAGAATCTCACATTGATAAAAGAAAATAGAGTTAAACACTTAATAAGGCTAAGGGGCTACTCCCATTATTGCCATATGATTTTAAGGAGAAACCTCCTTTGGACTTGTTAAGTGGACTCTCTCTCTTGGTGACGGGTGCAGCCAGGCCCGTATTTAACATGGTATCAGAGTCAGACCCACATCTGGGTCCTTACTGTACTGTATTCTGGGCGAGTACGAATACAAGTGGACGTGGGGATTGAAAAGTGCTCAGCCACTGTCGGCTATGTCCCTGGTCATGCCCTCTGTCGTTATATTGAGACCATTGTTAATCATGGAAAAAAGAATCTCCACCCCTCTCTCTCTACCCACTTTCTCACTCATCTTTTTTCATTTATCCCATTAGCAAAAAAAAAATCTTCATCCCTCTCTTATCCATGAGCAAAAAAAAAAACTCTCCACCCCTCTTTCTCTACCCATACTTCTCTCTCCAATTAACAACAACAACAACAATAATAATAATAATAATAATAATAATAATAATAATAATAATAATAATAATAATAATAATAATAATAATAATAATAATAATAATAATAATAACAACGTGGAGAATACTTCTCTCTCTCGGGTTACATCTTAACGTGGAGAGTGCTGAGGTTTTCTGGCCTATAGAGGACCCTCGAAGCAGGCTCGTGGGAGTATTTCACGCTAATATTGCTCGTCCTTTGCATGGTGTTAAGTTGCTTGGTGGTCCCGCTAGTTCCATCTAGTTTTTAGTGGTGAGCTTGTGATGCAGAGGGTGACCAAGACCATTGAGCTTATGGATAAAATTGCTCAGCTTGATGATCCTCAGTGTGAGTTGTTGTTACTTAGGGCATGTACCGAAGTTTCTAAACTCTACTTTGCTTTGCTGATGAATCATATTTATATAGGGTATTCTAGGCTCATTTAGGTTGCATTTCTAGGCATTCGTCTCATTTTAGTTGCATTTAGAGTCATAATTGCATAAGTCGTCGTTATTGTACTCTATTACGCTTCGTTTGTGTTTTTTTGATATTTCAGGTGATTTTACAATCATTTGGGTGCTTTCGGAGTGTTTGGAGGTGGATCGAATGATCACCGGATGGTTTGAGTCGGAGACGAAGTGTTTGATCGGAGAATTGAGCTTTCCGGGGATGATTAACTCGATGTATCGCTTGTGCATAGCCTCGCAAGATCCCTCGTTGGCTCGCAAGATCCCTCGTTGGCTCGCAAGATCCCTCGTTGGCTCGCAAGACCTCTCGTTGGCTCGCTACATCTATCATTGGCTCGCTACATCTATCGTCGTGCCTCATCGCTTCATGGTTGCTTGCTTCACTAGGCCAGCGAGGGATGGCTCGCTAGCTCCCTCGCTGCCTCGCTGCTCGTCGCCTTGGCCTGCTATGCATCTCACTAGGCCAGCGAGGGATGGCTCGCTAGCTCCCTCGCTGCCTCGTTGCTCGTCGCCTTGTCTTGCTGCACTTCACTAGGCCAGCGAGGGATGGCTCGCTAGCTCCCTCGCTGCCTATAGCTTCGTCGCTTAGCTTGCTACATACACGCGCATGGCAGCGAGGGATGGCTCGCTAGCTCCCTCGCTGCTCTACTTTCTTGCTAGTCGCTCATCATGATGCCAGCGAGGGATGGTGCGCGAGATCCCTCGCTGCCCATGCCTCGCCATTTATCTTCCCGTGTGCGCGGCTCGTGCTCGGGTTTGGCTGCCACGTCATCGCTCCATCGACCAATCATCGACGACTTTTATTTTTTATTTTCATATTTATTTATTTATTTTATTTTAGAAAATAGGAGCATATAAATACTCAAGGGAACTAATTTATTTCCCTCATGTTATTATTTCCTTAGAATTCTTTTAAACGCTCAGTTTTATTTTTCTCTCTACACATTATTGAGCCCTAGTTCATTCCATTCTATTAATCAATATAGAGGTATTTTCATAATTCTTCTTGCTTCTCTTGCTTTGAATTATCGTTTCTTATTATTGTTCATTATGAAATTCATTGTTAATTCATATTTCTTGCTTTGAATTATCGTTTCTTATTATTGTTCATTATGAAATTCATTGTTAATTCATATTTCATGCTTGTTAATTCAATTATGAGCGAGTAGTTTTATTCCAGGGCTAAGTAAGGGAAGCCATGTTTATACCATGATTGATATGCATTAAAGTTCGTTAATTTATAGATTATGATTGAGTAATTCCAATTGATTTGTTCTTAATCGTTGATTCATGTTATCGACCAATTTCATGGATTAATTATCTAGCTAATAGGAATTAGAATCGAAAGATCGTGTTTTTAGAGGCTTTGTACAATTGGCAATTCTGATTATGTTAGCGACCATACTGCATATGTTGAATTGAAAGTGTTAAGACCCGACCATAGGATTAGCATGTATTTTAATTACTCGGCCTAGTTTATTCGTTGTCGAATTGAATTGTGTTATTGGATTGGTATAAGCATGGTGAACCGAACAGACGCCCTAGACCTTTAATTCATTGATTAATTACGCATTTTTATTATTGTTTTAGTTTTACTAGTTAATACTCAAAATCAACTTTCGTTATTGAAATAGTTCGTATAATTGGGCAAAAACTAATAGAACTTGTCTCCCTGTGGGATCGACCCGTATTTGCTAAGTATCTGCTAACAACAGACACCGTGCACTTGCGGTATCACTTTTTAATTCATCAAGTTTTTGGCGCCGTTGCCGGGGAGACGGCTAGATTCTATTAGTTTTAGTTTGATTATTTGAACTGTTTCCATTGTCTCATTGGAACTCTCAGTTCCAATTGAGGCAAATCTCACTGCGTTTTCTTTCGTTGTTGTATATGCCCAGGTCTGCCAGAACGGGTACCTTGGTTCCTCCCGATCCCGATCTCGGAAATACCCTTCGTCAACTAAAAAAGCAACAGAAAAAGAAGAAGCAGTCAGGGTCCCAAGACTCACATACTCCACCGAGTCACATGATGTCTAAATCCCTGAAATCATATGGGGTTCCTTCCTCGAATAGTGTTCCGACTGGGCTCTCAATGCCAACTATTGATGCAGTCAACTTTGAGATCAATCCCGCTCTAATCTCCATGGTCTCACAAAGTCAATATGGTGGCCATCCATCTAGGGAACCCACCAACCATTTGCAGAGGTTCAACCAACTGTGTGGTACTATCAAGCATCAAGGGGTCACTCAAGACCAATTGAAAGTCATGTTGTTTGGTTTTAGCCTTCGTGATAAGGCTCAGACATGGTTGAATGATGTCAAGGAGACAGAGTGGAGTGCTATTTCACAGGCCTTTCTAGAAGAATTCTTTCCACCCACCAAGACTGCTGAAATAAGGCATAAGGTGACAACATTCACTCAAGAACCTGGTGAATCACTTCGAGAAGCCTGGGATAGATTCAAGGCTTTGCAGCGGTCGTGTCCGCATCACAACATTGAAAAATGGTTCTTGGTTCAGATTTTCTACCATGGTTTGCAAGATGAAACAAAGAACACGGTTGATTCTGCTGCTGGGGGTGTTTTTCTTGACAAAGAAGTGGATGCAGGTTATGATTTTCTTGCCAATTTAGCTGCCAACCATTACAGCACCACCAGATCCACATCTAAGAAGGGAAAATTGGATGTCGATGCTTATGCTCTATTGTCCTCACAAGTGGCAGCCTTGAACCTGAAGATCGATTCTTTGAAGGCTCCTCAGTCTAGTACTCCCCCAATGAGTATCAATGCTATGTCTAGTGTAGCTCCAGTGACAACTTCTTACTGCGAAGTATGTGGCATCCAAGGTCACTTTGGTCATGAGTGCTCTTATAGTTTACAGGATACTACGCAATTGGAGCAAGTGAATGCTTTTCAACAAAGACAACCCAATGACCCATATTCCAATTCATTTAATCCGGGTTGGGGGAATCATCCAAATTTCTCATATCGGGGTAACAATGTTCAGAATCCTCAACCCCAGCAACAATGGTCGCAACCACAGTTCCATCCACCTCAACCACATGTTGCTAGGCCTCCATTTCAACAAGGAGCCTCACATAATGCTCCCCCGGGGTTTAATAGGCCCCCGCATTGAGGATATCAACAACCCCCTCAGAGCAGTGCTACTCCAGAGCCTAACATGGGTGATCTGTATAAGCTCATTGCAAATATGCAGAAGACCGCAGAGATAGCTCAAAAGAACCATGATGAGAGCATCAAAGAGTTGAAGAATCAGAATAGAATGTTGGAGAATCAGGTTGCTCAACTTGCTGACACTCTATCTCAAAGGCAACCGGGTACACTACCAAGGCAACCTACTCCGCCCCAGAACAGAGAAAGTGCCAATGCTATCACTCTTAGAAGTGGCACTAAATATAATGGACCCCCGATGCCCACTGATGATGCAACTCTTGCTAAGGGGAACACAGATGGACTAGGGAAAGCAATTGATGCAGAGCCTCAAGTCCTGGAAGTTGATAATGCTGATGATGTTGGTGCAAATAAGGGGAAAGAGAAGATTTCTGATTCTCTCCCTATTGTGCCTAAGTTACCTTTCCCTCACCGGATGCAGAAAACTAAGGTCGATCAACAACTTGGTAAGTTCTTGGCAATGGTCAAGAATCTTGAGGTAACGGTCCCTTTTACTGATTTAATATCTCAAATTCCTGTTTATGCAAAATTTTTGAAAGAGATGATCACTAAGAAAAGGGATTATGGTGGTGTGGAGAGAGTCGCCCTAACCGAAGAGTGTAGTGCCATATTGCAAAATAAGTCTCCACCCAAACTTAAGGATCCGGGTAGTTTTTCCATCCCCTGTCATGTAGGTGCATTGTTCATTGATAAAGCATTATGTGATTTAGGTGCAAGTGTGTCTGTCATGCCCCTTTCTGTCTGTAATAGGTTGAATATGGGAAAACTAAAATGCACACAAATTACGTTGCAAATGGCAGATCGTTCTATAAAGTATCCCTTGGGTATTTTGGAGGATATTCCTGTCCGGGTGGGAAAATTCTACATTCCTGTTGACTTTGTAGTACTAGATATGGAGGAGGATAGTCAAATCCCCATAATTTTGGGTAGGCCATTTTTATGTACTGCAGGTGCTGTTATTGATGTCAAGTCTGGGTCTCTTACTTTGAGTGTTGGTGATGATACTGTTACTTTTAATCTAACCAATGCTGTGAAGTCTCCTATGCTTGAGAATACTTGTTGCAGGATTGATATTACAGAAGAGATTTCTGTAGACAACATTCCTAGAATGTTGTATGATGACCTATTGCTGGCGACTCTCACCTTGGAAGCCCAGAAAGGAGAAGGAGATTGTGAGATTGATTCCTTGATCTCGGATTTAGATGGGATTGAAGTTGAGAAGGTCGATGGTTTTGAGGTATTGGAAACTGTTTGCTCTATTTCCGAGCCACAGGTAACGAAGGTAGAACTAAAACCATTACCATCTCACCTTAAATATGGATTTCTTGATGATAATGAGGATTTTCCTGTGATCGTTAATGCTGCACTCGACGATAGCCAGCTTTCTAAGCTTCTGACCGTGCTACGTATGCACAAAAAGGCAATCGGGTATAGCATTGACGATCTCAAGGGCATTAGTCCTGACTTTTGTATGCATAGAATTAACTTGGAAGCAGATCACCGCCCTCGCATACAGCCACAACGTCGTTTGAATCTTAATATGCAAGATGTGGTGAGAAAAGAGGTAGTGAAACTACTTGATGCGGGCATCATCTATCCCATTTCAGATTCTAAATGGGTGAGCCCGGTGCAAGTCGTTCCTAAGAAGGGGGGGACAACGGTCGTTAAGAATGATAAGGACGAGCTTATCCCCACTCGTGTTGTCACAGGTTGGCGTATGTGTATAGATTATAGAATGTTGAATACAGCCACCTTGAAGGATCACTTTCCCCTCCCCTTTATTGACCAGATGCTAGAAAGATTAGCAAAACACAACTTTTTCTGTTATTTGGATGGATATTCAGGTTTCTTTCAGATTCCCATTCACCCGGACGACCAGGAGAAGACGACGTTCACCTGTCCATATGCAACTTTTGCATACCGCAGAATGCCATTTGGTTTGTGCAACGCCCCTGCTACATTTCAAAGGTGTATGATGGCCATTTTTTCTGACTTCATCGAGGATATCATGGAGGTATTTATGGATGATTTTAGTGTTTATGGTTCTGACTTTGATGTATGTTTGCATAATCTTTCTAAAGTGCTTAAACGTTGTTCTGAAGTGAATTTGGTATTGAACTGGGAAAAGTGCCACTTTATGGTCAATGAAGGAGTGGTACTTGGTCATCTTATTTCTGAGCGTGGCATCCAAGTTGACCGAGCAAAAATTGAGGTGATCGAGAAACTCCCCCCTCCCGTGAATGTCAAGGGAGTGAGGAGTTTTCTCGGTCATGCGGGTTTCTATCGCCGTTTCATAAAATATTTTTCTAAAATTGCGAAACCCCTCACTCAATTATTGCTCAAGGATGCCACATTTGAGTTCACTGATGCTTGTTTGGAGTCTTTTGACAGGATCAAGAAAGCATTGACAACTGCTCCGATCATTCAGCCTCCGGATTGGGATTTGCCGTTCGAAATTATGTGTGATGCGAGTGATTATGCTGTTGGAGAAGTGCTTGGCCAAAGAAAGAACAAGGTGTTGCATGCCATCTATTATGCAAGCAAAACCTTGGACGGAGCTCAGATGAATTATGCTACTACTGAGAAAGAGCTCCTTGCAGTTGTTTATGCACTTGACAAATTCTGGACGTATCTTGTTGGTTCGAAAGTCATTATACACACTGATCATGCCGCTTTGAAGTATTTGTTGGCCAAGAAAGAGGCCAAACCGAGACTTATTCGATGGATTCTTCTTCTCCAGGAGTTTTATTTGGAGATTCGGGATAAGAAGGGTGCTGAGAATGTTGTTGCAGATCATCTCTCTCGGTTGAAATTTCAATCTAGCACAGACGGGCCTATCAATGATTCTTTTCCTGACGATCATCTATTCTCTGTGTCTACTCAATCCCCATGGTATGCGGACTTTGCGAACTATTGTGTTGGTGGCTCCCATCCTCTGGAGTTGACATATCAACAACGTAAGAGATTCTACCATGATGCTAAGCGGTATTTTTGGGATGATCCACATTTATATCGGAAGTGTGCCGATGGTATGTTTCGTAGGTGTGTAGCGGATTGGGATACCCACGGGGTTCTTAAGCATTGCCACAATTTACCTTCTAGTGGCCATCTTGGTGCTATTCCGACCGCCCATCGAACTCTTCAAAGTGGTTTCTATTGGCCTTCTATATTCAAGGATGCTCGTTTCTTTTGCAATGCATGTGATGAATGTCAACGAACGGGCAACGTTTCGAAAAGGCAAAAGCTACCACATACCGGAATTCTTGAGGTTGAGCCATTTGATGTATGGGGCATTGATTTTATGGGACCGTTCCCTTCTTCATGGGGGAATCGGTACATCTTGGTTGCCGTTGATTATGTTACAAAGTGGGTGGAAGCTATTGCATCGCCAACCAACGACTCTAACGTCGTAAAGAAGCTTTTCAAGAAAATCATCTTTCCGCGCTTTGGAGTCCCAAGGGTCGTGATTAGTGATGGGGGTTCCCATTTTCATCAAAGGACTTTTAAGGCTCTTCTGAAGAAGCACGGAGTTACTCAAAAGGTTGGCATGGCTTATCATCCTCAAACGAGTGGCCAAGTTGAAGTTTCTAATCGACAGATCAAGAGAATTCTCGAAAAAGTGGTCAACAAGTCTCGAAAAGATTGGTCGTTGAAGTTGGATGACACATTGTGGGCATTGCGCACGGCCTACAAGACTCCGTTGGGGACAACTCCGTATAGGTTGGTGTATGGCAAAGCTTGTCATTTACCAGTTGAAATGGAATATCTCTCTACTTGGGCCGTCAAGGAGATCAATATGGATTTAGAAGCGGCCGGTGAAGCGAGACTTCTTCAATTGAATGAGCTAGATGAACTACGGTTTGAAGCTTATGAGAATCATAGGCTCTATAAGGAGCAAACGAAGAAGTTTCATGATAAGATGATTCAAAAACGGGAGTTCAACATCGATGATAAGGTCTTGCTTTATAATTCACGACTACGGCTTTTTCCAGGAAAGCTTAAGTCTAGATGGTCCGGACCTTTTACCATCACCGAAGTCAAGGAACATGGAGCTATTGAGGTTGCTAGTGAAAATGGCACCAAGTTTAAAGTGAACGGTCAACGTTTGAAGCTATACACCGAAGGAGCGTTTATTGGAAAATTGGAGACGATCTATCTCTCCGATCCACCCACCGATGCTTGACTATTGAGGTTTGGAGTCAATCTAATGACTTAAAACGAGCGCTTATCGGGAGGCAACCCGATTTCTAACTCTTTTTCTTTTCAATTTTTTCATTTAATTCTATTTTTAATCTAATTTATTTTATTTATTTGGTTATTTTATTGAAAAAAAGGTATATAAACAACAAAAGAACAAAAATATTTTATTTTTGAGTTCACTTGAATTCATTTATTTATTTATTTATTTATTTTCGTATTTTTATTTTTATTTTATTTTTAGATTAGTTTTTCATTCATCGTAATTTTTAATTTATTTTTGCGTGTTTTAATTTTTACTAACGATTCTAATTTTTTATTTTAGTGGTGCTTGTTTCCTTTTAAAAGATGTGTAGGTGCAAGATCGAGTTAATTTCGAAAATTTTGATGCATCGACAAGCCGCAAGCTCGCGAAACCCAGCGCCTACCCAGCGTGCGCGCTGGCCTATAACCACTCCGATTGAGAGCCACTGCCTTGCCCGCTGACAATCCAGCGTGAGCGCTGGACTTGTCCCATTGCGCGCATCTCTCGCCAACGAGCGAGCACTCGTCACCAGCGAGCGATGTCTTGCGTCATGCCCCTTGCCAATGACCGCGCTGCTCTTCGTCGTGCACCAGCCAGCCCACCTATGCTCGCGCTCAGCGAGCGCTGGCTCGATGCAGCGAGAGAGCTTGCGCAACAAGTCTCGCAGCGCCCAGCGAGGGATCCCTCGTCATCAGCGATCGATCTCGCGCAGCTCCAGCGAGCGATGGGTCGAGCACAGCGATCGGTCTCGCGCAATGCCCATGCCAGCCAGCGATTCTCGCGCAACAACTCTCGCGCACCATCGATCGAGCTCCTCGCGCCCTGCCAGCTCGCAGCACCTGCTCTACATCGTGCGATCCTCGCGCGCAGCAAATCCCCCAGCGAGCGCTGGCTCGATGCCAGCGAGAGAGCTCGCCCACCCCTCGCCCAATGCACGCCCTCATGCCTAGCAAACCCCAGCGAGGGATGCGTCGACAGCAACGAGGGATGCCTCGCCTCACCCTTTCCCTTCAGCCCACAACAGCCCACCCTAGCCCTTTCACTCTCCTTCCACACGCAAACACCCCGCTCCCCCCTCACTCTCACTCACCAATACTCTCCACCACCATCACCCAACATCCCATCACTCACCATCACCTACCAACTACCACCACCACAACACCGCCCGCGACCACCCCCGTTGCCGGCGCCGCCCCAAACCAGCCACCCACCCTCAAAATCCTTCACCTTTTCCCCACCTTAACACCATAAACCCTAGACTTCATCAGTTTGGGGGGTTTTGTTTCTCATGGTTGGAGTTCAAATTGGCTGAATTGTGAACTTCATAAGGGTCAAAGGAGGAGATCTACATCAATTTCATGCTCTATTCATCACCAAATTGGTAGTAAGATTCGAATTGCTCCCTCTATTTTACTCTTTGACATTATTCAAGAATTTCTATGCTTATGGTTAAATTGAATTACATGAATTACTTGATTGTCAATTGAAATTGATTGAGGGACAAATTGCTTCATTGTGGATTCTGGATTTCATTGATTTTATTATTGCTTGGAGTACCGGAGTTTTGATTTACTTGGATTATTGGCATTGTTGATTGCGGTGACACTTATCACAGATTTCATACACCATGACACCACCAAGACGCTCAAATCCTAAGCGTAATGCCACTAAACCAACTGCACCCAAACCTGCCACATTCAAAAAGCCACCCACCCCAAAACCCCCACCACCAAAAGTCACCACACCCATAATACCACCACCACCACCACATCTAAATCCTGAGCTTCGCCAACAATCTTTGCTAGCCGCCTTGCACAAAAGACCGGTCCGTTCTACACTTTTCTACTCCATAGATGCGGCTACCAAATTGGGACTTCATTCTAGTGTTGACGAACTTCTTTCTGGTTCGTCTTGGGAGAAATTTCTTGGTATTACTGAGCTTAATTTTGCAGATTGGACTTATGAATTCCTAGATTCCTTTGAGTTTAAAGGAGAGCCCTCAAAGATGTATTTTAAACTTGGTGGTGTAGCTCGTGAATTGACTGTCGATGAGGTAAATGATATATTTGGATGGGAGAAAGGATGCATAATTGATTCACACGGGTTCAACACCTTCTTGGATGACAAGATAGGTGAGGATGGTACACCTTGTGATCTCTCCCACTTTTGGTTTCGAATAACTGGAAAAAAGGATTGGAATCCCGGCCATAGCAAGTGTGGCTCGATCATCAATCCTTCCCTCAGATTACTCCATCGGGTGATTAAGAGTGTCTTCTACCCTAAAAAGGAGATGAATCAAGTCACCACATCTGACCTCAGACACTTATTGGCTTTCACTATTGAAAGGACCCCGGACCTTCCTACGATTGATTATGGTTCTTTCTTGGTCTCAGCTTTTCATACTGCTCGTAACAGAGATGTTGGAGATATCCATTGTGGCGGTTTTATCACTTGTATTGCCAAGAATTTTGGGTTGTCAACTGAGGGCAAGAAGCCGGTTTCATCGAAAAACTATTTGCTTGATATTAAGGCATTGGGTCGTTTTGGTTGGCTCAAAGAGACAGGAGATCGTTATATTTGGAACGTGAAACGAGGGGGACACCGCCTGGCCGACTCCCCTTATGCCTATCTCCCGTGTTCTCGAGCGGATCTCACTACCTTGGGATGTTTGACATTCTCACCTGACTTTCGACGATCGGGGAGCCGGACGACAGACTCCGCGCGTCCACCCCCCGGACCCTCAGTGAGTCCTCCTGCATCTCCCATTGCTGCTACCCTCGAGGGTCCGGCATCACCTACTCCTATTACTGGCTCTGTACCACTTGAGCACCAGCTGGGAGCCTTTGTTTCGCTTTGCGAAACTTTTCATACTGCTGTCTTTGAGCGTCTCTCTGCTCTTGACGACCAGGTTGCCTCTTTGCGACAAGATGTTTCCACCATTCTTGGACGGCTTCCAGCTCCTGCCCCGACTCTTGCTGAGTGAGTCGTTCCTTTTCTCTTTCCCTTGCATTACTATGTATTGTCGCAGTGGGGTCACTGCATCATTCTAGCTTGGGGGAGGGATATCCTATCCTTTACTGATTTCTTAGTGTACTTTTTATCGCTTTCATAGGAGTTGTACGCTTTGTACCATCCATTATGGGTGGGAGTTTACGTGCAACGAAAAAAATGTACTGCTTTCCTAGTATTATTGATTAGTTTAGTTGTTTTTCTTTACTTGCATTCATACTTCTTTATACCCTGCATAGTGTATTTGACTTTCAAACCATGTTCGGACTTTATTTGACTCTCTGGAGCTTCTCTTGAACTTAGTTATGATTCTGAAATTCAGTCGGTTGTGCTATACATTGATAACTCCTTGGCATTGTGTGAACCAATTGAATGGTATGCGGTAAGATGTTGGTCTCGTGTCAAGAATAGCTAGCCAATTACCTTGTAGGTCACCTTACTATGTGTTTGCGTGATTGATGTGACTTGTTATCGTATGATTTTGGCTTGAGATTCATTAGTAGTTTAGTTGCAACTCACGCATGCCGCGTATGACAGAGGCCATTCTATTAGGAAGCCTTCAGACGAATTTAGAAACATCAGTTCCTGCCTTTCATACCCATGTTGTAGCCTTGTCCGTTTATTCTTTTAACTCCACAAAATTGAGCCCTATTAGCCCCGTTGGTTACTTGTCCCGAGTCTAGCTTGGGGGAGCTTCGGTGTTCGTAATGGTTTCGTTGATGTTGATTGATTGGCACACTAAGCCAATAGTTCGTGGTTCGAGGCTATGTTTGGATTTGTGGTTCGGAAATGGTGTATATTATTGTTGGCACCCAAGCTTGTAACAGTTAGCATTAGATTTATCTATGTACTTTCGATTTCATTCTTTAGTTTCATTTTCAAAAAAAAAAATAGGAAAAAAAAGAGGGGGAAAAAAAAGAAGAAAAAAAAAGGAAAAAGAAGAAAAAAATAGAAAAATCAAAGAAAAATCAAAAATACGTTTTTCGTTTTTGTATATAGTTTGAAGGCAAGGAAAGGGGATTGAACAAGACCATTGACATTATATTATGTTTTTCCCCTTGGTCATATATAACTGGGTTGATTGTTCGGGTTTCATGGTTAGATGGAGTTGGATTTTCGGCATTATCGCGCCGACGCATATAGTTCACATTTGCTCCCCAAGTTGGACCTTACTCTCACTTTTTCCCAAATTATATCCTACCCTTCCTTTTCACCTAGCCCCATTACAAGCTTATTATAAAGACCTCTTGATCGGCATGTTTGTTTTGTGAATGAGCGAAAATTGTTTCTTGCTATTGTCATCTTACCCCGCGTTGCATCATATATTCATATTCTACAAGGTATGCGGCGACGACTAGCTTGATTGAGAACGGTTTGTGGCTAAGCTTGGTTGTTTCAATTGTGGATCATGATGCTTTGTGGTTCTATTTGTATCCGAGCAAAATTTCTGTCTTAATAACTTTGTTTGATTGTTTGCCCGAGAGTTGAGTAGGTTTGTTCAAGTTCAATGAAAGTCATGTGCGTCTCATTTCTCTGTTTTCGGTCTAGTGTTGCTTGGGGACAAACAACAGTTTAGCTTGGGGGAATTTGATGAATCATATTTATATAGGGTATTCTAGGCTCATTTAGGTTGTATTTCTAGGCATTCGTCTCATTTTAGTTGCATTTAGAGTCATAATTGCATAAGTCGTCGTTATTGTACTCTATTACGCTCCGTTTGTGTTTTCTTTGATATTTCAGGTGATTTTACAATCATTTGGGTGCTTTCGGAGTGTTTGGAGGTGGATCGAATGATCACCGGATGGTTTGAGTCGGAGACGAAGTGTTTGATCGGAGAATTGAGCTTTCCGGGGATGATTAACTCGATGTATCGCTTGTGCATAGCCTCGCAAGATCCCTCGTTGGCTCGCAAGATCCCTCGTTGGCTCGCAAGACCTCTCGTTGGCTCGCTACATCTATCGTTGGCTCGCTACATCTATCGTCGTGCCTCATCGCTTCATGGTTGCTTGCTTCACTAGGCCAGCGAGGGATGGCTCGCTAGCTCCCTCGCTGCCTCGCTGCTCGTTGCCTTGGCCTGCTATGCATCTCACTAGGCCAGCGAGGGATGGCTCGCTAGCTCCCTCGCTGCCTCGTTGCTCGTCGCCTTGTCTTGTTGCACTTCACTAGGCCAGCGAGGGATGGCTCGCTAGCTCCCTCGCTGCCTATAGCTTCGTCGCTTAGCTTGCAATTGCTACACACACGCGCATGGCAGCGAGGGATGGCTCGCTAGCTCCCTCGCTGCTCTACTTTCTTGCTAGTCGCTCATCATGATGCCAGCGAGGGATGGTGCGCGAGATCCCTCGCTGCCCATGCCTCGCCATTTATCTTCCCGTGTGCGCGGCTCGTGCTCGGGTTTGGCTGCCACGTCATCACTCCATCGACCAATCATCGACGACTTTTATTTTTTATTTTCATATTTATTTATTTATTTTATTTTAGAAAATAGGAGCATATAAATACTCAAGGGAACTAATTTATTTCCCTCATGTTATTATTTCCTTAGAATTCTTTTAAACGCTCAGTTTTATTTTTCTCTCTACACATTATTGAGCCCTAGTTCATTCCATTCTATTAATCAATATAGAGGTATTTTCATAATTCTTCTTGCTTCTCTTGCTTTGAATGATCGTTTCTTATTATTGTTCATTATGAAATTCATTGTTAATTCATATTTCTTGCTTTGAATTATCGTTTCTTATTATTGTTCATTATGAAATTCATTGTTAATTCATATTTCTTGCTTTGAATTATCGTTTCTTATTATTGTTCATTATGAAATTCATTGTTAATTCATATTTCATGCTTGTTAATTCAATTATGAGCGAGTAGTTTTATTCTAGGGCTAAGTAAGGGAAGCCATGTTTATACCATGATTGATATGCATTAAAGTTCGTTAATTTATAGATTATGATTGAGTAATTCCAATTAATTTGTTCTTAATCGTTGATTCATGTTATCGGCCAATTTCATGGATTAATTATCTAGCTAATAGGAATTAGAATCGAAAGATCGTGTTTTTAGAGGCTTTGTACAATTGGCAATTCTGATTATGTTAGCGACCATACTGCATATGTTGAATTGAAAGTGTTAAGACCCGACCGTAGGATTAGCATGTATTTTAATTACTCGGCCTAGTTTATTTGTTGTCGAATTGAATTGTGTTATTGGATTGGTATAAGCATGGTGAACCGAACAGACGCCCTAGACCTTTAATTCATTGATTAATTACGCATTTTTATTATTGTTTTAGTTTTACTAGTTAATACTCAAAATCAACTTTCGTTATTGAAATAGTTCGTATAATTGGGCAAAAACTAATAGAACTTGTCTCCCTGTGGGATCGACCCGTATTTGCTAAGTATCTGCTAACAACAGACACCGTGCACTTGCGATATCACTTTTTAATTCATCATTTGCGTACTTGTCCTCCTGGTATTTTTGAGGTGGCTCAGCGCACATTCGATGAGGCTCTTCGTTCTTCCTTGGAGCGTATTGTTACTGCTTCGGGGCCTGGCTTTGGTGATTGGCAGTGGCGACTTGCCACCTTACCTTTTTCTTTTGGAGGGCTTGGTGTTTATTCCGCAGGTGATGTTCGTCATTACGCTTTTCTTGCTTCTCGTATGCAGTCTTTTGGTTTGTAGACAAAGCTTCTACGGCATATTGATATCGTTGGTCCTGGTCGAGCATTTGAAGATGCGTTGAGTCTATTCAGTAGAACGGTGGAGTATGACATTCTGAGTAACCCTAATGAGGTCGCTGCCCCTAAACTCATGAAGAAATTGGTAGATATATATTTCACAAACCCCAGCCGGTCTCCATCTCACCAAGCAATCCTTACCCGAACCCGAATAGCTCTTCAATCTCTCTCCTTTTCGGCGAACCCACAAGATACTTTGATTCCTTCACAAGACACGACATGACTTTAGAACTTGGACTTCCCGACACATGATATGATATGCATGCATATGAATGTGACCTAGGCTGACTCTAAGTACCACTCCGAAGATTCGGGATTTTGGATATTGTGCTTGTATTGGGATTTGCAACCCATTGGAAATATTTTAGAGGAATCTCAACCTATTGAAACTTTTATTGGAATTTGTACTTGTATCGGGTGTTACAACCCGTTGGAAATATTTGTAAAGAAGCTCCATTCTTTTGTGGAGGCTACCTTCCTTTGAATAAGAATTTGAAATATTTTAGGGGGATTTCAACCCAAAATAGAACTTGAAATATGTTAGGGGAATTTCAACCCGGC
This sequence comes from Spinacia oleracea, assembly GCF_020520425.1. NCBI lineage: Eukaryota > Viridiplantae > Streptophyta > Magnoliopsida > Caryophyllales > Amaranthaceae > Spinacia > Spinacia oleracea. Next base: position 86,326,140 of record NC_079488.1, on the reverse strand, counting down.
AACAGGACTTGGAATATTTTAGGGGAATTTCAACCCGGCAATAGGACTTGGAATATTTCGGGGGGATTTCAACCCAATATAGAATTCGGAATATTTTAGGGGAATTTCAACCCGGCAATAGGACTTGGAATATTTTGGGGGGATTTCAACCCAAAATAGAATTCAGAATATTTTAGGCGAATTTCTACCCGGTTGGATATGGTAATTTATTCCGGGATTTGCAACCCGTTGGAACTATTTTAGAGGAATTTCAACCCATTGGATTTGTACCTGAAATTCTTTCTAGGGATTTTCAACCCGTTGGAGGAGATTGAATTTTGTATTATTTCAAGGGATTTTCAACCCATTGGTAGCTTTTGGATTTTGTATTATTTCTAGGGAATTTTAAACCAATGGAATTGGACTTGTATTATTTCAAGGGATTTTCAACCCGTTTGGAAATTGAATTTGTATTATTTCAAGGGATTTTCAACCCATTGAAATTGAATCTTGTATTATTTCTAGGGATTTTCAACCCGTTGAAATTGAATCTTGTATTATTTCTAGGGATTTTCAACCCATTGGAATTGTTTTTGAATTAGTATTTGAGAGTAAAGGGAGCAAGGATCTTTGTAACTTTGAGGTTGAATTTGAAGTTTGGATTTGATTTGGAACTTAAATTTGGAATTCGAAAAGGAAAGTTTTTTGTGTAGAAGATGAGACCTTTAAGATTTGAACTTGAAATTTGAAGGTTTTGGAATTTTTGAACTTGAAAACCCAGCATTATGCCGCCATGGGTTTAAGGCATTTTGAAGTTTGAGATTGGAGCTTGAGTTTTTTAAGGGTTTCGAATAAGAATTTGGAATTTGAAAATCCGGCATTACGCCATCATGGATTTGAACATTTGAAACTTAGGATTTTGAACGTAGGACTTGGATTTGAAAGCTTGACTTGAAAATCCGGCATTATGACGCCGTTTGGATTGGATTTTTGAAACTTGGATTTGGAAATTTGACTCGAAAATCCGGCATTTTGACGCCGTTTGGATTGGATTTTTGAAGCTTGGATTTAAAATTTTGACTCGGAAACGCCGTTGGATTGGATTTTTTAATTTGGCATTTGTGCGTGAGGCGTGTTTGGGGGTTTTGAATCAAATGGAGTGGCACTCCTAGAAGACCCTAAATCGGAGATTTTAGATGCATGAGGTTTGAATGATACTCCTTGGGGTTAGGTTTCCTAGTTGGAGGCTAATGGTTTTGGAAAAGATAGAACTCGGGGATAGTCATTCATGCGTGCAAAGACACCCACACAATGCACAAATAGTACGTTGTCACACTAGCATGAATATGAATGCGACATGCAAAGTTCTCAACCTAAGATCGGTCTAAGTTTGTATGATGCCATTGGTCGGCTTAGGAGGTAAAAGGTCCTTGACTGAGAGGAAGATCCCGCAACAAGTTTCACCTCCACCTAAGGGAATGTGTTTGTTGGCAGACGACCTCAATGCAAGATGTTAGGAACATCAAGAAAATGTCAAGGTTCGGTGGGCTCAGAAGTGGTCAAACACTTTGGTCATGAACCATATGGAGAGTGACCACTCCTTTACCCCCGGGGCTAGCCTGAATGTAGAACACATTCGTGGGCGAAGGTAGAAATTCATTTTGCACAAATAGTATTTTCGTAAAGATGCATGAGATGCCTAGAATAACAATTGTATTTGAATTTTGTATTTGAAAAGCCTACCTTTCGGCGTTCATTCTCGGAGTTTGGGAGTGCTCTTTCGAAGTTCAAAATTTGAGCTAAACTCGCATTCGAAATTTGGGAAGAATGGGCGACCGGACACTGGAAGCCACTGCGCTAAGAGCATGCAGTAGCGCCAGACGCAGAACCTGTGCCCAGCTCTACTGCTGGCGCCCAGCGCTTGAGCGTAGCAGTGGCAAATTGCTGATAATTTACTCGTTGTTTGAATTTTAAGTTTAGGACTCCCCAGTTGAGTCGCCAGATTGTAGGGGTTTTTTTTATATTTGAATTGCATTTTCTCCTATAGTGGAATTTTTCGTATTTCGCATAGTTTGTACATTGAATTTTGTATGTAAGTTATAAGAGCTTGATGAATCTTGTTTAAGACTCATCAAAGTCTCTAACTTGTCCAATTTGTCAAGTGTGTGATCAACTAGGTTTGACTTGATCTTTTAAATATCCCACCCCAAAAGGGGAGCCAAATCCTAAGTTCACACAATTGATGTAATTGGATTTGAACGTAGAAAATCAAAGCTCAAAATATAAGAAAGTGCGTAAAATACCCCTACGGCTTTCAAATATTGAACTTCGACGGAGTTGCCACCAAACATTTAAGGGTACCGTTTAGAAGGACCAAAGTTGAATCTTTTGGAAAAGGCATATGAATCTTGAAACCCACCGTGTGGATTCGGGTACGGGAACGAACCACTTATTTTGGTAGGCTTTAGAAACACATTCAAACACAAGACAAGGATTGTTTTGCGTAATCCTAATCATGGCACTAGGTTGGTTGAATCATGAATTTAAAACATTGAAATTGCTACTTGTACGTGGTCACTTTGCTTTAAAGTTAATTCAAGGAACCTAAGGCCGGTTTGTCCAAAAATTATCTTTGTAAAACGTGATGTAACCTTTTGTATATTATTGTATTTAGCATGTTAGGTGATGAAATAAATAAACACGTAAAGCATCATCATAAATAGAAGAGGAATTATTGAAATGCGTACAAAACCACATCGCCTTGAAAAGACGAGTAAAGAGTGCGATATTGAAAGTGCGATATTGAAAATGCGGTATTGAAATTCAGTATTGAAAATGCGGCATCGAAATTGCGGTATTGAAATTGCGATATTGAAATTGTACTATTGTATTAATATTTGAGATCCGAACGCCAAGAAACTTCTTAACAATAAGTGTGCCCGACACGGATTCAATTCTCTAGAAAATCTTAACTTTAGATGCGTTGCTCATCTTGAAGCATCATTGATTTTGGGAAATTTTGGTATTTACTACCTTTAAAATACACCACTTTTGTATTTACTACCTTATGAAATTTTTATTTTAAATTACTACCTTAAACTTCCAGATTTTTTTTATTTACTACCACTTTACAATTTTCTCATTTTAAAATTAAGATATCTCCTTCGTTTCTTAATCGTTTAAAGTGATTCGAAGTTCATTATTTTCCTTTTTCTATAGGGATTTCATTGAGAACGTCATTTCAAAAAACATCGTTTGATAATTCATAACTATTTTAAAATTTTAAAAATAATATTTAATTTGTTTAAACTTTTACGAAATGTTAAAAGGTAAGATCCCTATAGAATCCTTACATATAAATGAGAAGAATGAGCTTTGAATCACTTAAAATGATTAAGAAACGAAAGAGATATCTCAATTTTAAAATAAGAAAATTGTAAAATGGTAGTGACTACAAATAAAATGGAACTTTAAGGTAGTAATTTAAAATAAAATTTTCATAAGGTAGTAAATACAAAAGTGGTGTATTTTTAAGGTAGTAAATACCAAAAAATCCTTGATTTTGAATATAATTTGAAATGAAACTTGAACTTGAATATAGAACTTGAATATTGAAATTAGGAGGTTCGATACTTAAAGATTAGACCTTTCCATGTTAAAAGGCCTGACCTTTAATATGCTCCATAACTTGAAATTGATTCTAGTTTAAAGAGAAGTTGATCTCATTTAAATATCATTGAATAATGAATGTAGAACTTGAACATTGAACATAGAAATTGGAACGTTCATGTGTTCTAGTTTGGAAAAGGGTTTGCACTTTCCCAAACATCCTTGAACTTGTATAAAGTTGAGATTTTTTGAAGATTTGATGATGATTGTTGTAAGGAATAATTTCAAGAATGAAAGCTGCAACTTACTAATCATGTTTTTTGAAAACAAAGCATAAATATTGAAACTTGTAAAGGGAGTTTGGAAGATCATTTAAGGGGGGGGGGGGTCAAGTATGAAATCCCCTAAAATATTACTCTTTTTTTGACATTTCCTAGTTCAAGTGAGTATGAACATCACAAGAACATCATAGGATTAGTAAACTTGAAATAAGAAAGGTAGAAAGTTGGATTAAATCATGGTAGTTTTTATTGGGGATTCGGTTTTCCTTATTAGGTTTAGTCTAATTTTCCGATCGGTACTCTCAATTGCTTTGATATTTTAGAAAATTGTAGGATATTTGAAAGTTTGAAGATTGAAATTTGTGTATGAGTTTTGAGAGGAAAAATGCGTATTACGGCGTTGTATTGAATAATTCCCCCCGTCATTAGGATGAAAATGAAGGGCTTAAATAGGAGATTAGTCGGCTAAACGCCAAGCCACGTCAGGGCCAAGCGCAAGAGCAGCGCCAGGCGCTACTGGCGTGTCCCAGATGCCGCCAAACAAGGACGATGACGCCGTCCTTTTTTTTGTACCGTGGCTTTGTACTTTGTACCAACTTTGTAGAGTAGCATTTGCTTGGTGGTTAAGGCAATTTTGTGACTAAAAACACACCTTTTGCATCAGTGTTTCGTATTTTGGACTTGGTTTTACGGGACGAGGCCCGACATGCTCGGTTTTGTGGGTCGACGCCCGATTGTGGATTGCTTAATGGCATTTCGACTGGAAACGGCCTTGTAAAACCAATGGAGAGTTGCATTGGGCGAGAGTGTGTTTGGATTTTGAATTTGATTTTTGGAAATTGAATTTTGTACCAAGATCCGAAAAGGGAACGAGCTCGGTATTTGGACTTTGGATTTTGGATTTTTGAATATATCTTAGCAATTGGGACTTCTGCACGGAGTTGCACCAACCACCTAGCAAGGGTAATGGTTTCGTCATTATCCCATTAGGGGAGACACGAATTAGGTGTCTGCAATATCCAAAAATATGTACATGGTCTAAACAATGTCTCTCGGCCACCAAGTTCCCTCATAATCCCGGAGGTCGGACATCACCCCACAAACGAGATCATCTTCAGTATCCGGATCAGATCCACCCGAACTCTCGCCCGACATTGCCTGAGATCCGCTAAACGGATCATTGCTCTTGAACTAGGAGAAAGAGGATGGCCCCCAACTCTGAGACCTCCCACCTGTCCACATCAGCGGAGACAACAGTTTCCTGGGCATCCATCCCGTACTTAAAGGTTGCTGAATGGTGGCCCGTCCCAACCGGGCTGAGAAGCAGAGAACGGCGGTGGCTTCCAACTTGGCCGAGGTGCCTGGAACAGGGGGTGCCAACCGGTCTGAGGCATCTGAACTTTCGTCTGACCCGATAGGCTCTTTTGGGGATCAACCCTCTGCCGCGGAGGCCTCTGGCTCGTCCCCACGCCAGACCCCCGTGGCCTAGCATGTGGCCTGGAAGCACCACGACCACCCTCGAAGGAATCTCTACCCCTAAGAGGAGTTCGTGTTGGCTCCTAAGGTGGAGGTTGCCTCGCTCCGGTCTGTAACATATAAACAGCAAGTCAACATACATACAAATACAGGAAGCTAAAACCAAGGTTGAGGGACACTACCTGAGTCGAACTCGGGTTACGACCCGAGAAGGTCGTCCGAGTCTTGACCAACAAGACCTTTAGCCGGTTGATCACCTTCACCATCCCATTAGCCATGCTAACAGGCATCTGAAGAAACACAAAAAATTGTAAGTAGAAAATGTATACAAAAATGAATCAGATACAACTACAGACACAAGGACCATACCGAACGAGCACCCTCAGGGATCAAAGGGTGAAAACCCTCTCCCACCGAGACATGAGGCACCACCGCCGTCATCTCGGAGCCACCTTGAGAAGTGTAGGAGACGTTGCACTCAGGCGGCACCCAGCCGTCATGTGTATTCTTCTCGACCTATACACTAAATCAAGTTAACACGACTAAAAGAAGGATGTGCACACAAATAAAAGAAAAAACATACACATACCTGAACCACCGGAGGAAGCAAAATCTGGTCACGCACAAAATTTGCGTAGCTGGCATCAGCAATCACCAGACGATTGACCGACACACCTCACTGTATATTCGCACGAAGACCTATCGGAATGTCTATCGTGCACATCATACTAGCCGGAGGTGCCTGAGGCACCCAAAAGAAACCGGATGTCTACCTAAACACCCGCTCTCCGAGATACCACGTCGGACACCTAGGACTTCAGAATAATATACGACACCGGCTCAGACCCCCACTCTCCTCTAAATCCGCTATGGCACCCAGCTGGGCCCATGGAGACCAAACCACCTCTTTGCACACAAGAAAGACAAAACAAACAGTTAGAATCTCGCATAAAACGAGACAATATAAAATAAGAAAATCATATACTTTTCAGATCAGGACACACGACGTACCCCAAACATCTCCCGCAACTTCAACGGGTTAGGCCACCTCTTCAATTTCCCTGCAACACCCCAACATATAGCTATCGGGTAGCCTCAATGCCTCTTCCCCGCCCGAGGAGAGAAAGAAAAGGCAGATGCTCAAAAGCCCACAACTGCAAAACACGCAAAAATAAGTAAAGTTGGAATAAACAATGTACGAATTTTCACTCCTAAAAGTGGAGAGGCACATACCTCAATAAGTCGTGGTATAGCACACAAAGAAATAGGAGTCAACCTCCTATCCGGACCGTCTAGAACTCTCACAGCCCTGCTCATATGGTTGATCAAGTTCACATAAGGTGGCTCACCCAAGCAGAACGAACCGATCTCCGAGAGATCCTGCACCAACGGGACCAACCAAGGGTTAACCTTCTTAGATCGGTTATGTTGTTCGAATGGAACATTACAAGAGGGGGGTAATTGTAATATGGAGCTTGCTAGCCAATTTTGTGGAATTATAAAGGAACTTAAAGCAAGTAAAGAAACAATGCAAGACATTTTTTACAAGGAAACTTTATAGGCCCAACTAGAAAGAAAACATCCAGTAGGGATTTGAACTTAAACTCTTTTCACTATATGTCAACTCAGTTACAATCCTATAAGAAACGCGAGCATTACTTGGATTCCTCTACATACTCAAGTCCCCGACAATTGTTCCCTCAAACAACTACGCTCTCACTGACTTCCCTAGAAGTCTATCTTGACTCTTTGGCTTCACTCTAAGCCTCCCTGTTTCTCTCTTATAGACTGCACTCAAAGCCTACCCAAATACAACAGGAACTCACTGAAGTTCCTAATCAAAACTTGATACAAGAATTCACTCAAATCCTTGACTAATTCCCTACTACAAGAGTTCACTCAACCTTGACCAACTCTCAAAATATAGACAAATTGATAATTGATTAGTATCCCTCTAGTATGTAGCACATGAAAGAACAATGAGGAACATGGCACTCGTAAGAACTGACTAAAAAACGTGGAATGAAAAATGTTTTGTTACACAGCCAACCCTTATGGAATGACATAAGTCATACACTTTAGAATGAAGATATAATCCTCTATTTATAGCATGCACAAGACTTAACCATAATTCCACTTATTCCTCCACTAACAGTGAATTTCCTAACTTTTAGGCACTTACCATGATCAGTTAGTTGGGGAGAAACTAAGGGAGAAAGCAGTCAAAGTCTTAGGCACAACTTATACCACGTTTACAGTAAACACAGTCAAAGTAAAAATAGGAAACAAAAAGAAAATAAATACTTGGAGAAAGAGCAACCTTTTATCAAAATATAATCCAAGAGATATTTTTCCAAAACTCACTTTTTATTTATTTTCTTATGCAAAAATATGTTACTAAAAACCTCTTCCTAACTGTGACATAAATACATGAGTTCTCGTTCGTACAGGAACTTGCGTCTACAAGTTCCAACACTCACAAACTCATTATACATATTTTAAATTTTGACTCTTTATTTTCCAAAAGTAAGTAATATAAAAATAAATAAAAGATATAATTAAAATCAGAAACTAAGTTGTTGATTTAATTAAAAACTTATCTTTTATTTAAAACTAAATCTTATCCTAAAATAACTAGTGCATATTATCTAAAACACTTAACCAAGTAGAGATTTATTAAGAAACAAAACTCTAAATAAATCCTTACATACTATAATAATAATATGCAACATATTCACTGACTCTTAGATGCTTTTGACTCTAAATTCCACAAGTTATTTTTGACACCTTGTTCCATTACCTTCCACGTTTCCACATACTTACATGAATCCTAGAAAACAAACCCATATTTCTTGTCTTCATGTTCCATACTGCTCTGCATGTTGATTGTTCCGCCTCTGTAACATCTCGTTGTTGTTCCCACTCATGAACTCGTTAATGTTCCCTTAAGGAACTTCTTTGTGCCCCAGCTTGTCTGGAATTCCTCCTTAAATTAGGAACTGTTGTGCAGTTCCAGCTCAGGAAGTTTATGCTTCTTTACTATAAGAATCTCAGAATCATCAACATCCAGTAAACTCTATTATTGATGACTTGGGAACAACCATTTATTAGTGATCCTTGAACACATACAACTTGAAAACCACGTTAGTTGATTACTTTAGTTTGTCATCATCTAAACCATATTGGCTCAGCAGGTTCGACGAAATAGTCAAACTCAAGAACAACTAGTAGAATATGTGGGCATGCAGAATCGCTGAAGCATCATCAGCAGGGTCGTGGTCCTCCTCCAAGACCGCCACCAACAAGGAATAAGGCATCCCTTTCCCCTTGTAGCGCTTCACCTCGGCAGCCAACTCCACGCCTATGCAAGCCGCAACCACCTCCTCTTTCGGTATCTTAGTCTCCCTGGGAAGGAAGATCGAGGTCACGGTAAAAGATTTACCTGTAAGGGCAGTGTAATCCTCAGGAGTGATAATGATCTCACCCCAAGGGAAATGGAAAATATTGGTGATATTCCACCACCACTCCATAATCGATCGCAGAAACCGCTTGGACGCGTTAGGGCGCACCAGCTCCCTAATAGTAAGCACAGTCTGATAGAGGGGAAAAGCTTGTACTACCTCCAGCGTCCCCGGATCTAGCGCCTTGAAACGATCCGCAAACACGGACCCACCAAAAGGCCGGCAAGCAGTGTCTAAAAGAGCCACACCGGTCCGAAAACGAGACACCACATGGTGCTCCATATCATAGTTCAGGTAATCTACATCGAACTCAAGAGGACCCAGGCAAGCAGGCTCATCCTCAGGATCCCGCCCTCGCTTGCCAGTAGCTGGCGCCCGTGAAGTAGAAGGACGCGAAGTGGATGGCCTAGAAGGAGACTCTCGCGATGCACGTGTAGTCCATTTCGCACACGCAGTCTGGTTAGAACGCGCACCGGTGCACTCGCGCCTCAAAGGACGCAGGGTGTGCACCCGAGGATGTATCACATAATCTGAAAAATCCTCCTCTTCCTTAGGAGTGGTCGAATGTCCATCCCACATGCTATTTTTGCACCAAAACTATAAGGAATAGTACATACTATTTCTAAATTTCAAGTATTTAAATTCACAACAAGTTTATCTTACTTGGTGGAGTCGAACAATTTTGTTCCCTAAGTATGAACATGCTACTAAGTTCAAATTGGTAGTAAACCTGTACATGCAAAAATTGAGCAAAACAACTCCAAATCGAAAACTCATGCATTTTCTATCACGCATAGACTATAAATACCGCAAGAAACAAGATAAGAACACCTACATTATTGCATCCAAACATCAATTCCTAGGCACACTTGGGGGCTAATTTTGAGCAAGATTAAAAGTACCCAAAATCAACATACTTGCAGAAATTAACATGCCATAACACTTATACATGTTACAAACATCACATGCAAGCAATCAATTTCAAGAAACTGGGCCAAAATCGAAAAGCCTCAAATCAATTTGAGCATAAACTTCTATATGAATTTTACTCAAAATTAAACAAAAACTCAAGCGAAATCTGAAATTACTTACATATTAGTGATCTAGGATGACTTGGTAACGAATTTGGTAAAGAAATTGACAAAATCCTAGCAAAACAAGCATCAAGAGTTGAGAGAAAATCGAAAAAATTATGAAGAAGAACAGCAGCAATGGCGAAACTGTTCTGGAAATGCGATTTACTTTTGGCGCTCCGCATGCACGCGCTGGAAATTTCTAGCGCACGAAGATTCCACGGACAAAACTGTCAGGCCAACTCACCCTTCGTACTCTGCAAATAACCGTTAACTCTTACTCAATTTCCTTCCTGCAGGAAAGAGTAGCGGTTTTTCAAATTCTTATTTTCTAAAAATAATGATTTATTTCATTAGTCCAATTATAGGGGACGATATTTCAGGATATAACCATGACCCACTCAGGTGACGACTTTCAAACATTTTTACGTATTAGTTTTTTATTTTCAAAAATAGAAAAGTGTTAAGTTTAAAATCCTGAATTACATTTCTTTTCCAAAACAACTTTAAGTTCCGTTTCCATAAACAAAAATCATCAGTTTTCCCGTTTCCGACCCCTTTCGAGGTTTATTTGTTCCTCTAATAAAACGTCATTACTCCGAACTCTGATTGTCTTTCGAGGTTTATTCGTTCCTCATTAATAAAACGTCGTTACTCCGAATTCTGATTCTCGTTTGAGGTTTATTCATTCCTCATTAATAAAATGTCATTACTCTGATTTTCGTCCCCGTTTTGAGGTTTATTCATTACCCTTTAATAAAGTTTCAGTACCTTATTTAAAATTAAATCAAGTTTCTGTTTTCGAAAAATTCCATTCACCATCTGAACATCTTCAATGACTCTGCGAGGAGGTAAAGTTCAGGTTAACAGATTTCCAATGACTCGTGAGGAAAACTGTTGACATTCCTAGTGATGACCCTTAAGTCAAATGTTATCACTTGGGGGCTCGTGAGACCCTCGCATAAAATTAGTCCATGCCAGACTGAATTCCTGGACGCACTTCGTCTACCAATACTTTGATCATCGTCTTAATCAGACTCCATCAAAGTGGGGGCTAATTGTAGACGCCTGCATTTGACCCCTTGTCCCGTAGCGGGAGGTTCGATGATGAAACCAAACACTACTTGTCAACACTTACCTAAGTACACAACGAATGACCTGTGACTGCTGACGTGATCCCGGAATCCGTATTTCCATTTTTAGCAAATGCCATTATAGTAACTGATATACTTACCAACTACCAGATATAACAATCATACAATATTCAAAGAGATTGCATTGCACTACAATTATTCCTTGAAAAAGATAAGAGTTGCACTCCAACTAATATCGTAGAAAAGATAAAATCATGAAAGATATAGAATCCGTAACAAACTGGAAGAATCTAGAAAAACCCGCGAATAGAATTTACCAGCGCTGGACTTTTCCAGCGGGTGGCACCACGCGCCGCTATTTTCTAGCGCACAAACCCCATTGCCACTTTATTCAGGTGCTACAGTTTGTTTCTCACCCAATCACGGCACAAATAGAATTCCAGAACGAGCTGTCACTGACTCAACAACTGACACATCTGAAGCTTCCAGACAAGCGCTATTTATTTCCTGCACTAGTTTGGCTAGCGCTAAAAATATTTGGCGCTGCTGTTTCAGTTTTATGAAAACTCAATCTCTTCAAACGTCTATCTTATTTCGACCGGTTACAATATAAATACAACCCTCTAAATTCCAGAAGGAGGTACCAATTATTAGCCAAATATCCCCTTAAGCTTGAGGATTAACCGAAGCTTTTAACCCATTTCCGTACTCGTAATAGCTATGCCGTATTAACTCTTGTTAAGCAGAACTTTATCGGCATAAACACTAAAAACATCTCATTTAATACCGAAATTATAATCTATTCTCTAGCCTAAACTGAAGAATCTAAGGGGATACTCTAGAGGAATTGTACCAGGCATTGGGAACAATCAGTCAGTTACCAAGAAGTTCGAAGCACAAACGGAAATGCATAAAGACAAGTGGTTAGTGTACCTGAGAATCGTAATATAGCCTAAGATATGTTGTAAACTGTAAATCTATATTTTGTATTGCTTTTATCACCATATAAATCTGTTCACATAATCTTCTATATTGATCACGCCTAATAATTAAGATATTCCTAGACAAATCTGATTTTTGTTAAGCTCCTTAAATCAACCTAAATCACCTTTTGACGCCATATGTGCATTAAAATCAACTCATTAGTAATGTAGTCTAACGCACGTCCTTTTCGTCGTCGCATTGAACTATATAGTAAGGACCGCCACGTGGACTAATGATGGACACTCCCGTATTTGTATCGAACCCTCAATCCCTACTCTGCGGATATACATTGAGCGATCTCCACATCAGGGATCACACGTGAACCTAGGTTGTTTTGGTCAATTACGTTCGCATGGGCTTTGGCTTTACTTGCCTATCACATGCAATAACCGGGTTTTGTCAGTTTTTCTCAATGTCGTTAAATACTGAATGACGACTCCACGATCTAGTAAAAAGAGTTTAATGCGCACAGTTAATCTTGTTTTACTTAATATGATTACCATATCCACGAGGACAATCGATTCAAGTCATTTCTTAGGAAACGAGCCTCGTCGTTTTTCGACCCCCTCACACACGAGCTTACATGTAGTTATATTTAGTAATTGACGGAAATCTCTCAGGATAAATTCCTTCAATTATAACCGACATATAGCTTACTTAGTTTAGAAGATAAACATTCCAATCTAGCTTACAAGTTCAGTTTACAAGTGTTCACTCTAACGCGTAACCGCGGAACACCAGTCTTTGAGGTAGCTACAACTAGAAGCAACTACTTACACCTCAAACCGTCACACTAAAAACGATAACCTTCACGCAAACAAACATCCTACAATTACATACATCCATCTCCTAAACTTAAAAGACAAATACCACAAAATACGTTTTTTCTTTTGCGTTTTCTCCTCCACTAATCAAAGCATAAAAACACATCACAAAATTCTAAATATTTCTTTCCACGTGTCGTTTACTTGAAGCCTTAAGGTTTGCTATACTTACACATCATAAACCCTTAATAAAGGTCACAAAAAGCTTTATTAAATACGGAGTAGTACCAAGTATTATACGAATAAGATTAGGCACCTGTCCATAACACAAAACTCGCTGGTTGGCCTTGTCAATCTTATCTGTTCTCTTATTCACCCTGCATCTCCACTACACACCATCACTACTCACCAACACAGTGTATCTAAGTTTTCTATATTTTTGTACTTTTATCTACCAATTACTGACAGACACTTGTTAGCTTTTGGGTTTTGTAGTACTTATCATTTTATTGATCTCAATATAAAATTTGTCTCATCTAATTTTAAAAATTAATTACAGAAATTGTTGTTAGAAAAGGTAGAACCATAAATATTACTCTATCCGTTTTTAAATCTGTGTCACTTATGAAGGTTAGCGCGGTAATTAATAAAAATATAAAGTGTGTAAGAAAAATAATGATTGAGGGTGTTTTTTTGGAGAAAAATCAAGTAGATAATTGTTTATTGATAAAACACAAATAAAAATGGATGTGTAGAATGTTTAAGAAAAATAATATTACGAATGGAGTATCTGAAATAGTAAAAGGCCGGTGTTTCCTAATATTTCATTCCTTGAAAGCCTGTGAATACTAGAACCAGCATCACATCATTTGCATAGATATTTTTTTTGGTGTGAATGAGCCGTAAGGGCAATTATAAATTACAAATGGGGGCGGGCGATTCGAACCTGAGACCTATTGTACATAGGCCCTCAATCTTAATCACTAGGCCAAGACATCATTGGTTACATCATTTGCATAGATTCATATACTTGTCATGATCAAAGTCCTTATAATACGGTTAAATCACCGTCATTATGATTTTAAAATAGCTTTACTAATATGGCATTTCTTAATTAAATTTATTGGCGTAGAAGATAACAACTTCCTAATAATATGGTTAGATTAAAATGATGAAGCGCGCTTCCAATAATATGGTTAAATTGCCATCATTTTGAATAATTTTACAGTGGTTAAGAGATCTTTATGAGACTTAAACAATGTGACTACTCCGTATTAATATATTATTGACCGAGAAAATAGCTTGGTTTAGCAATATGTTGTTGTATATGGTAATCACATAGCCTATAGATAATACTGGAAGTAGTCAATTGGGTAATTAATAAAAACACGATTCTTTGAATGTTAATTGTCGTCCACCATTGCCATTTGCCCAAAATATAAAAGCAGAAACATTCACATCTATCCACATTGCATTCACATTAAGCACACACATACAGACTGGACTTTGAAGGTGAAGTGTGATTCATTACTTAACTATTAATTAATTACATTAACACCACCATTTTATTTGGATTTATATTCTGACTTTCTTAACACGTATGTAACGGTGTAACCATGACCTCACTTGCTGTTTTGACGTATTCTTCTGGAACACCTTTCCTTTCAGTTGGCTACACTAATTACACTCCTTTATTTCTTTGCTTAACTCATATAAAAAATACGTGGTACAATTTTAGCTTAGCTTTTATCAATTCATTCCTAATATTATCACATATTTTAATACACTATTTTCATTTTCACTACTCGTATGTTTATTTACTTTAAGAACCTTTTTCAATAATAAGCAGTCAAAAATAATATTATGACTACTGGCTAAAATATACTACCTCCGTTTCAAAAAGATCTTTACACGTACTTACTATTTTCACGGATTCCGGTGCAATGTTTGGCCATTAATATATCCAATTCTCTATGGAAAATATTTATAAAAATTTGATATTTATAAAATACATTTTGAGACGAATCTAACAAGATATATCATGATAATTTTTGATAGATATTATAGTGAGAATTTATGGTCAAAGTTTTGATTTTAGGACACATTTTTCAAAGCGTAAAGAACTTTATGAAACGGAAGTAGTAATTAGATTACTTTTCGATTCTTTCTTCGTGATTTTTTTTTGTAAAAACAGAACGAATAACATGACACTACTTTTTTTTTTTAAAAAAAAAAAAATTGAAGGTAAGACAAAGTGTTCAATCGGATTGAGATTCTGCACGGCTCAACCAGGTAATGTTAACGAGTTAAACACTTTGAGAGCGGACGTATAGTAAGGGAAATTCTAACTTAACGTGTCTCTTATGAGAAATTGATTCCTAAATTTTTGATTGGAAGGTAAAATCTTTTCCATTAGGTGAATGCATTGTATTGTATAAAATTAAACTTGGAACTTTGTTAAGACACGTGGCATGCTAATACTTTCTATCACCTTCTAAAATTAATAAATAAAGTTAGAAGTAGTTTAAAAGGCATGAGGTGTCACTTGGCGATTGGCAGGAGATACAAGCAGTTAGTTAAGAAATGGAGAAAAAATGGAAATATAGAAAAAAATGTTGGGCCACAGAAATTGAATGAATGAATAAAATTTAGAAAGATGAGAAAGTAAAGGTTAGCTAGCTAATTAGCTAAGTGTGTTTAAGTTGCTAACTAGTTAAAACCATGCCAAACATGTGCACGTTAAGTTATATTAACACATCATCACCCTATTAAGTGATCATATCACATGGACAACTAATGAAACTAAGGCGGTTACCTTCTGTTACTCAATTCCAGCCCATATACATAATGCATCCATCCTCCATTATTAATCCTAATTATTTTTAGCAGTCTTTTAATACAAATAGTATAGAGCTTAACTTGTCTGCATTTTCCCCCTTTGCGCTCACTCACTCACTGTGTCCGTCTACGTGTACTCCAACAAAAATGACATATTGCTTTTGATCATACAAAAAAAAAAAATCATATTAATTAAATTACTACGAAGCTAGTATAATTTTTATTAATATCTCACCCAATAATAATTTTGTATGGTAACAATAATAATTACAATCATCATGACAAGAATCAAGATCTCTCTATTTACAGAAATACACTAAAAAAAAAAAAAAAAAGTTGGTTTACGATGGAGTAATAAATAATTAATCAATGAAGACTAAAAGGGCGAGGCTTCTTCGACGGGTGTGGGCTTTCGACCTCTTGATCAAAGCAAGCGTGTTTGAAGATGACTCCGTCAAAGTCAACGGTCAAGTTATCAGGAAACGCCGGCAAGTTCAAGTCGAATTCGATCCGACTGTGTGTGACGGTGGAAGTAGCGGCGGCACCATCAGATGCGGTGGCGGCGGAAATACTTTTGTTGTTAATCCCACCTTCGTAGTGGCAGCGTTTGTGACCGCCTAATGCCTGACCACTAGGAAAAGACTTGTTACAAATAGTGCACACGTGTGTTTTGGCAGCGCCGGTAGAGGTGGATGAAGATGACGTGGCGGTGGTATTCACGGCGGTTTTCAAACCATCAACGACGACAGCCGGTTTCCTATGGCTCGCCTTGTGACCACCTAGAGCTTGGTAAGAGAGAAACTCCTTTTCACACACCCCGCACTTGTAGGTAACCCGTTGTTGTTGTGGTTGTGGTTTAATTTTGACATTAGTAGCGCCACGAGCGAGCATGACAAGGCAGAGGGCGAGGTACTCCTCCTCTGAAGGCGAGGCTGATTCCTCCTCAATACGAGGCCGTTTGGAGCGTTTCTTCTTGGTGAGGAGGAGATTCTCGTCGGGGTTCAACGGTGGCGTGGACGAATTGAGTGCCTCAAGAGCCATATATATCTTGGTAACGTCTGCTAGTTGGTATTGGCTAAGGAAGTGAAAGAGAAGAGTGAGAGAAAATGTGTTGTGTTGTGTTGTATTGTATTGTTTTGGTTAATCTTGTGGTGGAGAAGTTGGAAAAGGGAAGGGAGGAGTATATATAAGGAGGAAAGCGAAAGAGTTGGTATATAAGAGAAGTGAAGTCGGTCAACTAAGAGAGTAGTAGAGGAGTGGGGAAAGAGATGTGGTGGCTAGATCACCCTTTTTTTGGACTTTTTCTCAGGTCAAATATCCACTAATTACTATTAGTATTACTATTACACACTTTTTTATGATTTTTATTCTTCTTATTTTCTCACTCCAAATATATCATCCTTTTAGATTTTTTAATTCAATATCTCATTTACTTTCTTTTAATATCTGATTTACTTACGTATGTGCAACCTTTGATTTTATACCATATATGCTTTTCAATATCAATATCTTGGATTTACACTTATGAAATACGATAGTAAATTATTTATTATTCAGATATTTGGTACGAGTATCTTTTTTATTAATTAATTATAATTATTAAATTATTATTAAGGGTTAATATTATGTTATTAGTAGACTAATTAGCACTGATATGGGTTAAGGTAGCATAAATATCAATTGTTAGAAATGTAGGCAGTATTTGACAACTTCTAACAACCTAGGTTATACCACTACTCAATTCTGGTAAAATCTTGATATATCTATAGACCATAATTACGTGTGGTTAGCTAGGACAACGCTACAATGTTTTAGGATAGAATTAAACTACCTATTAAATTTATACTACCTCCGTTTCTGAAAGTTCTTTACGCTTTGGAAAATGTACCCAAAGTAAAAACTTTTACCGTAAATTCTCATTGTTATATACATCAAAATGTTACAGGTAAGATCTTGGTATGTATTTTCAGAATATCAAATTTTTATAATTTTTTCACATACGAAATTGGATATATTAGTAGTTAAATATTACATTGGAGTTCGTGCAAATAGTAACTGTAAAGATCTTTTTGAAATGGAGGAAGTACTATATATTAAAAGATGTTTCTAAAATAGTTTACATGACAAGTGACACTCTGTTTATTAGTCATTCGCTCTATGTGGTTTTCACATACATGAAAAAAAAAAACGTGAAATATGGTTTGCATAAGGTTTGAACCCCAAACCTTGTGTTTTAACAATAAAACCATTACCACTAAGGGTGCGTTCTATTCAACTTATTTGACCTGAACCTATCTGAACTTATTAAGTATTAGAACTTAATAATAATAATAATAATAATAATAATAATAATAATAATAATAATAATAATAATAATAATAATAATAATAATAAGGATAATAAGGATAATTTTTTTTTACCACCTAAAAAAATCGAAAGATTGTTTTTTACCATCTGAAAAATGGAAAAATAAATGAAAACGTTATGTAAGGGCCAGAATAATGGTAATACATCTTATGTGTTCTATTCTTCTACGATTTCATGCATTTAACTCTCTTATCTTCCCCAACTTCTGTTCCATGAATTTACATAATCTATCACCATCATTAATTTACAAAATTTAATGGGAGTAAAGAGAGAAGGGAAAAAAGAGTTAAATAATATCACACATGGAGTGTAAAAAATTGGAGGAATATTGAATTAGGTAGCCATACATAAAGGTTTCATTTATTTTTTCGCTTTCAGGTGGTAAAAAGAACAAGCTTTATTTTGTTTTTTAATGGTAAAATACAAGTTTTAATTTTTTAGGTGGTAAAAATAATTTTTCGATTTTTATAGGTGGTCAAAAAAATTATCCTTTATTGATAAAAAAATAAAAAATAAAAAATAATAAACAATAAAAAATAAACAAAAAATTAATAATATAAAATATAAAAAATAATAAAAAGTAAACAATAAATAATAAATAATAAATAATACTAACAATAAATAATAAATTAATATTAAAATAAATAATAACAATAAAAAATACGGAGTAAACAATAATTAATAATAGTAATAATAATTAACAATACTAATAAATAAAAAATTAATATAATATACTATTATTATTATTATTATTATTTTATTATTATTGTTATTATAATTATTATTATAAGGAAGCGATTACACAAAGTTGGATGGGAGCCTAGCCACTAATTGGGCTCCGACACCCTTATTCAAAGTAAAACACAAACGATGAAAAAGAAAAGAACGAATGTTAGCAGCAGCCGTGTTACTCTGAGCAACCCATGAGACCATAGACATGAACTCGAGGGCATCACTCCCTAGTTCTCCAAAGGTGGAGAAAGCAAAAGCGATAAAACCATATCCGTTGCCTATGCACTTCGCTTCATACTTCTTCTTCTTCCTGGCAACAGCATTAGCGACAGCAACCCCATGAGCAAAAGCATCAACTCCTGGCTTGGTGAAGGGAGAGATACCTGTGACATCTAAGCATACATTTTTCCCTTTGTCCCAAGAGTAGACAAGAAGGTCTGCAGGACGGAGATCTCTCCCTTCCTCGGACAGAAATCCCAAAGGCACCTCCTTCTGCACAACAACCCCAGCCTGCGAACAGATATCCCCTAACACATCTCGAACCAAGTTATGGCGGAATTTCAGGCCAACATCATTACCACAATGCACTGCGTGATCCCCGAAACGATCTATGATTTTCGAAGAGCAGCAAGGACAAGTAAATCCAGGAGGGAACATAGGAATCGCAAGGCGATAACACAAAACACACCTGAATTGTCTTGGGTGCATCGTCTGCCCTAACCCCTCAATTGGGAGGGCTCTCAAGAAGTCTAAGGAGTGTGCCGCTCGTTTGCTAATGAGTATAACCTTTTCTCTGGAACTCGGGTTGTGCTGTCCCATCATCTTCTTCTCTACCATATCAAAGTACACTGTAGCCGACTTTTTCATAAACGGGGGGTTGGTACCACACGAGAGAGATCGAGAGGATCGAAATGACATAAATCCCGAAAGCTATTTAAAGCTAAATCATAAGTAGGGCCCAAAGCAGAGCCACCACCATGCCCAAGCAGTCTATTCTGGAGACCAAGAGACTGGAGACGCGAGGTAACAAAAGCATATGCGAAAGAATCCTGCGCGGTGTAGACCCCAAAATCACCCTACCGAAAAGGTAGAGTGGCACATCGCCACTGCCAATCTCCAAAGCCCGCACCACCATCCACAATAATATCCTGAAGAACCCTCCTTAAGGCAAGATCAAAGGAAATAAGAGCAGACCCGAGCATATGCGGCGGACAAGTCCGTAAAGAGAAGTACAAACGACTAACTCCCACACAACACCGCAGAAGAAGGAGCTCCGATTAAGGATCATATTAAGCTCAGCCACGGCCTCCATCAAACCCACAGTCTTAGCGACCCTATCCTCTATTAAGCGGCTGCAAAAGTCAGCCTTCAAGCTAACTGGCCCACCCAGAAGCTTGACTCCATCCCTGGGGCGGGCAATACTAGGAGGGAAAAGTGTGGAATCGTAGCTCCTCGGATCAGGAGTAGGCCAAAAGATTTCCGTTTTCTCAACATTTAAATGCAACCCCATTGCCGGACCCTTAGAAGTGATCACCTGCAAAGCCGAAGAAACCAAAGCAGTGTCCCCAATAATGGTACCGTCGTCGAGGTACCAAGCCATGAAATCAAGATTGCATTTTTCGTTGATCAGATGGACAAGCGGATGCAAGGTAAGCGCAAACAACAAAGGCCCCAAAGGATCACCCTGCTGAACCCCCTGGGAAGAAAGCAAGATAGAGCCCTCATAATACAACCTAGCCGGTCGGGCATAACAGAATTCAACCCAAGGAGCGAGTGATGGACATCGACGTCAGACATCTCTAAGCATAGTACTACGGTCTATCAAGTTAAACGCATTGCTAAAATCAACCATAAGCATAGACATGTTGCTCACCTCTCCCTTGGTCTCGACCAACCTGTTGACAGCATGGAGAATAGCCTCACTCCCGTTAGGCTCACCCACCCCAAACTGAAAATCCTCAAGATAACTACCAACCTCCTTCCCGATCACGACAGCAGCGACCTTGGATACAAGTCTCCTCCAAACCGTCCCAACAGAAATAGGACGGATATCCCCTTCAGGCTTAAGAAAAGGCGTAAGAGGGGCACTAGCAATAAACTCACCCAAAGAAGCAGGACACTTACCAACAAGTAACATATTAACCACCGTAGTAATAGAGGTGGCTAAGTCATCAGCCACTGCAACAACAGCCTTACCAAGCGCATCCACAACATGCTGGGCCCGTAAACCATCACGCCCACAGGAGGTTCCCTTGGGGAAACTACGAATCCTGCTTAAAACAACATCTTTAGGGGCCGAGACCGCCTCGACATCAGCACAAAAGGGAGGCAGGACCGGACACGGCGCATCTGGGTGCTTCTTCTCTAACTCCCGTAGAGTCTCCTCAGTACCAGGTGCAACCCCCGACGAAGTCAAAACCCTAACAGCAGCAGTGAAATGACCATCACTGAATTTTGAAGGAAATAATGCCCTTGGTCCAAGTATGTGAAGGAAATAATGCCCTTGGTCCAAGTATGCATTCTATGTTAAGTCTAATAAATGCGGTTCAGTATTAATTAACAAGTTAATAATTCAGTGAGATCAAGTGAGCTGAATGCCTAGCTAGAGGCCGCTTCAGTTCAAGTGGAATTAATGATATTAATCCACAGCTTACTCTTGACTGAACCCGTAGGGTCACACAAATAGTACGTAAACGGATCAAGTATTTAATGGCATTAAATACTCCATCTATGAATATTCGGAACCGACGGATCTTGGTTTCAGTGGGAGCTAAGATCGTCACAGGCAAGAAATGAATACTCCGGAAACGATGATATTGCCGGAAACGGAAATATGGATCGTATCGGAAATATGAATATTATCCAAGTCGTAGATGTTGCCGGAAACGGAAACATGGTACGTATCGGAAAATATTGTTGGAAATGGAAATATTACCAGAATCGGAAATATTGCCGGAAACGGAAATATTGTCAGAATCGGAAATATTACCGGAATCGGAAAATAATTCCGGAAACGGAAATATTAAATATTTGTTCGAAACGGAAATTAATTCCGGAATCGGAAATATTAAATATTGTTCGTATCGGAAATAGATTCCGGAAATGGAAATTTAATCGGAAGCGTATCGTACGAATTAGCATCGGACGAGGCCTGCCGGACGAAGGCCCAGCACGAAGCCAGGCCATCGCCCAGCAAGCACGCACGCCACAGCCCAGCGCGCACAAGGCCGCGCATGCGTGGGCCGCGCTGCGTGGGCTGCTGCTCGCATGCGTGGGCAGCCCTTGTGGCTGCCGTGTGTGTGTGAGTTTGAGCTCATGCGAGATTCCTGAATCTGCAAGAGTCAGTGTATGATTAAATGTCTATTCCTATTGGATAAATTGATTAAGTAGAATTCATGTAGAATTCTAATTCCAATTAATTCGCATCCTACTAGGATTACGATTCCTTTTCCATAACTCTATAAATAAAGGCCTAGGGGTCATAATTTATATACAAGTTTCAAAGTATTCAAAAAGGTGAGTTTTTTGAGAGAAAATTCAAACACCCATCTTGCCCCAAAAGTGCCGAATTTTCTGAGTACCTTAAGGGCGATTCTAGTTGGTCAATCTTAAGGCGGATCCGGACGTGCTGTGGACTTTCTACGGAGGGACGACACTTGGAGTCCTAAAAGACTTGTTCTTGTTCGGTTCGGGCGCAGCTAGGGAAGGCACGCAACAAAGAGTATGCATCTAAAACTATGCTAAATGATTATGTGTAAATAATATGTTTCCTGGGTTAATGGTTGTTTCCGCATGATTTATGTAAATGTCATATGTATCATAACCTAACAGTGGTATCACGAGCCCCTTATTATTTTCATAATCTAAATTGCATGAACATGGTTAAATATTACAAATTTGCAAGAATTAAAAGGGGTGATTAATTTTCGTAATTGTTAATTAATTGCAAATTGCGTTTATTTAATTATATGTACGCAGTTTTTCGGCAGTTTCTTCATTACTCATCCGAATTGAGTGATTTTTGTGTCAATTCCGCATGTAAAAGGCATTCTAAAATTTTGACAAAAATAGTATTTTTCTGCCGAACCCAGAATTCTCAAATTCGAAGCCTAACTATGACTTTTCGAAGGTTTTAGTTTTTCGGATGCAAAATTTCGTAAATTTAAGATGTTAAATTAAATATTTGCGATTCTTGTTGATAAATCTTGAATTTTTGATTGACCTACTGCATATGTTTAACAAGTTTGAATGCCTAGTCTTGTTAATTATGCAATCTAATTTGTAATTATGATTAATTTGTTGAAAATTAGAATAATTTAGAATTAATTTGATTTTCATAATTAATTGTAATTTAATTAGAAACCTATGATTAAAAACCACCATAAAAATTGTAAATTTACGATAAATTTTAAATTTTTATGACCTAGACTTGAATCCATATCAATCGGAAATCAATTGGATAATAAATTTTCGATTTTTCGCCCTAAAATTATGAAATTAATATTATTTATTAATTTGTCATTAATTTTAAATATAAATTTTAAATTTTTATGCGATTCGTTCAAATAACTTGCACGCACGAAGCAATGGACGCTTCGTGTTACCCTTAAGGGGTGTTGTATAATGCGGGCATGCGACGACGAGCAAGGGAGCTCGTCGCCCGTGCGGCACGAATGCAATGAGCAAGGGCGTAGTGCACGAGCGCAAGGCAGCAGCCCTGCCTTGTGTCGTGTGCCACGAGCAATGAACGGATGGGCATGGGCGAGGGGCGAGCCAAGGCAGTCGCGTGTGGGCAGCAAGCGAGCTGCGCCACAGCGCGCGCTGCCTCGCACAACAGCGCGCAACCTCGTGCGCAGCGAGCGCAAGCTCGCGTGCCACGAGCGCTGCGCACAGCATCACTCGCGCGCACAGCGCGCGACGTCGCCCGCCCAGCGAGCGATGTCGCGCACCAGCGAGCGATGGCTCGCGCGCGCGCAGCGAGCGATCTCGCGCGCCAGCGAGCGATGGCTCGCGCGCACCAGCGAGCGATGCAGCGCCCCAGCGAGCGATGGCTCGCGCGCACCAGCGAGCGATCTCGCGCACCAGCGAGCGCGGTAACGCGCGCGCGCTGCGAGCGATAGCTCGCGTGCGGTGGGCGCTGTGCGGAGGCTTGCGTATGGGACAGCAGCAGCTATGCAACGAGCGCATGGGCTGCGCGCACATGGCCAGCAATGGCTGTGTGCGTACAGCCCATGGGCGTGCAACGCATAGGATGTTTGCGTTTCGATTAGATCGTTTTTGAATGTTTAATTTGAAAATTTCAGTTCACGTAATTTTAATTGATTTTAAAATTAATAATTTGAATTAATTTCTTGGATTTTAATTTTGAATATTATAATTATAATAAATGGCATTTATTCTAATTATTTTACTAAAATTAAAATCATAAATTAATTTAAATGTGACTGAAATTAAAATTAAATTTTTGGATTCAATTATAAATTTATATGAGCTTTAAATTTTAATTAAATTTGTATGTTTCCGGTTAGACTAGAAATACAATTTTATGTTTAAAATTAGTAAAGCATATGAATTTATTGGTTTGAGTGGGAGTGCTTTTAGTCATAAACTCTTGATTAGGTCTACAAATCCTTAAGGTTAAAACAACTCGATTAGAATTAATAAGGACTGAATAATTGGTAGATTATTGGTGACCTTGATTAATTGCTGCAAATGTTTACGTGATGCATAATGTGTTTTAACTAACCAGCTATGTGGGCCATTCATGATAATGAATGGGTGAATGGTATATATTGTATATGTACTGTTTTGCAGGTTATGAAGTGACTAGTATGGCCCAAATAGGATAGAAAATATGGTCTGCGTACCATTAATTTGAATGTAATTGGTCTAAAGCACCAAAGTTATTTTTCAATTCAAATATGGTCTGCGTACCATCAAATAGTTGTAATTAGTTATAACTTATCCTATTTGAAGAAAATGGTGCCTCCCACGGAGATTTTCAAGACGGACTTTGAAGTCAAAGCTTCAAGATGAAGTCGGGCCATACTAGATCACAAATATCTTATGCATGTTTTAAGTTATTTATTGCTTTAAATATGTCTTAAAATGCATGAGATCAAAAGCTTGATTATGTTGCATGATTAAGGATTTTAGTTCACTTAAAATCTAACCAACATAGTAAGAGCCTTAAGTTCCAAACTTAAAAATTGAGTTAAAAGGTGCCATGCCAAAATATACACTTGCTTGGATATCCTTTACATCAATCTAGTAATAGTTTTCGCTCAGCGAGGTGTTACTTATTGGTCCTAAAGGGGCAAGGTACACAAATAATTGTGAGTACATGTTAGTTTTGGTGAAACTCAACGATATAAGTAAGGAGTCCTTTTATGTCGTGGCAAATTCGATAGGTTTACCTAATAAGTTCTTAGACGTACCTATCAACCAAGAATAGTTTCTAGACTATTAGCAAAAGGCTTTTGCTTACCTAAGATGTTCTAGGATTAAGTCGACAAACTGTGCTTAGTTCTTCAATGATTTTAGGATCTTGGAATCATTTTATTCACACCTGCCGGAACACATAACTTGAATAAAATGCTTAATAAACATTGAATTATGCATGTATGCTAGAATTTAAGTTTATTAAGAGAAACTGTGAATGGTTATTTATTTGTTTATTCTTTTCAATTGTAGTTTTAATATGGCAAACAACAATCAAAACATCATCATGGGTTCTGAGCTTATGGTCAAGCTGAACCTGACAAATTTTCTTGAATGGGAAGCTAAGCTAGTTGAAATAGTCAAACTCAATGGACTTGAGTATGTACTATCACATCCCATGCCAAGCTACTATGCCAGAGACATGACCCCTGAGAGATTTTACGCCTGGGATGCGGATCTCAAAAAGGTTATGAGTCTCATGCTGAACAATATCCCTGATGATTGGGCTAGAAGGTTTATAGCCTATGAACCTTTTACGCTCATCAAGAATCTGAGGGATATCTGTCGTGGAAGTACGGAGGACAGGGACCTGAACGTCCATGAGTTGATTGAATCAATGTCTGGGCTAAAGGTTAGTTCTCCCAACAGGTGTTATAGGATGGAGGTCCAAGAAACACATGTTCAGCTCCTTCGCACTAAACAGAGGGTAGGCGTCCCACTGAGGTTCCATGTGGATCTTATGTGTTCATATTTTGATCGCCTAAGTCTACTAGGAACACCAATAAGCGAAAGGATGGCAGTCTCTGTCTTGCTCAATTCACTACACAGTGGGTTTGGTCGCTTCAAGCAACAATACCTAAGTGAACCAAGAGAAGAAACAGTTGCAGAATTTATTCACCTTGTCAGAAAGGCTGAAATAGTACTGGACTGTGAAGCCAAAGATTTACTCAAGGCTAGAAAGAGACCATTCAAGAAAGGTGGAAAGTCCAAGGGCAATGCTAAATCAAAGCAGGACAAGTCCACATCAAGCTGTCTTTATTGTGATGGAATAGGCCATTACAAAAGAGAATGTCCAAAGCTAAAGGAAGATCAGAAGAACGGAACAGTCGTTCCATCTTCAGGTATTTTCGTTATAGACTGTATACTTGCTAATTCAACTTCTTGGGTATTAGATACAGGTTGTGGCTCACACTTATGTTCCAATCCACAGGGACTAAGAAGAAGTAGAAAGTTAAGCAAGGGAGAAGTCGACCTACGAGTGGGAAATGGAGCACGGATTGCTGCATTAGCCGTAGGAACTTACTATTTGTCGTTGCCCTCCGGGCTAGTTTTGGAACTGGAAGAATGTTTCCATGTTCCAAGTCTTACTAAAAACATCATTTCAGTTTCTTGCTTAGATGCTAAGGGATTTTCCTTTATAATAAAAGACAATAGTTGTTCGTTTTATTTTAAAGAGATGTTTTATGGATCTGCTAGATTAGTCAATGGACTTTATTTATTAGATCACGACAAACAAGTATATAACATAAATACCAAAAAGGCCAAAAAGGATGATTCAGATCTCACCTATCTGTGGCATTGTCGATTAGGCCATATAAACTTGAAACGCTTAGAAAGACTTCAAAGGGAAGGAATTCTAGAACCATTTGACTTAGAGGATTATGGTAAATGCGAATCATGTTTACTTGGCAAAATGACAAAGCAACCTTTCTCTAAAATTGGAGAAAGAGCAAATGAACTATTGGGTTTAATCCATACAGATGTATGTGGACCAATGAGTACAAATGCTAGAGGTGGTTTCAGCTACTTTATCACTTTCACTGATGACTTCAGTAGGTATGGTTATGTCTACCTAATGAAGCATAAGTCTGAATCCTTTGACAAATTCAAGGAATTTCAGAGTGAAGTAGAGAATCAATTAGGCAAGAAGATCAAGGCACTGCGGTCTGATAGAGGCGGTGAATATCTGAGCTATGAATTTGATGACCATCTGAAAGAATGTGGAATTCTATCAGAATTGACTCCTCCTGGAACACCACAATGGAACGGTGTGTCAGAACGGAGGAACAGAACCTTGCTAGACATGGTCAGGTCAATGATGGGTCAGGCCGAACTTCCATTAGAATTTTGGGGACATGCACTAAATACAGCTGCACTCACTATAAATAGAGCTCCGTCTAAAGCTGTCGAAAAGACTCCATACGAATTATGGTTTGGAAAGCCTCCAAATGTGTCTTTTCTTAAGATTTGGGGATGTGAAGTATACGTCAAACGATTAATTTCAGACAAACTTCATCCAAAATCTGACAAATGTATCCTTGTGGGCTATCCAAAGGAAACAAAGGGGTATTACTTCTACAATACATCTGAGAACAAAGTGTTTGTTGCTCGAGATGGTGTCTTTTTGGAGAAAGATCACATTTCCAAAATGACAAGTGGGAGAAAAGTAGACCTCGAAGAAATTCGAGTCGAACAACAAACTCTAGAGAATGCTCAAGATGACATTCAGGATGAAACTCAGAGATCTTTAGAAGAATCTGGTGAGAATCATGGTCAATCTAGAAATGTTACCCCGCGTAGATCGCAAAGATATAGATCTCAACCGGAAAGGTACTTAGGTATTTTGACGAACGAGAGCTATGACGTTCTATTACTTGAAAGTGATGAACCTGCGACTTACAAGCAAGCTATGACGAGCCCTAGCTCCAAGCAGTGGCAAGAAGCCATGCAATCTGAATTAGACTCCATGTCTGAAAACCAAGTATGGGATTTGGTCGATTTGCCAGATGGCTACCAAGCCATTGGAAGCAAATGGGTTTTCAAACTGAAAAAGGACAAGGATGGGAAACTTGAAGTTTTCAAAGCTAGATTGGTTGCGAAAGGTTACAGGCAAGTCCACGGTGTGGATTACGATGAAACCTTTTCACCAGTTGCAATGCTAAAGTCTATTCGAATAATATTAGCAATCGCTGCATATTACGATTACGAAATATGGCAGATGGATGTCAAAACTGCTTTCTTAAACGGCGTTTTAACAGAAACTGTGTTTATGACACAGCCTGAAGGTTTTGAGGATCCAAAGAATGCTAAAAAGGTATGCAAGCTAAAGAAGTCAATCTACGGATTGAAGCAGGCATCCAGGAGCTGGAATATACGTTTTGATGAAGCAGTCAGTGACTTTGGTTTCATCAAGAACGCGGACGAATCTTGTGTATACAAGAAGGTCAGTGGGAGCAAAATTGCTTTCCTAGTATTATATGTCGACGACATATTGCTTATCGGAAATGACATTCCTATGTTGAACTCTGTCAAGATTTGGCTTGGGAAATGTTTTTCGATGAAGGATCTAGGAGAAGCACAGTACATATTGGGCATCAAGATTTACAGAGATAGATCTAAAAAGATGATTGGACTTAGTCAAAGCACTTATATCAATAAGGTGCTTGATAGGTTCAAGATGGCGGACTCCAAGCGAGGCTACCTACCCATGTCTCATGGAATGACTCTAAGCAAGACTCAGTGCCCAAAAACACTTGATGAGCGTAGACGAATGAATGGGATTCCATATGCATCATTGATTGGTTCAATAATGTATGCTA
Source organism: Spinacia oleracea (assembly GCF_020520425.1). Lineage (NCBI taxonomy): Eukaryota > Viridiplantae > Streptophyta > Magnoliopsida > Caryophyllales > Amaranthaceae > Spinacia > Spinacia oleracea. Next base: position 86,297,442 of record NC_079488.1, on the reverse strand, counting down.
TGATATGTACACGCCCGGATGTTGCGTACGCACTCAGTGCTACGAGCAGATACCAGTCAGACCCAGGAGAGGCGCATTGGACTGCTGCCAAGAATATTCTGAAGTACCTGAAAAGGCACAAAGATGACTTCCTGGTCTATGGTGGAGATGATGAATTAATTGTTAAAGGCTATACGGACGCAAGTTTCCAAACCGACAAAGATGATTTCAGATCACAGTCTGGGTTTGTCTTCTGCCTCAACGGAGGAGCAGTAAGCTGGAAAAGTGCTAAGCAAAGCACCATTGCGGATTCTACAACTGAAGCGGAGTACATTGCTGCACATGAAGCAGCAAAGGAAGCTATATGGCTAAGGAAGTTCATAGGAGAACTTGGTGTAGTCCCCTCCATTAAAGGACCAATAGCCCTGTATTGTGATAATAACGGAGCTATTGCACAGGCAAAAGAGCCTAGACACCACCAGAGAGTCAAGCATGTACTTCGTAGATTTCACCTTCTACGAGAGTTCGTTGAAAGAAAAGAAGTCGAGATAAGCAAAATTGGAACTGATGACAACATATCAGATCCATTAACTAAACCTCTGCCGCAAGCGAAGCACAACTCGCACACTGCAGCTATGGGAATCAAGCATATTGGAGAATGGCTTTGATGTCTCTGTTTAATGTTTTAAAGTTTTAGAGTTTAAATCTTTGTAAAACATTATTGGTTAATCATTCACAATAAATGAAAGGAATTCATTTTTCCATTTAATTTGTGGTTTATTAAATGATGAGTCCCTTCAACTTGACGATATATTCAAGATAGACTGTCAGGACCAGTCCTGTGACTAAGAAATGTCTATCAAGTGAACTTGAATGTCAAAGGTTGAAAATGGTCCCTAGTCGGAGTTTTCTATAAAATTGGACGCATAGAAAACGTTAGACGATTAGAATGCAAGATGACTAGTAGTTCTGTTTCTTGAACTATGTGGACATGGCAATGTCATAATCATTTGCATAGATACTTACTTTGGGAAGACTAGTATCGGACAAGACCTATGAAACTTTACTGTAAGAGATGAAAGTCTGTCATAAGTAAATTTCATTAAATTATTAGACACTAAATCCTCAATACCTGAGTGATTTGAGATTACTTGTTTGAGAACTGGTTGCTTTGACGTTGACCAACCGTCGCACCGTAAAAGGAGGCTATAAAGGCAACGCTCAGGTAATCACCTATCAAACGAAGTCTAATCTCAAGATCGCAAGATTGGGATTGTCCTCCCATAAATCGGGATGAGATGCTTAAAAGTTGTACAAGGCCACTCGGAGAGCTAGAAACTGTGAAATGCATGGCCGTGCTCGGATGAATCATAGGCTATGATTATCTGTTTATTTGATCAGTTGAACTCTGAAACCGAGGAACACCTCTGGACATAATAAGGATGACAACTCTTACCTTATGTTCAAGAGCAAGCATCGAGCGACAAAGGAATTAGGAAATGCACACTTGTCCCTAAGGACAAGTGGGAGACTGAAGGAAATAATGCCCTTGGTCCAAGTATGCATTCTATGTTAAGTCTAATAAATGCGGTTCAGTATTAATTAACAAGTTAATAATTCAGTGAGATCAAGTGAGCTGAATGCCTAGCTAGAGGCCGCTTCAGTTCAAGTGGAATTAATGATATTAATCCACAGCTTACTCTTGACTGAACCCGTAGGGTCACACAAATAGTACGTAAACGGATCAAGTATTTAATGGCATTAAATACTCCATCTATGAATATTCGGAACCGACGGATCTTGGTTTCAGTGGGAGCTAAGATCGTCACAGGCAAGAAATGAATACTCCGGAAACGATGATATTGCCGGAAACGGAAATATGGATCGTATCGGAAATATGAATATTATCCAAGTCGTAGATGTTGCCGGAAACGGAAACATGGTACGTATCGGAAAATATTGTTGGAAATGGAAATATTACCAGAATCGGAAATATTGCCGGAAACGGAAATATTGTCAGAATCGGAAATATTACCGGAATCGGAAAATAATTCCGGAAACGGAAATATTAAATATTTGTTCGAAACGGAAATTAATTCCGGAATCGGAAATATTAAATATTGTTCGTATCGGAAATAGATTCCGGAAATGGAAATTTAATCGGAAGCGTATCGTACGAATTAGCATCGGACGAGGCCTGCCGGACGAAGGCCCAGCACGAAGCCAGGCCATCGCCCAGCAAGCACGCACGCCACAGCCCAGCGCGCACAAGGCCGCGCATGCGTGGGCCGCGCTGCGTGGGCTGCTGCTCGCATGCGTGGGCAGCCCTTGTGGCTGCCGTGTGTGTGTGAGTTTGAGCTCATGCGAGATTCCTGAATCTGCAAGAGTCAGTGTATGATTAAATGTCTATTCCTATTGGATAAATTGATTAAGTAGAATTCATGTAGAATTCTAATTCCAATTAATTCGCATCCTACTAGGATTACGATTCCTTTTCCATAACTCTATAAATAAAGGCCTAGGGGTCATAATTTATATACAAGTTTCAAAGTATTCAAAAAGGTGAGTTTTTTGAGAGAAAATTCAAACACCCATCTTGCCCCAAAAGTGCCGAATTTTCTGAGTACCTTAAGGGCGATTCTAGTTGGTCAATCTTAAGGCGGATCCGGACGTGCTGTGGACTTTCTACGGAGGGACGACACTTGGAGTCCTAAAAGACTTGTTCTTGTTCGGTTCGGGCGCAGCTAGGGAAGGCACGCAACAAAGAGTATGCATCTAAAACTATGCTAAATGATTATGTGTAAATAATATGTTTCCTGGGTTAATGGTTGTTTCCGCATGATTTATGTAAATGTCATATGTATCATAACCTAACAGTATGCATTCTATGTTAAGTCTAATAAATGCGGTTCAGTATTAATTAACAAGTTAATAATTCAGTGAGATCAAGTGAACTGAATGCCTAGCTAGAGGCCGCTTCAGTTCAAGTGGAATTAATGATATTAATCCACAGCTTACTCTTGACTGAACCCGTAGGGTCACACAAATAGTACGTAAACGGATCAAGTATTTAATGGCATTAGATACTCCATCTATGGATATTCGGAATCGACGGATCTTAGTTTCAGTGGGAGCTGAGATCGTCACAAGCAAGAAATGAATACTCCGGAAACGATGATATTGCCGGAAACGGAAATATGGATCGTATCGGAAATATAAATATTATCCAAGTCGTAGATGTTTCCGGAAACGGAAACATGGTACGTATCGGAAAATATTATCGGAAATGGAAATATTGCCAGAATCGGAAATATTGCCGGAAACGGAAATATTGTCAGAATCGGAAATATTATCGGAATCGGAAAATAATTCCGGAAACGGAAATATTAAATGTTTGTTCGAAACGGAAATTGATTCCGGAATCGGAAATATTAAATATTGTTCGTATCGGAAATGAATTCCGGAACCGGGAATTTAATTGGAAGCGTATCGTACGAATTAGCATCGGACGAGGCCTGCCGGACGAAGGCCCAGCACGAAGCCGGGCCATCGCCCAGCAAGCCAAACGCGCGCCACAAGCCCAGCCAAGGCAGCGCCCAGGCCTACCACAAGGCAGGCCCAGCGCGCGCCAAGGCCACGGCTGCGTGGGCCTCGCTGCGTGGGCTGCTGCTCGCACGCACGCGCATGGGCGGCCCTTGTGGCTGCCGTGTGTGTGTGTGTGAGTTTGTGTTCATGCATGATTCCTAAAACTATTAGAGTTAGTTTATGATTAAATTCCTATTCCTAAAAGGATAAATTAATTAATTAGAGTTCTTGTAGGATTCTAAGTTTAATTAATTCGTGTCCTACTAGGATTACAATTCCCTTTCCATAACTCTATAAATACGTGCCTAGGGTCACATATTTTCAGAGATTATTCAAGTATTCAAAGTGAGTTTTGAGTTAAAAATTCAGCCATATTTCTTACCTAAATTCTAGTACCTTAAGGGCGATTCTAGTTGGTCAATCTTAAGGCGGATCCGGACGTGCTGTGGACTATCTACGGAGGGACGACACTTGGAGTCCTAAAGACTTGTTCTTGTTCGGTTCGGGCGCAGCTAGGGAAGGCACGCAACAAAGAGTATGCATCTAAATTATGCTATATGATTATGTGTAAATAATATGTATTCCTGGCTTAATGGTTGTTTCCGCATGATTTATGTATTGTCATATGTATCATAACCTAACAGTGGTACCACGAGCCCCTTATTATTTTCATAATCTAAATTGCATGAACATGCTTAAATATTACAAATTTGTAAGAATTAAAAGGGGTGATTAATTTTCGTAATTGTTAATTAATTGCAAATTGCGTTTATTTAATTATACGTACGCAGTTTTTCGGCAGTTTCTTCGTTACTCATCCAAATCGAGTGATTTTTGTGTCAATTCCGCATGTAAAAGGCATTCTAAAATTTTGACAAAAATAATATTTTTCTGCCGAACTCAGAATTCTCAAATTCGAAGCCTAACTATGACTTTTCGAAGGTTTTAGTTTTTCGAATGCAAAATTTCGTAAATTTAAGATGTTAAATTAAATATTTGCGATTCTTGTTGATAAATCTTGAATTTTTGATTGACCTACTGTATATGTTTAACAAGTTTGAATGCCTAGCCTTGTTAATTATGCAATCTAATTTGTAATTATGATTAATTTGTTGAAAATTAGAATAATTTAGAATTAATTTGATTTTCATAATTAATTATAATTTAATTAGACACCTATGATTAAAAACCACCATAAAAATTGTAAATTTATGATAAATTTTAAATTTTTATGACCTAGACTTGAATCCATGTAAATCGGAAATCAATTGAATAATAAATTTTCGATTTTTCGCCCTAAAATTATGAAATTAATATTATTTATTAATTTGTCATTAATTTTAAATATAAATTTTAAATTTTTATGCGATTCGTTCATATAACTTGCACGCACAAAGCAATGGACGCTTCGTGTTACCCTTAAGGGGTGTTGTATAGTGCGGGCATGCGACGACGAGCAAGGGAGCTCGTCGCCCATGCGGCACGAATGCAATGAGCAAGGCATGGTGCACGAGCACAAGGCAGCAGCCCTGCCTTGTGTCGTGGGCCACGAGCTATGGACGTATGGGCATGGGCGAAAGGCAAGCCATGGCAGTCGCGTGTGGGCAGCAAGCGAGCTGCGCCACAACGCGCACTGCCTCGCGCGCAGCGAGCGCAAGCTCGCGTGCCACGAGCGCTGCGCCCAGCGATTGATCGCGCGCAATTGCTCGCGCGCACAGCGAGCGATGGCTCGCGCGCACAGCGAGCGATGGCTCGCGCGCAGCGAGCTCTGGCGAGCGCGCACAGCGAGCGATGGCTCGCGTGCGTCGAGCGCTGGCGCGCGCGCAGCGAGCACCACAGCGTGCGATGGCTTGCGATGGAGATGCAGCAGCTATGCGACGAGCGCATGGGCTGCGCGCACATGGCCAGCAATGGCTGTGTGCGTGCGGCCCATGGGCGTGCAATGCGTAGGGTGTTTGCGTTGCGATTAGATCGTTTTGAATGTTTAATTTGAAAATTTTTCAGTTTACGTAATTTTAATTAATTTTAAAATTAATAAATTAAATTATTTTCTTGGATTTTAATTTTGAATATTGTAATTATAATAAATTTTATTTATTCTAATTATTTTACTAAAATTAAAATCATGAATTAATTTAAATACGACTGAAATTAAATTAAACTTTTTGGATTCAATTATAAATTTATATGAGCTTTAAATTTTAATTAAATTTGTATGTTTCCGGTTAGACTTGAAATACATTTTTATGTTTAAAATTAGTAAAGCATATGAATTTATTGGTTTAAGTGGGAGCCCTTTTAGTCATAAGACTCTTGATTAGGTCTACAAATCCTTAAGGTTAAAACAACTTGATTAGAATTAATAAGGAATGAATAATTGGTAGATTATTAGAGCCCTTGATTAATTGCTGCAAATGTTTACGTGATGCATAATGTGTTTTACTAACCAGCTATGTGGGCCATTCATGATAATGAATGGGTGAATGGTATATATTGTATATGTATTGTTTTGCAGGTTATGAAGTGACTAGTATGGCCCAAATAGGATAGAAAATATGGTCTGCGTACCATTAATTTAAATGTAATTGGTCTAAAGTACCAAAGTTATTTTTCAATTCAAATATGGTCTGCGTACCATCAAATAGTTGTAATTAGTTATAGCTTATCCTATTTGAAGAAAATGGTGCCTCCCACGGAGATTTTCAAGACGGACTTTGAAGTCAAAGCTTCAAGATGAAGTCGGGCCATACTAGATCACATTTATCTTATGCATGCTTTAAGTTATTTATTGCTTTAAATATGTCTTAATTATGCATGAGATTGTGGCTTGATTATGTTGCATGATTAAGGATTTTAGTTCACTTAAAATCTAACCAACATAGTAAGAGCCTTAAGTTCCAAGCTTAAAAAAAAAATTGAGTTAAAAGGTGCCATGCCAAAATATACACTTGCTTGGATATCCTTTACATCAATCTAGTAATAGTTTTCGCTCAGCGAGGTGTTACTTATTGGTCCTAAAGGGGCAAGGTACACAAATAATTGTGAGTACATGTTAGTTTTGGTGAAACTCAACGATATAAGTAAGGAGTCCTTTTATGTCGTGGCAAAATCGATAGGTTTACCTAATAAGTTCTTAGACGTACCTATCAACCAAGAATAGTTTCTAGACTATTAGCAAAAGGCTTTTGCTTACCTAAGATGTTCTAGGATTAAGTCGACAAACTGTGCTTAGTTCTTCAATGATTTTAGGATCTTGGAATCATTTTATTCACACCTGCCGGAACACATAACTTGAATAAAATGCTTAATAAACATTGAATTATGCATGTATGCTAGAATTTAAGTTTATTAAGAGAAACTGTGAATGGTTATTTATTTGTTTATTCTTTTCAATTGTAGTTTTTAATATGGCAAACAACAATTCATTCAACATTCGATCAATTCTCGAAAAGGAGAAGTTGAACGGGAAAAACTTCCTTGACTAGCAAAGGAACTTGCAAATAGTTCTTATGCAGGAAGAAAAGGAGTATGTCCTAGATGAGGCGATGCCCGAAGCCGCAGGCGACGGGGTCACTCAGGCAGCCCTCAATCGTTGGATTGATGCCAACAAGGATGTGAAATGTCTAATGCTCGCCACCATGAGTGCGGATCTGCAGAAAACGTTCATCAACTCAGATGCTTTCACAATCATCAGTGAGTTGAAGAACATGTTCCAAGATCTGGCTCGAGTCGAAAGATTCGAGACTCATAGGCAAATTCTTGAGACCAAGCTTAAGAAAGGCGAGCCCGTAAGTCCACATGTTCTCAAAATGATTGGACTCATTGAGAATATGAGTCGGCTGGATCAGCAATTTTCTCAGGAAATGGCTATAGACACCATCCTCCATTCTCTTCATAGCGGGTATGATCAGTTCAAACTGAACTACAGTATGAATAGTCTGGACAAAACGCTCACTGAGCTTCACGGTATGCTGAAGACCGCTGAAAAGACGCTCAAAAGTGATAAGCAGGATGTGCTTATGGTGCGTGGGGGAAAGTTCAAGAAATCTGGAAAGAAGAGGAATGCTAAGAAAGGTGGCGACAAGGCCAGCCCAACTAAGCAAACTGGCGCCAAATCTGTAAAGAGGAAGGTCAGTCAACCCACTTCTGAATCCGAATGCTTCTACTGCAAGAAGAAGGGGCATTGGAAGAGAGATTGCTTGAAGCTAAAGGAAGATCAGAAGAACGGAACAGTCGTTCCATCTTCAGGTATTTTCGTTATAGACTGTATACTTGCTAATTCAACTTCTTGGGTATTAGATACAGGTTGTGGCTCACACTTATGTTCCAATCCACAGGGACTAAGAAGAAGTAGAAAGTTAAGCAAGGGTGAAGTCGACCTACGAGTGGGAAATGGAGCACGGATTGCTGCATTAGCTGTAGGAACTTACTATTTGTCGTTGCCCTCCGGGCTAGTTTTGGAACTGGAAGAATGTTTCCGTGTTCCAAGTCTTACTAAAAACATCATTTCAGTTTCTTGCTTAGATGCTAAGGGATTTTCCTTTTTAATAAAAGACAATAGTTGTTCGTTTTGTTTTAAAGAGATGTTTTATGGATCTGCTAGATTAGTCAATGGACTTTATTTATTAGATCACGACAAACAAGTATATAACATAAATACCAAAAAGGCCAAAAAGGATGATTCAGATCTCACCTATCTGTGGCATTGTCGATTAGGCCATATAAACTTGAAACGCTTAGAAAGACTTCAAAAGGAAGGAATTCTAGAACTATTTGACTTAGAGGATTATGGCAAATGCGAATCATGTTTACTTGGCAAAATGACAAAGCAACCTTTCTCTAAAGTTGGAGAAAGAGCAAATGAACTATTGGGTTTAATCCATACAGATGTATGTGGACCAATGAGTACAAATGCTAGAGGTGGTTTCAGCTACTTTATCACTTTCACTGATGACTTCAGTAGGTATGGTTATGTCTACCTAATGAAGCATAAGTCTGAATCCTTTGACAAATTCAAGGAATTTCAGAGTGAAGTAGAGAATCAATTAGGCAAGAAGATTAAGGCACTGCGGTCTGATAGAGGCGGTGAATATCTGAGCTATGAATTTGATGACCATCTGAAAGAATGTGGAATTCTATCAGAATTGACTCCTCCTGGAACACCACAATGGAACGGTGTGTCGGAACGGAGGAACAGAACATTGCTAGACATGGTCAGGTCAATGATGGGTCAGGCCGAACTTCCATTAGAATTTTGGGGACATGCACTAAATACAGCTGCACTCACTATAAATAGAGCTCCGTCTAAAGTTGTCGAAAAGACTCCATACGAATTATGGTTTGGAAAGCCTCCAAATGTGTCTTTTCTTAAGATTTGGGGATGTGAAGTATACGTCAAACGATTAATTTCAGACAAACTTCATCCAAAATCTGACAAATGTATCCTTGTGGGCTATCCAAAGGAAACAAAGGGGTATTACTTCTACAATACATCTGAGAACAAAGTGTTTGTTGCTCGAGATGGTGTCTTTTTGGAGAAAGATCACATTTCCAAAATGACAAGTGGGAGAAAAATAGACCTCGAAGAAATTCGAGTCGAACAACAAACTCTAGAGAATGCTCAAGATGACATTCAGGATGAAACTCAGAGATCTTTAGAAGAATCTGGTGAGAATCATGGTCAATCTAGAAATGTTACCCCGCGTAGATCGCAAAGATATAGATCTCAACCGGAAAGGTACTTAGGTATTTTGACGAACGAGAGCTATGACGTTCTATTACTTGAAAGTGATGAACCTGCGACTTACAAACAAGCTATGACGAGCCCTAGCTCCAAGCAATGGCAAGAAGCCATGCAATCTGAATTAGACTCCATGTCTGAAAACCAAGTATGGGATTTGGTCGATTTGCCAGATGGCTACCAAGCCATTGGAAGCAAATGGGTTTTCAAACTGAAAAAGGACAAGGATGGGAAACTTGAAGTTTTCAAAGCTAGATTGGTTGCAAAAGGTTACAGGCAAGTCCACGGTGTGGACTACGATGAAACCTTTTCACCAGTTGCAATGCTAAAGTCTATTCGGATAATGTTAGCAATCGCTGCATATTACGATTACGAAATATGGCAGATGGATGTCAAAACTGCTTTCTTAAACGGCGTTTTAACAGAAACTGTGTTTATGACACAGCCTGAAGGTTTTGAGGATCCAAAGAATGCTAAAAAGGTATGCAAGCTAAAGAAGTCAATCTACAGATTGAAGCAGGCATCCAGGAGCTGGAATATACGTTTTGATGAAGCAGTCAGTGACTTTGGTTTCATCAAGAACGCAGACGAATCTTGTGTATACAAGAAAGTTAGTGGGAGCAAAATTGCTTTCCTAGTATTATATGTCGACGACATATTACTTATCGGAAATGACATTCCTATGTTGAACTCTGTCAAGATTTGGCTTGGGAAATGTTTTTCGATGAAAGATCTAGGAGAAGCACAGTACATATTGGGCATCAAGATTTACAGAGATAGATCTAAAAGGATGATTGGACTTAGTCAAAGCACTTATATCAATAAGGTGCTTGATAGGTTCAAGATGGCAGACTCCAAGCGAGGCTACCTACCCATGTCTCATGGAATGACTCTAAGCAAGACTCAGTGCCCAAAAACACTTGATGAGCGTAGACGAATGAATGGGATTCCATATGCATCATTGATTGGTTCAATAATGTATGCTATGATATGTACACGCCCGGATGTTGCGTACGCACTCAGTGCTACGAGCAAATACCAGTCAGACCCAGGAGATCGAGGCGCATTGGACTGCTGCCAAGAACATTCTGAAGTACCTGAAAAGGCACAAAGATGACTTCCTGGTCTATGGTGGAGATGATGAATTAATTGTTAAAGGCTATACGGACGCAAGTTTCCAAACCGACAAAGATGATTTCAGATCACAGTCTGGGTTTGTCTTCTGCCTCAACGGAGGAGCAGTAAGCTGGAAAAGTGCTAAGCAAAGCACCATTGCGGATTCTACAACTGAAGCGGAGTACATTGCTGCACATGAAGCAGCAAAGGAAGCTATATGGCTAAGGAAGTTCATAGGTGAACTTGGTGTAGTCCCCTCCATTAAAGGACCAATAGCCCTGTATTGTGACAATAACGGAGCTATTGCACAGGCAAAAGAGCCTAGACACCACCAGAGAGTCAAGCATGTACTTCGTAGATTTCACCTTCTACGAGAGTTCGTTGAAAGAAAAGAAGTCGAGATAAGCAAAATTGGAACTGATGACAACATATCAGATCCATTAACTAAACCTCTGCCGCAGGCGAAGCACAACTCGCACACTGCAGCTATGGGAATCAAGCATATTGGAGAATGGCTTTGATGTCTCTGTTTAATGTTTTAAAGTTTTAGAGTTTAAATCTTTGTAAAACATTATTGGTTAATCATTCACAATAAATGAAAAGAATTCATTTTTCCATTTAATTTGTGGTTTATTAAATGATGAGTCCCTTCAATTTGCGATATATTCAAGATAGACTGTCAGGACCAGTCCTGTGACTAAGAAATGTCTATCAAGTGAACTTGAATGTCAAAGGTTGAAAATGGTCCCTAGTCGGAGTTTTCTATAAAATTGGACGCATAGAAAACGTTAGACGATTAGAATGCAAGATGACTAGTAGTTCTGTTTCTTGAACTATGTGGACATGGCAATGTCATAATCATTTGCATAGATACTTACTTTGGGAAGACTAGTATCGGACAAGACCTATGAAACTTTACTGTAAGAGATGAAAATCTGTCATAAGTAAATTTCATTAAATTATTAGACACTAAATCCTCAATACCTGAGTGATTTGAGATTACTTGTTTGAGAACTGGTTTCTTTGACGTTGACCAACCGTCGCACCGTAAAAGGAGGCTATAAAGGCAACGCTCAGGTAATCACCTATCAAACGAAGTCTAATCTCAAGATCGCAAGATTGGGATTGTCCTCCCATAAATCGGGATGAGATGCTTAAAAGTTGTACAAGGCCACTCGGAGAGCTAGAAACTGTGAAATGCATGGCCGTGCTCGGATGAATCATAGGCTATGATTATCTGTTTATTTGATCAGTTGAACTCTGAAACCGAGGAACACCTCTGGACATAATAAGGATGACGACTCTTACCTTATGTTCAAGAGCAAGCATCGAGCGACAAAGGAATTAGGAAATGCACACTTGTCCCTAAGGACAAGTGGGAGACTGAAGGAAATAATGCCCTTGGTCCAAGTATGCATTCTATGTTAAGTCTAATAAATGCGGTTCAGTATTAATTAACAAGTTAATAATTCAGTGAGATCAAGTGAACTGAATGCCTAGCTAGAGGCCGCTTCAGTTCAAGTGGAATTAATGATATTAATCCACAGCTTACTCTTGACTGAACCCGTAGGGTCACACAAATAGTACGTAAACGGATCAAGTATTTAATGGCATTAGATACTCCATCTATGGATATTCGGAATCGACGGATCTTGGTTTCAGTGGGAGCTGAGATCGTCACAAGCAAGAAATGAATACTCCGGAAACGATGATATTGCCGGAAACGGAAATATGGATCGTATCGGAAATATAAATATTATCCAAGTCGTAGATGTTGCCGGAAACGGAAACATGGTACGTATCGGAAAATATTATCGGAAATGGAAATATTGCCAGAATCGGAAATATTGCCGGAAACGGAAATATTGTCAGAATCGGAAATATTATCGGAATCGGAAAATAATTCCGGAAACGGAAATAATAAATGTTTGTTCGAAACGGAAATTGATTCCGGAATCGGAAATATTAAATATTGTTCGTATCGGAAATGAATTCCGGAACCGGGAATTTAATCGGAAGCGTATCGTACGAATTAGCATCGGACGAGGCCTGCCGGACGATGGCCCAGCACGAAGCCGGGCCATCGCCCAGCAAGCCAAACGCGCGCCACAAGCCCAGCCAAGGCAGCGCCCAGGCCTACCGCAAGGCAGGCCCAGCGCGCGCCAAGGCCACGGCTGCGTGGGCCTCGCTGCGTGGGCTGCTGCTCGCACGCACGCGCATGGGCGGCCCTTGTGGCTGCCGTGTGTGTGTGTGTGAGTTTGTGTTCATGCATGATTCCTAAAACTATTAGAGTTAGTTTATGATTAAATTCCTATTCCTAAAAGGATAAATTAATTAATTAGAGTTCTTGTAGGATTCTAAGTTTAATTAATTCGTGTCCTACTAGGATTACAATTCCCTTTCCATAACTCTATAAATACGTGCCTAGGATCACATATTTTCAGAGATTATTCAAGTATTCAAAGTGAGTTTTGAGTTAAAAATTCAGCCATATTTCTTACCTAAGAGTGCCGAAAATTCTAGTACCTTAAGGGCGATTCTAGTTGGTCAATCTTAAGGCGGATCCGGACGTGCTGTGGACTATCTACGGAGGGACGACACTTGGAGTCCTAAAGACTTGTTCTTGTTCGGTTCGGGCGCAGCTAGGGAAGGCACGCAACAAAGAGTATGCATCTAAATTATGCTATATGATTATGTGTAAATAATATGTATTCCTGGCTTAATGGTTGTTTCCGCATGATTTATGTATTGTCATATGTATCATAACCTAACAACTTTCCTCATACATTGCCTCCTGTTCAACGCAGCAGAACTCACCTTCTTTCTTACCCCCTCCCCTTCCTCCTCCACCATGGAGGTACGACGATCACTCTCCTTAAGAAGCTCTCTAACCAGAACTTCAGGTCCGCCCGGCTCTCTCCAGACCCGAAGAGCCCTCGAAATGTTAGGTTATGATACATATGATATTACATAAGTCATGCGGAAACAACCATTAACCCAGGATTACATATTATTTACACATAATCATATAGCATAATTTAGATGCATACTCTTTGTTGCGTGCCCTCCCTAGCTGCGCCCGAACCGAACAAGAACAAGTCTTTAGGACTCCAAGTGTCGTCCCTCCGTAGATAGTCCACAGCACGTCCGGATCCGCCTTAAGATTGACCAACTAGAATCGCCCTTAAGGTACTAGAATTTTCGGCACTTTTGAGCAAGATGTGTGGCTGAGTTTTTCACTCAAAAAAACTCACTTTGAATACTTTTAAACTCTTTATAAATTGTGAACCCAGGCCACATTTTATAGGGGTATGGAAAGGGAATCGGAATCCTATTCAGATACAAATTGATTAAACCTAGAATCCTACAAGAACTCTAATTTAATTAATTTATCAAATAGAATTAGGAATTTAATCATTAACCGAACTCTGCACGTTTTAGGAAACGTGCACGAACACAAACACTTACACACGCACACACGGCAGCCACGATGGGCCGCCCATGCGTGCGCACGAGCAGCAGCCCACGCAGCGAGGCCTGCGAGCTGCAAGCCCACGCAGCTCCCGCGCGCGCTGCGCGCGCTGTGCGCGCTGCCACGGCCTGCTGGGCCTGGCCTTGCGCTGGGCCTGGCGTGGCTGTTTGTGCGGCGCGCTTGGCTTGCTGGGCGATGGCCTGGCTTCGTGTTGGGCCTCGTCCGGCAGGCCTCGTCCGATGCTTATTCGTACGATACGCTTCCGATTAAATTTCCGATTCCGGAATTCATTTCCGATACGAACAATATTTAACATTTCCGATTCTGGAATTAATTTCCGTTTCGAACAAATATTTAATATTTCCGTTTCCGGAATTATTTTCCGATTCCGGTAATATTTCCGATTCTGACAATATTTCCGTTTCCGGCAATATTTCCGATTCTGGTAATATTTCCATTTCCGATAATATTTTCCGATACGTACCATGTTTCCGTTTCCGGCAACATCTACGACTTGGATAATATTTATATTTCCGATACGATCCATATTTCCGTTTCCGGTAATATCATCGTTTCCGGAGTATTCATTTCTTTCCTGTGACGATCTCAGCTCCCACTGAAACCAAGATCCGTCGGTTCCGAATATCCATAGATAGAGTATTTAATGCCATTAAATACTTGATCCGTTTACGTACTATTTGTGTGACCCTACGGGTTCAGTCAAGAGTAAGCTGTGGATTAATATCATTAATTCCACTTGAACTGAAGCGGCCTCTAGCTAGGCATTCAGCTCACTTGATCTCACTGAATTATTAACTTGTTAATTAATACTGAACCGCATTTATTAGACTTAACATAGAATGCATACTTGGACCAAGGGCATTATTTCCTTCAGTCTCCCACTTGTCCTTAGGGACAAGTGTGCATTTCCTAATTCCTTTGTCGCTCGATGCTTGCTCTTGAACATAAGGTAAGAGTTGTCATCCTTATTATGTCCAGAGGTGTTCCTCGGTTTCAGAGTTCAACTGATCAAATAAACAGATAATCATAGCCTATGATTCATCCGAGCACGGCCATGCATTTCACAGTTTCTAGCTCTCCGAGTGGCCTTGTACAACTTTTAAGCATCTCATCCCGATTTATGGGAGGACAATCCCAATCTTGCGATCTTGAGATTAGACTTCGTTTGATAGGTGATTACCTGAGCGTTGCCTTTATAGCCTCCTTTTACGGTGCGACGGTTGGTCAACGTCAAAGCAACCAGTTCTCAAACAAGTAATCTCAAATCTCTCAGGTATTGAGGATTTAGTGTCTAATAATTTAATGAAATTTACTTATGACAGACTTCCATCTCTTACAGTAAAGTTTCATAGGTCTTGTCCGATACTAGTCTTCCCAAAGTAAGTATCTATGCAAATGATTATGACATTGCCATGTCCACATAGTTCAAGAAACAGAACTACTAGTCATCTTGCATTCTAATCGTCTAACGTTTTCTATGCGTCCAATTTTATAGAAAACTCCGATTAGGGACCATTTTCAACCTTTGACATTCAAGTTCACTTGATAGACATTTCTTAGTCACAGGACTGGTCCTGATAGTCTATCTTGAATATATCGTCAAATTGAAGGGACTCATCATTTAATAAACCACAAATTAAATGGAAAAATGAATTCTTTTCATTTATTGTGAATGATTAACCAATAATGTTTTACAAAGATTTAAACTCTAAAACTTTAAAACATTAAACAGAGACATCAAAGCCATTCTCCAATATGCTTGATTCCCATAGCTGCAGTGTGCGAGTTGTGCTTCGCTTGCGGCAGAGGTTTAGTTAATGGATCTGATATGTTGTCATCAGTTCCAATTTTACTTATCTCGACTTCTTTTCTTTCAACGAACTCTCGTAGAAGGTGAAATCTACGAAGTACATGCTTGACTCTCTGGTGGTGTCTAGGCTCTTTTGCCTGTGCAATAGCTCCGTTATTATCACAATACAGGGCTATTGGTCCTTTAATGGAGGGGACTACACCAAGTTCACCTATGAACTTCCTTAGCCATATAGCTTCCTTTGCTGCTTCATGTGCAGCAATGTACTCCGCTTCAGTTGTAGAATCCGCAATGGTGCTTTGCTTAGCACTTTTCCAGCTTACTGCTCCTCCGTTGAGGCAGAAGACAAACCCAGACTGTGATCTGAAATCATCTTTGTCGGTTTGGAAACTTGCGTCCGTATAGCCTTTAACAATTAATTCATCATCTCCACCATAGACCAGGAAGTCATCTTTGTGCCTTTTCAGGTACTTCAGAATATTCTTGGCAGCAGTCCAATGCGCCTCTCCTGGGTCTGACTGGTATCTGCTCGTAGCACTGAGTGCGTTAGCAACATCCGGGCGTGTACATATCATAGCATACATTATTGAACCAATCAATGATGCATATGGAATCCCATTCATTCGTCTACGCTCATCAAGTGTTTTTGGGCACTGAGTCTTGCTTAGAGTCATTCCATGAGACATGGGTAGGTAGCCTCGCTTGGAGTCCGCCATCTTGAACCTATCAAGCACCTTATTGATATAAGTGCTTTGACTAAGTCCAATCATCCTTTTAGATCTATCTCTGTAAATCTTGATGCCCAATATGTACTGTGCTTCTCCTAGATCCTTCATCGAAAAACATTTCCCAAGCCAAATCTTGACAGAGTTCAACATAGGAATGTCATTTCCGATAAGCAATATGTCGTCGACATATAATACTAGGAAAGCAATTTTGCTCCCACTGACCTTCTTGTATACACAAGATTCGTCTGCGTTCTTGATGAAACCAAAGTCACTGACTGCTTCATCAAAACGTATATTCCAGCTCCTGGATGCCTGCTTCAATCCGTAGATTGACTTCTTTAGCTTGCATACCTTTTTAGCATTCTTTGGATCCTCAAAACCTTCAGGCTGTGTCATAAACACAGTTTCTGTTAAAACGCCGTTTAAGAAAGCAGTTTTGACATCCATCTGCCATATTTCGTAATCGTAATATGCAGCGATTGCTAACATTATTCGAATAGACTTTAGCATTGCAACTGGTGAAAAGGTTTCATCGTAATCCACACCGTGGACTTGCCTGTAACCTTTTGCAACCAATCTAGCTTTGAAAACTTCAAGTTTCCCATCCTTGTCCTTTTTCAGTTTGAAAACCCATTTGCTTCCAATGGCTTGGTAGCCATCTGGCAAATCGACCAAATCCCATACTTGGTTTTCAGACATGGAGTCTAATTCAGATTGCATGGCTTCTTGCCACTGCTTGGAGCTAGGGCTCGTCATAGCTTGTTTGTAAGTCGCAGGTTCATCACTTTCAAGTAATAGAACGTCATAGCTCTCGTTTGTCAAAATACCTAAGTACCTTTCCGGTTGAGATCTATATCTTTGCGATCTACGCGGGGTAACATTTCTAGATTGACCATGATTTTCACCAGATTCTTCTAAAGATCTCTGAGTTTCATCCTGAATGTCATCTTGAGCATTCTCTAGAGTTTGTTGTTCGACTCGAATTTCTTCGAGGTCTACTTTTCTCCCACTTGTCATTTTGGAAATGTGATCTTTCTCCAAAAAGACACCATCTCGAGCAACAAACACTTTGTTCTCAGATGTATTGTAGAAGTAATACCCCTTTGTTTCCTTTGGATAGCCCACAAGGATACATTTGTCAGATTTTGGATGAAGTTTGTCTGAAATTAATCGTTTGACGTATACTTCACATCCCCAAATCTTAAGAAAAGACACATTTGGAGGCTTTCCAAACCATAATTCGTATGGAGTCTTTTCGACAGCTTTAGACGGAGCTCTATTTATAGTGAGTGCAGCTGTATTTAGTGCATGTCCCCAAAATTCTAATGGAAGTTCGGCCTGACCCATCATTGACCTGACCATGTCTAGCAAGGTTCTGTTCCTCCGTTCCGACACACCGTTCCATTGTGGTGTTCCAGGAGGAGTCAATTCTGATAGAATTCCACATTCTTTCAGATGGTCATCAAATTCATAGCTCAGATATTCACCGCCTCTATCAGACCGCAGTGCTTTAATCTTCTTGCCTAATTGATTCTCTACTTCACTCTGAAATTCCTTGAATTTGTCAAAGGATTCAGACTTATGCTTTATTAGGTAGACATAACCATACCTACTGAAGTCATCAGTGAAAGTGATAAAGTAGCTGAAACCACCTCTAGCATTTGTACTCATTGGTCCACATACATCTGTATGGATTAAACCCAATAGTTCATTTGCTCTTTCTCCAACTTTAAAGAAAGGTTGCTTTGTCATTTTGCCAAGTAAACATGATTCGCATTTACCATAATCCTCTAAGTCAAATGGTTCTAGAATTCCTTCCTTTTGAAGTCTTTCTAAGAGTTTCAAGTTTATATGGCCTAATCGACAATGCCACAGATAGGTGAGATCTGAATCATTCTTTTTGGCCTTTTTGGTATTTATGTTATATACTTGTTTGTCGTGATCTAATAAATAAAGTCCATTGACTAATCTAGCAGATCCATAAAACATCTCTTTAAAATAAAACGAACAACTATTGTCTTTTATTAAAAAAGAAAATCCCTTTGCATCTAAGCAAGAAACTGAAATGATGTTTTTAGTAAGACTTGGAACATGGAAACATTCTTCCAGTTCCAAAACTAGCCCGGAGGGCAACGACAAATAGTAAGTTCCTACAGCTAATGCAGCAATCCGTGCTCCATTTCCCACTCGTAGGTCGACTTCACCCTTGCTTAACTTTCTACTTCTTCTTAGTCCCTGTGGATTGGAACATAAGTGTGAGCCACAACCTGTATCTAATACCCAAGAAGTTGAATTAGCAAGTATACAGTCTATAACGAAAATACCTGAAGATGGAACGACTGTTCCGTTCTTCTGATCTTCCTTTAGCTTCAAGCAATCTCTCTTCCAATGCCCCTTCTTCTTGCAGTAGAAGCATTCGGATTCAGAAGTGGGTTGACTGACCTTCCTCTTTGCAGATTTGGCGCCAGTTTGCTTAGTTGGGCTGGCCTTGTTGCCACCTTTCTTAGCATTCCTCTTCTTTCCAGATTTCTTGAACTTGCCCCCACGCACCATAAGCACATCCTGCTTATCACTTTTGAGCGTCTTTTCAGCGGTCTTCAGCATACCGTGAAGCTCAGTGAGCGTTTTGTCCAGACTATTCATACTGTAGTTCAGTTTGAACTGATCATACCCGCTATGAAGAGAATGGAGGATGGTGTCTATAGCCATTTCCTGAGAAAATTGCTGATCCAGCCGACTCATATTCTCAATGAGTCCAATCATTTTGAGAACATGTGGACTTACGGGCTCGCCTTTCTTAAGTTTGGTCTCAAGAATTTGCCTATGAGTCTCGAATCTTTCGACTCGAGCCAGATCTTGCAACATGTTCTTCAACTCACTGATGATTGTGAAAGCATCTGAGTTGATGAACGTTTTCTGCAGATCCGCACTCATGGTGGCGAGCATTAGACATTTCACATCCTTGTTGGCATCAATCCAACGATTGAGGGCTGCCTGAGTGACCCCGTCGCCTGCAGCTTCGGGCATCGCCTCATCTAGGACATACTCCTTTTCTTCCTGCATAAGAACTATTTGCAAGTTCCTTTGCCAGTCAAGGAAGTTTTTCCCGTTCAACTTCTCCTTTTCGAGAATTGATCGAATGTTGAATGAATTGTTGTTTGCCATATTAAAAACTACAATTGAAAAGAATAAACAAATAAATAACCATTCACAGTTTCTCTTAATAAACTTAAATTCTAGCATACATGCATAATTCAATGTTTATTAAGCATTTTATTCAAATTATGTGTTCCGGCAGGTGTGAATAAAATGATTCCAAGATCCTAAAATCATTGAAGAACTAAGCACAGTTTGTCGACTTAATCCTAGAACATCTTAGGTAAGCAAAAGCCTTTTGCTAATAGTCTAGAAACTATTCTTGGTTGATAGGTACGTCTAAGAACTTATTAGGTAAACCTATCGAATTTGCCACGACATAAAAGGACTCCTTACTTATATCGTTGAGTTTCACCAAAACTAACATGTACTCACAATTATTTGTGTACCTTGCCCCTTTAGGACCAATAAGTAACACCTCGCTGAGCGAAAACTATTACTAGATTGATGTAAAGGATATCCAAGCAAGTGTATATTTTGGCATGGCACCTTTTAACTCAATTTTTAAGTTTGGAACTTAAAGCTCTTACTATGTTGGTTAGATTTTAAGTGAACTAAAATCCTTAATCATGCAACATAATCAAGCTTTTGATCTCATGCATTTTAAGACATATTTAAAAGCAATAAATAACTTAAAACATGCATAAGATATTTGTGATCTAGTATGGCCCGACTTCATCTTGAAGCTTTAACTTCAAAGTCCGTCTTGAAAAATCTCCGTGGGAGGCACCATTTTCTTCAAATAGGATAAGCTATAACTAATTACAACTATTTGATGGTACGCAGACCATATTTGAATTGAAAAATAACTTTGGTACTTCAGACCAATTACATTCAAATTAATGGTACGCAGACCATATTTTCTATCCTATTTGGGCCATACTAGTCACTTCATAACCTGCAAAACAGTACATATACAATATATACCATTCACCCATTCATTATCATGAATGGCCCACATAGCTGGTTAGTAAAACACATTATGCATCACGTAAACATTTGCAGCAATTAATCAAGGGCACCAATAATCTACCAATTATTCAGTCCTTATTAATTCTAATCAAGTTGTTTTAACCTTAAGGATTTGTAGACCTAATCAAGAGTTTATGACTAAAAGCGCTCCCACTTAAACCAATAAATTCATATGCTTTACTAATTTTAAACATAAAAATGTATTTCTAGTCTAACCGGAAACATACAAATTTAATTAAAATTTAAAGCTCATATAAATTTATAATTGAATCCAAAAAGTTTAATTTAATTTCAGTCGTTATTTAAATTAATTCATGATTTTAATTTTAGTAAAATAATTAGAATAAATAACATTTATTATAATTACAATATTCAAAATTAAAATCCAAGAAAATAATTTAAATTATTAATTTTAAAATTAATTAAAATTACGTGAACTGAAATTTTCAAATTAAACATTCAAAACGATCTAATCGTAACGCAAACACCCTACGCATTGCACGCCCATGGGCCACTCGCACACAGCCATCGCTGGCCATGTGCGCGCAGCCCATGCGCTCGTCGCATAGCTGCTGCATTTCCATCGCAAGCCATCGCACGCTGCGCGCGCGCCAGTGCTCGTCGCACGCGAGCCATCGCTCGCAGTGCGCGCGAGCCATCGCTCGCTGTGCGCGCGACATCGCTCGCTGGGCGCGCGACATCGCTCGCTGGGCGCGCGACATCGCTCGCTGTGCGTGCGACCCATCGCTCGCTGGGCGCGCGACATCGCTCGCTGGGCGCGCGACATCGCTCGTTGGGCGCGCGACATCGCTCGCTGTGCGTGCGAGCCATCGCTCGCTGGGCGCGCGACATCGCTCGCTGTGCGCGCGAGCAACGCTGGGCGCAGCGCTCGTGGCACGCGAGCTTGCGCTCGCTGCGCGCGAGGCTGCGCGCTCTTGCGCGAGGCAGTGCGCGTTGTGGCGCAGCTCGCTTGCTGCCCACACGCGACTGCCTTGGCTCGCCCTTCGCCCATGCCCATTCGTCCATTGCTCGTGGCCCACGACACAAGGCAGGGCTGCTGCCTTGTGCACGTGCACCATGCCTTGCTCATTGCATTCGTGCCGCACGGGCGACGAGCTCCCTTGCTCGTCGTCGCATGCCCGCACTATACAACACCTCTTAAGGGTAACACGAAGCGTCCATTGCTTTGTGCGTGCAAGTTATATGAACGAATCGCATAAAAAATTTAAAATTTATAAAATTAATGACAAATTAATAAATATTATTAATTTCATAATTTTTAGGGCGAAAAAATCGAAAATTTATTATTCAATTGATTTCCGATTGTTATGGATTCAAGTCTAGGTCATAAAAATTTAAAATTTATCATAAATTTACAATTTTTATGGTGGTTTTTAATCATAGGTTTCTAATTAAATTATAATTAATTATGAAAATCAAATTAATTCTAAATTATTCTAATTTTCAACAAATTAATCATAATTACAAATTAGATTGCATAATTAACAAGGCTAGGCATTCAAACTTGTTAAACATATACAGTAGGTCAATCAAAAATTCAAGATTTATCAACAAGAATCGCAAATATTTAATTTAACATCTTAAATTTACGAAATTTTGCATTCGAAAAACTAAAACCTTCGAAAAGTCATAGTTAGGCTTCGAATTTGAGAATTCTGGGTTCGGCAGAAAAATATTATTTTTGTCAAAATTTTAGAATGCCTTTTACATGCGGAATTGACACAAAAATCACTCGATTTGGATGAGTAACGAAGAAACTGCCGAAAAACTGCGTACGTATAATTAAATAAACGCAATTTGCAATTAATTAACAATTACGAAAATTAATCACCCCTTTTAATTCTTGCAAATTTGTAATATTTAACCATGTTTATGCAAATTAGATTATGAAAATAATAAGGGGCTCGTGATACCACTGTTAGGTTATGATACATATGATATTACATAAGTCATGCGGAAACAACCATTAACCCAGGATTACATATTATTTACACATAATCATATAGCATAATTTAGATGCATACTCTTTGTTGCGTGCCCTCCCTAGCTGCGCCCGAACCGAACAAGAACAAGTCTTTAGGACTCCAAGTGTCGTCCCTCCGTAGATAGTCCACAGCACGTCCGGATCCGCCTTAAGATTGACCAACTAGAATCGCCCTTAAGGTACTAGAATTTTCGGCACTTTTGAGCAAGATGTGTGGCTGAGTTTTTCTCTCAAAAAAACTCACTTTGAATACTTTTAAACTCTTTATAAATTGTGAACCCAGGCCACATATTTATAGGGGTATGGAAAGGGAATCGGAATCCTATTCAGATACAAATTGATTAAACCTAGAATCCTACAAGAACTCTAATTTAATTAATTTATCAAATAGAATTAGGAATTTAATCATTAACCGAACTCTGCACGTTTTAGGAAACGTGCACGAACACAAACACTTACACACGCACACACGGCAGCCACGATGGGCCGCCCATGCGTGCGCACGAGCAGCAGCCCACGCAGCGAGGCCTGCGAGCTGCAAGCCCACGCAGCTCCCGCGCGCGCTGCGCGCGCTGTGCGCGCTGCCACGGCCTGCTGGGCCTGGCCTTGCGCTGGGCCTGGCGTGGCTGTTTGTGCGGCGCGCTTGGCTTGCTGGGCGATGGCCTGGCTTCGTGCTGGGCCTCGTCCGGCAGGCCTCGTCCGATGCTTATTCGTACGATACGCTTCCGATTAAATTTCCGATTCCGGAATTTATTTCCGATACGAACAATATTTAACATTTCCGATTCCGGAATTAATTTCCGTTTCGAACAAATATTTAATATTTCCGTTTCCGGAATTATTTTCCGATTCCGGTAATATTTCCGATTCTGACAATATTTCCGTTTCCGGCAATATTTCCGATTCTGGTAATATTTCCATTTCCGATAATATTTTCCGATACGTACCATGTTTCCGTTTCCGGCAACATCTACGACTTGGATAATATTTATATTTCCGATACGATCCATATTTCCGTTTCCGGTAATATCATCGTTTCCGGAGTATTCATTTCTTGCCTGTGACGATCTCAGCTCCCACTGAAACCAAGATCCGTCGGTTCCGAATATCCATAGATAGAGTATTTAATGCCATTAAATACTTGATCCGTTTACGTACTATTTGTGTGACCCTACGGGTTCAGTCAAGAGTAAGCTGTGGATTAATATCATTAATTCCACTTGAACTGAAGCGGCCTCTAGCTAGGCATTCAGCTCACTTGATCTCACTGAATTATTAACTTGTTAATTAATACTGAACCGCATTTATTAGACTTAACATAGAATGCATACTTGGACCAAGGGCATTATTTCCTTCACGAAATACCATCAACCTGACTACACCCCTTATTATTATTGGAACTTATTTGTTCTTATTGAAACTTATTGAAACTTATGGACTTGAAACTTATTTTTTTTAAGGTGAACATAACGCCCACTAAGACTTGACATGTTTCATGTTATCATTGTGAAAATAAAAATAAATAAATGCAAATTTTATTAATGTAGTAATCCGTGACATCGCCCGAGCGCAAAAACTAGTAAGAAAATTAAACTAAGTGATATATATATATATATATATATATATATATATATATATATATATATATATATATATATATATATATATATATATATATATATATATATATATATAGAATATCTCTTACAGAGTTACAGAGTACATAAGATAGGGTCCATGAAAATGTGTCCATGATCCCAGATGAGGATAATATGGGAAGTATTTTATGTTAAAATAAGGAAATATGACTATAATTAATTATGGGACGTCCGATTTGAAATATAAGACTATAATTTTTGGGACGGAGGGAGTAATACATCTAATTTTGTATGTGAAAAAGTTATAAAAAGTTGAAATTCTGAAAATACATACAGAGACTAATCTAACATGATCTTAGATGTAACGTTTTGATGTATATAATAGTGAGAATTTACGGTCAAAAATTTCATACTTTGGACACATTTTCAAAAGCATATATAATTTTCCGAAACGGAGGTAGTAGCAGTTCATATCTAATGTGCATATGTTCGAGATGGATCAATATCGAATACTAAATCTGTTTCAAAATAATCTTTACAATTTCTGTTTTAGTTTTGTTTCATAATGTTGTTTACATTGTGTTTTATTCTATTTTTGACCATGAAACTTTACTATCTACCCTTCTTAACCCCACAACATTTATCACTTTTCACTCACTTTCTCTTATTTTATTCATTTTTTTTTTACCTCCACCCACCTTTTTTCACTTCCTCACCTACTTTATCCATATTATAATACATTTATCCATCTTTTTATCCACTCTTTATTTTTTTGGTCTTAATATTTATACAAATAGTAACCGTACATAACATTATAAAAAGGAGGTAGTACGTACAAAATAAAGAATAAGACTTTTTCATAAATAATTGTCAAAATATAACAGTCATAGTTTATTTCATTTACAAGTCATGAAAGACAATGAATTCAGAGTCACAAGGTATTGCGAGAGGAAGTATAAACATGATGCCTCTTACATATAATTGAACAAATGGGTTAAAAAAAATACCGCAAGCATAGTCCACTCTATGGCTTACTTTCGGGGAAATTGGATATTTGGATCATGTCTTTATTATTAATATACTTTTAGCATAAATCAACATGTTCGTCTTTTTCTTTATTTTTTAATAGAGATACATACACTTGACCAAGTAAGCTTATGTAAGATACATAATCTTGTTGAAATATTGAATTGGATCCACTGCTATCAACTTCACCACATTTTAGGAGTATCAATTTAATCCTCACTCCTTACTTTTCTTCATTTTTTAAATAATAGTTTTGGGTTATTATGAAGAACAAAATAATACTACATAAGCGATAAACTTAGTGTGAATAAAAAATTCATTTTGCGGTTTCATGGTTCCTTGTATGTGGTGATAGTAGATGCGCCTCGAAAATACTTTCTCGGTCTTATTTTTTTAATGGGAAAAATATGGAAATAGCGTTAATCGATGGCCAATTGGTCAATAACTTTCTTGATCTTATTAATAGCAAATGAAAGTGTGATTAAGGGTGTATTCTCTTCAACTTATTTGATCCGAATTTATATGAAAAGAATTGGTTGATATGATTGGAACATATATGACCTTATTAGACCTGATTGGAACTTAATAATAATAATACGGTTTTTTCATGAAATGCCCCCGAGGTTTGCAAAAACGCACCAAATACCCTCGCGTCTTTTGAATCACATAATATACCCCTATTTTTCCGTACTATTCATGAGATGCACCTAACGTCTGCCGTTAGTTGCGTTTTACTATTTTACCCTTAATACATGTTTTTCGACATAAGTTCAAAAAAAAAATCTCAACTTCTTTCTCTTCCTCTCTCCTCTCGGATGTTCTTCCTCCTGCTCTCTCTGGTCGCCGCTGGATTTAGATATCGATCAGTGCATTAGTGGCTTGCCCAATTCTGTTTTGGTAAATTGATCACAACTAAAACCCTTGATTACAACTTCTACAAATCGTCAAAACCCCTCATTTCTCTCTCCTAAATTTTTCCTGGGTATTTCGCAAAGTTTGAAAAGAGATGGCAAAGAGGCTAATTCCCACATTCAATCGCATTTTGATTGAGAAAATCACTGCTCCCACCAAGACAAATGCTGGAATCTTGCTTCCAGAGTCTTCTAACAAGGTCCAATTAAACCCCCATTCTTTTCTTTTCAATCGAATTTATAAGCTGTTTTGTCATTGATTTTGTTTGTAAATTGCTTCGTTTAACTCTATTGCAAAATACCCACATCGTGATTTCAGTGATATAAGAGTAAATTTAATCTGGGGTTGTTGCATTTTTGCATATATTTTGTTGCTTTTGATCTAATTCCTATTGATATAGCTAGGTTAATTGCATTTTTGGTACATCTTTGTTCTAATCTATCTGAAAGAATGTTGTTCATAGTTGGTTGCAAATGCCCTAATTGTAACATTTGGAGGGTGTTCTTGATTAATTTTTAGTGTTAATTGAAAATTAAAAAGATAAGTTTTGCCTAAAATGGTTAATTTGATGCAGCTGAACTCTGGGAAAGTGGTTGCTGTGGGTCCTGGAAGTGTTTTACTGTGGGAATAGTAGTTTCAGACTTTCAGATACTTGTAATTAGATGGGATTTATAGGAATTAATGTAATGTGCTTTGATAGGAATTGGTCTATTTTATTATTATCTAATGCCAGTTTCTGTTTTTGATCATTCAGAAGGAACTGCGCGTATTTTTAAGCCATCAGAGTTGTAGGCCCAATTATCAGCTGCACAAGATGATATGAAGAAGGCAAAAGATAAGTTAACTTTGGCTGAAAAAGAGAAGAATCATGCACTCAATGAGTTGAAAGAGGCAAAGAAACAAGCACATGAGGCTAATGAGAAACTTCAGGAGTCTTTGGTGGCTCAAAAGAGAGCCGAAGATACTTCAGAGATTGAAAAATTTCGAGTTGTTGAATTGGAGCAAGCAGGAATTGAGACCGCGCAGAATAAACAAGCAGAATGGAAAAAAGAGTTAGAAATTGTGAGGAGCCAACATGCCTTAGATATTACTTCTCTTCTCACAGCTAATGAAAAGCTTCAAAGAATCAAGCAAGAGCTGGTCATAGTTACAGATACTAAGAATCAGGTGGCTGCTGGATTTAGATGTAGTACTGCATTGACTAATGCACTGATCGATATGTATACCAACAGTATAATTCAATTCAATCAATTTCTTATTGGATTTGTTGTTTGAGCATTTCAATTTTCTTTGATTATTACTTCTATTTTTGTTTTAGGTTTAAATTTTAGGTTGATTAATTTGATTAATTAGGTGAACGATTTGTGGAAATCAAATTATGCAGTTTAAAAACAGTTTGAGTATTTGGTGCAACTTAGTTTCAAAATAGGTGTATATTGTGCAATAAGTTTATAAATAGGGGTATTCTGTGAATTATAAACATGACTTAACGGAGGACTAATGTAAGGTCGGTTTAGGGGTATTTGGTGCAAACTTGGGAAAAAATAAGAGTATATTATGTGATTCAAAAGACGCGAGGGTATTTGGTGCGTTTTTTCAAACCTCAGGGGTATTTCATGAAAAAATCGATAATAATAATAATAATAATAATAATAATAATAATAATAATAATAATAACATTTTACAAATAATTAGTGGGAAGACGAGATACAATCTGGGCCCCTGGCTATAGCAAATCCTATCCTGGTGAAAATATGAGCAGCAACACGAGCCCCAATGTCCTGAGTCCTAGAGAACTTCTGAACTCGGTTCAACAAGGCAACAACATCCTTATCCAGCTCCCCTAAGGAAGAGAAAGAGAACGGAAGAAAGCCATAACCAATTGTCCGACAACATGCTTCGTACTTGACTCGTTTCCGAATAGTCGCATCAGTCACAACCCAACCCGGGACAAAGCCAGACAACCCAGATTGTGACAATGGAGAAGATCCCGTCAAGTCAACACACACATCACAGCCACGATCCCAAGAGTAGAGCAACACGTCTGCAGGTCGGAGAGCTCCATCGTTCCCTCCAGATAGACCAATATCAACCTCTTTCCGCACCGAAATCCCAGACCGATAACAAACATCAACAAGGGTGTCCCGTACCACATTATGCCGATGTTTAATACCCAAAATGGCAGCACATGACACCGCATGATGACCGAAGATATCTCCCGCAAAGACCCTGGAGCAAGCAGAACATGGTGTCGTAACAAAGAACAAAGGAACCCCCAACTGGTAACACAACACACATCGGTAAGCCTTAGTATTCAACGTATTCCCCAAACATGATATGGGGACTGCACGAAGCCAAGCAGAGGTGTGATCTCCCTGATGCGATTTCCACAATGCCGATTGTAGAGGAGATAAAGAGAAGGTGAATTATGCAGATGCAGTAACCTTTGTGAAATCGGTGATTATGCTGTGTCATGTGCTGACATTCTGGGTATTAAACATCGGCATAATGTGGTTCGGGATACCCTTGTTGATGTTTGTTATCGGTCTGGGATTTCGGCGCGGAAAGAGGTTGATATTGGTCTATCTACAAGATTTTAACAGTTGCTGATGGGCTACCTGCTCACATGCTCTTTTTATTTTATTTTTTATTTTATTTTTTTCTGAGCATGTCCCTTTCTTAACCGTTGGAGTTGCTCTTAGACCTGATTGAATCTTATTGAACTTATTACACCTGATTGTAACATATCTGAACTCATTTGAACAAGAAACTAGTCAGTATGGGATGTGATTTTTTTAAAGGGGAAGAGAATGCCCCCCAAACAAAACTAAATCCTTTTGAGTTTTGATTGATTACAAGTATACAAACTTTTCTATAAGGCGGTCTTACACAAAAGACCACTTTGGTATCATATAAGTTAAGCAATGGAACCAATTAGTTAAGCACTTGAACTAATTAGTTAAGCATTGAAACCAATTAGTTAAGCAAAGAAATTAATTAGTTAAGCAATGTAACCAATTAGTTAAGAAATTAAACCAATTAGTTAAGCAACCAAAGTGGTCTTTCCGATAAGGCGGTCTTACACAAAAGTTGCCGAAGATTATGAATCGGATCTTGGTGATAATCAAATTTAGATATTACATGTAGAGATTGATATATGCTAGAAACTTAGTCATGCCATAAATCTAGATCTAATATTGACTAGCTTCGTGATCTTTATGTCTAGATATAATAAATTGGCGATTGGGATTCTTGCTGATAGACTATCAAAGATAAGGTTTTCTTTGGGGACTTTTTATTTAAATATTTATTAATAATGTTATTGAATAGACGATAAATCTATAGGCGAAATTAAATTGAGCCATACCCGGTGATCAATCATATATTCGTATGTATTAAAGTCTAGCTCGGCTAACTTTTCAACTTAATTTATCCTTCTGAGAATAAGAGCCTTTAAAAATTATTGTCAGTTTTATTTATGTTGGCAATACAAATTTATAACTATACTAAAAGAGAGGTCTCTAGAATTATTTCTGTCGCATATCGCTTTCTGGTCAAAAGTTCTCTCGCTCTTTTTCCTTTTCTATAAAATAGAATCTAATATATATATATAAAGGGGAGTTTTTTCAAGAGTAATGAGAGCGTCCACATAGGATTGCCACGTCATCACATATTATTAAATTATTAACTAATTAAATAAATAATATGAGAGTCTTGCCATGATTGATTACTTAATACGATAAAGATAGATTAATAAATAATATGGGAGTCTTACCATGATTGACTACTTAATACGATAAAGATAAATTTCACAAACTTTTTTTTATCTTTGTGTATATATATACATATTAAAAATCTCAACCCTCACATTAAAAATCTCAACCCTCACCAAATTGTACGGAGGCTTCATTGTATGTGCAAGAATATGATGTTGCATGGCGTTGGGTGAGGATGAGGTTGATGATCACTCTTCATCCTTTTCTTTACAGTTGAATTCCAAATTTTTTTATTTCGTTGTCATAATTTTACTTTGATTTTTATTGTTTATTTGTCGTCAATTACTCCGTACATTTATTCTTTATTTCGTTCCAGAAATACGGGACACCCGATGGTCACGGACTCACGGTGTACCGCATAATTGTTTATGTTGCATAGAAAATAATTTTTACGTGGTTCATTGGTTATTCATTGTTTATGTTAATTTTGTACAAGCATAATTGTTTTTGTTCTATCGGTTTATGTGTGTTCATTTAATACTACTTCGTATACCTACTGGATATTGATATATATATATATATATATATATATATATATATATATATCTTTATATATATCTTTGTATTCCAAATCATACCTCATCAACACAGTTTAATTTAGAGCTAAATAGTGATTAATAAAATAAATTAAGTGTTATCTCGGGCATAATTTATGCTTTTTATACGGCACAACGAACTACAATTTAGATGTCAAAATTAAACCTAACATAGAATATAAACGATAAACGTTAACACAATCGGGGTTGCAAGCCCACATTTTATTTGGTTGAATTAAACTAAACTTAATGTACTACTTGAAATTGAAATAAAGTCTAAAAAACCTTACTCCGTACCAAAAATAGGAAAAAAGAAAGTAAAGAAAAACAAAGTAATTCACAAGACTAGCTATTTTAAAGTAATGATCACTATCGTAGTTTGAAGAGTATTAGCAATGAATACTACGTTATAGAATTTTAGATAAAGAAATCTTTTTCGGTTTATAATAGAGTTTTATTTTCTTTAAACCTATGATATTTGGATTAATTCATATCATAATAAAATTCTACTTGCATTAAACCTATATTTTTTCTGGTTATAAATATACGAGAGTATTATAAAACTATGCTCCTCTTTTATAAATAAGTGCTATATTATATTTGTTTTTCCTTTCACCCATAGTTATTATGATTTGATTACTCCGTACGTTTATGTTTCAGAAATATTTCGTTGATTCGAGCCATTAATTCAAGCAGAAACGATTGAAAAATAAAAGTACGTGTTTCAAGAAAAATAAAAAGAGATAATTAAAGACTTGATAAAAGATAATAAGAGATAAATTTTGATTAAGTTTCAGAAATATTTCGTTGATTCGAGCCATTAATTCAAGCAGAAACGATTGAAAAATAAAAGTACGTGTTTCAAGAAAAATAAAAAGAGATAATTAAAGACTTGATAAAAGATAATAAGAGATAAATTTTGAAAATTTTTAATAGATAAACAAAGACCCGTTAAAACTGTCATACTAATTGATTATAAAAAAAAAAAAAATCAATATTCTAACTATCATTTAAAGGTGAAAAAAAAAATCTCATAAAAAAATGAATTTAACCCGTGCATCGCACGGGCTTTAAATCTAGTAATAAATAATTTGATTAATGTATGACAATAATATTTTATTGAATCTATTATTACCTAGAATAATTACACTGTATAAGATAAATAATGAAAGTTATATGGACATGAGAATATTTTATGCTGAAAATATTTTAGATTTATGACACTTATAAAATATGCTGATAATATTTTAGGTTGGGAAAAACTCATATCATAACCTGATTACCTGAACACATATTTTAGCACGTACCTAATACATTTATTTCATTTAGTCGTGCAATTGTTATTCATTAACGTATGCAAACGGCAAACCTATATTATTACAAAATCAGGTGAATAGAACCACTGTAAATATAAAGGTGTCTAAAATATTGAATATATTATTACCTAGAATAATTACAATGTATAATTTGAATAATAGAAATTATATGGACATGGGAATATTTTATGCTGAAAATATTTTAGATTTATGACACTTAATATGCTATTAATATTTTAGGTTGGGAAAAACTCATATAATAACCTGATTACCTGAACACATATTTTAGTACGTACCGAATACATTTATTTCATTTAGTTATGCAATTGTTATTCATTAACATATGCAAACGACAAACCTATATTATTACAAAATCAGGTGAATAGAACCACTGTAAATATAAAGATATCTAGAATATATGATGACACATTATTGCGCCCTATTTAGTTGTCCACGAGGCAATGTTTAAAAATTATAACTCCATTCTATTGTTGATTTTAGAAAATTGTTTAAGGTTCATGTTTCACATTAAAGGATTTAACACTAAAAAGATATTTTCAAAATTAAATTGTGATGGACGGATGGTATAAGTGATTTGTTCCAAAATAATTTGACAATATGTTATTGTTTTTTACACCATTAAAAATACACAATATTACTTTATCTATTTTGGGTCTTTTCTTTATTGTTATGGTCCTGACTATTTCATTCTTCATTTTTTCATTGCAACTTTAAACCTAATAAAGAGTATCACCCCCTAAGTGAATATTATTTGAAGATCAAGGTTATTAGTGTGAGACTTTTGTATGCTTTGGATTAATATTGAAGATCAAAGTTATTATTATGAGACTTTTGTACAATGGTGTAACTATTGCAACGTTTTACTGCAACACTACATCATTTTCAATTCTATGCAATACGTAAAATAGTTGATTTTAATTAAAAGAGTTTGTATATATTACCACTCATTTAGTTCTATATAAAAAAAAGATTTTAAATTGTTGTAAATTTAATATTTTAACTTTTTAAACCGTGTAATTACACGGGTACTATACTAGTCTATATACCCCCGGGGTTAACTCTAAGGTTTTTCTATCTAACTTTGAGGATTCCCAACTTGGAGGTATGGCTGAGTGGCTTAAGGCATTGGTTTGCTTTTCCATCATCCAATCCACAAGAAATCGAATGAAACCTGTCTATATTATTATTAAACCTACAAGGCAAATCATGTCACGCCGCCATGTGTCACCTTCTCTAAACATGACAAGGCGCCACATCTACAATGACATGGAGGATGTGCTTTTGCTATATTGATACACAAAATATTTCTGTTAGGGTTCGAATATGGAACCAACAAAAAATATAGTAGAAAGCTTACCATCTTAGATGTACTATTATTTATGCATTTTAACTCTATTTAAATATATTTAAGTGGGATATGATTAGTGTAAGTGTATTTATAGTATTTTTTCACATGGTTTATGTTATTAATTTTCTAATTTCACCACATAGTGATTGCAAGAAAATTTAATTTTGTTACCATTATTGAAAATGGTTTTGAATAATGACTGCATTTTTAATTGGTCCATTTTCTACATATAGTAGAACACGTTTTTTCGTTAATTAGTTAACAATTGTGTTAGCATATGTGGATCATAACCGCCCGTTTCTCTATTCCTCTCTCCCTGGTCTCCTAATTTCATAACCAAAAAAAAAAACTTTCACTACAAGAATTTGTATCTTTAACAACAACCTAATTACGACGGGTCAAAAATCCCGTCGTAAAAGTCTTTTGTGACGGGGCTAACAACCAAACAAAGACGGGAACAACCGTCACAAATGTCTTTTACGACGGATTAACGACGGGATTTTCTATTGACGACGGTCCCCTTTTATGACGGGTGCGCGACAGGATACCCCGTCGTTAATCAACGATTATTGACCTTTTGCGACGGGATTTCCCGTTGTTAATGGTACAATTTCTTGTAGTGTTTATTCCGTTTTTTATATTTTGGGCTTTAGGTTTCATCCCGACGTAATTAGGCATAGACCTTTTAAGACCGTAAATTTTCTGCGTTTTTGTTTTAGAAAGTAGGGTCGTGTTCTTGATAGAAGAGGTGCATAACTTTTTTTTTTTAAAAAAATAAATAAATAATACAAATTTGGCATTAATAATTATTGTTCTTTTTAATTTTGAGTTATAGCAAAGGCAAAAAATTAAGAAAGAAAGGGAAAAAACTGATGCCTAATCAACCGAAAGAAAACCCAAGGCTTTTTGAGAAAGAAGGGCAATCACATAAAGGTCTTGCGCGCACTAGGTGCACAATAAATTTATTGTACACCAAGATAACTTTTACCCATTTTTTTGTAACTTTAACCTAGTTTTGATTAACTTTTATATTAGTAAAAAAAAACGTTGATAGATAAACATTTTAAAGAGTTAAATGATTAATTTTATACATTATTAGTGATTTTGAAGAAATAAGTTTTATTAAAATGAAAAAATTTATCACTAAAAAATGGATAACTTTTACATATATAAGCTTAACTTTTAAACATTTTGAGTTAACTTTTACTATGGTGTACAATATTTATTGTACAACCCTTATAAATAAGAATTTGTGAATCCACTTAACTAATGAACTACACTACTAAACATGTGATTTTGTCATTTTGTGATGGATTAGGACGAAAAGCGGGATGTAGTGATAAACAATTAAAGAGAATTTTGATTGAAAAAGATGATTATGCCACTCCTAATAAACTCCTATTCCATCACAAACCACAAACCACAAACCACAAACCACATGCCTTTGCATATTTTCCTCCACTCTCTACTAATCAACTATATCCAAAACAACTATATGAAAGAGTTTTTGTTTGGTAACTAATTATTGTGAATCCAATTAAAAGAGATTAACACGCTTTAATCTCACATCTTTTATCTTCTTTTTAAACAGACTAATAAACAAAGGAAAATTAGTTTGACATTGTGTATTATTGAAATAATGGTTTATACGTAGTATAACAAATGATTTTTCAATTAAAATATTTTCCGTTTAGGAGTTTTATTATTGTTTTGTTGAGAGATTCATGTAAAGCGCAATAAGAGGTAGCAGATTGGTCGATGGGATCCGGTCATCTTAGAGTTAAACTAGTATAGGACCCGTGTGATGCACAGTTTACAAATATTAACTTTAAGTGCGAAGTTAAATTTGTTTAGAAAAGAAAATTTTGGAATTTTCATTCTCATTTGCACCCGTCACCCATAATTTCATGTTAGGTATAAAAATCGATTAACATCCTATACTATCTCATTTTTTATTTATTGTGTTACCCGTAACCATTTGATTACGTGCCTCATTAGTCTTTATTAGAGATGGACAGTGAGTCAGGTCTGACCTAGAACATCCCCACCACGGTACACCCGACCCATCCAACCCAACACCCGAACCTAAAGATGTCAAAACAGGTCATCGGGTCGTGTCTGGGTCGGCGTCATCTCGGGTCTCGGGTCATGAACAAGTCGGGTTGTTCAGATGGACAGTAAGTCGGGTCTGACCTAGCCCATTAGCCTTTATTAGAGATGGACAGTGAGTCGGGTCTGACTTAGACCATCCTGACACAACACATAGTGGGTTACGTGGGTCGGACCCACTTATGACTCATGACACAATGCGTCGTCGGTCGAGTTTTTTCAACACAACCCATTTCGACCGACCCATCGAACTCGACACAACCCACCACGGTAAACCCGACCCATCCAACCCAACACCCAAACCTAAAGATGTCAAAACAGGTCGTCGGGTCTGGGTCGGGTCATCTCGGGTCTCAGGTCATGAACAAGTCGGGTTCTATTAAAAAGAAATGTGTCTTAGTTGTTTGATTCTATTAAACAGGCGTTACGCCGCTATTAATAAAAATAATCAACTTTTCTTTCAACCTTGTTCGGTTGTTCCTCGTGTTGTTTAATGTTGAACAATGGAGCTCTTTTATAGATTATTGACATTGTTGGTATTGAATTACTTTTTTGCTTTTGATGTTATAGATCGATTTGCATTGGTTTGGGTGGTGGTCTTACAGTGAGAAGAGTTTGAAAATTGTTTCTTTAAATTGTAGAGAATAATTCGATAAACCGTACTTTGAAAACATACTTCGTACTATGATATTGAACTATAAGCTAAAACATATTTCGTAATATGATAATGAACTGAACTATATATTCCGTATATATAACTGATTTGTTTGCCGGAAAATGTTTTTAGAATGTATATTATCAACGGAATCTTTAGGATTTGTAATCAAAATAAATAATACACTTCCTTGAATAAAATATTCTAATTCCCTCAAAAAAAAATTAATTAATTTTTTTTAATTAAAATGAGAGGCGAATCAATGAGTGACATTTGTCATCAGCACATTGATTTCCTCTCTTTTAGTATAATACTAGGTTAGGTCCCGTGCAATGCACGGATGAGACTAATTTTTTTTTCCTGTTCTAAATAATTGACTTAAACAAAGTTTTTAATAAAATAAAATCAATTTTTATCAACGGTTGTTGGGAAAATCAGAGAAAATAATTATTATTTAGATTGTAAAATGATTAGTGCGATTTTAGGAGTTTAGGGTTTCGACAAAAATACTCAACTTAGGAAAATATAAGAAAATAAACTTACAGACAATTATTAGATATCATTTTCTTTTGGAATTGAATAATATACGTAACCGTAACCATACCCGTACCCTCGATCTATCTAAATATTTGGATATGGTATTGATTTGATAACCCCATCAGTCATAATACCCTATTTTCTAGATAAGGTATATAACAGACTTTCAGGTTTATAAGTAATTTTATTGGACCCATTTTTTAACACTTGTTTTAAATAAAATAAAAAATAAATAATTGTTTTTTGTTTGGGTATGGTCGTATAAATGTATAATAACACATTTTAGTGTAATTTGTTTATTTATTTATTAACTACTGTAAGAGTATAATGCATTTTTTTGAAAATTTTATATGAAAATCAAATAAAATATTTTGCTATTTTGCTTTTACGGAGTTTCCGTATAATAGCTTACTACGTATATTATAGAAACAGTAATATCAAAAAAACTGTGATTTTTTCCATTCCTAACATGTATGTTCTTCAAATCAGTAGTAATATTTTTTTTTCCTTGTCGTGATACATGAAATCATAATTTATTTTTTCATATATATTTCTATTATTTTAAATAGAAGGAAAGAATAAGAAGAAGAAGGGAAAAAAAAAATCAGGAAATCAGATATTTTAAAAAAAATTTAAATTATTTTTTTTTAAAGAAAAAAATACTAAGAAATCACCAGGATGTGACACATGTCATTCCTGGTGTGTCTTTTTTTTTTTTTGGCAAATAAGATTTATTACCAAAAGGAAGGAAAGAAAGGCAACAGCCTGTTACAAGCTCACAGCTAAACAGCCAAAAAACACCTCAACTACTCTGACTGCTCACAGCTAAACAGCCAAACAGCTCTACAACTAACTGCTCAAAGCAACTAAAGCATTACTAAGTACATCAGATGCTCTGCTAGCTACATGAAACTGAATTTCCCTAAACAAGGCATCAGGGTTTTTGCAATGTTGAGAATAAACTACATTGTTCCTATGCAGCCAAACTGAGTACACACTTTCTGCAAAAAACATCACTAGCAGCTTATGTTTGCTTCCACACCTTTTACTGCTCTTCATCACCAACTGTAGCTCTTCATGAAACAGACCAGGTCTTCTATGGAAACCCAGCAAGTTAAGGACTTTTTGCCATACTTGACAAGAAAAGGGACAAGCAAAAAATAGGTGATCAATGGACTCAGGTGAACTGGTACACAGAGGACAAGCATCAGATTGAACAATCCCCCAGTGTAGTAACCTGTCAAGTGTGGGCAATCTCCTCCAAATAGCAACCCATAAAGTAAAGAGGCTCTTGGGTGTAGCAGAATTGTTGCAGATAACTCTTCTCCAGGGTACCTTAGGATAATTCCCACAAAGTTTGGAGTACATCAGTTTAATAGAGAAGCAACCTTTCTTCATAACATCACTCCAACCACCCACCCCTTCCACCAGTTTTATACAACCAAAGATCTTCTTCAATGCCCAAGACATTGTGGAAGGGCATTGAAAGCTATTTAGGGGCCTGCCTTTCATATAGTAACCATCAACCCATCTACTCCACAGTTTGTCTTTCTTGTGTGTGATGGCCCACAAAAGTTTACAGATTGCTGCTTTATTCCAAAGCTCCATATTTTTGATGTTCCACCCTCCAGCAGCTCTGGGAAGACACATATTAGACCAAGAAACCAGAGCTTTTTTAGACACCTCAGTACCACCTGTCCATAGGAAGATTCTGCAATAGCTTTGAATTTCTTTGACAGCTTTCTTAGGAAGAACAAAGATTTGACACCAGAAGGACTGCAGACTAAGTAGAATAGTTCTAACAAGTTGCAATCTTCCAGCATAAGATAAGTATCTAACTGTCCAACTCTTTGCTCTAGCTAGCACTTTGTCAACCAGGGGTTTGCACTGAATGTAAGACAGCTTCTTAGTAGATAAGGGAACACCCAAATATCTAAAAGGAAACTCACCATGAGGGATATTCAGAGTGTGCATTATCTGATTCTGAATCTCCACACTCACACCACATATATAAGCATTGCTCTTATCCAGATTGGCTTCCAGCCCTGAAGCTTTAGAGAAGAGCAAGAATTTCTGGAAGATCATATCAGTTGAAATAGGGTCAGCTCTGGTAAACATGAGCAAGTCATCAGCAAACATCATGTGAGTGATGTTTAATCTCTCACACCTGTGATGGAAATTGAAATCTGGATCCTCTTTAAGTTGCCCCAAACTCCTGGATAGATATTCCATGCCTATAGCAAAAAGAAATGGAGAAAGAGGATCTCCTTGCCTTAAACCTTTCTTAGCAGGAAAAGGAGGGCAAGGGGAGCCTTTAATAAGTATACTATAGGAAACAGATGAGATACAACTCAGAATCCATTCCAGAAAAACTTCAGGAAAACCCAACTCTCTCATTACATCCAACAGAAAACTCCACTCCACTGAGTCATAAGCCTTCTTCATATCAACCTTGATCATGCATCTAGGAGACATATTTCTCCTAGTGTACCCCTTAACTAACTCAGTAGCTAACAGGATATTATCAGAGATGTGTCTCCCTGGTATAAACCCTGCTTGGCATTCATTAACAACTGACCCCACCACTTTCTGAAGCCTAGCAGTCAAGATTTTTGAAATAATCTTGTACACAGTGGTGCAACATGCTATTGGTCTAAAGTCTTTGACTCTAGTGGGATTGGGAACTTTGGGAACCAAAGTGACAGTAGTGCAGTTAACCTGTTTCAGCAATTTCTTGTGATTAAAGAAATCAAATATAGCAGCATACACATCAGTTTTAATCACATTCCAAGTTTTCTTGAAGAAAACAGCATTGAAACCATCAATTCCTGGAGCTTTAGTATCATCAATCCCTTTTAAAGCCAGATCAATTTCAGCTTCTGTGACAGGTTGGCACAAGAGAGCTCTTTCAGAGGTACTGAGAGTGGCACCAGATCTCATTGTGGGAACATCAATCATTGGCAAAGAGTGAGCTCTAGTACCCAAAAGCTGCCCATAGAATTTTAACACTTCAGCCTGTATCTCATCAGGTTTTACCAACCTGTTGTTGTTGTCATCTATCAGCTCTGATATTCTGTTAGTTCTGTGCCTCTCTTTTACTGCAGCAAAGAAGAATCCATTATTAGAGTCCCCTACCTTTAACCAGTGCAACCTAGATTTCTGTTTCAATGCAAGTTCTTCAACCCTCAACCACTTTCTAAGCTGAGCAACACACTCTTGTTCCTGTCTCAAAAAGGATGTATTAGAATGATCTTGCTGCAGTTGAGATTGAGTAGAATCCAACTGCTGCCTAGCTTGACCAATTCTGCATTTAATCCCCTGGAATTCCTGTTGATGAAGGGTTTTCAATTTGCCTTTAATCATCTTCAACCTTTCCCACACTGAATACATGGTTGTTCCTGTAACAGTGGTATTCCAACAATGTTCAACCAAAGAGATAAAGTCAGCATGATCTGCTAAGTAATTAAGAAATCGAAAAGGTCTACCACCCCCTTGTGCTTCTAGAACACACTTGATTAAAATTGGACAGTGATCAGAGATAGAGGAATTAATGTATTCAGAGTAAATTCCCCCATTAGCACTCATCCAGTCTCCATTCCCTAAACACCTGTCAATCCTGCTTGCAGTCTTGTTGACATCCCCACCTTTATGCCATGAATAGAAATGCCCTTTACTCTGAAGTTCATATACTTGATTAGTATCCACAAACTCAGCAAAATCCTTGATTTCAGCCCAAGTAACTGGAGCACCATTAACTCTATCTTGAGTACTCATAATTGCATTAAAATCACCAGCAAGCAACCAGGGGAGCTTACCAACTAAGCCATTAATATCTCCCAGACTACTCCAAAGACTCCTCCTATCATCTATAGTGTGTAAGCCATAGATTGCAGTGAAAAAGAAGCTAAAATCCCCATTCTGGTCAATAATTTCACAATGCATGAATTGAGTGTGAGTCCTCACCATTCTGACTGTTACTAAGTTTGGTTGCCAACCCAACCATATTCTTCCTCTATCACAGTGAATGTAATTGTGGTCCCATGTCCAGAACCTACCAAACTTACTAGTAGTAGAAGTAAATTTACTATTTTTAACCCTAGTTTCAAAAAGAGCAATTACTTTAATATTATAAGTACTAATCAACCTTTTAACCTCAGTCACCTTAGAGGGATCATTAAACCCCCTAACATTCCAAGTACACAGATTCATCATGTGAGATCATTAGGGAGAACAATATCCCCCTCTCCTTCCTGCAACTCCACATCATCCTCCACTGACTCCCCATCAGAATCATCAACTAAAGGGAAGAAGGTGTTACTGGTGGGAACTCCTCTACTTCTAGCCCCTTTAGTTGCCACTCTCCATCCAGCATCAGCTCCAGACTGGTTCAAAGGCACAGTTTGGTTCAGAGGTGTAGCAGAAGGAGTGACAATAGGTGGAGGAACCACCACCTGAGTTTTCTTAGGGACCCAAACTTTCTTCACCTGTGGAGCCTTATTAACATGCTGAGCATGAAATTTGGTTACAGTAGCACAGTTGTGACCAGGCATTTCGCACTTAGTACAGTAGGTAGGCTTCCAATCATACTGCACCTGCTGTTTGAATGTTGTGCCATTAATATCTTCAATCCATATGTGATCAGGAAGGACAGCAGTCACATCCATTTCCACCAAGATTCTAGCAAATGATACTCTATGTTGCCTAGAGGTACAGTCATCAGCATAGACTGGAACACCTAGCAAGCTAGCTATTCTGCTTAATGAATCACTACTCCAGCAATTCAGTGGCAAATTAGGCAATCTGACCCAAAGAGGAATGAACCTTAAGACTTCTTCATAGAAATTAAACTCAGATGACCATGGTTTAATAATCATAGGCTTATTAAAGAAAGTGTAAGGACCCCCACTCATAATTGTGTTCCTATCATCAACAGAATCAAACTGAATAATGAAGTAACCATCATCATGTAAGAAAACATTTGGAGTCCCAACATGGGTCCAATTAGCAGTAATATATCGTTTAATAGAAGCAATAGTTGGTGTATCCCCCACCACATACAGCACAAGAGCACTAATCCATTTTCTAGTCATGGCATCAACTTCAGATTTTTGCAACTGGGCAACTTTCTTTCCATCTTTAACAACAGGTGCTACAAAATGGAGAGAGACCCCTTTACCTGTCAATGGTGAGCGCTGAAAGAGACTGGACCAAGGAGCAGCTTGCATCTCTAGCCTCCGTTGAACTGGTGGACCATCAGCAGTGCTTCGAACAGGGACAATAACAGGGGAATAGATTGGACGACTCGGATTCACAGTCTCCTCAAGATGTTGAGCCAAAGCTCCAATTCTACTTTGCATTTCCTCGTTTCCTTTCGCTGCACCTCCCACTCCAGAGCTTTGACGCTCAGTTACAGAAATCCCCAGATTTGAACGCAACGGCTCTATTTGGGTATTCATTGGGGAGATACCAAGGGATCGATTATAGGCTAAAATGGTGTTATGAAGCTCTACTGGGATTAAACCAGCACTATGGTGAACTAATGGTGAAGAAATTAGCTCACAAGGAGGTTCCATGGGGTCGAAATGGATCTCGAGTGAATCTCAGATTCACTGGGTTGGGGTCCTAAATTCAAATTTTTTGATGCTGCACTGGTGTCCACAGTACTCCCACCGGCTTGAGAGGGAGTATTGTTGCTAGCAGGTTTCTTCTTCCGCCCCATCAATGGAGGTGGTGAACGTTAGTGAAAGCACCCTAACGTGCGCCCCAAGAGAGAAGGGAGAGAAAAATGACTTCCTGGTCAACCCTGGTGTGTCTTTTAGTATATAGTAATAGATATATAGATATATATTTTTTTTCCTTGTCGTAATACATGAAATCATAATTTTTTTTCATATATATTTCGGGGGTGTTTGGTTAAGAGAGGTTTGAGGGAAAAAGAGCTTTTTGGGGTGAATTAGAGGTTTGACCTTTAGAAAAAGCTAATTGAGAGTGTTTGGTTAGGAGAGGATTAATTGGAAGAGAGTTTTGGGGTGAAAAAGCTAATTTTGAAAAAGCTCAATATAGGAGCCTTTTGCAATTAGAGGTTTGAGAAAGTGGATGAAAATGACTATTTTGTCCTACTATTGCCTATAATTACAACCACTATCAACCTTGGTACCATACATATTTTTCTCCTAAAAACATTACTCACATTTTCTTTTTCATTTCACATTATTTACTAGATTCGTTTTTTGTTGTAATAAATTTTACTACGTATATTAGTACTTTGAAGAAATTGGAGTATATTGCAATCATGCTTGAAATATCATTAGTAATATTTCTCTATTTGAAAAATATATATTATTAAAAAATTTAAATTAAGAACAATTTTTAAAAAATAAATTTATTTTATTTAGTTAATGTTTATTAGAAAAATATAAAGAGAAAAAAAATTAACATAATAAACTATTTGTCTAATATTAATAAGAAATAAAGTATGTTAATATCCTTAATTGTCATTTTATATATTAAACAGCTAATAGCTATCAGCTAATTTACCAAACACTTTTACACAAACAGCTAATGCAACCAGCTAGTCAAATCAGCTAATGCAAACAGTTAACCGCTAACAGCTAGTCAAACCAGCTATCAGCTAACAGCTAAAAGCTCCTAACCAAACAGGACCTTCTATTATTTTAAATAGAAGGAAAGAATAAGAAGAAGAAGAAGAAAAAAAATCAGGAAATTAAATATTTTAAAAGATTCTTAAATTGATTTATTTATTTTAAAGAAAATATTACTAAGAACTCATCAGGACGTGACACATGTCATTCTTGGTGTGTATTTTAGTATATAGTAAATAGATATATAAATTGAATTAATTAGGTTGGTTGAACTCAAATTGATTTGGGCCATATTTGAAAATGGTATAAAAAAAGATTTGAAAATGGTGTTAATTAGGAGCAGCGATTAGGAAAGGTTAAGAAAGCGTGTTAATGAAAAAGATTGAAATTAAAGAAAGGTTTTGGATCTCCTAACAAGAAGTTTACTCTAGTGAGTTCACAGTTCACACTAAACACGCACTTGTGTAATATAAACAATTTGGCACCTCAAAAATGATAATTAAAAAGTACTTCGCAAAGTTCGC
Organism: Spinacia oleracea; assembly: GCF_020520425.1. Lineage (NCBI taxonomy): Eukaryota > Viridiplantae > Streptophyta > Magnoliopsida > Caryophyllales > Amaranthaceae > Spinacia > Spinacia oleracea. The sequence goes on along the minus strand of NC_079488.1, from coordinate 86,253,898 downwards.
ATGTAATTGGACGCGTGTATAATTAATCCCTCTGTATTTATTTAAGGGATACACTTGCCTTTTCCGACCGTATTTATTTAAGAGATACACTTGCCATTTTTAGTAACTTATCAACCCCACCATCTAATTAAATAATCTATCTACACCCAATCCCCACCTCCCATCCCCTAAAATGACATGGTCCCTACTTATTTTACTTATTAAAATATCTACCCAACCCCACTTATTTTATTACTTTATTTCATTCAATTTTTTTTCTTAATACCCGTGCCCGACCAGGTGTATCTCTTAAATAAATACGAAGGGAGTATTAATTAGGCAGGTGGAACAAGTAAGACTAATTTTGCAAGCCGCACAAATACAAAAGTACATGAGACACTGCTCCCAGCTTCACTTCTTGTTCTTCTTTAGGTAATTAGGTACTTTTGAGTTTGTCCCATAAAAAGAAATATTATCTTTAACTTGTGAGTATCAAATTATGTTATTGAATAAGAAATAAAAATGCAACCACATGAACTTATGACTACCAAACTGTTATCCCACTTTTTGGACTAACGATAAAACTGCTTTGACGTTTGATCATGTCGTGTCGACCAGGTATTGTCGTATCACAGGTGACGTCGTGTCGAGTAAACAGGTCGGACGCAGCATCAAGCGACGAGGCATAGGCGACAGAAGACTAACGACAAAGCATAGGCGACAAGTGACCAGCGACAATAGGCAGACGACTAAGAGAAGATAGGTCAAGATCCAAGCCCAAAGCCCAAGATGTTCCGCGCCGTGATACAAACAAAATAAGTCCTATAAGCTACCTAGGATCTCGGAAGTGGTTGAAGACTGGCAGAGATCATGGTGACAACGGTCATTGACGGATTCCTATCTTCTAGGGATCCTCTCAACCAACAATGCCGTTGGACTTCGCATATATAAACGTGGAGCAGCGACGTTAGAAGACACAAGTGAACTCAAGCATTCAAGCACGAAAGCCATCATTATTTTCCAGTCACTAAAGCAATCACTGTATTAGTTAATTTTTCTTTACAAAGCATAAACAATTACTTAGTTATTTCTTAGGATACTTAGTGGATTGATAGCCTCATAGCTATCCGCGGTTTTTTACCTTATTCCTGGGTTTTTCGCGTCAACATCTCCTTGTGTCGTCTCTCTTTTTATTCTCTTTTTGCATTCATTACTTAGTTAGTGTCGACCCAAGCCAAGTGTCGCCCCTAAACGAAATTTGGCATAAACAGTTTGGCGCCGTCTATAGGGACATTAACTAGGTTCCACACGAAAAATCCCCTCACAAAATACCTCTCTCGAAATGTCTTCCGAAAACATGACACTCGCGGAGATGAAAGCGGCCTACGACAAGGCCCAGGCAGAGCTAGCTCGGGAGAAAGCTGAGACCGCCCGAATCTTAGCCCAAAACGAGCAACTCGCGTCCGAGAACCTATCCTCCAAAGCATCTGTTGAAAACCTCCAGAAGGAGCTAGAGTTCGCAAAGAGCACCAAGCACCGTTCCAGGTTCAGTGGAAAGCCGAAGAAGCTAACGTTCGAGATGCCCGACAAATCCGAAGACCTGGTCCCGTCCGACGAGGATCCCGAAGAAGAAGAAGACGGAGCAACACCTGATCCAGTGACCCGCTGTTTGAACAAAATGGAATCCCACATGAAGAAGCAGTGTTCGTTGATGTTGAAACTGATGACCAAGCTACTAGGAGCACCAACGCCAGTGGATACCGAGCCGACCGAGATACGCAGCTTCACCATTTTGCGAGGCGATCGCCAGGGTAAAATTCCCGCACCAGCTACGGCTTCCTATTTGGACCACCCTCTATGACGGAACGTCCGACCCTTACAGGCATGTCAATGTCTACAAGCAGCAAATGTGGAAAATCGACATCCCCTACGACTTGGTTGAACCTGTCATGTGCAAATCATTTGGAGGTACCCTCGACGGAGCATCTTTGGAGTGGCTCATGAACATCGCCCCCAGATCCATATGCTGCCTATCCGATCTCATCAACGCCTTCTACCAGCAGTTCGCTAGCAGTCGCCAACTGGAAAAGTAGACGAGCGATCTCTATCGGTTGGCCCAAGGACCAACCGAGTCGGTGCGCGATTATTTTAACCGTTTTAATTGTGAAAAAATTAGTATAAAAAACTGTGATGTCATGACAGCTATCGAGGCATTCAAAAGAGGTCTCGTCCCCAACTCGGAGTTGTACCGGGAGATCACCAAATATCCCTGCGTAACCTTCGAGGATGTCAGATCGAGAGCCACTGCCCAGATGCGGATCGAGGACGACGAAGTTGCACGGCCGACGGCACCACGATCAGCAGGGGGCAGCAACGACAGACGCTCATACACCCCGAGGAACAACAGTTGGCGACACCAACCATACAATCGCCAAAACCAGGTACAGAATGTCAATCAATATAATGATACTAACAACGTTCACAGGAATGAATGGGCCGATCACCCCGACATCTCCGAATACGGCTTCAACGTCGACATTGGAGGCGTCGTCAACGCCCTTCAAACTGTAGGTGGAACTGTCAGATGGCCCAAGAAGAGCGACAGACCGGATTCCATGAAAGACATGAGAAAATGGTGCGAATTCCACCGCGAAAACGGCCATAAAACTGAGGAGTGCATCTCCCTTAAAAAGGAGGTCGCATATCTTCTGAAATGGGGGCACCTGAAGGAGCTGCTGAGCGACAAAGAGAAGGAAACATACAACAAAGAGAAACCCGCCCAACCCGATCCAACAACGAGCAATGACCGACCGGCCCCGCCCAAATTTAATAAAGTGGTAAACGTTATTTCTGGTGGTTCAGATATTTGTGGACTAACCTCTTCTGCAGCTAAAAAGATCAACAGGGGAGAATCTGGAGCCGTCCAAGAGGGGCAGACAGAGGGTGAGATCGCACTCGACAAATCCCTAGCAGCAATGACAATCACCTTCGACGACTCAGATTCAGTAGACGCACAGCAAGAACATCATGACGGTTTGGTAATATCGCTCCCAATCGGCAACGCTCTAATCAAAAGGATACTGATCGACAACGGCAGCTCGGCAAACGTACTGTTCTTGGAGGCCCTACAGGAAATGGGGCTCGAGGAAAAGTACATTGTCAGGAGATCAATAGTCTTGGTAGGGTTTAGTGGAGAATCGTTGTGAACAGTCGGAGAGATATCATTGCCCACATATGCAGAAGGTGCCAACATCATGACTAAGTTCAACGTCGTCGACTTTCCATCAGCATACAACGTCATCTTAGGGCGACCATGGATCCACAAAATGAAGAAGTGCCATCAACATACCACCAATCAATCAAATTCCCGACCAAATGGGTGTCATGGAGATCAAAGGACAGCAAAGAGAAGCAAAGAAATGCTATGAAACCGCGCTGAAACCATCAAAATCATCCATCTAGCAATTACAGCCAGGGTTGACAGCGGACGAACTGGACGACCAACAGATCGATGAGATAGTACTAGACCCGACAAAGCCAGACCAAGTCGTAAGGATCGGAGCGTCACTGCCTGACAACATCAGAAGTCAGATAGTAGCGTTCCTAAGAGAAAACTTGGACTGCTTCGACTGGTCACACGAGGACATGACAGGAATTAGCCCAGACGTTATCACCCACAAGCTCAACGTCGATCCCAACTCTAAGCCAGTGAAATAGAAACAACGAAAGTTTGCGCCTAAAAGGAATAAGATCATAGACGAGGAGGTCCAGAAATAAATAGATTCGGGGAAAATCAGAGAGGTTAAGTTGTTAGGTTATGATACATATGACATTTACATAAATCATGCGGAAACAACCATTAACCCAGGAAACATATTATTTACACATAATCATTTAGCATAGTTTAGATGCATACTCTTTGTTGCGTGCCTTCCCTAGCTGCGCCCGAACCGAACAAGAACAAGTCTTTTAGGACTCCAAGTGTCGTCCCTCCGTAGAAAGTCCACAGCACGTCCGGATCCGCCTTAAGATTGACCAACTAGAATCGCCCTTAAGGTACTCAGAAAATTCGGCACTTTTGGGGCAAGATGGGTGGTTGAATTTTTTTCTCAAAAAACTCACTTTTGAATACTTTGAAACTTGTATATAAATTATGACCCCTAGGCCTTTATTTATAGAGTTATGGAAAAGGAATCGTAATCCTAGTAGGATGCGAATTAATTGGAATTAGAATTCTACATGAATTCTACTTAATCAATTTATCCAATAGGAATAGACATTTAATCATACACTGACTCTTGCAGATTCAGGAATCTCGCATGAGCTCAAACTCACACACACACGGCAGCCACAAGGGCTGCCCACGCATGCGAGCAGCAGCCCACGCAGCGCGGCCCACGCATGCGCGGCCTTGTGCGCGCTGGGCTGTGGCGTGCGTGCTTGCTGGGCGATGGCCTGGCTTCGTGCTGGGCCTTCGTCCGGCAGGCCTCGTCCGATGCTAATTCGTACGATACGCTTCCGATTAAATTTCCATTTCCGGAATCTATTTCCGATACGAACAATATTTAATATTTCCGATTCCGGAATTAATTTCCGTTTCGAACAAATATTTAATATTTCCGTTTCCGGAATTATTTTCCGATTCCGGTAATATTTCCGATTCTGACAATATTTCCGTTTCCGGCAATATTTCCGATTCTGGTAATATTTCCATTTCCAACAATATTTTCCGATACGTACCATGTTTCCGTTTCCGGCAACATCTACGACTTGGATAATATTCATATTTCCGATACGATCCATATTTCCGTTTCCGGCAATATCATCGTTTCCGGAGTATTCATTTCTTGCCTGTGACGATCTTAGCTCCCACTGAAACCAAGATCCGTCGGTTCCGAATATTCATAGATGGAGTATTTAATGCCATTAAATACTTGATCCGTTTACGTACTATTTGTGTGACCCTACGGGTTCAGTCAAGAGTAAGCTGTGGATTAATATCATTAATTCCACTTGAACTGAAGCGGCCTCTAGCTAGGCATTCAGCTCACTTGATCTCACTGAATTATTAACTTGTTAATTAATACTGAACCGCATTTATTAGACTTAACATAGAATGCATACTTGGACCAAGGGCATTATTTCCTTCAGTCTCCCACTTGTCCTTAGGGACAAGTGTGCATTTCCTAATTCCTTTGTCGCTCGATGCTTGCTCTTGAACATAAGGTAAGAGTTGTCATCCTTATTATGTCCAGAGGTGTTCCTCGGTTTCAGAGTTCAACTGATCAAATAAACAGATAATCATAGCCTATGATTCATCCGAGCACGGCCATGCATTTCACAGTTTCTAGCTCTCCGAGTGGCCTTGTACAACTTTTAAGCATCTCATCCCGATTTATGGGAGGACAATCCCAATCTTGCGATCTTGAGATTAGACTTCGTTTGATAGGTGATTACCTGAGCGTTGCCTTTATAGCCTCCTTTTACGGTGCGACGGTTGGTCAACGTCAAAGCAACCAGTTCTCAAACAAGTAATCTCAAATCACTCAGGTATTGAGGATTTAGTGTCTAATAATTTAATGAAATTTACTTATGACAGACTTTCATCTCTTACAGTAAAGTTTCATAGGTCTTGTCCGATACTAGTCTTCCCAAAGTAAGTATCTATGCAAATGATTATGACATTGCCATGTCCACATAGTTCAAGAAACAGAACTACTAGTCATCTTGCATTCTAATCGTCTAACGTTTTCTATGCGTCCAATTTTATAGAAAACTCCGACTAGGGACCATTTTCAACCTTTGACATTCAAGTTCACTTGATAGACATTTCTTAGTCACAGGACTGGTCCTGACAGTCTATCTTGAATATATCGTCAAGTTGAAGGGACTCATCATTTAATAAACCACAAATTAAATGGAAAAATGAATTCCTTTCATTTATTGTGAATGATTAACCAATAATGTTTTACAAAGATTTAAACTCTAAAACTTTAAAACATTAAACAGAGACATCAAAGCCATTCTCCAATATGCTTGATTCCCATAGCTGCAGTGTGCGAGTTGTGCTTCGCTTGCGGCAGAGGTTTAGTTAATGGATCTGATATGTTGTCATCAGTTCCAATTTTGCTTATCTCGACTTCTTTTCTTTCAACGAACTCTCGTAGAAGGTGAAATCTACGAAGTACATGCTTGACTCTCTGGTGGTGTCTAGGCTCTTTTGCCTGTGCAATAGCTCCGTTATTATCACAATACAGGGCTATTGGTCCTTTAATGGAGGGGACTACACCAAGTTCTCCTATGAACTTCCTTAGCCATATAGCTTCCTTTGCTGCTTCATGTGCAGCAATGTACTCCGCTTCAGTTGTAGAATCCGCAATGGTGCTTTGCTTAGCACTTTTCCAGCTTACTGCTCCTCCGTTGAGGCAGAAGACAAACCCAGACTGTGATCTGAAATCATCTTTGTCGGTTTGGAAACTTGCGTCCGTATAGCCTTTAACAATTAATTCATCATCTCCACCATAGACCAGGAAGTCATCTTTGTGCCTTTTCAGGTACTTCAGAATATTCTTGGCAGCAGTCCAATGCGCCTCTCCTGGGTCTGACTGGTATCTGCTCGTAGCACTGAGTGCGTACGCAACATCCGGGCGTGTACATATCATAGCATACATTATTGAACCAATCAATGATGCATATGGAATCCCATTCATTCGTCTACGCTCATCAAGTGTTTTTGGGCACTGAGTCTTGCTTAGAGTCATTCCATGAGACATGGGTAGGTAGCCTCGCTTGGAGTCCGCCATCTTGAACCTATCAAGCACCTTATTGATATAAGTGCTTTGACTAAGTCCAATCATCTTTTTAGATCTATCTCTGTAAATCTTGATGCCCAATATGTACTGTGCTTCTCCTAGATCCTTCATCGAAAAACATTTCCCAAGCCAAATCTTGACAGAGTTCAACATAGGAATGTCATTTCCGATAAGCAATATGTCGTCGACATATAATACTAGGAAAGCAATTTTGCTCCCACTGACCTTCTTGTATACACAAGATTCGTCCGCGTTCTTGATGAAACCAAAGTCACTGACTGCTTCATCAAAACGTATATTCCAGCTCCTGGATGCCTGCTTCAATCCGTAGATTGACTTCTTTAGCTTGCATACCTTTTTAGCATTCTTTGGATCCTCAAAACCTTCAGGCTGTGTCATAAACACAGTTTCTGTTAAAACGCCGTTTAAGAAAGCAGTTTTGACATCCATCTGCCATATTTCGTAATCGTAATATGCAGCGATTGCTAATATTATTCGAATAGACTTTAGCATTGCAACTGGTGAAAAGGTTTCATCGTAATCCACACCGTGGACTTGCCTGTAACCTTTCGCAACCAATCTAGCTTTGAAAACTTCAAGTTTCCCATCCTTGTCCTTTTTCAGTTTGAAAACCCATTTGCTTCCAATGGCTTGGTAGCCATCTGGCAAATCGACCAAATCCCATACTTGGTTTTCAGACATGGAGTCTAATTCAGATTGCATGGCTTCTTGCCACTGCTTGGAGCTAGGGCTCGTCATAGCTTGCTTGTAAGTCGCAGGTTCATCACTTTCAAGTAATAGAACGTCATAGCTCTCGTTCGTCAAAATACCTAAGTACCTTTCCGGTTGAGATCTATATCTTTGCGATCTACGCGGGGTAACATTTCTAGATTGACCATGATTCTCACCAGATTCTTCTAAAGATCTCTGAGTTTCATCCTGAATGTCATCTTGAGCATTCTCTAGAGTTTGTTGTTCGACTCGAATTTCTTCGAGGTCTACTTTTCTCCCACTTGTCATTTTGGAAATGTGATCTTTCTCCAAAAAGACACCATCTCGAGCAACAAACACTTTGTTCTCAGATGTATTGTAGAAGTAATACCCCTTTGTTTCCTTTGGATAGCCCACAAGGATACATTTGTCAGATTTTGGATGAAGTTTGTCTGAAATTAATCGTTTGACGTATACTTCACATCCCCAAATCTTAAGAAAAGACACATTTGGAGGCTTTCCAAACCATAATTCGTATGGAGTCTTTTCGACAGCTTTAGACGGAGCTCTATTTATAGTGAGTGCAGCTGTATTTAGTGCATGTCCCCAAAATTCTAATGGAAGTTCGGCCTGACCCATCATTGACCTGACCATGTCTAGCAAGGTTCTGTTCCTCCGTTCTGACACACCGTTCCATTGTGGTGTTCCAGGAGGAGTCAATTCTGATAGAATTCCACATTCTTTCAGATGGTCATCAAATTCATAGCTCAGATATTCACCGCCTCTATCAGACCGCAGTGCCTTGATCTTCTTGCCTAATTGATTTTCTACTTCACTCTGAAATTCCTTGAATTTGTTAAAGGATTCAGACTTATGCTTCATTAGGTAGACATAACCATACCTACTGAAGTCATCAGTGAAAGTGATAAAGTAGCTGAAACCACCTCTAGCATTTGTACTCATTGGTCCACATACATCTGTATGGATTAAACCCAATAGTTCATTTGCTCTTTCTCCAACTTTAGAGAAAGGTTGCTTTGTCATTTTGCCAAGTAAACATGATTCGCATTTACCATAATCCTCTAAGTCAAATGGTTCTAGAATTCCTTCCCTTTGAAGTCTTTCTAAGCGTTTCAAGTTTATATGGCCTAATCGACAATGCCACAGATAGGTGAGATCTGAATCATCCTTTTTGGCCTTTTTGGTATTTATGTTATATACTTGTTTGTCGTGATCTAATAAATAAAGTCCATTGACTAATCTAGCAGATCCATAAAACATCTCTTTAAAATAAAACGAACAACTATTGTCTTTTATTATAAAGGAAAATCCCTTAGCATCTAAGCAAGAAACTGAAATGATGTTTTTAGTAAGACTTGGAACATGGAAACATTCTTCCAGTTCCAAAACTAGCCCGGAGGGCAACGACAAATAGTAAGTTCCTACGGCTAATGCAGCAATCCGTGCTCCATTTCCCACTCGTAGGTCGACTTCTCCCTTGCTTAACTTTCTACTTCTTCTTAGTCCCTGTGGATTGGAACATAAGTGTGAGCCACAACCTGTATCTAATACCCAAGAAGTTGAATTAGCAAGTATACAGTCTATAACGAAAATACCTGAAGATGGAACGACTGTTCCGTTCTTCTGATCTTCCTTTAGCTTCAAGCAATCTCTCTTCCAATGCCCCTTCTTCTTGCAGTAGAAGCATTCGGATTCAGAAGTGGGTTGACTGACCTTCCTCTTTGCAGATTTGGCGCCAGTATGCTTAGTTGGGCTGGCCTTGTTGCCACCTTTCTTAGCATTCCTCTTCTTTCCAGATTTCTTGAACTTGCCCCCACGCACCATAAGCACATCCTGCTTATCACTTTTGAGCGTCTTTTCAGCGGTCTTCAGCATACCGTGAAGCTCAGTGAGCGTTTTGTCCAGACTATTCATACTGTAGTTCAGTTTGAACTGATCATACCCGCTATGAAGAGAATGGAGGATGGTGTCTATAGCCATTTCCTGAGAAAATTGCTGATCCAGCCGACTCATATTCTCAATGAGTCCAATCATTTTGAGAACATGTGGACTTACGGGCTCGCCTCTCTTAAGCTTGGTCTCAAGAATTTGCCTATGAGTCTCGAATCTTTCGACTCGAGCCAGATCTTGGAACATGTTCTTCAACTCACTGATGATTGTGAAAGCATCTGAGTTGATGAACGTTTTCTGCAGATCCGCACTCATGGTGGCGAGCATTAGACATTTCACATCCTTGTTGGCATCAATCCAACGATTGAGGGCTGCCTGAGTGATCCCGTCGCCTGGAGCTTCGGGCATCGCCTCATCTAGGACATACTCCTTTTCTTCCTGCATAAGAACTATTTGCAAGTTCCTTTGCCAGTCAAGGAAGTTTTTCCCGTTCAACTTCTCCTTTTCGAGAATTGATCGAATGTTGAATGAATTGTTGTTTGCCATATTAAAAACTACAATTGAAAAGAATAAACAAATAAATAACCATTCACAGTTTCTCTTAATAAACTTAAATTCTAGCATTCATGCATAATTCAATGTTTATTAAGCATTTTATTCAAGTTATGTGTTCCGGCAGGTGTGAATAAAATGATTCCAAGATCCTAAAATCATTGAAGAACTAAGCACAGTTTGTCGACTTAATCCTAGAACATCTTAGGTAAGCAAAAGCCTTTTGCTAATAGTCTAGAAACTATTCTTGGTTGATAGGTACGTCTAAGAACTTATTAGGTAAACCTATCGAATTTGCCACGACATAAAAGGACTCCTTACTTATATCGTTGAGTTTCACCAAAACTAACATGTACTCACAATTATTTGTGTACCTTGCCCCTTTAGGACCAATAAGTAACACCTCGCTGAGCGAAAACTATTACTAGATTGATGTAAAGGATATCCAAGCAAGTGTATATTTTGGCATGGCACCTTTTAACTCAATTTTTAAGTTTGGAACTTAAGGCTCTTACTATGTTGGTTAGATTTTAAGTGAACTAAAATCCTTAATCATGCAACATAATCAAGCTTTTGATCTCATGCATTTTAAGACATATTTAAAGCAATAAATAACTTAAAACATGCATAAGATATTTGTGATCTAGTATGGCCCGACTTCATCTTGAAGCTTTGACTTCAAAGTCCGTCTTGAAAATCTCCGTGGGAGGCACCATTTTCTTCAAATAGGATAAGTTATAACTAATTACAACTATTTGATGGTACGCAGACCATATTTGAATTGAAAAATAACTTTGGTGCTTTAGACCAATTACATTCAAATTAATGGTACGCAGACCATATTTTCTATCCTATTTGGGCCATACTAGTCACTTCATAACCTGCAAAACAGTACATGTACAATATATACCATTCACCCATTTATTATCATGAATGGCCCACATAGCTGGTTAGTTAAAACACATTATGCATCACGTAAACATTTGCAGCAATTAATCAAGGTCACCAATAATCTACCAATTATTCAGTCCTTATTAATTCTAATCGAGTTGTTTTAACCTTAAGGATTTGTAGACCTAATCAAGAGTTTATGACTAAAAGCACTCCCACTCAAACCAATAAATTCATATGCTTTACTAATTTTAAACATAAAATTGTATTTCTAGTCTAACCGGAAACATACAAATTTAATTAAAATTTAAAGCTCATATAAATTTATAATTGAATCCAAAAATTTAATTTTAATTTCAGTCACATTTAAATTAATTTATGATTTTAATTTTAGTAAAATAATTAGAATAAATGCCATTTATTATAATTATAATATTCAAAATTAAAATCCAAGAAATTAATTCAAATTATTAATTTTAAAATCAATTAAAATTACGTGAACTGAAATTTTCAAATTAAACATTCAAAAACGATCTAATCGAAACGCAAACATCCTATGCGTTGCACGCCCATGGGCTGTACGCACACAGCCATTGCTGGCCATGTGCGCGCAGCCCATGCGCTCGTTGCATAGCTGCTGCTGTCCCATACGCAAGCCTCCGCACAGCGCCCACCGCACGCGAGCTATCGCTCGCAGCGCGCGCGCGTTACCGCGCTCGCTGGTGCGCGAGATCGCTCGCTGGTGCGCGCGAGCCATCGCTCGCTGGGGCGCTGCATCGCTCGCTGGTGCGCGCGAGCCATCGCTCGCTGGCGCGCGAGATCGCTCGCTGCGCGCGCGCGAGCCATCGCTCGCTGGTGCGCGACATCGCTCGCTGGGCGGGCGACGTCGCGCGCTGTGCGCGCGAGTGATGCTGTGCGCAGCGCTCGTGGCACGCGAGCTTGCGCTCGCTGCGCACGAGGTTGCGCGCTGTTGTGCGAGGCAGCGCGCGCTGTGGCGCAGCTCGCTTGCTGCCCACACGCGACTGCCTTGGCTCGCCCCTCGCCCATGCCCATCCGTTCATTGCTCGTGGCACACGACACAAGGCAGGGCTGCTGCCTTGCGCTCGTGCACTACGCCCTTGCTCATTGCATTCGTGCCGCACGGGCGACAAGCTCCCTTGCTCGTCGTCGCATGCCCGCATTATACAACACCCCTTAAGGGTAACACGAAGCGTCCATTGCTTCGTGCGTGCAAGTTATTTGAACGAATCGCATAAAAATTTAAAATTTATATTTAAAATTAATGACAAATTAATAAATAATATTAATTTCATAATTTTAGGGCGAAAAATCGAAAATTTATTATCCAATTGATTTCCGATTGATATGGATTCAAGTCTAGGTCATAAAAATTTAAAATTTATCGTAAATTTACAATTTTTATGGTGGTTTTTAATCATAGGTTTCTAATTAAATTACAATTAATTATGAAAATCAAATTAATTCTAAATTATTCTAATTTTCAACAAATTAATCATAATTACAAATTAGATTGCATAATTAACAAGACTAGGCATTCAAACTTGTTAAACATATGCAGTAGGTCAATCAAAAATTCAAGATTTATCAACAAGAATCGCAAATATTTAATTTAACATCTTAAATTTACGAAATTTTGCATCCGAAAAACTAAAACCTTCGAAAAGTCATAGTTAGGCTTCGAATTTGAGAATTCTGGGTTCGGCAGAAAAATACTATTTTTGTCAAAATTTTAGAATGCCTTTTACATGCGGAATTGACACAAAAATCACTCAATTCGGATGAGTAATGAAGAAACTGCCGAAAAACTGCGTACATATAATTAAATAAACGCAATTTGCAATTAATTAACAATTACGAAAATTAATCACCCCTTTTAATTCTTGCAAATTTGTAATATTTAACCATGTTAATGCAATTTAGATTATGAAAATAATAAGGGGCTCGTGATACCACTGTTAGGTTATGATACATATGACATTTACATAAATCATGCGGAAACAACCATTAACCCAGGAAACATATTATTTACACATAATCATTTAGCATAGTTTAGATGCATACTCTTTGTTGCGTGCCTTCCCTAGCTGCGCCCGAACCGAACAAGAACAAGTCTTTTAGGACTCCAAGTGTCGTCCCTCCGTAGAAAGTCCACAGCACGTCCGGATCCGCCTTAAGATTGACCAACTAGAATCGCCCTTAAGGTACTCAGAAAATTCGGCACTTTTGGGGCAAGATGGGTGGTTGAATTTTTTTCTCAAAAAACTCACTTTTGAATACTTTGAAACTTGTATATAAATTATGACCCCTAGGCCTTTATTTATAGAGTTATGGAAAAGGAATCGTAATCCTAGTAGGATGCGAATTAATTGGAATTAGAATTCTACATGAATTCTACTTAATCAATTTATCCAATAGGAATAGACATTTAATCATACACTGACTCTTGCAGATTCAGGAATCTCGCATGAGCTCAAACTCACACACACACGGCAGCCACAAGGGCTGCCCACGCATGCGAGCAGCAGCCCACGCAGCGCGGCCCACGCATGCGCGGCCTTGTGCGCGCTGGGCTGTGGCGTGCGTGCTTGCTGGGCGATGGCCTGGCTTCGTGCTGGGCCTTCGTCCGGCAGGCCTCGTCCGATGCTAATTCGTACGATACGCTTCCGATTAAATTTCCATTTCCGGAATCTATTTCCGATACGAACAATATTTAATATTTCCGATTCCGGAATTAATTTCCGTTTCGAACAAATATTTAATATTTCCGTTTCCGGAATTATTTTCCGATTCCGGTAATATTTCCGATTCTGACAATATTTCCGTTTCCGGCAATATTTCCGATTCTGGTAATATTTCCATTTCCAACAATATTTTCCGATACGTACCATGTTTCCGTTTCCGGCAACATCTACGACTTGGATAATATTCATATTTCCGATACGATCCATATTTCCGTTTCCGGCAATATCATCGTTTCCGGAGTATTCATTTCTTGCCTGTGACGATCTTAGCTCCCACTGAAACCAAGATCCGTCGGTTCCGAATATTCATAGATGGAGTATTTAATGCCATTAAATACTTGATCCGTTTACGTACTATTTGTGTGACCCTACGGGTTCAGTCAAGAGTAAGCTGTGGATTAATATCATTAATTCCACTTGAACTGAAGCGGCCTCTAGCTAGGCATTCAGCTCACTTGATCTCACTGAATTATTAACTTGTTAATTAATACTGAACCGCATTTATTAGACTTAACATAGAATGCATACTTGGACCAAGGGCATTATTTCCTTCATAAGTATCCAGATTGGCTAGCAAATATCGTCGTCGTCGGCAAGAAAAACGGGAAACGGAGAGTCTGCATCGACTTCACGGACATCAACAAAGCATGCCCCAAAGATCCGTTCCCCCTGCCACACATAGACGCGATGGTCGACGCCACCGCCGGTCACGAGCTACTCACCTTCATGGACGCGTACTCGGGATACAACCAGATCCTCATGCACCCGGAAGATCAAGAAAAAACATATTTTGTAACAGATAGAGGAATTTATTGTTATAAAGTCATGCCTTTCGGTCTTAAAAATGCAGGTGCGACGTACCAGCGACTGGTCAACAAGATGTTCAAAGATCAACTCGGAGACATGTTGGAGGTCTACATCGACGACATGCTGGTAAAATCAAAGAAAGCGGACGACCACATAGAACACCTACGACAGTCCTTCGAAATACTGAAGAAATACGGTGTTAACCCGAGAAGACGAGACGCAGCAGTTGCCTATCTACTACATCAGTAAGTCCCTATTAGAGGCAGAAACCAGGTATTCCTCCCTCGAAAAACTTGTTTTAGCACTCGTCACTGCAGCCAAAAAGTTAAGGCATTATTTTGAAACTCACAAAATGGTGGTGATGACTAATTATCCAATCAAGTTTGTGATGCGTAGGCCAGAATTGACAGGTCGAATAGAAAAATAGAAAATGGCACTAGGAGGATTCGACATCAAATACCAACCAAGGACGGCTGTAAAGTCGCAGGCCTTAGCAGACTTTGTAGCAGACTTTAGACCCGACTTGGAGAAAATAGCAGACGACGAAGTCAAACACATCAACAACATAGGCGGTACATGGACACTCTTTGTCGACGGCTCTTCTAACTTTCGTGGTGCAGGGTTAGGCGTCGTGCTGAAATCACCACAAGGGGACATGATAGCACAGACCATATGCTGCGACTTCAAAGCGACGAACAACGAAGCAGAGTACGAGGCACTAATCGCCGGAATGACGTCAGCTGAGGAACTAAGAGCAAGCGGACTCGTCATCTTCAGCGACTCCCAACTGATCGTCAACCAAATCAACGACGACTAAGAAGCTAAAGACCTCAAAATGACCCTGTACCTCGAGAAAGATAAAAAATTAACCACAAGGTTCAAACCCTTCTCCATCAAACAAGTGCCACGAGACCAAAACACACAGGCCGACGCACTCGCAAACTTAGGATCCGCACTTAGAAAATCACCATTCTCGACCATATCCTTAGTACACCTGTTGTCACCCACTATAGAAAAAGAAATCCCACATAACGCCAGCCAGACAGTTGGACCAAACCCATTCTCGACTACCTAACACACGAAACCCTTCCCGACGACAAGCTTGAAGCCAGAAAAATCCTTTTTTCAAGTTTCACGATATGTTATTTTGCAGGGCGTCCTATTCAAAAAATCAGCCATCAGAATGATGATGCGATGCGCAGAGAAAACAGAATGGGAAGGACTACTCCAACAATTCCACGACGGAGAATGCGGAGGACACGAGGGAGGACGAAGCTTATCAACTAGGATCAAAAGAAACGGATACTATTGGCCGACGATGTTCAAAGATTCCATGAGGTACGTTGCCAAGTGCGACAAATGCCAAAGGTACGCAGGTATGACGCATAAACCATCCGAGTTCCTACACCCAACTTTAACACCTTGCCCTTTCATGAAATGGGGAATGGACATCGTCGGTAAATTACCAGTCGCCCCAGGACAAAAGGTCTTTATGTTAGCACTAACGGACTATTTTTCTAAGTGGATAGAAGCAGGTGCGTTCCAACAAATGAGAGACAAAGAAGTATGCTCGTTTATCTGGACTAACATAATATGCAGGTTTGGAGTACCCTCAGAGATCGTATGTGACAACGGATCACAGTTCATAAACGACAAGACGAGAGCTTTCTGCAAGACGTGGAACATCAAGCTAAAGACGTCGACGCCAAGATACCCCCAAGCAAATGGCCAAGCAGATCAAACAACAAGACGATAATCGGATCATTAAAGAAACGCCTGGACGACAAGAAGGGACGGTGGGCAGAAGAGTTTCCTTTCATCCTATGGGCCAACAAGACGACGCCTAGGATTATTAAACTCTATTATTTTTGTTAGTCTAGACTATTCAAATTATTTAGTTAATGGTTTTTTTTAACGTATTTTCACTAGTGGAAAAAGTCTCATTTGCGTCGCTCATTTAAGCCCATTTGCGTCGCACATTGGTGCGACGCAACTGGCAGCGACGCAAATGAAAAAAGTCATTTGCGTCGGACAATGGCATCACAAACATTCTTCTCAATATGCATTACATCCAAACAATTCCTAACTTCCAAATGTCTCCAATAAGGGATTTACATCGGAATTGGTCAAAAAGTAATCAGCCCAAAATTCTTTAACCTCATTAATCTCCTCGAATGAAAAAGGCTCTGTTCTTGAATAATCCTAAAAATACACATGCAAGTATATAAATAATTAGGTCGACAATCAATAGTTATGCCTACTTCAATTTATTAAAGTATATCACATACCGTAGTAAGATCTTGACTATCACGATGCTTTGTAAATATATCGTACATAAAACGCATGACGTAGTAGCCACACTCTAGTGATCCCGGTTGTTGAGGACACTACATGCATTAAAAAAACAACACAAGTAAAATTTATATGAAATTATACGTAGTAATTTAATTTGAAAAACTTGATCTTTAGGTAATTATACCTGTGCCGCAATCCAATTCAATTTAGTTCCTTTAGATTTTCCATTTTGTGCCTTGTAAGTCCGAAAAGCCCTACACGTTTGACAAAAGGGGACTTATAGCTATATATACTTTATTATATTTTTGTATCATGTAAATGCAAAGAATTCATAAAATACTTACAGGTTCAATTGGTTCTTAATCATCAAATTTCTCTTCTTCTGCGTAGAATCAAATATGTAGACCTGAGATTTAGCCAAGCAAATAACTAAAAGAATCCAGTGCCTCCTACGTACAAACAATAAAATTATCTCGTTAGAAAAAAAAAATATTAACAATAATGATTGATATAATATGAAAAATAAATTTAAAATGTTCTTACTTTTCGTAGTATGGACATAAGATGAATGACTTAGAACTGAGTGTTGCCATGGATTGCGACATGTATAATAGAACACGATTTATATCACTATACAACATGGTTTCCGAGATCATCTCCGGGCACATGAATCCCAAAGCATTGGTAGGATGATCAAATTCATCCCACGACTCATATAAAGCCCTACATAGCTCAATAACGTTAAGACAATTGAAAATATAATAATTAGGAGAGAAAATTTAATTTAGGAAACTCACACTATAAGAACTTGCAATATCGATATATTGAGCCATGCTCCCGAGAGAAGTTGATTGATGTCTTCAACGGCGATAACAAGTTCACGGTCGTTGTCAAAATTGAATGCCCCTTTACTAGCTTGCAACTTAACATCCTCCCCTTCTTTTAATTTAGAAACCATAGTTTTCATACAATTGCACTTAACTCCCAAATTTTGCGAGCTAAATTTGGGAAGAAATTGTTTGTTTGCCTTAGTGTTGGACCCTTTTGTCTCGCGTCGACTTCCAACCATTACCTCTTTCCCTTTAGGCTCTTTGCTTGTAGCCCTTTTCTCATTAGGCTCTTTTCTTGCAGGCTCATTTACCTGAATTATGAATTTCAAATAACCATATACATATTAGTGAACATAAGTGTATAGATATATTATTTTCGAGTCAAATTTGATGCAATAATGATAAGTTACCTCATCACTCGTCACAAGGGAAACCAAATTTTTTGGCCACTGAGTGAAAGTACCATGAGCTTGTCCAAGTTTCTTTATATATTGAGAAGGCACGGGGACTGAAACTTCTTTATACGCGGGCTCAAATTCATCAACACTCACCTTCACGTTATCGGCAACGAGGTTGTTATGGTGATCAAGAGTCAAATCCGGATGTATAGTACCAAAGGCAACAAAGACTTTCTCCGAATTTATCAACAAGTATAGCCAGCAGGAGGTAGGTTCCTTATTTGAAAAAAATAACATGTTAGAAAAATGGCATTTTCGCTCCTGATTTTCCCAAAATGAACCTAAGGACTCATTCAAAACCATTTACAAGTTTAATATAACCTAAATATGCAAAACTAAACAGACCAGAACTGATCTGCACAGATCAGAACTGATCTGCACAGATCAGAACTGATCTGTGCAGACCAGAACTGATATGCATAGACCAGAACTGATCTGCACAGATCACTTCTGGTCTGCACAGATCACTTCTGGTCTGCACAGATCACTTATGGTCTGTGCAGATCATTCTGATCTGCACAGATCAGTTCTGATCTGCACAGATCAGTTCTGGTCTACACAGATCAGAACTGCTCTGCACAGACCAGAAGTGATCTGTGCAGACCAGAAGTGATCTGTGCAGACCAGAAGTGATCTGTGCAGATCAGTTCTGATCTGTGCAGATCAGTTCTGGTCTGTGCAGATCAGTTCTGGTCTGCACAGATCAGAACTGATCTGCACAGATCAGAACTAGTCTGCACAGATCAGAACTGGTCTGCACAGATCAGTACTGGTCTGCACAGATCAGTTCTGGTCTGTGCAGATCAGTTTTGATCTGTGCAGATCAGTTCTGATCTGTGCAGACTAGAACTGATCTGTGCAGATCATAACTGATTTGCACATATCAGTTCTGGTCTGTGCCGACCAGTTCTGCATCGCTGAGACTTATAGGTAAAGGCAACATATACGAAGCAAACCAGAGTTCATGCAAACTCAAGATCCGGGACTTGCATTCAACAACCAATACGAAGCAAACAAGAGTTCATGATATGCAAATTCAAAACTATTTCATAATATAATTCATATATACAAATAAAATTAAAAAGAAAGAAAATGAAGCCTAAAATGGCATTTTTCGCTCCCGATTTTCCCCAAATGAACTTAAAGATACTTTTTAAACCATTTATAAGTTTGATATGATTAGTAAAAGGTTATAAGACTCATTCCAATCCATTATGCACGGTTAAAGGTCGTTTGGACGGTTAAAGGTCATATGTAGCCTAAAATGGCATTTTTCGCTCCCGATTTTCCCCAAATGAACCTAAAGATACTTTTTAAACCATTTATAAGTTTGATATGATTAGTAAAAGGTTATAAGACTCATTCCAATCCATTTATGCACGGTTAAAGGTCGTTTGGACGGTTAAAGGTCATATGTAGCCTAAAATGGCATTTTTGCTCCCGATTTTCCCAAAATGAACCTAAGGACTCATTTTAAACCATTTATAAGTTTTATATGATTATTAAAAGGTTATAAGACTCATTCCAATCCATTTATGCACGGTTAAAGGTCGTTTGGACGGTTAAAGGTCATATGTAGCCTAAAATGGCATTTTCGCTCCTGATTTTCCCAAAATGAACCTAAGGACTCATTTTAAACCATTTATAAGTTTAATATGATTAGAAAAAGGTTATAAGACTCATTCCAATCCATTTATGCAAGTTTAAAGATCGTTTGGGTCGTTATAGGTCATATGTAGCCTAAAATGGCATTTTCGCTCCCGATTTTCCCCAAATGAACCTAAGGACTCATTTTAAACCATTTATAAGTTTAATATGATTATAAAAAGGTTATAAGACTCATTCCAATCCATTTATGCAAGTTTAAAGATCGTTTGGGTGGTTATAGGTCATATGTAGCCTAAAATGGCATTTTCGCTCCCGATTTTCCCCAAATGAACCTAAGGACTCATTTTAAACCATTTATAAGTCTAATATGATTAGAAAAAGGTTATAAGACTCATTCCAATCCATTTATGCAAGTTTAAAGATCGTTTGGGTCGTTATAGGTCATATGTAGCCTAAAATGGCATTTTCGCTCCCGATTTTCCCCAAATGAACCTAAGGATACTTTTTAAACCATTTATAAGTTTAATATGATTAGTAAAAGGTTATAAGACTCATTGAAAAGAAACATATAATTTTATATACCTGAATGTTTGCAAATGGATCAACACCACCAGATTGACAACTACTATGAACTCGAACATCCGCCGTCATATGACTCGGTATTGAGAGACCCAGCTCTTTAGCGAATATGATGAATTTCTCCTTAACCATGACATCCATTTGTGCGTTCATCTCTTGTATTGTCTCCTCTCTAACCCTTTGGGTTACTCTTGCTTCCATTTCCATGAGATCTACATTTTCAATTGGTCGGTATTTACGCCGCTCTCCGGTCCCCCACACAGATTTGATGCCTACTGTACTACCAAAACCAAGTGGTCTCCTAGTCTTAGTCTTACCAAGTGCACGAGTTAAAGCATCATCAAACCGATAAGGAACAAATGTCCCTTCCGCTTCTTTTTGTTTCAATTCATCCTACATGAAACCAAATAGTGTTAGGGAAAATTAATGCTTCTGCATCCTTTTGTTCTTGACCTTAGAAAATTAAATAAATGAAACCAAAAAGTGTTAGAGAAAATTAACACTTACAATGGTTTCTTTGACCTTTTTTATTTGCTCATCCGGCAAGTATGGATTTCCTTTATCATCTTCTACTGATCTTCCAAGAAGCCATAAGTATGTCCTTTCCGGGAAACTTGAAACAACCGTAGAACTAGAGGAACCAATGGATGCCGAGGAAATCGAGGGAAGGTACCCTTTGCTACGCCATTCAATGGACTTTTCGGCATACGATTTTTGTCCCATATGATGAGGATATTTGTTGAAAGATTGGCTCGCTCCTGCTTTCTTGCTTATTTCCTAATGTTGGGAGAAAAATATAAATTATTAATTGCAACCAAAAAAGAACTTTAATATAATCAAAACTTTAATTGATAATGATTTTTATACCATATATTCTTCTGATGTACGATACTTCACAAATTCCTCCCACATATCTTTAGTTATGAAATCATACAAGTCAAAAGGCATCTTTTTATTTGCAGGCATTTTCCTTGTCTCTGTGATCCAACCTGTATGTAATTTCGATTTGAAACCCCTCCAAGCCTTATCACACCTCTTTAAGACTTCTTCTTTCTTAGTCTCATCTTGGATATGAAACTCTCTCTAAATGAAATAGAAAAAGCAATACAAAGGCTTTAGCAAATGAGTAACTTATATAGACAATTGAGGAACGCATATTCGAAAATAATGACATTTTCGGTTACCTTGACATCTTCCCACAATGTGTCTTTGATTCCTTGCGAAACGAGTTCCCAATCTTTAATCAATATAGAGACTTTTGTGCGGCTTATCTCGCCAATGTGAGTCTTGAATTCTTTTACCCATTTTCCTATGGGTTGGTTAAAGCAATCCCACTCAATTATTCTTGGAACCCCGGGCATGTCTTTGATCCCTTTTGAAGGACCTCTTGGCTTCCTTTTCTTCTTTTGGTTCCCTTGATTTGCCTCTTGATCTGATGGCTCCTGTCCATTTGGGCCCTCAAGGGCATACATATCTTCATTCTCCATGAAATCAATATCAAGGTGAACCAATTCAACAACTTCTGACCTGAATAATTAAGTGGCAAATCAGTCAATTACGGCCATATAAATATAGTAATCAAGTAGCAAATTAACCAATCAACTACGGCACACAAATTAGACCAGAAATGTGCAAAACTGTGCAGACCAGTTCTGATCTGTGCAGACTAGACCTGATCTGCACAGATCAGAACTGGTCTACACAGATCAGTTCTGGTCTGCACAGACCAGTTCTGGTCTGTGCAGATCAGTTCTGATCTGTGCAGATCAGGTCTGGTCTGCACAGATCAGAACTGGTCTGCACAGACCAGAACTGAACTGGTCTGCACAGATCAGTTCTGGTCTGTGCAGATCAGTTCTGGTCTGTGCAGACCAGTTCTGATCTGTGCATAGCAGAACTGATCTGCACAGACCAGAACTGGTCTTCACAGATCAGTTATGGTCTGCAGTTCACTGATCTATGCAGATCAGTTCTGATCTGTACAGAGAAACTTGTATTCAAAAGCATTTAACCACATTAAAACCAATCCGGGACTTGCATTCAACAACCAATACGAAGCAAACAAGAGTTCATGCAAATTCAAAACTATTTCATAATATAATTCATAAAAATAAAATTAAAAAGAAAGAAAATGAAGCCTAAAATGACATTTTCGCTCCCGATTTTCCCAAAATGAACCTAAGGATACTTTTTAAACCATTTATAAGTCTAATATGATTAGAAAAAGGTTATAAGACTAATTCCAATCTTTTATGCAAGTTTAAAGATCGTTTGGGTCGTTATATGTCATATGTAGCCTAAAATGGCATTTTCGCTCCCGATTTTCCCCAAATGAACTTAAGGATACTTTTTAAACCATTTATAAGTCTAATATGATTAGAAAAAGGTTATAAGACTAATTCCAATCCATTTATGCAAGTTTAAAGATCGTTTGGGTCATTATAGGTCATATGTAGCCTAAAATGGCATTTTCGCTCCCGATTTTCCCCAAATGAACTTAAGGATACTTTTTAAACCATTTATAATTCTAATATGATTAGAAAAAGGTTATAAGACTAATTCCAATCCATTTATGCAAGTTTAAAGATCGTTTGGGTCGTTATAGGTCATATGTAGCCTAAAATGGCATTTTCGCTCCCGATTTTCCCCAAATGAACTTAAGGATACTTTTTAAACCATTTATAAGTCTAATATGATTAGAAAAAGGTTATAAGACTAATTCCAATCCATTTATGCAAGTTTAAAGATCGTTTGGGTCGTTATAGGTCATATGTAGCCTAAAATGGCATTTTCGCTCCCGATTTTCCCAAAATGAACCTAAAGACTCATTTTAAACCATTTATAAGTCTAATATGATTAGAAAAAGGTTATAAGACTAATTCCAATCCATTTATGCAAGTTTAAAGATCGTTTGGGTCGTTATAGGTCATATGTAGCCTAAAATGGCATTTTCGCTCCCGATTTTCCCAAAATGAACCTAAAGACTCATTTTAAACCATTTATAAGTCTAATATGATTAGAAAAAGGTTATAAGACTAATTTCGATCCATTTATGCAAGTTTAAAGATCGTTTGGGTCGTTATAGGTCATAATCCTTGGAACTCCATCAAAATTTCCCTTTTTTAAATCTCAAAACCGATAAAAATTACAAAATCAAGTTCATGGAATCGGCTTACCTATCTCACTCTTTCTCTTTTGCAACATAAAATCCTTCACCGTGATCTCGACGAGTAAAACTCATGTTAACATCATCAATTGTTTGAGGAATATGCCACGAGGAAGGTGGAGTCTCATTAAACTGTTTATCATATTCTTCTTCATCATCTACATCCTCGACGCCAAGTATTCTTCTTTTGCCTTCAAGAACAACTGACCAACTACGATCGGCAGGGTCAACAACATAAAAGACTTATTTTGCCTGTGATGCTAATATGAATGGATCTTCAAGATGCCCGACTCGACTAAAGTTTACAAGTGTCAAGTACCCATGTTCATCACTTTTGACACCGCGACTAATATCAACCCACTTGCACCGGAATAGAGGTATCTTAAATTCCTTATATTGCAACTCTAATATTTCTTCAATGACTCCATAGTAACAATATTTCTTATCTACAAGTGTTCTATCTCTCGCACTAGCATATTCCGAAGACAAGCCCATTGCCGTAACACCACTATTTTGCATCGTCGTTTTGTCATCTTGTCGCTTAGTGTAAAAAGAATAGCCATTGATGTCGTACCCCTCATAAGAGATGACTTGACATTTAGGACCATATGCCAACCATCTCAACGTGTCAGACACAACCTCAGGCGTTTCGGTGATTTGATCCATCACTCGACTCTTGAACCATGTGAGGAACGAACGATTATGCTCTGTTATCAATTGAGGACCATTTTTTGAAGGATATTGCTCTCTAAGAAACTCCATGTGCTCATCCACATATGGATGGACTTCACTAACAGTTTGCACCAAAAATAACTCAATCTTACTCATCATTTCTGAACCGATTGATATCCTTTTCCTGCCGATTGTACCTTGACCCCCAAGTCTCCCTTCATGTCGAGACATTGGTACTCCAACTTCTTTCAAACTATTCAAATATTGAGCAACCCATGCGGCAACTTCCTCAGCAACGGTTCGTTTGACAATACTAGCTTCAGGTTTGGCCGGATTCATCACTCTATCTTTCAAGGTACCCATCTCTCGTTCAAAGGGATACATGTACCTCAGTCCTCATACAAACTGGACCACAAAGCTTAATTTCACGAACAAGATGAATAATCAAATGAGGCATCATGTCAAAGAATGATGGCGGAAAATACTTTTCAAACCGACACATGGTCTCAAGTACATCTGCCTGCAAATCATCCAGTATTGTTGGATTGATCACCTTGCTACAAATCGTGTTAAAAAAGAAACACAATCTTGTAATGGTATACCTCACTGGTGGCGGCAATATTCCTCGAATTGCAACCGGCAACAATTGTTGCATCAACACGTGACAATCATGAGATTTCATTCCAACTAATTTCAAGTCAGACATGGACACAAGGCTACGAAAATTTGAAGAGTATCCAGCAGGGACCTTTAAGCCATGCAAAGACTCACAAAAGCTAACTTTCTCCTTTTTAGACAAGGTGAAGCAAGCTGGGGGAAGGTACCAGCGTTTTCCCCTCTCTTGAGGTGCCAACTCGGAGCGACCCATAGCAGCCATATCTTTTCTAACTTTAGGCCCATCCTTCGTTTTCCCTTGCATATTCAACAATGTCCCAACAATGGCATCACAAACATTCTTCTCAATATGCATTACATCCAAACAATGCCTAACTTCCAAATGTCTCCAATAAGGGAGATCCCAAAACGTAGACCTCTTCTTGTAACCACCACTTGACTGACCTTTATAAGGCTTACCAAACTCTGTCTCAATGTCTTTAACCCGTTCATAAACCTCACACGCACATAAGGGAGCAGGAGCTTCTCTCTTCTCCACTTCTCCATTAAAAGCTTTCTTCTCTTTTCGAAAGGGGTGATCTTCAGGAAGATACATCCGATAATCCATGTATACATCTTTCCCACAAAACTTTAGGCGCCTCGAGACCAAATCATCATGACAAACTGGACATGCCTTCTTTCCCTTTACAGAATACCCTGACAAATTTCCATAAGCCGGAATGTCATTTATCGTACAAAAAATCATGGCACGTAAAGTGAAATTGGTTTTGGTGTATGCATCAAACATCAACACCCCTTCATCCCACAACAATTTCAAATCTTCAATGAGTGGCTCTAGATACACATCTATGTCATTTCCGGGTTGTTTAGGCCCAGAGATCAAGAGCGACAACATGATGTATCTACGCTTCATGCATAACCAAGGAGGCAAATTGTATATGGTGAGAAGAACCGGCCAAGTGCTATATTGAGTACTAAGTGTCCCAAATGGGTTCATTCCATCCGTGCAAAGACCAAGCCTAAGATTCCGAACTTCTTCACTAAAGACCTTGTACTTTCGATCAATGTTCCTCCATTGTGGAGAATCAGCAGGATGCCTCATTAACCCATCTTTCTTCCTCCCTTCGGCATGCCACCTCAAGAGTTTTGCAGTTTTCGCTTATGAGAAAAGGCGCTTAAATCTTGGTATAATTGGAAGATACCAAAGCACCTTAGCCGGAGAAGGTTTCTTCTTAGTTGAAGTTGCATCATTATCCACGATCTTGTAACGGGACGATCCGCATCTTGGACACTCATGCAGATTTGCATACTGCTTTCGATACAACACACAATCATTTGGACATGCATGTATCTTCTCATAATCAATACCCAAAGGACAAATAAGCTTCTGGGCCTCATAGTTAGACCTTGGAAGTTTGTTTCCTTCAGGAAGATTATCGGAAGTGGCCTCCAAAAACTGTGAAAAACTCTTGTTGGTCCAACCGTTTTCCACCTTTAAGTTGAAATATTTGACGACGGCACCAAGTAGAGTTTGTGTAGAACCAGGATATAACGGTGTTGCGGAAGCTTTGATTATATTCTCATACATACGGGGACGCTCAACGAATTGATGGTCTTCCACATCATGCATTATCTCATCTATCCTATCGTTCTCCTCTTCTTCCTCACTTTCAACACCAATATCATCTTCAATTTCATTTTCATCACCATTATCACAATGATTTTGCTGACTCGAGCTCGGCATACTAGAGCTTGCCCCATGATCTATGCTCTCACCATGCCATGTCCACGTCGTGTAGTTACTCTTAAAACCGCGACGAACTATGTGATCAACAATATCATCAATATCCCGATACCCCCTTGAATTATTGCAATCACAACAAGGACACTGAATTAAACTTGATTCATGTTCTGATTGATGTTTCAAGGCAACCTTACTGAACTCTTGAATCCCTTGTAAGAACCTTGTAGAAAATCGTTTACTACCATACATCCAACTTCGATCCATTTTCAACCACTAAAGATAAAACAATATGACCAAATTTTGTCGAAGGTTAGAATATAAACTAGGATATTCATATCATTTTAAATCCATGGCTTTATAGCTTCCAACTAAACCTACCATAACTAATAACAAGTTCCCATAACGTACAATTCATTTCACATCACAAATTCACAAACCCAAATTTTGTAGCAAACCCAAAACATGATTTCATATATCACCTAAATTCATTTCATAAACTAAATTCATTTCATAACCTACACAAACCATCTCATAATCCTACACAAACCCAAAACTTCATTTCATAACTATTAATTCAACAAAACCTATATGTAATAAACAATTAAAATTCAACAAAACCAACTATTATAATAGGATTTTTTGGTATTTACTACCTTAAAAATACACCACTTTTGTATTTACTACCTTATGAAAATTTTATTTTAAATTACTACCTTGAAGTTTCATTTTTTTTGTATTCACTACCATTTTACAGTTTTCTCATTTTAAAATTGAGATATCTCTTTCGTTTCTTAATCATATTAAGTGATTCAAAACTCATTCTTCTCATTTATATGTAAGGATTCCATATGGATCTTACTTTTTAACATTTCGTAAAAGTTTAAACAAATTAAATATTATTTTTAAAAGTTTAAAATATTTATGAATTATCAAACGATTTTTTTTTGAAATGACGTTCTCAATGAAATCCCTATAGAAAAAGGAAAATAATGAACTTCGAATCACTTTAAACGATTAAGAAACGAAAGAGATATCTTAATTTTAAAATGAGAAAACTGTAAAGTGGTAGTGAATAAAAAAAATCTGGAAGTTTAAGGTAGTAATTTAAAATAAAAATTTCATAAGGTAGTAAATGCAAAAGTGGTGTATTTTAAAGGTAGTAAATACCAAAATTTCCATTATAATAACATATTCCAATTCATCAAAAACTACAATTAAAATTCAACAAAACCTAAATCCTAAAATGTACCCAATTAAAATTCAACTAAATAATATCCACAATTAAAATTCAATCTTAAATTTCAATTCAAACGTACAACTAAAATTCAATCATAATATCCACAATTCAAATCAAAATGCACCATTAAAATTCAATTAAAATTTAACTAAATAATATCCACAAACTTTCAATCTTAATATCAAAATTTAAATTCAATCTTAAATGTAAACAACTAAATAAAATCCACAACACTCAGTTTAAACCTAACTATTGAAAGTATTAATATTTAAAAACAATTTAAAATGTACCTAATTATATTAAGAGAGGAGGGACGAACTAAGCAGGGGCGCCGGCGGAGTGGGCGGTGGCGTGTTCGGCGGCGTCACAACGACAGGCTGCCGTGGTCGGCGGCGATACAAGCAGCAGCTGCCGTGGTGGCTGGGCTGCGTTTTCAGGACGAAATAATGGGATGCGTTTTTCAGCAGCAGTTGAAAGGAGAACGACGCAGGCCGGCCGGGGATGGAACGACGACAGTAGTGAACGACGGCAGTGCAGCGGCAGTGAGGTCCGACGGCAGTGAGGTTCAGTGTTTGGGTCGTTATTTGGTTTAGGAGTAAAGGAATTGTAGAAGACTTAGGGCAGTAGAGAAATTGCGGGGATCGGAGGAGGGAAACCAAAATTAAAAACTTACGAAATTTTTTTACATCCTGTGCGTCGCAGAATTACTAATCTGCGACGCAAATAACTCTTACAGTCATTTGCGTCGCAGATTAGTAATTCTGCGACGCACAGGATGTAATATTTTGCGTCGCATTACTATTAATCTGCGACGCAAATAACTCTGGAAACATATTAGAGTCATTTGCGTCGCCGATTAGTAATTCTGCGACGCACATTGCTAATTTTAATGCTAATAACTGTCTTTTGCGTCACATATTTAAATGTGCGAGGCAAATGTGGTGATGCAAATGATTGTTTTTCCACTAGTGTTGGTTTTGGGCCGTTATGATTCCAATTTGTATGGAGGTCATTAACTATTATTTAATGTTTTGAATGTTAGTTATATTTCCACTGCGTAATTCTGGTACTAGCCTTAACCGTTATCACGGTGGCAGTAATACTTTAGTAATTCCTTTATTTTAAGTTGAAAAATGGTTTTATATGGCAAGGAATTATTAGGGTGTTACACAGCTCCCGCCTCCTCTTTCTTTCCATAAAGAGTTATAAGTAGGTAATAGTTACATATCAATATGAACATATTTTGATTCTAGATAGTATCCGCTCTATTAGCAACATGTGAATTGTATAGTATATAATCCTGAATTCGTTTTAGTTGCTTTGATGACCAATATGATGAATGGATGTGAAAGAGATTGAGTGATTTGAATATCTTAATACATCTAGCTAATTCTTCAGCTTTGTGTTGGAAGCTGTTTGGGAATTTTTGGTTTTCTGAATTACCCCTTACATATTTTTTCTCATTTTTTCTAGGCACAAGTAAGCAGGTCAATAATATTCCCTCCTGCTGCAAGGAAATGGAGACGCTTAATGGTTTACTGGCTGAAAGTGATGTGATCTCTCTCCATTGAGCTTTGACGTATGAGACTGTCCATATTGTAAATGTTTTATACTTATTTCCAGATTATAAACGTGTTTCTCTTGTTTTGTACTTAACTTCTTTCAACTTTATAAGGGTCTAGACTTGCGACTATATTATTTTGATATGAAGTTAAGCTGATATGTTTCTTATGTTTAGGGTTTCGAGAAGCGGGCAAACAAGATGGCTCCTTTGACATCACCTGATGTATTGAATCTTCTTAAGCTTGTTTCTCTTTAAGAAGATGTGAAAGAGCTTGAGATCAATATTCCTCTGTCAATCAATCCTCCATTGTGGCTTTAAGTGCTGCCCCTCTCTATTTGTAAGCCCCCTGCACTATATTCCCCTTTACGTTTAGCTTCATATTGTACTTGATTAGATTACATGGTTGCATTTGGTATTCCTGTCGTTTCTGGTATATTTTATGAACCATTTCTCACAATAGTTTATGCTTCAAAGTTCAAACCCATTTCTCTTAGCTTTATGGCACTGAGAACTAAACTAGACCATTTGCATCTAGAGTTCTCTGTTGGTGTGTGTTATCATCTTGTTTTCTTGCACCTGTTTAAAATTATCTTAGTTTGTGTGCTACTATAGATGATTATAGATGTAGGCGGAGTCTTGAGAGCCAAGTTTTGTACTGATCAAAGAGATGGTTAACTATTAAGAAAACAATATCTCTGGTTGGATGTAATGAAATATTATTTGAAATGTAGATTTTTCAATGGTCAGTTTTTGGATTCTCATTTCTTTCTTGAAAGATATTGAAGTTATAAGAGAACTCTTATTCCGATTTTCTTAAAAGTATGATTATTTGGAGGGGTAGTTAAATGTATTAGTATGCTGGTTATGCTTGTATAAATTTATACAATTTACCGCAATGCCCCAACAAGTTCCCTGATTATTGCCAAGGGAGGAGTAATTATGCTACATTCATAGGTGACGCAACAAGTGAAGTTAACCGCATGGAGTTAAGTGAGTGCATCATGCCTGCTATAGAAACAAGTAAAGTTAATCGCTTAATTATCCTGCCTGCTGCATAAACAATTGAAGAAAACTAGATAGAGTTAAGTAAGCTCTCCCTGCTTGCTCACAGGTTATATATTGTATGATTGTATATGTTGTCACTATTGCGGTCTTTTGTGTTGTTGTTGTTGGATATGCTCTCTGATGAGTTTCATTGAGTTTTGTTGTTTGTGAATACTTTGTAATAAGCAGTAGCTATAGTAGGATTGCATTACAAAAATGATTTTTCACACTGCCGTTCTTTTTTAAGTTCCTGTTTTTTTGCTAAGCTCTTTTTTCCGGGTTTTTCCCCCTCATCGCTCTACTTATTTGCTAATTTCGTTCTGGCAATTTATTTCAATCGCGCGCGGTCCAACAACTAGTTTTTTTTAGTACTTGCTACTTTAAAATTACACCATTAAGAAAAGTACGTTTTTTGTTGTTTACTACTCTAAAGACAATATGTTTTTATTTTGGAAACATTATCACTTTACGATTTCGTCATTTTAAAAAATTAAGATATATCTTTCGTTTGTTAATCGTTATAAGTGATTTAAATCCCATTCTCCTAACTTATGTGTAAAGATTCCATAGAAATCGCGCTTTTAAAATTGGTAAAAGATTAACGAATTATTAAATATTTGTGAAGCATCAAACGAGTTGTTTCAAAGTATTAGAGTTTATAATGTAAACATTTTGACGGGCCTAGAGAAGCGAAAATGTATTTATCTATAACTGTGATTTGTGAATAATGCAAATACCATAATATTTTCGTAATTAAATTGCTAACGGTAAAAAGAGTGGGAAAAAAAAAACAAAAGAAGTGAATAAATTGAAATAAATTTAAGATTAGAATAAAATTTATCTTAAATTAATAAAGTTTGATAAACTGAGTAAAAATTGAGTTTAAAGTACATCTATTTATGACTAGATTTTAGCCTGTGTGATGCACAGATTCTATTAAACTGTTAAGTTAAAAAAAATTCCTATATATACCAACTGTTATATTTTATATTTTTTTTTTTAATATTAGATTAGATTAGTTTTTGATTTTGGATTGAATTTCATTTTAGATTTATTTTTTAATTATTAAAGTTTTTGATTTTGGATGAAATTGTATTGCACAATATTAATAATTGATTAATAAAAATATCTACGTGGTACCTAATTATTTATCCACGTGGCACTCGACATTTTTAATCAAAAATAATTTTGAAATCTTAGTTTCATTGGACGAAACCATTAGATTTCCTACATGGCGTTGTAATATTGGATAGTGTTTGATTTAGGATTGAATTTTATTGTAGATTATTGTTTGATTTTGGATGAATTTTATTTTAGATTTATTTTTTAATTATTAGAGTGTTTGTAGTTTGCTTTTGGATGGAGTTGTGTAATTAATCAATTAAAATATCTATGTGACACCTTATTAAATATCTACTCCCTTTGTATTTATTTAAGGGATACACTTGCCTTTTCCGGTCGTATTTATTTAAGAGATACACTTGCCACTTTTAGTAACTTATCAACCCCACCATCTAATTAAATAATCTATCTACACCCCATCCCCACCCCCACCCCCAATCCCCTAAAATGACATGGTCCTCACTTATTTTACTTGTTAAATTATCTACCTAACCCCACTTGTTTTGTTACTTTATTTCATTCAATTCTTTTTCTTAATACCCGTGACCGACCAAGTGTATCTCTTAAATAAATACGGAGGGAGTACGTGGCGATTTTTTTAATTCAAAAATAAATTAGAAATCATATTTTTCATTGACCAAAACCATTAGATTTCCTTCGTGGCGCTCTAATAATTCAACAAATATACCTCATTTTTAAAATCTTTACACTTTCCGTTTTAGTCCGTTTCATAATGTTCTTTACACTCTGCTTTATTCTATTTTTGGATATAAAACCAGAATATTTACAAATTTCCAATCACTTTCTCTTACTTTATTCAATTTTTTCTCACACCCACCCATATTTTTAAACATTTATCTTATTTTATCCGTATTCTCTTGTATTCAACCAACTTTTGTACTTTTATCTTAATTGTACGGTTATTGATTTGGAATCGCCCGATGGAAATGAACCAAATCTCAGCTCGGTGAACCATAACCCAATTTTTTTTTATTTTTTTGGGTTCTACTACGAGGAGTTCCCACCGCCTTCGACGAGTGGACTAATCTCCTGCGGGAGTTTGCATGGGTACCTCAATAGACAACATTCCTCCCAGTTAAAGTTTTTTCCATTCCCAAGGCTCGAACCCGAGACCTTGGTTAAGGAGCAAGAGACCCTTAACCACTCATGCCAAATTATAAACATCCCCATCTCCATCTGTAATTCTGTAGTACTATATCATTTCACGGCTCTAATAAATCAGTTGGAACTTAGACGCTTGCAAACGTAGCTTCAATGGCGACCATATTTCTCTCTCCTATCTTCACAAATATACCAGTCACCTCTGAAAATCGCGAAATGGGTATTGCCTCAAATGGCCTCTCTCAATCCTCTTTCCTTCTGGGTATAAAACCCTTTTCTCATTCAACCCTTTTCTCCTCTTCAATCCAAGCAAAACCCACGCTTAATCGGAGGTTGTTCAAGTCACCTTGTGCCCAGAAATCTTCATTTGATCACATTCCCAAGCAGTTTAGGCAAGATAATCTCAAAGATGGCTGTGAGTTTCTACTCTCTTTGTAATTTGATTTGTTAATTTTGGGGTTTTTATTGTTTTTGCCAATTTATGTTTGATGGTTCTACTAGATAAAAAATTGTTTAGAAATTAAGGGTCTGTAGTGTAACTGTCCAATTGTTTTGGTGCTCGAATTGTGCGGCGCACTCTTGCCGATATTGGTAATGTGACTATGAGTCTAATTGTGTGCTTGTTATCTTTAATTGACAACTACTTATGTAATTAGCTCGAACTGCGGCGGCGCACTCTTGCCGTTATTGAAATGTGTCTATGAGTGTTGTGTGCTTGTTATCTTTAATTGACAACTAACTTATGCAATTAGCTTGAACTGTGGCGGCACACTCTTGCCAGTATTGGGACGTGCAAATGCGTCTAAGTTGTATGCAAGACTGTAACTGTATTATCATTCAATTGGCAAATGACAAATACTGATGTAATTATGTTATACTTTTATTTTGATGGGAGATAAGGTTGTTTGAGATGGTTGTTTAGTTGGAAGTGAAATACTTAGTAAGTACGGGGGAAATTGAACTTCATAAGAGAGTGTGGCATCGCTTAAAGAAGAAGTCTGACGCAAACAACCTTTATTTGTACTAATTAGTTTGTTGCAGACACGCCCATAAACCTCGAATCAGTTTGCCCAACCGAATCACGGTTCTCCGGCGACCAAATTTGATGTTGTTCTCGAACCAAATCACTGGTATTTTCGTGCCGAATCTGAAACCCTAGTTTGACCTATTGAAGGCCAGAGAATGCGACAGAAGAACACATATGTTTGAAAAGCAAATACATGTTAATTGTGATCGTCAATTGTTGTCGTGACTTTCGTCTTCTCTGACTCTCTGAGTCTAAATTTCAGCCACGGCTGCAAGTTAATTTCCTTTTCTTCGTTTTTTCTTCACGAGTGTCGGTGTCTTACTCTTGGTGGTGGGCTTGGAATTTTATATTTTATGTTTTATGACGGATGTGAAAGGTTAATGCACGTTGGTTGTTTTTTCTTTCCTTTGTTTAATTAACTGATTTTTAAGTATGAGTATTAAAATACAATCTTCATAACATTTGCTATTTTGAACAATTTTTTTAAAAAAACTCTGGATTTTTTTTCTAAACCCCTCTCGCGAACCTAAAATCAGCCAACCTGTGAATCGTGAATCCAAACTTGTACCCCGTATCGAAGCGAGCCACGAATCAGGTAACCCTAGACCCTAGTCAGTACCAATAAAGCACAATAAAGCAGAAAGTCTAATCGGTACTAATTAATAGTTTTGATAAACAAATTTATACCAATCACATACTAAATTTGTACCAATAGAGGTTGTTTTTTCCCCAAATGGGTGTTCTCTGTTATCGCTATAGCCAACCCTATCCCTTAAAATGTGAGATCAACTATGTTTTAATTTGAGGGTAACTTACTCTTAGCAAAAGTAGACATTCCACAGAAATCTGATGTATGAATACAGTTACTAATAAAACACTACTTAGAGAGAAGTAGATAAGAGTTGTTGATACTATGAACTATCCGACTTCGTTACGCATTTTACTGAAGGCGTTAAGTCAATTTTTTGGTGGTTTTTAGTATTTCATTTGCCTTGATGGATGAAGACGCTTGTTCGTCTATAGTCACTATATCGGAAACTTTTCGTTCGAAATGAAGTAATATTCGGACCTCATGTCGAAATGAGTGAAGAATTTCATAATTGCAATTATTTTGTTTGTCAATAAATGGGTCAAGCATCAAAGTTTGTGAGAAGAGTTGTAGTTCTCTGTCATCGAACTGTTGGATTAGCCTTGATGTAAATCGTAATGGAATTGTTATCGAACGGAAGAAGTAAGAAAAAATAGTGATGTTTGAAAGAACTTCCATTTATTTTGAGTGTTCTAGAGGAAATATTACTCCTATAGTTTGCATCAATAACTGGTTTTTGAATATATTGTTTTAGTCTACCACACATTGAATACAGAGTACCATTTGTGTGTTCTGGCAGTCATTCTATCAATACTTGAAACGCATTATGTTTTCGTACATGAGAAAGGGAAGAAAACATAATTTTCCGCCCTAGGTTGTCAAATTAGTTCACTAATGTTTCCAGTAAAATGTACCAACTTCTCATTATTCAGAATGTGGTTCAAATGGGGTTAGAAAATCAGACAACAGTTGCAACACTTGTCATAAATAGATTTCATGTTCATGTGCGGAGTAAGTTTGATTGGGTCACTATCGACTATATTTCTATTCTAAGCTCTGGTTTCTGCCTTCTGTTAGTAGTTTATAACAAAGAGCTACAGTCTATTTTGATAAAGTAAATTTTCCGTCAACAATACGTTGTACAACTTCTATTAATTTATGCATCAATTTGAAAGGATATTAATTGTTTTCTGTCTTTCATGATATTTTTTACTCCCTCCGTTTCTTTTTGTTGTATCCGTTTCCATTTTAAGCGTTTCATATTGTTGTATTCATTTAGAATCTATTATATTTTTGGACATACATTTTATCCTAAAATACCCTTACATTTCTATCTAATTACCAAAATACCTAAAGATTCTACCCATATTCCCACCTAATTTTCCCCACCCATAATATTTAATTCTTTTCCCTTCCCCATATACCCACTCTCTCACCTCCTTTATCACCCATCATTATCACTCCTCTCTCTTACCTTATTTCTTTATTATTTTCTCACTCTTTTATTTATTATAATCTCTTACACTCAATCATTTCTCTTACACCCAATCATTACACTTATACCCATACAAACCAATATTCCAATTTTCTTAAAAACCACACCAGATTCCAAATGGATACATCAAAAAGAAATGGAGGGAGTACCTTTTAGGGCTTTTATTTTTCTATTCAATTGCCAGGTTCTTGTCCTCTCTGATGACATTGAGGCGTTAATCCTAAAGTCTTCTTTTCTAGATATTTCTGAGAGAAGTAGGGCTTATTGAACCATGCCTAATCTGAATCTAAGCCTCTACTTACATCATTACTTTTTGGATGGAAACACAAAGTTCCTATTAGTTTAAACCGTTGAACATGTTTAAATGTGTCTACCTCTTAGGCTCTTACAATCCCTCCTCCTTGGTCGTGTCTAAAAACTGCTCAAGACATTAGAAGCTTCTTTGTTCTTTTTAGAGCTGGTGCTAAGGGAGGGTCACACTTCTCTTTGGATACCTGTTATATGAATACATCGGAGGAACATCTAAGGCTCATTAACTGGATGTGAATAAACTTACTTAATATGGAGCTACTATTGGCCTAAACAGCAATGAGTCATCCTGTTCCCACCCCTGCAATGCGGACAAGTGAAAAAAAATGCAGGAAACAGGAGAAGAAAACAACACGTGACATGTTTAAACTGACTGCACACTCCTTGATTGCTCTTCTCTTTTAGAATTTAGAAGCTTTACCTTACTTCTGGTTATATTCTCCATAACTTTCATTTCTGACAATTCTTTTCATGCATCTCTTCTTTCGTAGTGATGGATAATTTCAAAAATGTCCCTCAGTATCTTTACGGCCTCAATCCTTCACAAATGGACATGTTCATGACAGAGGATAATCCAGTCCGCCGACAGTCAGAGAAAGTAACGGAGGTACACTGTACACATTTATCTATAATTTTTGTTTGACAGTTTAACTCTGCGATTCAGTTTATCAGCTAGGTCTGATGTTTGAATGAACTTTTTGCAGCAAAGTATCTCATCTGCGAGCAACTATTTAGATAATGGTGGGATGTGGAGTGCTAGAGGTATGGATGATAGGGGTCCATCAAAATACAGTATGAGCATTAGCATGTATCGTAGTGGAGCTAAAGGATATGGAAGACCAAGAACTGCTCCACCTGATCTTCCTTCCTTGCTTTTGGATGCAAGGATTGTTTATCTTGGCATGCCAGTAAGACCTTGTTATTAATAGTTTTTATATTGAAGTTGACCATTTCGATTATACTTCAGTCTTTGCTTCTAATTGTTGTCAATTGTTCTTCTCTCTTTGCTCAGATTGTGCCTGCAGTTACTGAGCTTATTATTGCTCAGTTTATGTGGTTGGACTATGACAACCCCTCAAAGCCTATATATCTGTACATCAACTCATCTGGAACGCAGGTGAGTTAGAAGATATGCTTTAGATAAGTTGTCTTGTCATGAACATTGGACTAACTGCATGGTAAGCTAATAAGCTTGGGTAATGTGCATAGGCACCTAAAGTATTATATGCTGGAATTTCCAGAATGATTCACATGACATGGAGGGAAAGTACCACTATTAATAAGTAGGCGAGTGTCATATATTTTCTTTTTTTAAAGACTGATAAGAGTAATAACCGTGTACTACTCCAGTACCTGCTCGGGAAAGGGCTGTGTTGGATGGACTTTGTCCCATACACTTGAAGAATACAATTGCTTGGTGAGTTAGAATGCAGCGAAGTTATGTCTTGACAGTTCACATGGGTTTTTGGTTTTTGCAGAATGAGAAGATGGAAACTGTCGGTTCTGAGACAGAAGCATATGCCATAGCCGACACCATGGCCGTAAGGATTTTATTTATTCATGCTTTTGTGTGCATAATATGTGAGCCCAACCCACATAGTCCTTGACTTCCCCTTTATCAACTTTTGTAGTATTGCAAATCAGATGTCTACACTGTGAACTGTGGCATGGCATATGGTCAAGCAGCTATGCTTCTATCACTTGGAACAAAGGGTTACCGTGCTCTGCAGCCGAACTCATCAAGTATTGCAAAACTTCTCTGCCTGTACTCATTATATGAATTTCGATGTATTCACTATGCTTATATTCGCTGCCTGCACTTTCATGCATCTGTCTATAAGGAATCAAATAATACTATTAAGTAGTGATTAGTGAATACTTGGAATACTTCGATTCTTTAACGAATCAGATTCAGTTATCTGAGAAAACTGGTCCTAGCAAGAATTGTTTAACGGAAAATTTCTTCTTTGGACAGTGGATTCCTGTTGCCCCTTTGAAAAATGTGTTTGAGATAACAAGGACAATGCCTTTCTAGAGTTTTGTTTGCGATAGTGACACATCTTTGCTTTTAAATTGTTGACACTTAAGAATCACCTTGTGGACTGTTGACTGAGGTCATCTAGAAGGAAGGAGCTCAAGGACCACATTTGCAGTTCCAAACTTCCAATTGCTCCTCCTTGTTCGTATTTGCCTATTTGGTGGGTATATGGGGTATCCAAAATCATTTTGACAAACTCACTCATGTGGTGGATAAAGATCAAAATGTTTAATGAGTAGTTGAAATCTCAGGCTTTGTCTTGGCATTAAAATAACGTATCTTTTTCCCTTTTCATTATCAGAATTTGAAAATTAGATGCAATCATTTGAAGTTCTATTTGCTTTACCACAAGAAGAAATATGTTGATTCGTACCACTATTGTGTCCGAGCTACAGTGGTTAACTTGTTCTATATTGTTGTATGCTGGCTTCACAAAACGTGGCTTTCATCCAGTCCTGGTTTCTAATAGTTCTCCAATTCCAAATTGCAGCAAAATTATATCTGCCTAAAGTCAACAGATCTAGTGGAGCAGTGATCGATATGTGGATCAAGGTACGCCTGATCCTCTTATTGTGTTCCTCAATAATTGCTTGCATTTGCAAAGTGTTAAATAAAAAAAATAAAAAAAATTGAAGAGTTAGTTCTAATTCCAAAAGGATGTGTGTTTATTGCAAAGTGTCTTATTGATTCCATGAAAAACATAAGGTACAAGCACCCAGCACTACTGTTGATGTGTGTTTCTTGATGGCCTTTTTTTAGGCAAAAGAACTGGATGCAAATACGGAATATTGTCTTGAACTCTTAGCCAAAGGCATTGGCAAACCAAAAGAAGAGATCGAGAAAGATATTCAACGCCCCAAGTACTTCCAGGCACAGGAAGCCATTGATTATGGCATTGCTGACAAGATGATTGATTCGAGGGATTCTGCATTTGAAAAACGGGTGAGTTATCACGTACTTCCTCCGTTTCTTTTACTTGCACCATTTGGGTTGGGCACAAACATTAAGAAAGGAAGTAAATATCAAGAATGCACATGCACATGTTATGACAAACAAATTAGGTAGAAAAGGTTAGGTATTAATGGTAAATATATGATGTGTATAAGGGTAAAAATGTAGCATACGCTGCACTCAAGGCGGTTGAGCTCCTTCCAGTAGGAGAGACCAACTTGATCATATACACAGATTCGCTGGAGTTGGTGAGAGCATTCCAAAATCAGAACCTAGGAAACAAAGATACGCAGGGAATTGTAGAAGATATAAAAGATGCAGCTAATGGTCTTAGTTTCTTTAAAATTATGAAAGTAGTTAGAAACTCTGTCATTAGAGCTCATAATCTGGCAGTTAGTGCTAGAAAAGGCTCGTAGTTTCTATTTGTATTATGTTGTCAAAAAAAGAAGAAAAAAAGGGTAAAAATGTGAACACACCCATGTGAATGCATACCATAAAAGGAATCGGTGCAACTAATATGCAACTTCCAAAAGAAGAAAATGGTGCAAGTAAAATAAATAAAAGTGACAGAGGAAGTATTATTTAATGATCAAAAATTTTCCGCCTCTATCCATCTTTAATACTGACGGTAACTTTCGGTGGTCAGGATTATGATGAGATACTTGCCCAATCAAGGGCCATGAGGAGAGGAGGACCTGGACAAGCAGCAGCAGCACCCTCCGGCTTTAGGTGATGAGTGTGAATTGGGTGTTATGGTTCCTGTGAGCTGTTGTTTTTGAAGCACTTGCTATAACTGTTTACCATATACAAACTGGTAGTCCTTGAATGCTTCAGCACACCCTTTCAACTTGCAGGTTATTTTGTACTAATATACAGGGGCCAGGGGGGTAATGGAACTAAGATGCTAACCTCAGTTGTTGAAATTTTTTGTAATGATATTGTAAGTGCCCATTAATCAAGAAAAAGCATACGTGTCTATAAGTTTTCTATACAATTCAATTCGCTTTTGGACTTCATAAATGATTGCATTGTTTTGTCAAAATCCCTGTGTAGTTTCATCCTGGAGTTGTGAATGGCAGGGCGCGGGTAGGGCCGTGGAGGCCTGGAGGGTGAGATTCTAGTTTCTCATACATGGGAGAGGGACTGTTGGAGCCATAAACCTATGAATCAGACTCTGAATTTACAAGATAGGTGCAAAATATGCCTCATGATCCTTGGCCACCTTTCATACATTATGAAATTCGAGTGAATTTCATCACGTGGGAGTGAGATTGTAGGATACATGATAGTCGCGCAGAGCCATTCATATGTTGGTTTGGCGGGGATTGGGGGTTCTACTTCACTGTAAGTTCTCCTGGCAAATTTGGGGCTGGTGGCTACATATATTGGGTCTGCCCGGAGAGTCTTCGCGAAGCCTTTGATCACTGGCGCAATAAGGGGATGGGCAAATTCTTTAAAATAGTGTGGGTGGCCATATTTTTTGTCATCATTTGGACAATATGGAAAGAAAGAAACTCCAGAATTTTTAGCAATTCCTCATGCTCCTTACCCCAACTTCAAGATCTTGTTTTGCTTCGCCTAAGTTGGTGGCATACTCAAGTGAAGAATTAATTACAAATCTCTCATGTCTAGCATGGAATGGCTCACTTTGCATCCTGGGGAATCACCAGAAACAATCTTCCCCCTTAGTTTGGTCCCACCCCGCCAAGTGAGCAAGTCAAATGGAATGTGGATGCGTCGGTAAACATCTCCAAAAAAACATCAGCTATTGGAGGTGTTCTTGTCCATTTCATGTGTATGTTCTCATGTCCCATCCCCCATCCCCCATTAGAGATCAATTGTGCTGAATCCTTGCCATTTATTGAGCCATCAAAATCTCCATCAAGAACCACTCCGTTGTGCTAGAATCCGACTCGGTGAACGCAGTCAATTGGTGCAATGATGATATGGAGGGTCATGGAACCTCAACTTCCAACTAAACTTCATTCGCAATGCTAGAAGAAGATAGTTGCACTTGGTGATCATTCATAAAGGAAGGAGTGCTAATATGGTAGCAGACTCTCTAGTTAAACAAGGGCTAGTAAGAGACGCGAATTTTATGGCTTGGTTATATTATATTCACTTATTCATTGTTTTCTCTCGTAGGTTTTATCTCAAATGTCACAATCCGTGGACTATGGACCGTGGTGCATATAGAGCATAGTGCACCAAAAGAACACATGTGCATAAGCAAAAGAACATAACACTACGACAAAAGAACATGCGATATAATATTCACTTTTTTGTTATAAAAATAATATATTATTTTACTATTTATTAAAAACCTAAATAAAAAATACTCATGTTCTTTTCTCGTAACCAGATGTTCTTTCAATTATATACTAGTGTTATTAAGGTGCACCATGCTCTATGTGCACCATGGTCCACCTTCTAAATTGCGCAAATGTCATAGTTAATTCGCAAACACTATGCTAATATGTACTATGGCTAGCTACTGCTTCCAACCTTTGAAATAAAATCCAGCAAATTATTAAATAAAAAAAATATTCCTCGTTTTGAGGAGAAGGGGTTAGATTTTAGGGGTTTTTATTCGATGTCCTCAATCACTAAAAACGCCTGCGTATTTATAGTGAAATGACGATTTTAGCCTTTAAAAGAAAAGTATCCCCTCCCTTACTTCATCCCTCCCCCTGCACATTTTTTAAACAATTTTTTAATCGAAATTAATAAATAAACAAATAAATATTTTTAACTACAATTTTTAAACAAAAAATTCTAAGAAATTATTTTTTCAAATATATTAATTATGAAAATAAGTAATTATTCAAAAAAAATTGGCAACACTTTTTAAAATATCGGAAATTTAAAACGAAATAATAAACAAAAATTTTATTTTTATTACATTCGTTTTTACCTGGCGGGAAAAAAGAAATTCAATTTTTTAAAAACACAAGGGCCACCCATAATTGGCGTCGGGAACCATGTGTAGCCCGCCCTGAATTGGCGGCCCGAACCATATCTGGGCCAGCTGGAATTGGCTGCCCCAACCATGTCTGGGCCGCCCTAGATCTGCGGCCTAAACATGGTTTCGGCCGCCAATTCGGACGGCCCAATACTACAACAATAATAATTAAAAAAAAACCTCCAACCACGAAACGTGCATCATGCCCGACGACCACGACGTTGAAAGAACTTCGTCGTCCATGATGGAGGGGAGTGCGACGCCTTGCATCGCCAGAACAAAGATGGTGGTGGAGCAACGAGATGATGATGGTGGAGAAACATGATGATGGTGAGGTGATGAGGGGAGAAGATGGTGGAGGGGATGTCGCCGGGAAATGGCCGAATTTTGGAGTCGCCTCCCGGAAAACGGAAAGATGAAGGGAGGTGGGATACCTTATATAAGGGTAAAACCATACGTTTACCAAACGCGGACGTCAAATAGCGATACACTAGATTTTGAATGCATTGAATACATTACTATTCATGAATTGATTGTTCCGCCTTTTCTCTCTCTAATTACTTAATACTTAATTGAAGGAAATATTTAAAGACAAATATTCTTGTTTTGTAGGTGACTCGGTTGGTGGCTAGTTGGACCGCACAGTCGGTGGAACCAAATACCTCCTTGTTAGCAATAAATGACAAAACTCCCACAACTTTCAGTGTTATTTACCTCTTTACCGGGTGCCATCATGAGGAAGTAAAAATCGCATGTTGTGAGATATTTGCAAAAACATAACAGCAACAAAGTGACAATAAAGAAAATGACAAAACTTGTTGCTATTATATTATAAATGGTATTTGTTAAATGAAAATGGTATGCGTTGAATAAGAATAGTACTTGCTAAACAAAAATGATACTCCATGTTTCTTAAAGAAATGTTACATTTAAAAAAAATGGTTTTGTTTTTAAAGAAAATGGTACTCCGTATTGTTTTAAAAGATAATGACACTTTTTATAAAAAATGGTACCTTATGTCACTTTCTCTGTTCTCTTTTTCTGCCATTTTCCTCCCTTTTATTCATTACTTGTCCTTTTTCGTTTATCCTATTCATTTTGTCATATTCCTAGATTATATGTTTGTTGGTGCAAAATTACAAAAATGCCCGCCACCTCTCCATTTTTGTGTGATCATAACTCTTTACCAAATTGTGATATCAATATGTCAGGGTTATTTATTTTGATCTTATTCTACGGAGTATTTGTTCATAACTAGATTAATTGTTTTTTTATTTTTTGACAGCCCAAAGATTAATTACTAATTTAACCAAAAGTGTATGACTACAAAGGAGTAAATAGGCTGGTGTTGCTGCAATAGCAAGACAGCATGCGATGCATTAACG
Organism: Spinacia oleracea; assembly: GCF_020520425.1. Lineage (NCBI taxonomy): Eukaryota > Viridiplantae > Streptophyta > Magnoliopsida > Caryophyllales > Amaranthaceae > Spinacia > Spinacia oleracea. Next base: position 86,210,661 of record NC_079488.1, on the reverse strand, counting down.
CATAATATGATAGAAATAAGAGACACAATTGTAGAATCATAGACATGCAAGGCAGTTCTAAAAAAAGAATCGAGCATCTGGAATTACTTTTACATCATACGCTTCTTTGGGTACCAAGAAGCAAAGCAGTGTAAAGCTATACCTAGAAGATTAAATCACTAAAAGAGGCTAAGTAAAGCCATTAGACTCCTTCAGGCAGGAGGATTAGCATATACTTTAGGCTTTGGTTTGACTTCAACTTCATTGACACTTCGGACAAATATTGAATCAGGCTCATGACTGCAAAACAAACATAAACAAGCAAGTGTCAATTAAAAAGCAAAAGCCACAAGGAATAAGACAAAATATAGATTCAGTCTTACGGTTTATTCCCCTCCTCATAAGTGTAACTTGCTGCAACAGCCAGGAGTCGGCCATCTCTATTGAATGACAATGCTGAGATGCTTGTAGGATACTTTGCATACTGAAATACAAGACGAATAGAGATAGAATATGTTATTTTAGGTGAAAGATTTTCTGGAGTTCAGCAATCAATTGTCATATTTACCTGATAAAGTCTCTTCTTGTTGTTCCCATCCCACACATTCACAATTCCATCACAACCTCCAGTTGCAAATGTCCCATATCTACAATTCAAAGCATATAAACATCACATAGTGGTAAAAATGAGCAAGAAAGGCAACATTAAAGAGGATACCCATTTTCTCAAACTATTTCTTTTATCAATACTCAAGTGTTCGCAACCAAAGACCTACAATTTCCAGAGAGGATACAACGTCCAAAGAAAGACTTCCTCGGTTCAGTATCATGTCAGATGTTGTACAACTGTAAAAGCTTAAAACGTCAACTGTGAGTGCTCATAGTCTCATACCATGTAACAGCTTTCTATAAAGCCTGTTTTGTGAGGCAAGTCTGAAAATTAAATCTGCCTTAAATCATTCAATTCTAGCATTCTTTAACCCAAAGATCATATACCCTTGATTTAATAAGGAATACAAATTTACTATAGACTAAGATACCTACATTTAATGTACAGCTCTATACAGAGTTATCTATTAAGTAATAAAATTTTAATTTTTGTGAATTTGTCTTCAATAGCAATCACGCTCAAAAAAGTGAACGGCTAAAGGTAAAACAGTGAAAAGTGTACATAACCATAGTGTGATGACTGTAATCTATATCCAACAACTTTAAGCAGTCAACTCAATCTAAATTAACGCCTTACATCAAAATCAAGATTTTTTGGACTTTGGATTTGCATCAGCCTTTCTATTTTCTAGCCCTTAGAATCTCAACTGAAAGTAGAATTACTGCGAAAAAAATACTAGTAGTTTTCCAAACATCATAACAAATGATTCATTTTTAGAAAATGGAAGTGTCACATTCTCGTGCACATGAGAATTTCCAGTAATTCACGAAGTGGCTCATATAACTCTAAAGCCTTAATTGACCTGCTCGTCTTCATACAGAAAAATATCAAATGTTCTAAAAGCATCGTATTTCGCATAGCTTTCTGCTAAAAACAAACCAAGTTGTTCGAGAAATATATATTCGAAGTAGTTTTATTGTCGATGCTGCAGGCACCTTTAAATACTACTATTCACCATTCGATATGAAAACAAGTCCCGTTGGGTTAGTCATAAGATCCAAAAGGGACGTAGCATCTTAAATTCATCAAGTCAGATCATACCCTAACTTTAACCATTAAATATTGTCAAAGCACCAGAGAAATATAAAGAACTTACATCGGATGGAAGGAAATAGCATTTACAGGGTATACAATATCTCTTCCAGCCTCTGACTTCCGATGACATTTGAAAGCATATCTGCAAAACTCAGAAATTAAAAAATCTAAGTAATTGGGATTCATAAAAGTATATATTCAAGCACTTAGTATGGGGCAACAAATATATCAGTTTGGGGCAACACACATACCAAACAATCAAGCACGTTGAACTTGGGGGTGAACAAAAACATTGCACAAATCAGGGGAAGAAAAAAAAGGAAACAATACACCGGTATATGATGAACAAAAGTATAGAACTCACTTCTTTGATTGACCAGCTTCAGAAAGATCAAAAAATTCCATTGCAACACGACCTTCTACTGAGCTGAGAGCATAACCTGCCCAGTTGTTCAAACATTATTAAGGTAATTGTCTCAAGAAATGATGAACAAAAGTAATATTACCTTGAAATCAATAGCCTCAAGATATAAACTTTATATTTTAGCAACTCTAATTACTCACTATTCCATGTAAACATTTGATTACTTATAAGCATGGTATTAAGTATCATCCGCATCACGATCGCTTAAAAAAAATTGAGCTTATCGTGACGGAAATATGTGGCCTCAACAGCCACTAACCATCCGCATTGCCCACGAAATTGGTTCCACAGCCATTACCGAGATCAGAACCACATCCTAGTTTTAGAACCATGCTTATAACTTATAAGACTAGCTTAATTATCAACTCTTAGGTTCTCCAGGTCATTGGACGATCAACACAAGTTAGAAACTTGATTTACCATATCATTTTAACTAATTGATCAATTACAATTTCTTCTGTGCAAATCAGGTGTACTGGAGATGAGGATATGATCTCATCTAATTCCAGCATCATTAACTTGAGGACTAGTCATCAACTCTTATACCCACATATTTTCACTAGTTTTTATTTAAAACTCAAATCAAAGTTCTGCATTACAAGTATTACAAGTAAATTAACATATAGTATCTTGTCCTTACCTGTTCCATTGGGGTAACACCGCACACATCTAGTCTGATATTTCAATGAAGACTCCCTCCGCTGTTCCGGTTGAGACATATTTCGCAAATCATAGACATTCACATGTCTGCCTGCAGTTGCTACTACTAATCTGTGACCAACAAGAGACATGGAATAAACACGTTCTGGTTGAGCATAAGTTCCAACTAGTGTACGCTCCTGCCCACTTGCACCTCTGGGATCCCAACACTTGATTGTTTTATCCCAACTACCAGATATTAATTGCCCTGAAATATTGCAAAGTTGAAGTCAGTTAATAGCACAAGCTCCAACAGAAAATAGAGAAATGAATTGCCAATGAAACACAAGTAAAATGTTCTGGCATCAACTTTGAAAATCTCCATTACTCCAAAAGAAATCAATTTCTCATCCCCAGTCAACATACGGTTTCAAGTTACTAAATGCAAACACAATGTTCTGTTATGACTCAAATAAGAGCTAAATAACTTTATAGATTCAGAGCAATCAAGCCAAGTTTTTTAACAAAGTGGCCATTATGTAATATTTCATTTTTAGGCCTGTGGTAACTGATACCAATAACTAAACTAAAATAGATTACAACACACCATTAAGCTATATTTCTTTGTTCTATCAAAACACCACCAAATCTTACTCACTTAAGGACCCATACAGAGCGGCATTCAATGTTAACTGCTGACAAATCATGAGTCCATGACTCCATTAAACTCAGCCCTACGTTGAAACCTAGTCTGCTGAGCCAAGAACCATTACTAAGTGTGCAACATCCTCACCAAGAAGCTCAAAAAATCCAGTTACTTGGAATCTTGGATACAACCCAGCTCATGGTCATTTAAGTTGAAAACTTCGAACTATTCCAGAAGGTTTCTTTACATGATTGCTTACTAGCAAGAGAATAAACAATGGGAAGTTGTCTGAACTATTATCACATTTCAGCATACCTGTTGTATAAGAGTACTCCACACAACGTACATGTGCTTCATGCTTTCCCAACACATCCTCTTTTCCATAGTTAAAAACCAGCCTGAAAACCAAACATAAATATTCCACATCAGTCCAATTGTCCAATTCTACTTTAAACTTCCGTTTCCCCTTGTCTATAGGAAAATAAGGATACAAACTATTGAATACGTGACTGGGGCAAGTAGAGTGAACATTATGAACTAGCAAGTAAACCTAGCCATTTACTCACACTAGTCAAGATTTAAGAAAGAGTATTACTAAATATACTCTCAAGTCTCAGCAACTCAACACTATCCACAGCAACCAAAATATTCAAATGGAGCCTGCACTCTTTCTAATGATTGAAAGGTAAAATCATGGTAAACCAAGCACCAAAAAAAGTGAGCAACAAACAATCGCACAACAGAGTTTAAAAACACCCTTAAAAATGCAGAACTATAAACCTGACACAATGAATGGCAAGACTGCAGGAAAGGAAAGAGAAGAAATGCATTATTGTCCTAACTTGACAGCAACAAAACACCAATTGCATACCAATACTGACAAATGAACTCTATAAGATTCCAGGTAATCACTTTATATACATGCTTATATAATCTCAAACGGGAAATTAAGAAAACCCCAGTATCCAGTCAAGCCACATTCCTGGTGCACTCCAAACTAGAATTAAATGACAAACACCCAAATCCCTAATCATGGAATGAACCAACAAGCAAACAGTTTCCATAAGAAGCATTTCATTACCTAAAGCTTCCATTTCATCACCTCCAAAACTTTATTTAAAAAACATCGGATGGAAACCCCAAATCAAACAGCTAAAAAGTACCCAATTTTCCGTTCGAGCACACAATTCCACATACCCCACTTCACACAACACTTTAATTGACCAAACACCCAAAAACAGAAATAAAACGATACAAAAACAAAAACGGTTTCCATATTAAACCAATCATTCCTTAATTACAATACCATAACCTTGAACACTAGAATTAAATCCAAAAAGAATCCAACAATATCAGAAAAACACAAAAAATATTCGAAATAGAAAAACACACCGCCGAACAGTGGCGTCACCGCTGGCGCTGAAACCGGAGGATTCGTCATGGAAGCAACAATCGAGGACGGGGCCACCATGTTTAAACTCCCCTAAAAGCACATTTGCGCTCGCATCATATAATCGAACAGTCTATGTAACAACAAAACAAAACAAAAAACCCAAAAATTGAGTAAAAAATTTTGTTGAAGTGAAGAAAATAGAGAGAAAGGATGCAGAAACGGTGAGCTGAAAAGATGGAAACCTTGTCCCAAGAAGAAACGAGGAGGTGATCACTGTGATTGGAGAATCGGAGGTTTGTTATTCCGTCGGTGGGAGGGTTGGAGAGTTCTTTGCCGACTATAGGCGGCGCCACCGCTACCGCCGTCATTTGGGATCCCCGGCGAGGAGAGGGAGAGAGCGGGGGTTTAAAGAGAGGGGCAGGGTTTTGATTTTTGAATGAAAGTTAACGGAGGAGAGAGAGAAGAGTGTTTCTGTTTGTTTTTTTTTTTCTTTAAACTTTGTTTTGAGTTGAGATGGGGTGTGGCCGTGTGGGGATGACGAGGATGGAGGTAATGGGATTCAAATTCAAAATTTGATTCAAATATTTTCAAGTGGGCCTTTGTACTGGCGATTATATTGTTTAAACTAGTCGTCTGACCCGTGCACGGGCTATTCTTAGGATATAGGACATCTTATATGTGTCTTACCTTTTTAATATTTGGATGGTTGGTGAGTAGACCTGTCAAAAATCGACCCGACCCGAAAACCGATCAGAACCCGACCCGAAAACCGATCAGAATCCGACCCGAAAATACTGGGTCCTGAACAAGATTTTGTGACCCGTAACCCGATTTTATCCGAACCCGAGCAACCCGAAAAGTAATGGGTCAAAACCCGACCGAACCCGTTTTGGACCCGACCGATTGAAAATCGTTGTATTTATAGTAATAAATGCGATTATGAGAAAATTTAAGCATAATAAACACGCTGTTTTTACTATTATTGTGTGTAATATGATTTTAATTTGAACTATACGTCATTTTATGGTTGAATTTGACTAAATATAAACTTATGTAGGAAAATTTGTTAATTTGTGCCCATATTTTGTATATTTATCACCTAAATTAATGAAAATATAATGCGCGTTTTAAAATCTCTCAACCCGTTGGGTCGACCCGAACCCGAAAGTTCTGGGTCTTGAACAAGCATTTGTAAACCCGAACCCGAAAGTGACCGACCCGATCTAACCCGAACCCGAAAATAATTTTTTACAATCGGACCCGACCGACCCGTTTGACAGGTCTATTGGTGAGTGTTTGTATTTAGTTTTGTTTGGACTGTATTTACATTTTGATCCTGAAAGTACGGGGAGATGTAGATCGAGATAGGAAACATAAACAAAAAAAAAAAATTGACATATGTAGGTTTGGGTAAAAGTCATACCCTTTAAGTTATAATTGGCAAGGTAAGAACTTGCAGGATGAAAAATAACTCAACTCTGGCAATAATCATCAAAGAAAGATGGAGATAGAGAAAACCTTCTATTTTCACCAAATGTTAAGATTTACCACTATACTCATGTTATCCAATTAAGGAAATTGAAGACTTAATTAACAAATTCTAACTATTAAACTATACTGGCAAAAGTTGTAACTATTGAACTATACTGACAAAAATTCTAACTATTGAACTACTGACAAAACTTCTAATTATTAAATTGTACTGACAAAAATTTTCTTATAGGAGAACTAAAACTAATTGTAAGTTCCATAAGAATAACAAAAATATGCAACTAAAATCCACCTAAAAGTCTCAAACCCCACCTTTAATTATTTGCATGGAAACCGTACATTAAAATTATCCTTATCTGCAAATTGAATTGCATTACTAAGCAAGAAAAATCAAGAACAACTTGCTTAGAAAGAGAGAGAGAGATAGAGAGAGAGAAAAGGGAGGTGGTACTACAACTTGAATTCCTGCAGGGTACAATTAAAATACCCTACAAACTCTTACCGTTTTAAAATGGATCAGTCAGAAAGTCTGTTAGTGGAAGATGGTTAAATTTTTGAATGAATGCTACAGGAAAAAGGAGAAATGATTTGATAATTGAATTAAATTGACATTAAAAATAATTAAGGTTGGAGAATTAATGAGAAGGTGAAGGATGAGGAAGATGAAGGATGGGGAATATGAAGTACATGAGAGTAATAGATGGGAGTATGAGACACTTGTAAAGTTACAGATTTGTTAGATTTAATACAAGTGTCATCTTAGGAAGATTGGTTATCTTTTTTAAATACTACTAGGTATAGATTTGTCAAAATTTTCAAAATATGCCCTATTTTTTTTTAATAATTCTCAATTTACCGTTCATGTTATCAATAAAATCGTTTTAATATTTTATATGATTCAGCGTTACATCGCCAACTGAATTAGTGATTTAGGCCCTATTTAGTTCACCTTATTTCAGGACCTTATTACTTATTTCAGATTTAATCAGATCAGATCATACCAGACCAGATCAGATCAGATCAGAAAAAATAAGTTCAGATCAGACCAGACCAGACCAGACCAGACCAGACCAGATCAGATCAGATCAGACCAGATCATATCATATCAGACCAGACCAGATTATTATTATTATTATTATTATTATTATTATTATTATTATTATTATTATTATTATTATTATTATTATTATTATTATTATTATAAATCAAATGCTAACAAAGTCAAATATTTTACAAATAATTAGTGGGAAGCCGAGATACAATCTGGGGCCCCACTCCCCTGGCTATGCAAAGCCTATCCTAGTGAAAATATGAGCAGCAGCACGAGCCCCAATGTCCTGCGTCCTAGAAAACTTCTGAATCCGCTTCAGCAACGCAACAACATCCTTATCCAGCTCCCCCAAAGAATTAGAGCTTGTATATGTTATTATTATTATTATTACTAGATTTTAGCCCGTGCGATGCACGGTTTTTATTAAATTGTTACGTTAAAATAAAACTCCTATATATATATCAACTGCTATATTTATATTAGATTATATTGGTTTTTTTATTTTTGATTGAATTTCATTTTAGATTTATTTTTTAACTATTATAGTGTTTGATTTTGGATGAAAATGTATATAAGAAATATTAATAATTATATTAATTAATACAAATATCTACGTGGCACTTAATTATTTGTCTATGTTGCATTCGACTTTTTAATTCAAAAATAATTTTGAAGTCCTATTTTTCATTGGCCGAAACCATTAGATTTCCTACGTGGCGCCCTAATATTGGATTAATGTTTGATTTTGGATTGAATTTTATTTTAGATTAGTGTTTGATTTTGGATGAATTTTATTTTAGATTTATTTTTTAATTATTAGAGCGTTTGATTTTGGATGGAATTGTATATATTAGTAATTAATTAATTAATTTAAATATCTACGTGGCACCTAATTAATTATCTACGTGGCACTCGATTTTTTTAATTCAAAAATAAATTAGAAATCTTATTTTTCATTGGCTGAAACCATTAGTAATCCTAGGTGGCGCTCTAATAGTTCAGCAAATATGCCTCCTTTATATATATATATATATATATATATATATATATATATATATATATATATATATTAGATTATTATTATAATAATAATAATAATTATTATTATTAATTTATTATTTTTATTATTTTATTATTATTATTATTTTATTATTATTATTATTATTGGTATATGTTTATATCATTGTTATTATATTTAATATTTTATTAATATTATTGTTTTAATAAAAAATAATGTTGTTGTCGGTGCAATTAAAATCTATTGTTTAAGGCATAAAAAAACATTAACAAAACATTCAAATTCATCATGTCCAAATTAAAACCATTAAGTTTAGATCAGAAACGATATGATCAGGTCATTTCCATATCAGAACTGATTTTTATAGATCAGAACCATTATATATCCAGACCAGAATTGATAGGATCAAATAATATCCAAATCATAATTGATATGTACAGATCATGTTCAAATCTGCAAAGATCTTGTCTACATCAGAACCGATCCTTACATAACCAATATGTTCGTATCAAAATCGATTTGTACAGATCATGTCCAGATCAGAATCGATATGTCCAAATTATAACTGGTCTAGATATCGACTCCAACAAAATTTTTAATTAACTCCAACAAAATGAAAATTCTTCCATAATTTGTCATTCATGAATTATGAGGAACGCGAGCAATATACCAAGAACACCTACATTGCAAGAAAACACTAGAGTCGTAGGTATACTTGGGGGCTAGCATGAAAATGCCCAAATTCAACAAGAATCAACATACTTGCGAAAATTAACATGCGCAAACTAATTAACATGTTATGAGGAACATTTCCAACTATCTAATTGAAGGAAAGGGGCACAAAATCAAAAACCCCCAAATCAATTTCATGCATAAAAATACTTGACAAAAATACTGAAATTGACAAAAAAGCTCAAAATTACTGAAAATTACTTACATTGGGAAGATTAGGAAGTGATTTGGAGTAGAATTCGTAAAGAAAAAGTGAAGAAACGAGTAAGAAATCAGTTGAAAGAGATGAGGAGCTTGAGCGAAAATGGTGGAAATGGGAAAGGAAGGAGACGGTCCGCGAATTTAAAGACGCGTCTCCCCTTCGCGTTTTCAACGCCCAGCTCTGGGCGTTAGAAATTCTCGCGCCCAGAGCTGGGCGCTGAAAATGCTTCCCAGACAGCGAATATTCGCTGTCGGGCACGCGCAATCCCCTATTTTTTGTAAAATATCTGTTATCTTGATATTTCTTTCCCAAGAACGGTATTTTGCAATATCGTTAAAAATATACACGGTGTGGACCCACTTATAGGACACACCTGATCAGGAACTATTGCGGCCCACCAACAGGTTGTAATCACAAAAGCCCTTCTACATAGGCAAAATAAGAAATTCAAAATGGGCTCGCCCACCCTCAGCGGGCGGGGTCTGCGTCACTAGCCGCGCAGGTCCTCAGTTTTCGAAAAATAGAATCTTCAAAAAACAAAATGAAACAGGCTCGCCATCTTCAGCCGGCGGGGTCTACGGCGCAAACCACGTAGGTCCTTATTTAAAAAAAAAAAAACACAAAACAAATTTCAAAATAGATTCGTCCACTTCTATCGGACGGGGTGCCCACCCTTAGCGGACAGGCTCGCCATCTTTAGCCGGCGGGGTCTACGTCACAAGCCGCGTAGGTCCTTATTTCCAAATTTCAAAAACAAGATTCGTCCACTTTTTCGGACGGGGTGTCCACCCTTAGCGGGCAGGCTCGCCATATTTAGCCGGCGGGGTTTACGTCACAAGTCACGTAGGTCCTTAGTCGCTGCAGCGATAACTTTTTCTGGTTTTCCTTTTTCCAAAAATTAAAAGGATTGGTTTTCCGTTTTTTCCAAAAAAAGAGCGATGTGCTGGATTTTCCTTCGTTTTACGTCCCATAAAAACAAGGGGGTTTTCTCGTTTAATTAGCCCTGAAAATGAGAATCTTTAAAAACATTTTTACCTCGTGGTTGGGCTTGGCCAGGCCCAATTACACTTTATAGTTTTGATTTCGAAAACATCTGTAGCTACTCCCAACGACAAAGTGAGGGAGTTTCTACGCACCTTTAGATCCTTTCAATGACAAAGTGAGGAAGTTTCTATACTATCAGTTGACAAATCCCAATGACACGTGAGGGATATGTCGACATTTCAAAGTGATGACCCTTAAGTCAAATGTTATCACTCGGGGGCTCGTGAGACCCTCGCAAAACAGGTCACATACACCATGGCTTGTGTGACGCACTCCGTCTAATACTTTGACCATCGTCTTACTCCAAGACTCAGTCAAAGTGGGGGCTAACTGTAGACACCTACTTTTGTCCCCATTCCCGAAAGGGAAGGTTCGATGATGAAAATATAAATCTCCACTTGACACAAAATAACGAATCTCAATTCCCCTTTTCATTTCACCCGAAACCTGCTATTTATGGAAACCTGCTAAAAATAGTAACTACCGTAAAGAGTAGCTTCTAAAAGTGGCAAGTCATAAAAGATAGAAACCTGTCAGAATTAGGTGTTGCACTCCAACGTAAATCCTAAATGAGATAGAAAATTGCGAGAATCCTATTCCTAATATGATTCGGAAATAAGAGTTACGTATTAATTAAAATCCTAACGAGCCTAGAGTTCGTAACGGGCCCAGACGCATTCCGTCATGAAATTGATACGCACTAAAAAACTCGATTAAGTCTCAAACACTACGGATTTCAGAAATCCGAATCTTACTAAGAAAACAGCCCAGTCCCTATTTTCAACGCCTGGCTCTGGGCGCCGAAATCTTCGGCGCCCAGGCCCCGGCGCTGAAAATACCTAGGTACGTGTTTTTTCCTAATTCTTTGTGGATTAGAACTCTGCAATTCTATCTTTCCACGAACTCTTCCCTATAAATACAGTCCCAAATTCGACGTGAAAGGAACACACACACATTTCATATTCTGAGTATTGACTCCAACCCTTAGCCTAAGCCTCACGCTGCGAAATTGTTCACGCGTTCTGTCGCAATCGATCCATAAATCGAACAGAACGTATCCTGTCCCGTAATTTGAGATTCGTTAAATAAAAAGGAGAAATAGCAAAGTCAAAGTGGTTAGTTTTCTGAGAACCGTGACGCGCCTCTCAAGGGTGCGTCGTAATGTGTCCCTTTTCGATGATTTAATTGCTTTCCTCGCCCTTTTTATGAACTGTTAAACTAACTAAATCTGATTGTTCTATCACGCCTAACAAATATAATATTTTTGGGAAATTGGATTATCATGCTAGGTCCCTTAATGCTATTTAAATCAGATAATCACGATCGATCTAGTATTATATGTTGCATATTGCTAAAATCAACTCAGATTAGTTTAATAGTTAACGTATGTCCCTTCAATTATTTATGCTGAGCTAGTAAGGATATCCTGCCTCTGGAGTTATCGAAGAGCGAGTACTCCTCTCGGTAGTTACAGTCCCCCGAATCCTCAATCTCTACCTTGCGGGTGTATGTTGAGAGATCCCCACACCAGGGATCACAAGGGAACCTACGGCCGTCGTGGTCAAACATAATTGCACTCCCTTTATGTCATGATAACCGGGTTTTGTCAGTTTTTCTCATTGTCGTTAAAAACTGAATGGCGACTCCTACATTACTAGTCAATTGGGTGTATACTCACAGGAAATCCAATTACACTTGATTGAATAAAAAGAATCGTCACACCCACGAGGGACGAGGTCACGCATTAGCCTCGTGCTTTTTCGACCCCCTCACAGTGGCGACTCCACTGGGGATAGTGAAGGAAATACTCGTGCTTGTAGGTAATCAAAATAGCCGAAGGGTGAAACGATCCTACCCCGCGTTTATTTCCCCATCAAGTTGGGACGACCTGAAAATCAGCATATTAATGTGAACGGGCAGAACCGCATAACGAATCTCGGCTCCTCAGGAGTTGGGACTAAGGATACCTTTTTCCGCCAATAGGGGGGTGCATACGCCGCGCATGTTGCCCACTCGGTACTTGTGCAGGTAGTTCACCTATCCCGAACCCAATCGCTCACTCATTATGTCCCTCTTGCCTGCATGCCCCCTTGGCTTGCACTTGCGGGTTGGCCTCTTGAGCGAAATTCGTCTTTTGAAGACACTACCTCGACCGGGGCATGTGTTGGATCTACGATAGAAGCGGTACCAAGCCAGGCGCAGATAACTACCCATAGAAGCTTATCATAAACTACATGACATGTTATTATCGCCTCATGATGAATGTTAGTTATGTGTAGCGAAATATGTGATTGTGTGTGACAAACTATCCTAGAAAACCAACGACCTTAAAAGTTGCCCAAACATTCATAAACTAATTTGCCAGAGAGTTATACCGAAATACGTGTTCCGCAAACCCGAATGATCGCCACAAAAATAAGCGACGCTCGGAATGGCCTGTAACGAATCCCACAAACGCTGCAACGCGTAAAGGACGTTATTAGGCAAGCATGCAAATCGAAGTCGCATAAACAAAAAAATATACGCAAACAGAAATCGAGCACCAGTCAGGGACGCATTTTCAGCGCCCCTGGCTGGGCGCCAGAATTTCTCACGCCCGACGCTGGGTGCTGAAGTTGCTGCTTGGCCTTCTGGTCAGGCGCAGCAGCCTCGGTTCCCGCGCAAAAGGAAAATACGTAGCACAAAAAATGTTCGTAAAAAGAATTGCTACGAGGCGTAAGAAAAGCACTCGATTTCAAAAGCGACTCGTGAAAAAAAAAAAAAATAACTCTTTATGTCGTTGTTAGGCCTCCTACGACGAAAATGCTCGGCACTAAAAGTAGACCGTGCAAATAATTATGAATTTCACACGGGCAAAGATTTTCGAAAATATAAAGAGTTCAAAGTGCACACGTAGCGGTCCAAATATACTAGTCCGACTTAAGGGTAGTCATAGAATGTCTAAAAAAACGACTCACGAAACAAACTAATGTGTCTCCTACTCCACAACAATAATGCAGGGCCCCTGAATACCTGCCCGTGATAGCCATCAAGGAACGCGATGGAAGAAGCATATCCCGAACATCTATACCTAGAGGTCGCACAAACCCAAGAGATGCATGCTCTGGGACACGACCCTTTACGTTCTCAAAGGCCACTCGCCCCAAAGAATCGTGCTATGCCAAAAACGCTCCCCAACTCACATGCTTTCGGGCTATTGTTTGGGTTAGAAAAGAAAAGAGCGAAGAATGAAACAGAAATTATGGCATTAGCTCTTCAAGATGAAGTGTTCGATCCTACTAAATTGATCGCTCCATCGCCCTCAAAAGATGACCAAATCCAACGAGGGTGGCGCAAGACTTTCAAATGGACTAATGCTCGTGGGATGAAGTTCAAGATATCTGCGGGAGAGGGTCCGATGTACGAAGAATTAGAGTCTGAATCCGAGTCTGACTCCGAGTCCGAACCTAGCAAAATTGTAACCCCTCCCAAAAATAGTTTAGACCCGGAAACCTCTACTCCGGGAGATCTTTTTGATGTAATGCTTCATGACTTTAATAAGATAAACAAAACTTTTGAGTATGTGCCGCTTAAAAATCCGAGTAATAATGCAGAATGTCTCGCCACTAATGAGCACGAAAAAGAGCCAGAAGAGGAATGCACCGAACTAATAAAAGCTGTAAGTGAACAAGAACTCAAAACTCCTATAATTGAGGACACAGAATCGGTAAATATTGGAACAGAAGAAAATCCTAAAATCATTAAAATTGGCCTCACCTTAACTCCCACTGAAAAGGCCGATCTAATCTCCACTTTGCGGGAATTCGAGGGTGTCTTTGCTTGGTCCTACAAAGACATGCCAGGAATAGATCGAGAAATCGCTGAGCATAAAATTCCGCTGGATCCCAAAATGACGCCAGTAAAACAAAAGTTACGGCGGCTCAAACCAGAGATAGACTTGAAAATAAAAGAAGAAGTCACTAAACAATTAGACGCCGGCTTTATAAAAGTCTCCAACTACCCAGAATGGGTGGCCAATATTGTCCCCGTAGCTAAAAAAGATGGACGAGTGCGAATGTGCGTAGACTTTCGAGACCTCAACAAAGCCAGTCCCAAAGATGACTTCCCCCTACCTCACATTGACATACTAGTAGACAACACCGCAGAACACGCGCTCCTCTCCTTTATGGACGGGTACGCCGGATATAACCAAATACTCATGGCAGAAGAAGACATGGAAAAAACAACTTTCATTACCCCTTGGGGTACGTATTGTTACACTGTAATGCCTTTTGGTTTGAAAAACGCGGGGGCCACCTATCAAAGAACAGCCACCACGTTACTCCATGACATGATACACAAAGAAATCGAGGTCTATGTAGACGACATGATCGTCAAATCTAAAGACCGGCACGGTCACCTCCCGGCACTTTGAAAAGTTCTTCACCCGAATCTTGAAATATAACATGAGACTAAATCCACAAAAATGTGTGTTCGGGGTAACCTCTGGAAAATTGCTAGGATATGTTGTTAGTACACGAGGAATCGAGATTGACCCATCCAAGATCAAAGCCATTACCGAAATGCCCCCACCAAAAACTGGAAAACAGATAAGGGGCTTCCTAGGAAAGCTGCAATACATTAGTAGGTTCATTTCCAAGCTTACTATGACTTGTGAGCCAATATTCAAAAAATTAAGAAAATAAGAAAAAGTCGAATGGGATGAACAATGCCAAACTGCCTTCGATAAAATCAAAGAATATCTAAGCAAACCACCCGTCCTCTCCCCGCCTTTGCCTGGAATCCCTTTACACCTATACCTAACCATCACGGATACTGCAGCGGGAGCTATGCTCTCACAGTGTGTACATGGATCCGAGCGAGCCATTTACTACTTGAGCAAGAAGTTCATACAGTACGAGACGAGATACACAGAACTTGAGAAAACCTGCCTCGCCCTCGTCTGGGCATCCAAAAAACTCAGACATTACCTATTGGCCCACACTGTTCATATAGTGTCACAACTAGACCCCTTAAAATACATGTTCGAAAAGCCCGCCCTAAATGGTCGCCTGTCCAGGTCGCTAGTCATGCTCTCAGAATTCGACCTAAAATTCATGCCAGAAAAAACAATCAAAGGAAGAGCGGTAGCCGAATTCCTGGCCGAGCATGCCACGAATGAGGAAACCACGGAAGCTTACCTCCTCCCTGACGAGGAACTTCTGATGATACGAGACGACTATTGGACACTATACTTCGATGGCGCGTCCAACCAGAAAGGATGCGGCGTCGGAGTTCTCCTAGTCAGTCCCGAAGGGGCCCATATACCAATTTCCGTCAAACTTGACTTCGAGGCCACAAACAACGCCGCCGAATACGAGGCCTGCATAGTTGGGCTAGAGGCCGCAGTTAGCCTCGGAGTCAAACATCTACAAGTCTTCGGGGATTCTTCCCTAATAATCAACCATATATCCAAAAGATGGAAGGTCCGAAGCACTAGTCTCTCAAAATATCAAGCTCACTTAGACCAAATAGTCGAGCAATTTGAAAAAATCGAGTATACGTACTTACCAAGAGACGACAACCAATTCGCGGATGCACTAGCGAAGCTAGCTTCAATGCTCAACATCCCAAATGAATGGGACGGGATGACCCTTCGGGTCGAGCGAAGGAAAGAGCCGGCTTATTGCTGTGCCATAGACTCCGAACCTGAAAACACCGAAGAAGAACCATGGTATACGGACATCCTTCGTTACAAAATAAGTGGGGAATTCCCCCCAAACACCTCCCCGCGAGCACAAAAGGCCTTACGCCTCCTCGCTTCACAATATAGCATAATTATGGGAGAACTGTACAAGTACACGCCGAATAAAATCAAGTTACTTTGTGTCCACCAAAACCAAGCCCAAAGACTAATGGAAGAATACCATAACGGCGTGTGCGGACCCCATATGAACGGAAAAATGCTATCCCGAAAAATATCCCGCTCAGGGTACTATTGGACCACTATGGAAACCGATTGCCATCACTTTGTAAAAACTTGCCCAAAATGCCAAATCTTCAGTAACCTTAACCATTTGCCTCCCTCAGAACTATACACCTTCACTTCTCCATGGCCCTTTTCCACCTGGGGTATAGATATAATCGACAAGGTAACACCAACAGGCGTAGGGGGACACGAGTACGTTTTAGTCGCAATTGATTACTTCACTAAATGGGTAGAGGCAGTCTCCTATGCAAAATTAACGGCCAAACATGTCGCTCGATTCCTAGAAAAGAACATATTCTGTCGATACGGGGTACCACATGAAATCATAAGTGACCAAGGTTCCCACTTTAGGGCCGAAGTCCAAGACCTGCTCGAAAAATATCATGTCAAACACCATAAATCCTCTCCCTACAGGCCGCAAATGAACGGCGCGGTAGAGACGGCCAACAAAAATATTAAAG
Source organism: Spinacia oleracea (assembly GCF_020520425.1). Lineage (NCBI taxonomy): Eukaryota > Viridiplantae > Streptophyta > Magnoliopsida > Caryophyllales > Amaranthaceae > Spinacia > Spinacia oleracea. Next base: position 86,193,908 of record NC_079488.1, on the reverse strand, counting down.
TCATAATCGAAAAAATGGCCGAAAATTATAAGGAGTGGCCCAACAAATTACACTTCGCATTATGGGGCTATCGAACCTCAATCCGCACCTCCATTGGAGTAACACCCTACTCCTTGGTATACGGAATGGAAGCAGTTCAACCGATCGAGTTGGAAATTCCCTCCCTCCGGATCGTCCTAGAAAGCAAGCTACCCGAGGCTGATTGGGTTCAAGCTAGGTACGACGAGCTCGTCCTTTTAGACGAACGGAGGTTGAGAGCTTTACATCACGTGCAAGTGTATCAAAAGCGCATCGCAAGGCAATTCAACAAAAGAGTCAAACCTCGAAATATCAAAGAAGGCGATTTTGTATTAAAAGAAGTCCGCGCACCTACTACGGACCCTCGAGGAAAATTCCGGCCTAACTGGACAGGACCATATTGTGTAAAGACCATCCTACCTGGCGGAGCATTCCAACTAGCTGACATAGATGGAGCGGAATTCGCTAACCTCACGAACTTAGATCAATTGAAAAAGTACTATATTTAATAAAATCCAGTCCGGAGTTAAGGCATCTAATAAAACACGTTAAGACTCATAAGCAAGCATTATGTACATTACTCTAAGCAAACGGCATAAAACTCGATAAAGTAGGAAAAGCGAAGGACAAAACTTCAACGCCCAGGACTGGGCGCTGTTATTTTTCACGCCCAGGCCTGGGCGCCGGTATTTCTTTCGCCCTTGAACGGGCGTCATTCTCTCTTGCCACCTATCCTCCTGATTCTGCAAGTGTTCGTACTCCTTTTTCGAACCATCAAAAGAACCACGAACACTTGGGGGGGAAGCAGACGTGTAATGAACACCCTTTCAAAAAAAATTGAAAGAGCTAGAACTACGCGCGACCTGATTCTGACAAGATACGTAGGCAATCCTTATCAAGGATTCGGTCCAATAAAAATTTAAAAAATAATAAAGTCATGCAACACATCAAGAAGAAAAGATATTGCAAAGGGCACTATACCCTAACCCATGCACGGGCAAGACCAAATAGAATGAAAAACAAAGCCACAAGAATTTTCAGGAACAAGCCCAACAAAGGAGTATGGCACGAGTCGGCAAAAAAACGAAAAATAGTGAACATGCATATGTAATACCCCAAGTAGTCGGTTAGTCTAAAAATATGTGTGCACTCTTGTATGAACTCATTATTTTTACGGAATTCTTTCTCTTTTCAAAATTCGTCGTTGGTTTAGAAAGCTAATATTACTATAATATGTTAAGGCAAAGCCCACGGAAGGCTCAAAACATTCTTGCACCAAAAAAAAATCGCAAAAAATATATATACATGCGGAATACAAGAATGAATATATACAAAACAGGAGGTAAGCCTAAGACTCGTCATCGGCTCCATGTCTCCAAGCCTCACCGGTCCATCCACTCCACTCCCCGTGGTATGAGGGCCCCCAGCCAGAATCACCCCAAAAATGAGGCTGTGACTGCAACTCGGGGCTAGGCTCTCGGGCCACCGACACGGAACGTCGCCTACGCTCCGGCTCGGACCTCTCCCCGGAAGAACTCACCCCCGCGTCGGAACGGCGATGCCGTAGGGGCGAGTGCCGTGCCCTCTCTCTCTCACGGCCGTGTCCCCCGCCCGAGGGACCCGCGTCGTCGGCCCCGCCTCGTCCAGCACCCGTCTACAAGAAAAGACAAAAAGAGGGTGAGTAACAGAAAGCCAAACAAAAGGTACAGATCAAAAGAAAAAAAGAGGGCACATTACCCGAGTAGAGTGGGGGCTCCTACAAGAAAGTGCCGATCGGGCCCGAACCAACGCGGACTTCAACCGGTTGATCACCCCCACCATCGCATTGGCCGTACGGGCCGGAACCTGAAACAAGAATGTTAGTAACAAAAGAAAAAAAGAAAGATATAAGAAGAGTGCACAAATAAAAGGTGCATACCGCCTGTACTCCCTCAGGGAGCGGAGCATGGAAAACCTGGTCTTCCGGGAAAGTCTCCACAATCTCGGATCCACTCTCTCCGGTATATGAGATCCGAGCATCGGGAAGCACCCATCCCCCCAACGAAGGGTCAGGACACTCCTGCACGAAACACAGTAGACATAAACACATGGGCACGAGCATGAAAACACTAAAATCAATACGAAAAGAGAGGGCAACTTACAGCGCCAGGCTCCGGGAGACGAAGAGAATCCTGGATAAACTGATGATAGCTAGCTCCCTCTATCACCAACTCCGTCGCCGGCACGCCAGTCCTCGAGTGGACCCTCCACGACTCGCCTATCGAGCGAGTAGACAGCATGGTCGCAGGCGGAGGCCTAGGCACCGAAAAAGCCCCGACCGTCTGCATACGTACCCGCTCTCCCAGGTACCAGACAGGGTCCCGGCGGCCAACGAACAAGACCCGCATCTGGCTCAGGGAATAACTATCCATGACCGAAGCATGAGTACCCCTAAAAGAGAGCCATGGGGTCCAAACCACCTGTTTTTGTACAAACACAGTCAGATCTCGCACATAGAAAATAAAAAGAATGACGAAATACGAGATAGAGGATAAGATTCTGTACATGCTCAGGGTTCCCGTCCCGAATAAGATCCCACACGGTATCGGGCGGTGGACGCACTGTCAGCTTCTTCTTCCAACCCCAACGGCGACCGGCAGGGAACTCCAAAGGCCTCTGCCCCTTTCGGGGAGCCAGCCAAGGTAAGTGCTCAAAGGCCCACAGCTGCAAAAAGAAAAGACAATAAAACATCAAAAAAAAGAGGCCCGGTAAAAGGGAGAAAACAAAAGAAAGTCTAGGCACATACCTCGATCAAACGCGGCACTCCCGCTAATGTAATCACAAAGTGACGTCTACTCGGGTCCGAGTCGCGCACCGCCAAACTCATCTGGCCGACGAGCGTCGCATAGCCCAAATCGCCCCAGCGATAGTCACCCAGTGTAGACACGTCCTCCACCATGCCTATCCACCTCGGGTCAAAGGTGTCAGTCGGACCCGATAGAAAAGCGGAAGTAATAAAATGGAGGTAGAACAGCCGAGCCTGTCTCGAAGGCGACTCCTCTACCCCATGCTCTAAGGCCCACATCAGGTCAGCGAAAGGTATCCCACGGGGCTGGTACGAAGGCAATCTCCTACCCATCCACGAGCCCAGGAGCCTAGTACCCTCAGCAACAGTCGGCGATGGGCAATCCGACCTCAGACGAACGGGGTTCCCTGTAAAGGTCAAGCCCGTCAAAGCCGTGTAGTCCTCGGGAGTGATCGTCATCTCGCCCCAAGGAAAATGGAAGGTGTTGGTGGTATCCCACAACACCTCATGAACGACCGCAGAAAGGACAGGGAGATGTTAAGCCGCAGTATCTCCCAAAAGGTCTCGACCACCGGAAACAGTGAGCTCGCCCTTACCAAAGCCTGGGCGTCCGAGCTCAGGAAGCTAAAAACGGTCTCACTCGTCGCTGCGCCATAGCCGCGAACCGTAGTCTCTCTCCTCGCGTGAAGGCGGGAAGTCACGTGGTGCTCTAGGTCGTAGTGCAGATCACGACCGTCGTAGAGCTCAGGGCCCACCCATAGGGGACCCGCGCCAGTAGACTGACGCGTCATGCCACGCTCCTCGTGGCCACCAGAAGGAGGTGACGACTCGTCAGTCATGCTGATCAATAATACAATTAGGCATTATACCTTTAACAAAACTGGCACTCACACCAATCACTAAAGGAGTGCATTCCGCTCATAAAATGGAGTCATACAATTTTTGTTCCCTAAGACATGATACTAAGTTCATATCGAGCAAAAAATTCCCTAAGTGAAATTTTTTTAATTAACTCCAACAAAATGAAAATTCTTCCATAATTTGTCATTCATGAATTATGAGGAACGCAAGCAATATATACCAAGAACACCTACATTGCAAGAAAACACTAGAGTCGTAGGTATACTTGGGGGCTAGCATGAAAATGCCCAAATTCAACAAGAATCAACATACTTGCGAAAATTAACATGCACAAACTAATTAACATGTTATGAGGAACATTTCCAACTATCTAATTGAAGGAAAGGGGCACAAAATCAAAAACCCCCAAATCAATTTCATGCATAAAAATACTTGACAAAAATACTGAAATTGACAAAAAAGCTCAAAATTACTGAAAATTACTTACATTGGGAAGATTAGGAAGTGATTTGGAGTAGAATTCGTAAAGAAAAAGTGAAGAAACGAGCAAGAAATCAGTTGAAAGAGATGAGGAGCTTGAGCGAAAATGGTGGAAATGGGAAAGGAAGGAGACGGTCCGCGAATTTAAAGACCCGTCTCCCCTTCGCGTTTTCAACGCCCAGCTCTGAGCGTTAGAAATTCTCGCGCCCAGAGCTGGGCGCTGAAAATGCTTCCCAGACAGCGAATATTTGCTGTCGGGCACGCGCAATCCCCTATTTTGTGTAAAATATCTGTTATCTTGATATTTCTTTCCCAGGAACGGTATTTTGCAATATCGTTAAAAATATACACAGTGTGGACCCACTTATAGGACACACCTGATCAGGAAATATTGCGGCCCACCAACAGGTTGTAATCACAAAAGCCCTTCTACATAGGCAAAATAAGAAATTCAAAATGGGCTCGCCCACCCTCAGCGGGCGGGGTCTGCGTCACTAGCCGCGCAGGTCCTCAGTTTTCGAAAAATAGAATCTTCAAAAACAAAATGAAACAGGCTCGCCATCTTCAGCCGGCGGGGTCTACGGCGCAAACCACGTAGGTCCTTATTTTCAAAAAAAAAATATAAAAAAAAAAATTTCAAAATAGATTCGTCCACTTCTATCGGACGGGGGGCCCATCCTTAGCGGACAGGCTCGCCATCTTTAGCCGGCGGGGTCTACGTCACAAGCCGCGTAGGTCCTTATTTTCAAATTTCAAAAACAAGATTCGTCCACTTTTTCGTACGGGGCGTCCACCCTTAGCGGACAGGCTCGCCATCTTTAGCTGGCGGGGTCTACGTCACAAGTCGCGTAGGTCCTTAGTCGCTGCAGCGATAACTTTTTCTGGTTTTCCCTTTTCCAAAAATTAAAAGGATTGGTTTTCCGTTTTTTCCAAAAAAGAGCGATGTCCTGGATTTTTCTTCGTTTTACGTCCCATAAAAACAAGGGGGTTTTCTCGTTTAACTAGCCCTGAAAATGAGAATCTTTAAAAACATTTTTACCTCGTGGTTGGGCTTGGCCAGGCCCAATTACACTTTATAGTTTTGATTTCGAAAACATCTGTAGCTACTCCCAACGACAAAGTGAGGGAGTTTCTACGCACCTTTAGATCCTTTCAATGACAAAGTGAGGAAGTTTCTATACTATCAGTTGACAAATCCCAATGACACGTGAGGGATATGTCGACATTTCAAAGTGATGACCCTTAAGTCAAATGTTATCACTCGGGGGCTCGTGAGACCCTCGCAAAACAGGTCACATACACCATGGCTTGTGTGACGCACTCCGTCTAATACTTTGACCATCGTCTTACTCCAAGACTCAGTCAAAGTGGGGGCTAACTGTAGACACCTACTTTTGTCCCCATTCCCGAAAGGGAAGGTTCGATGATGAAAATATAAATCTCCACTTGACACAAAATAACGAATCTCAATTCCCCTTTTCATTTCACCCGAAACCTGCTATTTATGGAAACCTGCTAAAAATAGTAACTACCGGAAAGAGTAGCTTCTAAAAGTGGCAAGTCATAAAAGATAGAAACCTGTCAGAATTAGGTGTTGCACTCCAACGTAAATCCTAAATGAGATAGAAAATTGCGAGAATCCTATTCCTAATATGATTCGGAAATAAGAGTTACGTATTAATTAAAATCCGAACGAGCCTAGAGTTCGTAACGGGCCCAGACGCATTCCGTCATGAAATTGATACGCACTAAAAAACTCAATTAAGTCTCAAACACTACGGATTTCAGAAATCCGAATCTTACTAAGAAAACAGCCTAGTCCCTATTTTCAACGCCTGGCTCTGGGCGCCGAAATCTTCGGCGCCCAGGCCTGGGCGCTGAAAATACCTGGGTACGTGTTTTTTCCTAATTCTTTGTGGATTAGAACTCTGCAATTCTATCTTTCCACGAACTCTTCCCTATAAATACAGTCCCAAATTCGACGTGAAAGGAACACACACACAATTCATATTCTGAGTATTGACTCCAACCCTTAGCCTAAGCCTCACGCTGCGAAATTGTTCACGCGTTCTGTCGCAATCGATCCATAAATCGAACAGAACGTATCCTGTCCCGTAATTTGAGATTCGTTAAATAAAAAGGAGAAATAGCAAAGTCAAAGTGGTTAGTTTTCTGAGAACCGTGACGCACCTCTCAAGGGTGCGTCGTAATGTGTCCCTTTTCGATGATTTAATTGCTTTCCTCGCCCTTTTTATGAACTGTTAAACTAACTAAATCTGATTGTTCTATCACGCCTAACAAATATAATATTTTTGGGAAATTGGATTATCATGCTAGGTCCCTTAATGCTATTTAAATCAGATAATCACGATCGATCTAGTATTATAAGTTGCATATTGCTAAAATCAACTCAGATTAGTTTAATAGTTAACGTATGTCCCTTCAATTATTTATGCTGAGCTAGTAAGGATATCCTGCCTCTGGAGTTATCGAAGAGCGAGTACTCCTCTCGGTAGTTACAGTCCCCCGAATCCTCAATCTCTACCTTGCGGGTGTATGTTGAGAGATCCCCACACCAGGGATCACAAGGGAACCTACGGCCGTCGTGGTCAAACATAATTGCACTCCCTTTATGTCACGATAACCGGGTTTTGTCAGTTTTTCTCATTGTCATTAAAAACTGAATGGCGACTCCTACATTACTAGTCAATTGGGTGTATACTCACAGGAAATCCAATTACACTTGATTGAATAAAAAGAATCGTCACACCCACGAGGGACGAGGTCACGCATTAGCCTCGTGCTTTTTCGACCCCCTCACAGTGGCGACTCCACTGGGGATAGTGAAGGAAATACTCGTGCTTGTAGGTAATCAAAATAGCCGAAGGGTGAAACGATCCTACCCCGCGTTTATTTCCCCATCAAGTTGGGACGACCTGAAAATCAGCATATTAATGTGAACGGGCAGAACCGCATAACGAATCTCGGCTCCTCAGGAGTTGGGACTAAGGATACCTTTTTCCGCCAATAGGGGGGTGCATACGCCGCGCATGTTTCCCACTCGGTACTTGTGCAGGTAGTTCACCTATCCCGAACCCAATCGCTCACTCATTAGGTCCCTCTCGCCTGCATGCCCCCTTGGCTTGCACTTGCGGGTTGGCCTCTTGAGCGAAATTCGTCTGTTGAAGACACTACCTCGACCGGGGCATGTGTTGGATCTACGATAGAAGCGGTACCAAGCCAGGCGCAGATAACTACCCATAGAAGCTTATCATAAACTACATGACATGTTATTATCGCCTCATGATGAATGTTAGTTATGTGTAGCGAAATATGTGATTGTGTGTGACAAACTATCCTAGAAAACCAACGACCTTAAAAGTTGCCCAAACATTCATAGACTAATTTGCCAGAGAGTTATACCGAAATACGTGTTCCGCAAACCCGAATGATCGCCACAAAAATAAGCGACGCTCGGAATGGCCTGTAACGAATCCCACAAACGCTGCAACGCGTAAAGGACGTTATTAGGTAAGCATGCAAATCGAAGTCGCATAAACAAAAAAATATACGCAAACAGAAACCGAGCACCAGTCAGGGACGCATTTTCAGCGCCCCTGGCTGGGCGCCAGAATTTCTCACGCCCGACGCTGGGCGCTGAAGTTGCTGCTTGGCCTTCTGGTCAGGCGCAGCAGCCTCGGTTCCCGCGCAAAAGGAAAATACGTAGCACAAAAAATGTTCGTAAAAAGAATTGCTACGAGGCGTAAGAAAAGCACTCGATTTCAAAAGCGACTCGTGAAAAAAAAAAAATTAATAACTCTTTATGTCGTTGTTAGGCCTCCTACGACGACAATGCTCGGTACTAAAAGTCGACCGTGCAAATAATTATGAATGTCACACGGGCAAAGATTTTCGAAAATATAAAGAGTTCAAAGTGCACACGTAGCGGTCCAAATATACTAGTCCGACTTAAGGGTAGTCATAGAATGTCTAAAAAAACCGACTCACGAAACAAACTAATGTGTCTCCTACTCCACAAAAATAATGCAGGGCCCCTGAATACCTGCCCGTGATAGCCATCAAGGAACACGATGGAAGAAGCATATCCCGAACATCTATACCTAGAGGTCGCACAAACCCAAGAGATGCATGCTCTGGGACACGACCCTTTACGTTCTCAAAGGCCACTCGCCCCAAAGAATCGTGCTATGCCAAAAACGCTCCCCAACTCACATGCTTTCGGGCTATTGTTTGGGTTAGAAAAGAAAAGAGCGAAGAATGAAACAGAAATTATGGCATTAGCTCTTCAAGATGAAGTGTTCGATCCTACTAAATTGATCGCTCCATCGCCCTCAAAAGATGACCAAATCCAACGAGGGTGGCGCAAGACTTTCAAATGGACTAATGCTCGTGGGATGAAGTTCAAGATATCTGCGGGAGAGGGTCCGATGTACGAAGAATTAGAGTCTGAATCCGAGTCTGACTCCGAGTCCGAACCTAGCAAAATTATAACCCCTCCAAAAAATAGTTTAGACCCGGAAACCTCTACTCCGGGAGATCTTTTTGATGTAATGCTTCATGACTTTAATAAGATAAACAAAACTTTTGAGTATGTGCCGCTTAAAAATCCGAGTAATAATGCAGAATGTCTCGCCACTAATGAGCACGAAAAAGAGCCAGAAGAGGAATACACCGAACTAATAAAAGCTGTAAGTGAACAAGAACTCAAAACTCCTATAATTGAGGACACAGAATCGGTAAATATTCATGGAACAGAAGAAAATCCTAAAATCATTAAAATTGGCCTCACCTTAACTCCCACTGAAAAGGCCGATCTAATCTCCACTTTGCGGGAATTCGAGGGTGTCTTTGTTTGGTCCTACAAAGACATACCAGGAATAGATCGAGAAATCGTTGAGCATAAAATTCCGCTAGATCCCTAAATGACGCCAGTAAAACAAAAGTTACGGCGGCTCAAACCAGAGATAGACTTGAAAATAAAAGAAGAAGTCACTAAACAATTAGACGCCGGCTTTATAAAAGTCTCCAACTACCCAGAATGGGTGGCCAATATTGTCCCCGTAGCTAAAAAAGATGGACAAGTGCGAATGTGCGTAGACTTTCGAGACCTCAACAAAGCCAGTCCCAAAGATGACTTCCCCCTACCTCACATTGACATACTAGTAGACAACACCGCAGAACACGCGCTCCTCTCCTTTATGGACGGGTACGCCGGATATAACCAAATACTCATGGCAGAAGAAGACATGGAAAAAACAACTTTCATTACCCCTTGGGGTACGTATTGTTACACTGTAATGCCTTTTGGTTTGAAAAACGTGGGGGCCACCTATCAAAGAACAGCCACCACGTTACTCCATGACATGATACACAAAGAAATCGAGGTCTATGTAGACGACATGATCGTCAAATCTAAAGACCGGCACGGTCACCTCCCGGCACTTTGAAAAGTTCTTCACCCGAATCTTGAAATATAACATGAGACTAAATCCACAAAAATGTGTGTTCGGGGTAACCTCTGGAAAATTGCTAGGATATGTTGTTAGTACACGAGGAATCGAGATTGACCCATCCAAGATCAAAGCCATTACCGAAATGCCCCCACCAAAAACTGGAAAACAGATAAGGGGCTTCCTAGGAAAGCTGCAATACATTAGTAGGTTCATTTCCAAGCTTACTATGACTTGTGAGCCAATATTCAAAAAATTAAGAAAATAAGAAAAAGTCGAATGGGATGAACCATGCCAAACTGCCTTCGATAAAATCAAAGAATATCTAAGCAAACCACCCGTCCTCTCCCCGCCTTTGCCTGGAATCCCTTTACACCTATACCTAACCATCACGGATACTGCAGCGGGAGCTATGCTCTCACAGTGTGTACATGGATCCGAGCGAGCCATTTACTACTTGAGCAAGAAGTTCATACAGTACGAGACGAGATACACAGAACTTGAGAAAACCTGCCTCACCCTCGTCTGGGCATCCAAAAAACTCAGACATTACCTATTGGCCCACACTGTTCATATAGTGTCACAACTAGACCCCTTAAAATACATGTTCGAAAAGCCCGCCCTAAATGGTCGCCTGTCCAGGTGGCTAGTCATGCTCTCAGAATTCGACCTAAAATTCATGCCAGAAAAAACAATCAAAGGAAGAGCGGTAGCCGAATTCCTGGCCGAGCAAGCCACGAATGAGGAAACCACAGAAGCTTACCTACTCCCTGACGAGGAACTTCTGATGATACGAGACGACTATTGGACACTATACTTCGATGGCGCGTCCAACCAGAAAGGATGCGGCGTCGGAGTTCTCCTAGTCAGTCCCGAAGGGGCCCATATACCAATTTCCGTCAAACTTGACTTCGAGGCCACAAACAATGCCGCCGAATACGAGGCCTACATAGTTGGGCTAGAGGCCGCAGTTAGCCTCGGAGTCAAACATCTACAAGTCTTCGGGGATTCTTCCCTAATAATCAACCATATATCCAAAAGATGGAAGGTCCGAAGCACTAGTCTCTCAAAATATCAAGCTCACTTAGACTAAATAGTCAAGCAATTTGAAAAAATCGAGTATATGTACTTACCAAGAGACGACAACCAATTCGCGGATGCACTAGCGAAGCTAGCTTCAATGCTCAACATCCCGAATGAATGGGACGGGATGACCCTTCGGGTCGAGCGAAGGAAAGAGTCGGCTTATTGCTGTGCCATAGACTCTGAACCTGAAAACACCGAAGAAGAACCATGGTATACGGACATCCTTCGTTACAAAACAAGTGGGGAATTCCCCCCAAACACCTCCCCGCGAGCACAAAAGGCCCTACGCCTCCTCGCTTCACAATATAGCATAATTCTGGGAGAACTGTACAAGTACACGCCGAATAAAATCAAGTTACTTTGTGTCCGCCAAAACCAAGCCCAAAGACTAATGGAAGAATACCATAACGGCGTGTGCGGACCCCATATGAACGGAAAAATGCTATCCCGAAAAATATCCCGCTCAGGGTACTATTGGACCACTATGGAAAATTTAATCGTTTTTACGATTTATTTTAAACGATAAATTTATAAACTAAAATTAACTATTTTTCGTTAACGATAATTTATTTATTTTTAAGGAATTATTTTAATTAAACATTTTTATTTTTAGCAATTTCTGAAAATTAATTACAATTTTTGAATTTTGCCAAATATTGTAAAATTATTAAATAAAAAAAAAAAGAAAAAAAGAAAATGTCTGATTTATTTCCTTGCTCCCCACGCACAAACCAGGAAGACAAAAACTTCCTTCCTTCCCTCAATTCAGTCCAAATGCAGATGCTTGGACCCCAAGTACACTCCCTTGTTCATCACACTTCCCATATACAAATTCAGAAAATTAAGGTGGAATTTCAACAACAAACAAAACACAATTTCAATTTCAATCTCACTCCTTATTTTTGGTGATTCAATCCAACCAACCACCATCAACCACCGTCTGCCACCACCGCAGCCACCACCGTGCACCACCATTCTCACAACCACCTCAACCACCCTGACCACCGTCGCCCCCAGCACCACCGCACACTCCACCCCTCGTCCCTGCTCTTCTCCTTCGACACTCCCCTGTCCCCCTCTTCCTTTTCTCTTCGCAGCACCACCGCCGACACCACACCACAACCGTCATCATCAAAACCAACCTCCGCCGCCACTCTCCCCGGCGAGCCGTTCTCCCCTCCGCCCAGAACCACCCACGAAACCACCCCAATCTCCCCTGTTTTCGCCCCTTTTCGTGCTCTTTTCCCCCTTCCCTCACTGATTCTGCCGCCGCGAACCACCCCACCGTCGCCTCCCGGCGCGGTTTCGGTGTTGCTGCGCCGCCCAAGACCCCGGCCACCACCCCTCCCTCCTCTCTTTCCTTCCCCGCTCCTCTTCGTCCTCCCTCCCTGCTCGTGCCTTATTTCCAGAAAACCAAAATCCAATTTTGGTTTAAGACTTTGTTTTTATTTTCCCTCAAAACCCACATTTAAATTTGGGCCATAATCCCTTTGGGCTTTTGGGTGAGTTAAGATTGATTTATAATTATCAGATTTTAATTTGTCAATACTTATGATTTAATAATTTTTATAAATGCATATTTACTAATAAAAATTGGTTATTATTTTTCAGATTTTATTATCAATTTTATGAGAATAAGATTCTAGTTTTATTTATCAAATGGAATTTAAATATTAGTTACAGGAAAATCGATTTATAAAATATATATGTACTTCGATTAAAAATTTCGATTAATAATAATATTTTCTTTTAAATTCGAAATTATATTTTTATTAAAATTCGTTATTTATAAATCCATTAATTATAAAATTTATGATTTACAAAATATTGATTTTGATTTATTTATCGATTTAGTACTAATTCAATTATTCATTATTTTGAAAGAAATTGGACTCGGAGCTCAGGACGAACGAACCAACGAAAATCCTTAGCAAAATCGTGGAAGTGAGGTAACGGCTATTGTTAGTACCCACAATTCCCTTCTAAATATGTTTATGAAATCATGACAATATGATTGAACTTATGAACTGAATGTTTTGACATGTTTTATGAATTGCGGGAAATGAAATGTGATTTGATTGAATTATTTATTATAATATGATTGATTGAATTATTTATTATAATATGATTGATTGAAATTCTTATAAAATGATCTTTATAAGAAACCATGAATGAAATGATGTTTATGCGATGCCATGAAAGAATTGATATATTGTTGATCCCAGGATCTAAATGATGTTTTACCATGATCTCATGATCTAAAGGATTTATGTTACTTCAACTGAAGTAAAAATGCTAAAATGTAAAATTAAACGAAACATGATAAATGAAAGTGAAAGACCTAGTCCGTTTGGCAGTATATGTTCACAGGTTACTATTCTCGGTCATGCATGTACCCATGGGGCATCCGCCCATTGAGCCAAGGCTCTCATGTTTTCGGGCCAAGGCCCCATGTTTTATGGACAGCGGTCCATCGTGGAAGACGTTCCACCATGTCATACTTGCCACGGCTAGCATGTGCACCCTAAAGTTATGAATGAATTAAATAAAGGACTTTATAAAATGTTTTACATTATTCTATTCTCCCTGTGTTATTAAATAAAATGAATTGAAATGAATTTACGCTACTAGAATAGTTCGTTACTGAGTCTTCGGCTCACCGTTTTTGTTTTCTGTTTTAGGTACTGCGGGGAACGATGGAAACGAGTAGTGGCGAGGAATTTCACTTTAATATTATTCACCTAGTTTATGTTTAAAAGTTTTAATAGTTTAATTAAAGACTTTTAGTAAGTTATGTACTTTTATTTTGGTATTATAAAGGATTATTTTATATTTTCGGAGTAATTAATAGCTTACGATTGATGTTTGCCTTGTAATTTCCAAAGGGAAGTTACGGCTGGTAATGCCCCGACCGAATTAGGATAATTCCGCTGCTAATTATGCTTTAATAATTGAATTAGAGGTCGGGGTGTTACAGATTACAAATCAACTATACCTAATATTTATACCAAAAGTAACCCAATCTTCTTCGAACCAAACTGCTCACCAAAAAGATATGAGCATCCATAAACGAAGATTGGGAACAAACGAAGATTGTGCTGCACATGTAAAAGCCCGCACTAAACCCCTTAAAATGAGCCCGCACTTGAGGTTTTTTCCTCTAGTGGAAACAACTTACTCCGCTACTGCCTTGTCTTCCGAAGTTTTGGTGCCACCATCACGTTGATAATCACTGCTTCCGGAAACTACCCTAGTAGTGACCGTAGTAGGATAGTACCCAACATAATTTAAGTTGTCACCACTGTCGTATCCTCCTGAGGGAAAGGTGGAGCCTCCAAGTCAGTCACAGTGCGCTCATTACCCCTTTTTCCCGAAGACTACCCTTCTCCTGCATTCGTTGACACCACAACCTTCAAATCCCTTTCATAAGCATCACTTGCACCAGGCCCCGGTGATGGCCTTGTGCATCTTGGTCAACAGCGGGCCACCAAAAAATGAGGGCCCATTTTTGCTAGCACAATATACATATTAAAAAAAAATTAATGAATGATGCTACTCCGTGTTCTGTTCAGCTATTCAATTTCCCAAATGAACGTTGTTCCCTCTCTCAACAAAAAATCAACGCTCCCATTCATCTTCCCTAAATTACTAGCTTTTTTCAATTCCAATAATATCACAAATTCCCAATTCCAATAATCTTATTTTTAATCTTCCATATTTTAATGAACAACTTACCATTCTCAAACAAATCATTAAATTCATTTCAAGAAAATTAAAAAAAAAAAAAAATCAGATTGGGGATTTCCAATTTTCGATTGAGTGGGATTTGGGGATTTGTTGAAGATGGAGAACAAGAATCGTAGAGAAAGAGGTAATTTCGTGTATATCAATTATCGGTTTATAAAATTGCTGATAGATTGAATCTCTGTTAAATTTTAGATAGGAGCTCAGCTGTTTGGGACTTTGGTTTTTAGGGAAATTTCAAGAGTTGATGATTTGATTGTCTATTTCTTCTGTTTATCTCAATCTTGATGTTGAATAATAGGAATTATAAGCTAAGAAAGGTTCAGACTCTTAATTTCGTGTTTTTTTTATGGTTTTGATCTTCCTATTAATTCCCATATATCTTAATATGCTTTCAATTCGAAGCTGGATTTATTTTTGTTGTTGTAATTTCAATTGATCGCTTCTACATTAATTCACTAATGTTTTTTCAAAAAGCGTTAAATAGAAAAGATTGATAAAAAATTTGAATTGTATTGGGATGTTATTTGAATTTTAAATATAGTTTGTTTATTTTATTTTTTTGGTTTCAATTTGTAGAGATAAAATTGTAACGCGTAATGTTTTGATTATCGCACTCTTTTTTTTAATATCAGGGGCCTCATTTTTAAGATTGAACAAGATTAGAACAGGGCCTCCGAAATATTTAAGACGGACCTGACTTGCACATGGTGGAACATTGAGAAAGAATTTGTGGCCAACTGCCATGGTTAAAGCAAAGGAGGCTAAACTGTGCACCACTTCATTATCAGCTGAGGGATATGCTTCACCACCAAAGAAGAGAACTTCTTCATTAAACTTTCAACATCAGAGAGAACTGGTGTTAACTCATGTGTGTAATACTGATCCAAATTAAGAGAAGAGCATTTTAACCAACAACTGCGCATTAGTTTCCAATTCTAACTTCTGAATATTATAGTCTACAGCCATGAGTAATCCTTCACAAATTGCATATAATGCAACTGCAAGTGGAGTAATGGCATTGAGTTTGCTTGAGAAACCCGTATACCATGTTCCAGCTGCCCCCATAGAATACTCCACCACCCCCTACTTCATTATAACCCTTCCAACTGCCATCTAAATTTAGCTTGATATGATCATCAGTTGGAGGAGTCCAAACTGAATCCTTATTTTTCACCACTGCTTTTGTTGGGGAATACAGTTAAAAACATATTAACGTAGCGAAATAATCCCCAAAGCCAGGAACCATGTATAAAGTACAAATCAAGCAGACTTACGTTTGTAGCGTGTTTTCCCTAGATTCAACGTACCACAAACACGAAAAGAACTCCAGATGTCGTTCCTCTACTTGGTTCACCGACATGTTCAGATCCGTCTTGAGCTCGATGGCTTAGAAGTCACTCAAGATATTTTTACTTTTAGGGAAGAACAGTTTGAATGGAGGCTCAAAAGAGATTAGGGTTTCACTTTTGATTTAGGTTAAACTGAATTACGTAGAGTAGTAGTTGGAAAAACATAATGGGAGGGGTGGTGTTATAACCCTAAGGTTATAACACTAGCCGGCCAAAAGCACAAAGGCCAAGGCCGGCCAGCACCCACGCATAAGCCCACGAGCAGCGCGCAGCCACACAGCCATGGGCCTTGGGCCTCGCTGTTGTGCGATGTTGCTGTTGTTGTCCCGCGCGCGCCCAACTGCAGGCCATGGGCCTTGCTCCCCGTTGGCGAGCTGCTGCGCTTGATGGGCCTTGCGCGCTTGTGCGCTTGGCTCGTCGGGCCGGCAACTTTGCCTTGCTCGTATTCACGACCAATGCCTTACGGCTATTGTTTATCGTATACTTCGTAGTACTTGACGAATCACCTTCGTACGATACGATTATTCGTTTCTCCTAGATTACGAATATATGCGATACGATATACGATTCCGATCCAACGTCATATCATATATTTATGTTTTTCCGAACTAATTCCCGAAAATCTATTAAATGAATTTCCGATTCATTTAATCCGGTGATCTGTTACATGCCAATAATGTGACCTTATAGGTTCAGTCAAGAGTAAGCTGTGAGCCTAATATAGATTAGAGCTCACTGATCGGAAGCATTGCTCCAGCCAGTTGTTCCGATCACTTGATCTCACTGAATTAATTGTTCGTAATTAATCTGAACCTTGGTATTAGACTAATGCACCTTGGGTGAAGGACATATTTCCTTCAGTCTCCCACTTGTCATTCAGACAAGTGTGCATTCACATTCCTTTGTCTCTTAATGTTACTTACTGAACATAAGGTAAGATCCAAGCCATCCTTATTAGGTCCAAAAGTGTTTCTCGGATTACTGAGTTCAACTGTTAAACTTTAACAGAAGGTTAAGCCTTAACCATTCTGAGCACGACCATGCATTTTCACAGTATCTAACTCTCCGAGAGGCCTTGTTACATAGCAACACCATATCCTATCAAATATAGGAGGACAATCCAGTCTTGCAATTTATGAACACTCACTTTGATTCATAGTACGCCCAATAACTGGTTTTATAGTCTCCTTTTACGGTGCGATGTTTAGCGAGCATCAAAACAAACTAATCTTCAAACGAGCAATCATAATTACTCATGTTTTGAGGAATGGTTCTAATCACCATTAACGAGAACTACTTATGACATGACTTTAATCTCTTAAAGTGTTCTCATGGTCAATCCGATACAAGATCCAATAAGTATCTATGCAAAATATTTTTGACATCCAGTCAATCTAGTTCAAGAAACCGAACTACAAATCTATTTGCAATCTAATCTTCATTAGTCATTGGTCGTCCAACCTTTCAATGACCTGGATTAGGGATCCTTTGTGACTTAAATATTTAAGTTCACTTATGGGTGTTTCTTTGTAGAAGAATCCATCTTGACATCCCATTTGAATGTTTTGAATAACTTGTATTTTTCATTTAATACTAAACCAAAATTAAATGAATGTGAAATAAAGAATTTCATAAATATGAAATGGTTAAACCAATTGTTTTAAACACAGATCTAACAGGTGTTCTAAAAAAAAGTTTAGAAAATCAAAGCCATTCTCCAACATGCTTGCTTCCCATGGTTGCTACATGTGCGTTGTGCTTCACTTGTGGCAACGGTTTAGTCAATGGATCTGCGACGTTGTCGTCGGTTCCAACCTTTCAAATCTCGATTTCTTTCCTTTCAACGATTTCTCGAAGTATGTGAAATCGTCGCAGTACGTGCTTGGACTTCTGGTGGCTCCTAGGCTCCTTTGGCTGGGCAATGGCTCCACTATTGTCGCAATACAACGCCATTGGTCCTTTAATGGAGGGGACAACCCCAAGTTCTTCGATGAATTTCGAATCCAAACAGATTCCTTTGCTGCTTCTGAGGCAGCAATGTACTCGGCTTCAGTTGTAGAATCCGTAATAGTTCTTTGCTTAGCACTTTTCCAGCTTACTGCTCCGCCATTGAGGCAGAACACAAAACTAAACTGTGATCTAAAATCATCTATGTCGGTTTGAAAGCTTGCGTCCGTATATCCTTTAACGATCAACTCATCTGTACCACCATAGACTAGAAACTGATCCTTTGTCCTTTTTCAGGTACTTTAGGATATTTTTGGCAGCAGTCCAATGCGCCTCACCTGGGTCTGACTGGTACCTGCTCGTTGCACTGAGTGCGAACGAAACATCCGACCTCGTACAAATCAAAGCATACATGATGGATCCAACAGCCAAAGCGTATGGAATTCCACTCATCTTTCTACGCTCATCAGATGTCTTGGGACACTGAGTCTTGCTTAGATATATGCCACGTGACATGGGTAGATGGCCTCTCTTGGCTTCCATCATACTGAACCTAGCTAGCACCTTGTCAATGTAAGTGATCTGGCTTAGTCCAATCATCCTCTTAGATCTATCCCTATAGATCTTGATGCCCAATATATAATGTGCCTCTTCTAAGTCTTTCATTGAGAAACACTTTCCAAGCCAAGTCTTTACAGACTCCAAAATAGGAATGTCGTTTCCAATAAGCAGTATGTCGTCTACATGCAAGACTAAGAATGCAATTTTACTCCCACTGACTTTCTTGTATACGCAAGATTTGCCCTGATTCTTGATGAAGCTAAATTCATTGAATGCTTCATCAAATCGTATATTCCAACTCCTTGATGCCTACTTTAATCCATAGATGGGTTTCTTAAGCTTGCATACCTTTCCTTGATTCTTTTGATCGACAAAACCCTCCGGTTGTGTCATAAACACATGCAGTCTCTTCAAGAACACCATTCAAGAAGGCAGTTTTGACATCCATTTGCCATATTTCATAATCATGAAACGCGACAATCGCAAGAATTATCCGAATAGACTTAAGCATAGCGACTGGAGAAAAGGTTTCATCGTAGTCAACCCCGTGAACTTGTCTGTAACCTTTTGCTACCAATCTAGCCTTGTATATGTATACAATTCCATCCTTGTCTTTCTTCAATTTGAAGACCCATTTGCATCCGATAGGTGTAAACCCATCTGGAAAATCAACCAAATCCCAGACTTGATTTTCAAACATGGAGTCTATCTCAGATTTCATGGCCTCTAACCATTTAGTGGAGCTTGGGCTCGTCATAGCTTGCTTATAGGTCATAGGTTTATCACTATCTAATATGAGAACTTCTAAGTTTTCAGTCAAGAGGACGCCTGTCCATCTATCCGGCTGAACCTTAGTTCTATGTGACCTACGAGGGGAAACAACGTCTTGATGAACTACTCCCACTTGCTCTTCTGAAGGCCTTGGAGGTTCTTCACCTTGAACTGCTTCTAAAGAGTTCTTGGTTCGTTGTTCATCTCGAATCTCTTCGAGGTCTATTATTCTCCCACTTGTCATTTTGGAAATGTGATTTCTTTCTAAAAAGATACCGTCACGAGCAACAAATACCTTGTTCTCTGACTTGTTGTAGAAGTAATACCCCTTAGTTTCATTTGGATACCCAACGAAGAAACATTTGTCAGATTTTGGTTCGAGCTTGTCCGAAATTAATCGCTTGACATATGCTTCTCAACCCCAAATCTTTAGAAAAGACAACTTTGGAAGTTTCCGAGTCCATAATTCGTATGGAGTCTTTTCAACAGCTTTTGACGAAGCACAATTCAGTGTGAGTACTGTTGTTTGCAACGCATGTCCCCAAAATTGTAAAGGAAGTTTGGGTTGACCCATCATTGACCTGACCATATCGAGTAAGGTCCTGTTTCTCCATTCCAACACTCCATTCCATTGAGGTGTCCCCGGAGCAGTCAATTCAGAAAGAATACCACATTATTTTAGATGGTCATCAAAATCATGGCTAAGATATTCACCTCCTCGATCTGATCTTAGAGCTTTGATTTTCTTGCCATGTTGATTCTCTACTTCATTTTGAAATTCTTGGAATTTCTCAAACGATTCAGACTTCTGTTTCATTAAGTAAATATAGCCATATCTACTGAAATCGTCCGTAAACGTTATGAAATAGCTGAAATCACCTGTAGCTTTTGTACTCATAGGCACACATACGTTCGTATGTATTAGCTCTAGTAGTTCGCTTGCTCTTTCTCCTACTTTTGAGAAAGGTCGCTTTGTCATTTTACCAAGTAAACAAGATTCGCATTGATCAATCTTCTCTAAGTTGAATGATTCTAGAATGCCCTTCCTTGGAAGTCTTTCCATGCGTTTTGTGTTTATATGGCCTAATCGACAATGCCATAGATATGTGAGATCGGAGTCACCAGTTTTAGCCTTTTTGGTATTTATGTTATAAATTTGTTTGCTTGTATCTAGCACATATAGACCATTTTCTTGTTGTACTGAACCATAAAACATTACATTCAAAGAAAAAGAACAACTATTGTCTTTAAATTGAAAACTAAAACCTTTAGAATCCAAACTTGAAACGGGAATGATGTTTCTGGTGATACTAGGAACATAGTAACAGTTTTCTAGTTCCAAAACAAAACCACTAGGCAAAGATATAAAATAAGATCCTACGGCTAATCCAGCAATCCGTGCTCCATTTCCCACGCATAGATCCATCTCGCCTTTATCAAGCTTTCTACTTCTCCTTAGTCCATGCTAATTGGAACATAAGTGTGAGCCACAACCAGTATCTAATACCCAAGAAGTAGAATTTGTGAGATTACAATGTATAACATACATACATGAAGTAGAAGCAACGTTCCCGTTCTTCTCTTCTTCCTTTCTCTTCAAGCAATCCCTCTTCCAATGCCCCTTCTTCTTGCAGTAGAAGCATTCAGAGTCGACAGGAGAACGAGTCACCCTTTTCTATTTACCAGAACTGGTGCCGTTGGACTTAGGTGTGGGCGCAGCCTTGCCCTTACCCTTCTTGCCCTTTTCCTTGCCAGATTTCTTGAAACCCTTGCCCTTACGCACCATAAGCATGTCGTGCTTATTCTCTTGCTTGAGCGACTTTTCAGCGGTTTTCAGCATACCGTGAAGCTCAGTAAGAGTTTTCTCCATATTGTTCATGTTGTAATTTAACTTGAACTAATCATATCCACTATGAAGCGAATGGAGAATGATGTCAATGGCCATTTCATTTAAAATGTCAGAATCTAGAGTCTCATGTTCTCAAACAATCCAATCATTTTAAGAACGTGCGGGCTCACTGGTTCTCCTTTCTTGAGCTTAGTCTCAAGGATCAACCTCTGAGTCTCGAATCTTTCGATTTTGGCCTGATCTTGAAACATGTTCTTCAACTCCGAGATGATTTGGTAAGCATCCGAGTTAATGAACGTTTTCTGAAGTTCAGGATTCATGGATTCAAGCATCACACATTTGACATCCCTGTTGGCCTGGATCCAACGGTTAAGGCAGCTTGAGTTACCTCCGGCCCGACGGCCTCTGGTAACTCTTCCTCAAGGACATACTCCTTTTCCTCATGCATTAGAACTTTTTGCAAGTTCCTTTGCCAATCGAGGAAGTTATTGCCATTCAACTTCTCTTTGTCGAGAATTAAACTCAAGTTGTATGAGTTGTTATTGTTTGCGGCCATTTGATTACTACATTTGAAAAGAATTTGCAATAATTAACCATTCATAATCTTTTAAAAACTTTGAAATAAAAGCAATCATGCAATCATTAAAGCTATTAAACATTTCATTCATGCAAAAATAAAACGATTCCAAGACCCTAAAAGTCCCAAATTCTTAAGCAGCTTTGGCATGTCTTAAGTCTTTTAAGATTCTAGGTAAGCAAAACCAATTGCTAATAATCTCCAAATTACTATTGGTTAATAAATTAATGCCATAATTCATCCTTTTGCCACAACATATGCCATTGTTGTTTGAGTTACAACCACAATCAACGTGTTCCTTTGGGATACCTTACCATCTAAGTCAACTAAAATAGTACCTCGGCTCGCTTTGGCGTAAACCTACTACCTTAGATCCTCATATTTTTGTAAGCGCTTGATTTGGAAGGCAATTATAAACTCAATATTACTTTGGACCTAGTTGTTTCTATGTCGGTTTGATTATTTAATGAACTAAATCTAATCGAACATACAAACAACATTCATGCATAATATACATTCATTCATAATATATATAAGTGCATAAATTAAACTTTGGTGAACTAGTATGACCCAAAACTTGGTCTTGAAGCATCCAATCTTCCTTCACCTTGTTAGCTTGGCATTGTCTTGAACTTCATTCAAAAGCTAACTTAAAGTTCTAAATATCCTAGAAGAACTTGAAATAATAAATAATTACATCAAAACTTCAATGGTACGCAGACCATATTTAAAACTTTACATTCAAAGATAAAACGGTACGCATACCGTATTTAACTATCCTAGATTGGCCATACTAGTCACCTTGAATACCTGCAATACATAACATAATTTCTATGCATTCATCCATTCGTGTCCTAAACGAATGGCCCAAATAAATATGCAAGTATTTACATGATTTATTTAAAAATCATGTTCACGTAAAACGCATCCTAAAAGATTAATCAATTTTGAATTATTAATCCTTAGAATTATTCTAATCAAAATTTAATTTAATTAAAATAATGGTGCCCTACGAAAATAATTAGAATTAATTATTTCATTTAATTTCATTAAATGGCTCCCACTTAAACCAACATTTTAGTTTGGACAATTTAATTTTAAATATTTAAACTCACGGCCAGGCCCAAGTCAAATAAAATAAAATAATTAAAGTCCACCGTTAGCCCTTTTTGTGCAAAATTAAGTCCAAAGCCCAAATTTTGGAACTTGATATTAAGCGAAGCAAACATGCACATTTGGCATTTGGATGCATCGTGGGCTAGACGAGTGCCCAGCCCAACGATGCGCAGTGCGTGCCAACATCGCACCCACACGAGGGCGCAAGCCCATCGCGCAGGCACAAACACCGCAGCAGCGCACAGGCGCATTGCCCATGCCCACTGCCATGCTGCCTTCGTCGCTGCTCGCTGCTTGCTGCCTTGGCCCAGCCGCTGGTGGCCTTGGCGTGCCGCGATCTCGCCCGAGCTCTGCGCGCACCCACTGCTCTGTTGAGTAGCACGCAGCGCACACAAGGCCAGCGCCTTGCTACCTTCGTGTGCGCGCACCCCTTTCGTCTCGCATACGGGCAGCAGCCCTTGCTTCGTGCAAGTGGCTCGCTATCCGACTTTTATTAAAAAAAAAATCAACCTTTTTAATGTTCGAAACGAAATTGCACGAAAAAATCATTTTCCATAATTTTAACAAACTTGTTCATTTTAATTACGAAAAATGACGTTTGATCGATTTTATTAAATTTCAAACAATCTAATTAATGAAATATAATAAACCTAGGCTAAAAAATTATTCAAATTTAACGAACGATAAATATCAACAAAAATTTGAATAAGTATGATAATTCAATCCAAAATTTTAAATCGTTCTAAACATTTAAATTTTAGCTTTTTTTTTTATCAAATTTGGGTTAGGTGATCGATTAAAATTAACGAATCTAATCAAAATTTTAATCGATAAATTTTTAAATCTGACATTTAATCATGAAATTACATTCCCCTTTCCAACTAAATAAATTTCCAGATCTAAATAATTAATAAAATCAAATTACGATCTAAAAATCATTAAATTAGGGAAAATTCAAATTAGGGTTTATACTTAACATTTGTGGTCGAAAATTTTACCATAATTTTAAAATATACCCAATAACAGTAAGGAAAAATTTCAATTAATTCCGAGTAGTTTAGGTCTAGTAATAAATTGAAAAACTTTCCAAAATTGTTAATTTAATTCATTAATTAACAAAAATGCCCAAAAACTCAAACTTCGGGGCCTGATTTTGCGATTATGTTCACATGAGTTGATCTTAAAACGCCTTTTAAAATCATATTAGGGTGAGAAAAATCAAATTTTTTACGACATTTTACGAATTCAGAATATTTTCTACGATCTATCCAATAATCGAGAAACATTCGAAAAATTCACGAAAAAATCAGGAAAAATTCGACAACATCACAAACATAATAACATGCCAAAAAGTACTTAAAATACATGTTTCTCATGATACCACTGTTGGGGAATGAGAAGTGAACAAATTCTCAATACTCCATTCTCACATATGCCGCGTCAATTGCCATATCATACCCACTCAAAAGGCAACTAATCAATTCTGAACTTCAATAAGCACTAATCAAGCAATGAAGGAAAAAAAAAGGAGAATTCAAACTAGCAATAAAAGGAAATATAACCATTCACAAAAAAGGAAATAACAAATTTTGTATGAAATGAATGAAATATAAATACAAATACATATGGAAAAGAATTTTTTTTAAAAAAAATTCAGGTTATATGTATTTAGAATGGAAATTTGAATAACATAAATATAATGATAGACTATTTCGAAAAAAAATCTTATAAAATTATGAAATAAATTGAAAAATATACAAATCAATCTAATAAATATAGAAAACGTCATTTGAAATTTTGCATTTGATGGATATTTAATCAATTTAATAAAAAAAAAGTATGTACTTTAGTCAAATGGTTAAACTATACAATTTATAACTAGCACTACATTATTTGATTATGACATTTTATCTTAGGCATCTACCAACATTTCAATTGTCTAACATATTAATAAAATATTTCTCTTATGGACGTAGATATATCCTTGATTAATTAATTGTATAACTACTCTCTATTTGTGTTATTACCATCATTAGGCAAATTTGCCAAAAAAGACCTTTTATAACCCTGAATTTGCGAGAAACAATCTTTTAATTTTTTTTTTGTGAAGTACGACCTTAAACTAAAAAACATTTGCTAGACACAACCAAAGCCCTATTTCAGGCGTCGACTCCCGAATTTCGGCCTTTGACCAACATGTGCAAGGCACAAGGTCTTCATTTTGGCTATTCACACTCATTTCTCTCCATTTATCCCATATAAAAGCATATTCCTTAACAAAAGAACCCCCCCCCCCCCCCCCCCCCCCCCCCCAAAAAAAAATCTTGATCTCTCTGTTCTCTATATTCTTTTTCCCAGACAAATGAATTTTCTTTCCTGCCCATACAGAATCACTAAATTTGCAAGCTCCAAAGGTGGTTTTTTTTTTTTCTCAATTCAATCATTCTCCAATATAGTTCGAGTGTTTTCATTTGCATTTTGGTAAGTTTGGTGTTGTAATTTTGTGGAATTGAAATGTAGGAAATTTAGGGGCTTTCCCCCCCAAATCTTTGAATTGAACCGAATTGAGCATCTCGGCGTTTGGTAATTGTTGATGTTGCAGTAACCACTCTTTCTCAACTCTCTCTAATTTTCTTTCAACTTCAAGTTTCCCTGCTTTCCATGATTCCTCCTTTGCTTCCACCCCTCCATTCTTTCGTTTTTCTTCGCTGTTCGTGATCTGAGCACTTCCGCGGTCTTGATGCTGCTACCAGTTTCTTCTAGTTCCATGAACAACTCCTCTTTGTTAGCTCTTACGTTTACAAACTCGCCACTTAACAATTTTTCAAGAGTGGCCTCTAACACACTACTTTTCTAGCTCCTTGTATTAGTTGTATAGTCCTATGATAAGATGCCATGAAAATCCATGTCCTTTAGTTCTTTGAGGGATTGCTTAGTCATCTTGACTTCTTATTGGCTGAGGCGTTATGTATCTGATGTTGCTCGTTCTTTTACACCATGAACTTTGTCTTCTAGGCCATCTAAGCAGTCAGACTTCTGGGTTTAGGAACATAATATAGCCTAAATCCAAACCCGACAAAAGGTAAAAATGATTGTTAGGAGTATTGTGAATTTGAATGAGAAAAAAACACATTGGTGTAATTTTTCATTGATGGCGCAACATAAGTTGAAGAGTTTGCAGATGTTTTTTTAATTTTTTTCTAATTATGTTTTGTTTTTCTTATGGGAGAAATGGAGGGAAATGGGTGTGAATAGCCAAAATGAAGACCATGTGCCCTGCACATGCTGGTCAAAGGCCGAAATTCAGGAGTCAACGCCAGAAAGAAGGCTTTGGTTGTGTCTCGCAATTTTTTTTAGTTTAAGGTCTTACTTCACAAAAAAATGAAAACGTTGTTTCTCGCAAATTTTGGGTTATAAAATGTTGTTTTTAGCAAATTTGCCTTACCATTATAATGTACAGAATAAATGTTTAATACCCTTTTTTTATTTACTTCTAATTTTATAGAAATCATGTGCATTAGCACGGGCCCATCCTAGTTCACACTTTATAGAAATTAGACAAGTATTTTATTAGCTTGGAGTAATTATAAATTTATATTCCAACCATTAAAAAGTAGTCTATCTGAGTTTTCTATCCTCAACATCAATACTAAGTCTTAAGATTTAAATTTTGCTGACATGTCATATGACTCAGCTAGTCTTAAGATTACATATATCAATTTGTAGCATTGAAGTGAGATAGTCTTAACAAAGTCTTAAATAAAGTTTTGAGAAACTAAGACTCAACTTAAGACTCAATGTGTGAGTTAAATAAAATAAAAAGTTAAAAATGTTATATTATTTGAGATGTTTTAAATGAGTTTGAGGGGGTGAAGAGCTAAATTTGGATGAATCTGGAGAAGTCTTAACAAAATTTAATTAATTAAATATTAGTGGAAAGCTGACATGGCATACGAAAAAGTATTAAGATAAAGACCCCCTTGATGTTACTCTTATCATAAAACGAAGAAAAGAAAAAAAGAAATTAGACAAGAGGAGAAAAACTGAAATGTGTGGGAAAATGTAAAAGAGCTGGCTTACAATCGTTGCTGCTGATACCAGAAAACAACTGTGAGAACGAAAGTGAGCTGTAACTGTAATCTATGATCCATCATAATTCTCACCCCCTCCCAGTTTCCTCTGTCCTGATTCGTCGTCCGATTTCCTAAACCCTAAGTTTTTTCTCCCCAATTGACCTCAGATTCGCTTCCAATCTCAACAAATTTATCATCAACTTTTGTGCTATTTGTCCCTTAATTCACAATTTTTTTTGAGGGGCTACATAATTTGTCAATGCAATGGTGGTCTGCAAATGCCGCAAAGTAAGTCCTCTTTTCTGCTCCTTATGCTATTCAGATTCGTCAATAATCCCCAATTTCGTAACTTTTTGTTTGGCGGCATGCTGAAATTAGCTCTTAATTAGAAGGATAAGCTGTACAGTTCGGTGATCTTGCTGTTTCAGATCTGATAGAGGGATCTCTTAATTAATACGCAAAATTGGGTTTAGTTTTTGTCAAATTTAGTTAATTTTAGGGGCTTTGGACGAAGAATAGTACAGGTTAATATCGGTTTTGTAGATGTATACTGGGACGAACTATCGTGAGTTATCAATGTTGTGTTTTTTTTTTCCGGGAATTGACATGATCGTAATGTGCGAAGGAATGATTAGTATGTGGCTTGCATGCAAAATTGGATTTGAGGAGTGATTGAACACTGTTTGTTTGTACCGTCAAATCGAAAACTAATATTCGGCTTTTAGTCTTGATTATATATCAGGCTATCAGCTTGCTTTATTGAATTGCTGTTTTTTCCGTTTGTGACAAATGGTAATGCTTACAGATGTTTTTTTTATGGGTTTTCAGGCAACTAAGCTATACTGTTTCGTGCACAAGACTCCTGTTTGTGGAGAATGCATATGCTTTCCTGAACACCGAATTTGTGTGGTAATAATTTCAAATTTATGGCTTATACCTTGCATATGAAAGAATACTACATCATCTTCTTCTATCCTTTCCTTGCATAGGAACTGTGCATAGTCTCATAAGTGCTGAATTTTTGAAGATAACCTGAATCTTATCTTAAATTTTTTCTCATTGTATAGTGTCTAGCCTATCAGAGGTAGGTAAACATAGAATGTATTGAATTGGCCTTCTGAAAAAAGGTGATTTTCTTTGAGAAATTTCTGATTGAAATTCTCTCCAGTCCTTTGCTAATGCCGCTACATTTAAGTGACACTAATTATTTTTGTATAGTGTTGTATGAAGCAGACAGAGATGGAACTTCTATAATTTGCATCACTTGTGAAACATGGTTTCTTAATCCAAATAGAGCCAACGTCATATTTAAATCATGTCTGTTACTCTGTTCCGAATCTTCCTTTGGATTATTCATATTTCCATGTTAGCTACATTAAAGTAGTTATTGGCGTTGTGCTACACTTTCCCTGACTCTGGGCTTTGGTAAACTTCTTTAATCAAAGCTGCCCTTATTATGTAGAGGTAAGGGAAGAAATTTATTTTTCAAAGTGACTAATTCTTCACTAGGATAAAAAAATTATTAGTTTATTGGTTCAGAAATCAATTACTTCCCTTGAAATGTGATCGTCTAAGGAATCATCTCTTTCCCTGGTAATACCTGTATGGCTGTACCACTGCTTGTTAAGTCAACTTCTTCTGTCTCATCTTTCTTTTGAAATCTAAACACCCTATTTGAAATTGTGTTCATGTAATCACATCATATGGTGTGCACCTAGTGCCTAGTGGTGGATCCAGGATTATCTCTTCTGTTGTACAAACCAAATGCCCTATTGGAAATTGAATTTTCTGAGCACGAAACAATACGAGTTTCACACCGGGACTGAGACACGGCCCGGACTCCCACGGGGGCAACGCTTGAAAACAAGCAAGGGCTTTAGCGAGTTGCGTTACTTTTTGTTCTGCACTTTGTGGTGGATCCATTGTTTTAATATTGGGTATGCCCTTCTGCAAGAGCAGTAATTTAGATCCGTTTTAATCAGCCCATAATTTTTCTTCAAACTCCCCTTTAATTTCTTTTTAACTTTTTAAGGCGTTTTTGTTTATAATTTGATTACAAAATCTTTAAAGGAAAAGCTTGAATCCTAATTTGAAATACTGTTGTTCGGTTATGCTCCCTCTGTTCCTTAGGGTGTGTTTTCTTCAACTTATATGACTCAAACTAATCTGAACTTATAGGACCTTATAAGACCTTATAGGACCTAAGACCTTATTGAAACTTATTAGACCTTATTTAAAGTTTATTAGGTTATTTCTGAACATTTAGCCATTTAAATATTTAAAGTAGTTGATTGCAAATATTAATAATACAGTTTTTTCATGAAATGCCCCTAGTTTTGAATAAATTCACCAAATATCCCTCAACTTTCCATAATTCATAAATTACCCCTATTTCAATACTTAATCTACCAAGTACCCCTATTTTAAAATTTAATACACCAAATACCCTTTAATGACGTCATCAACCTATTATTAACCAACCCACCAACCTTCTATTTAACCCCCTAATCAACCCACCCATTAACCCCTAACTAGGGGTTGATAAATTATTGGTTGATAATTAGGGGTTGATAAATTATTGTTCCGTATTAATAATAATTTATTGACCAAATCCAAGTTTGAATCCGACTTAAAAATCCGACAAAATCATTTTATAACTGTTAACCTTAAATTAGTAAGGATAAATTATTTTAATGTAAGGCCCTGTTCTATTGGACTGAAATTTCTTTAATTAAATTAAATTAACTGAACTGAAATTAAATTAAATCAACTGAACTTAAACTAAATTAACTGAAATTAAATTAACAGGATTGAAATGATAATAATAAAGATAATAATAATAATAATAGTAATAATTAATAATAAATTCTAATAATAATAATAATAAAAATAATGATAATAATAAATAAAATAATAATAATAATATAGTAATAATTAAGAATAATAATTATTTTATTAATTAATTAATTGATACTAATAAGATAATATAATAACAATGATAATAATTAATAATAACAAAAATAATAATATTCATAATAATAATTAATAATAATAATAAATAATTATAACAATCATAATAATATTTATAATAATAATTAATAATAATAGTAATTATTATTAGTAAAGTACTCTGTAATATTAATAAGTATTATTAATCAAAATAATAATAATAATATGCGGAGTATTAACAATGACATTAATAATATTAATTATAATTAATACTCTCTCCGTTCTTGAATGTTCACTTTCCATATTGAGTTTCTTTTTATTAGTCTCTTTTGGAATTTTTCCTTATTTGTCCAACATTTATCTCCATTATACCCTTATAAATATCCAAATAGTAAATCTTTATTCCTATTCAACCCCTTAATTATTTATCTCTCCTACCCACATGAGTTAGATTCATGTGACAAGTGTACTTTTATTGGATTGTATTAGATTCCAAATAGGATTACCATTCAAGAACGAAGGGAGTAATAGTAATAATAATAACAATAATAATTATAAAAAACTATGTCAAAAAAAAAAAAAATTATAAAAAAAGAATATTAATAATAATACTCTGTGTGGGATGCTGTGGTTCCTACAGTTTAAGAGGGTGAGGGTGCAGATGGATACCAAGGGTAGAGTTCAGCAGCTAATTTGGAAGAAAGTCAGGACCTCTGATGTAAATTGGTTTAACTCTTGGTGAGTTCCAGTTTGTTTAGGCTAGTTTAGCCTTTCAGTTTTGCTTTCCTTTCGTTAAGGCAGCTTACGTTGTAATACTGTGTTTTGGTATTAATAATATCTCTTATTTGTTTGCCAAAAAAAATAAAAAAAGTAATAATACTGTGTAAAATTTAATAATAATAATAATATTGAAAAATGATAATAATAGTAATATAATAACAGTAGTAAAGTAATGGTAATGATATTTTTATAATAATATTGATAGTAATAATAATGATAATAATAGTAATTTGAATTGAGCTGATATTAAATTAAGTTAACCGCAATTATAGATCCTGAAGTAAGGCATTATAAGCTCAAAAGAACAGGCGTAACAATATAAATATGATTTATTTAATATACCAACGTAGGTAATAGTCAAATATATAATAATGATGCTAATAATCATAATATTACATGTTTTATTCGTTGGAACTTATAGACCCTTATTGAAACTTATAAGAACTTATTTGGACCTTATTAGAACTTATAGAACCTTATTGGAACTTATATGACCTTGTTGAACTTATAAGACCTTATTGAAGCTTATCTGAACTTATTTGAACTTATTCAAACTTATTCAAACTTAAACTATTTAATAAAGATTCTATAAGTCGAAGAGGACACCCCCGTAATGTTCTACTCACTTTTTCTTTTGGGTGTTTCATAAAGTTCCCCTCACTTCTACTCTAGTTCTATTTTTGTCAAGCATCTTTTACTATCTTACCCCCTTTCTCCACAATATTTACACATTTTCCCTCACTCTCCCTTACTTTACCCACCTTTTATTACACACTCTCTTTTACTTTATCTACGTTTTGCTTACACGTGCTCACTTTTCTCAAAATTTTCTAGAAACAAGAGTCTACGGTCAATGAGTAGAACATTAAGGAAAAGAGGGAGTATTGAAAATAGCCTTCATTTTTATGAAAAAAACTAATAGAAGGATTCTATTCCTAAAAAGTAAGTATTCTATTCCTAAAAAGTAAGGATTCTATTTTAACCATTCATTTTTATTTTTTATTTTTTACCAATAGTTATATGACCCAATTGAAGGATGCCATATTGTCAACCCCTAGAACTAAAGAAGAAGGGTCAAAGGGGAATGCCATGTATAATCTATGGGCAATTGGGCATTGATTCAAAAGTAGAAAAAAGTGGGTTTTAATGTAAACAACAATAAGACAGATGGAAAAAATTGCATGTCATATATAAAAGTGGAAGTGGACGAAATAGCACGTTGAAGAAGAAAATGGGGAAGAATATCAAAAAAGTTGAAGAAATGAAAAAAAATCGGGAGGAAGTAGTAATCATGCCTCGGTTTGCGCTGTACGCAACTCTCCTCGAATAGCTCCTCAGCTCCTCTTGTTCCCTTTACTCTTGGGAGGGCACCAGCAGTCCAGCACCACTGTTATTTCTCCCCTTATTTTTCCATTTATCTGTGCTCAGTCGCTGGTTCTGCAACCAGAATCTCCAAAAATGTCGGTTCCGCTTTTGGATGGAAGGAATTGGGGAAAAATGTCAAAAAGTTGAAAAAACGAAGAAGAAAATTAGGAAGAAGTAGTAAACAACTAAACATACCTTGGTTTGCAAGTACAAAACTCACTGTCAGCACAGTAGATCAATTTTCATATTCCATTTTCCTTCAGAATTCTTCAAAAAAATATGTCAGTGTATTCAATAATGCACATGTATACCTTTAGGGCGTTCTAGACACGTCCTTCTCTGTTCTATGATGTCATAGCAATAAATAGTTTTGGTACTATTTTGGGTTTGGTATGATACTGTATGTTCTGTGTTGAACTGGTACTGATGGATGATATATGAAGCGAACACATTTTGAGCTGAGGTAGAGTGTCGATATACATGAAAGCCAAAGTCAGATAGCTAGCTGTCACTGTTCTCGCTAGATAGTTGTTATCACTTATCAATATAAAAAACATCCAGGCAGAATAATGGTACACATTTTTTATGGATTGAGGATTTTCTGTAAACAATTTAATGCAGGTGTTAAGAGATTATGGAATAGGGCAACCTGTCCTCATGAATCATATCTTATTTATACTATGTGATTGTGACAGATCTTAAAGTGTGGCATACTATACTGAAGGAAATAGTCTGAGATTTAGCTTGTCAATGGGAGTATTGTCCTTTCAGATTCATAGATATGCTTATTTGTCTTTTTAATTGATACATTATTTTTTTTCAAGTATTTGGCGTGGTCTCTATATAGAGTTAGATGTATGCGTCCTCATTTTAGTGTTTGGGCAGTGTTGTAATGGAGCAAGCTGGCTAAGTCGTAGTGAACTAGTGCCTTTAGTGGTAACATTGCTCATTCATGAAGGGTAATTTATATTGAAGGCTTTCTTATGGGTAATTTGTATTGAAGTCTGAGACATTGTTGACCTAGTTGTGCGTGTCAACTTTATGTAGGTCCGCACCTACTCAGAGTGGGTAATAGATGGAGAGTATGATTGGCCTCCTAATTGCTGTAAATGCAAAGCTGTGCTCGAGGAAGGAACAGATCCTCAAACTACTCGCCTTGGCTGCTTGCGTATGTTGTTTTGAGATGAACATTTTCAATTTGAGAAGGCATCTAATTAGATGTTAATATGAATTATGTGATCTTGGTTCAGATGTTATACATACAAATTGCTTGGTTTCGCACATTAAAAGTTCTCCTCCGCACACAGCACCAGCTGGATATGTCTGCCCTGCATGCTCAACTTCGGTGAGTCCCTGTTTGTTAGATTGCTTTAACGCTCATGTTTTCTTTTACTTTTAATCCTGTTCTCTAATTTTGTTAATGCCACTTTTTAAACTGCTGGACAGATAATGTTCAAGTAAGGTCTTGATTTTGTCATTCTATATGTAAACTTGATCTGTAAAAACAGTTTATGTAATATTGTTGTGTGTGGATGTGGATGTACTTTAGACTTAAGTCAATGTGTGGCTAATTTCTTAAATGCGGAGCTGAAGAGGCATAAAAATAGTAGAAATTTCAAGTGCAAGTTTTAAGTGCTAAAAGAGGTTTACATAAGAAAGACACCCCTCTTGTTGATTCATCTTGCTTATGGGGCTTTGTTGCTACTTTTGGGAAAATATTAGGCGTCATGGATTGTAGCATCCAACATGAGATACAAGCTGGGAGGTTGACCCTTAAGGAAGAGATATTGCTCTCCAATGTTGTCTTTTGTGTGATCGTTTCCATGATTGACCATACAGTTTTCATCTCAGGTGCCTTCGTTAGCAGTTGTTAAGATGTAGCCCATGTAGGTTTTAATTGAAACCAAAGAACTGGACAAAATGTCTGGGCTTGTGTTGAAGAATGATGATAGTCAGTTATTATGACTTCTCATCTCCTAAATTGTCTCCACTGGAACCTTTGGCAACGTGGATCAATTTCTTTCTTCTGAGGTCATTTCTATCATGCTCAAAATTGCGTTTAGATTAATTTTTTTGAACCTTCTTCTGTGACTTAAACATTTTTATGACCATTTTTTTCTCCTGTGCCATCAGACTAGTACTTCCTCTACTTTGTTATTTTCTGGCTGTCCCTAAATTCATATTTGGCCTGTATATAATCCTAGCTCATTTACATTAGTAGTAGCCAAATGGTTCAAGTATGGAACTGTCTGCTATGCTATCAGTCACCTACCGCATTTTTGTTTCTTTTGGACCTTTTTTCCCTCTCTTGTTTAACAATTTCTCTTATATCGTCATTCCACCATAAATTTGAGAAAAAGACCCGAGGCTCAATTGCTAAATTCACTCCTACAAGGCTTGCTGCCAGATCTTCTTACCTATTTCTGTGTTTTACTGCATATAATATGATTAGATTAAGCAAGAACTCATGAGTCATGATTTCTGGAGCCCGTATCACGAGTTTTTTGAGCTGTTTGTTAGTACTTTTTTACCAGTCTTTATTCTTAATTATGTGATCCTTTTGAACTCTCTCTTCTAAAGTGAGTCATCAGGTTTCCTATGCTAGGAAGCTGTTACTATTTCTGACCTTTTGCATTTGCTTGTCCTAGTGACATGCTATTTTATCTTCTTCAGTTTGTTATATCTTTCAGTGCCACATGGTGTGTTGGACAATAATCATGTGCTTGAACCACTATCCAGCCTTGTTGACTGTTTCAAGATTATTTGCAGATATATGCTAACTATGTCCTCTTACTAATATCAGTATTCAGTAATTGCTATGTTGTTGTTTCTTTTATTTTATTTTTATTAATGTTGTTTACCCTTATCATTAGCTATCTGTTTTCTCTATCTTATACGGTTTGACAAATTAAAGGCAGTGTTCTTTTCATCCTTTAAAAGTTATTTAGGCAATATAAGTTTGGTCAAGTTCTGGTAGGATTTTAAGTTCATTTTACAGCCAATATAAGTTCGGATAAAGTTTAACAAGTTCAGATTAGTTCTAATAAGGCTGTGTTTGGTTCAACTGAATTTAACTTATTTGAACTTATCTGAACTTATTTTTGCTGAAAAGAACTTATTTGTTAAATTGTCAAAGAAAAACTTACTTTTTCTGAACTTATTTGTACTCATCTGAATTTATTTTTGCTGAAATAAGTCAAAATAAGTTAAATTAAGTTGAAACAAACAGACCCTAAGTTATACTCCTGCCGTCCCTATTTAATTGTCTAGTTTCTCCAATTTGCACGTATCTAGGAGAAATTAATAAAAAGAGAAGATAGTAGGGTTTGGTTGATGAAAGATGCATAAAAAAAGTTGTGGGATTTAGTTGATTAAAGGTGAATAAAGGGAGATAGTGGGTTTGGTACTTTGATTGATTATAAGGTGAATATAAAGAATTCGACGTTTAAAAGAGATCAAGATTTTGGAGAGAAATTGGACATGTGAATAGGGATGGGAGCCCGGGAGGATCATAAACAAAATTCAGGTGCGTATGAAGTCTTTGTCTATTAGTCAAAACTCTGTACCTTTGTTATGCGTCAGCCCACCTCCTATTATTGATCCACTATTTCTGCCACCGACATATTGCTAGCAAGTCATTCTAGCTCGCCACCGCTTTTGCTTTGCACCACTTTGAGTCCACGAGTGTGACCAGCTGGTTACTTGGTCTCTTTTGCTTCACAGATCTTACAAACTAATAAGAAAAGCTCTAACAACAGTTACTGTACTATAGTTTTTGTTTGAATCAAGTTATGTGGATCAAGGTGACCTTACTCTCCATCTATTTTGCAAAATAATTTTTTTCTAAATCTTAGATCAACCCAATAATCGATTCTGGCCTCATTTATTGTTTGAATAAATTTTCATCATAAACTCAACCCAATATGCAGCTGATTTGGTTCTTACTTTTTGTCCAAGATCAAGAATGGTAATTGAAAGTTAAAATCTTTGTTCTCCAATCGCATTCGTCGACATTGCTTCCCCACAAATTTGTCTTTCAACAAAGTTTCTTGCTTTGGATAACTAATGCACTCTTCTTGCATCCTACAAAAGTCATCGATTATTGACCAAGGCAAGCGTTGCAGAAATGCTATGGTCTGCACCGTTGTGATTTCCATATTCTTCGACTTATGGGATTTCTATTCTTCGCCACCTTAGTTTAATGCTTCCTCCTTTCTTTTTTAGTTGACACGTTTTGACTTCTGAGATTATTTACATACACTGCTTTGACCATCTTTTGTAATTTATACCTAAGATAAAATATAATCATGTAGGATCTTGTTAGATTCATATTATTTGTATATTTTCAAAATATCAACTTATTGATAATTATTTGCTAATTTGCCAATAAAAAAAGAACTTATTGATAATTAAAGACATCCGTTGAAGTTTTGCGTTGGAAACGTGATAAAAGAAACGTGTCAACTAAAAAAGAACGGAGGTAGTATTCTATTTTATTTATCCCCTTTTCCTTGCTGTTGCTTCTGTCAGAAAGTTAATTATCTCTTGTTTTCCTTCCCTAGATCTGTTTATCTGTTGTGAGGGTATACATATTGGGAAAATTATCTCTGTGGTAAGGGAGAAGAAAGAAATGCTCAATGGAAAAGCAAAAACCCTATCTGACCAAAGTAATGATAGGGTGAAGGGGGAAACAGAGAGAAAGGAGAGAGTATACACTGGTTTAGTGTTACTAGTAGCATGAATATTGATATGTAGAGATCAGTTAGGGCCTACTCGTGTGTGATTAGATGTTTCCATTATAACTAAGTAAACTACCTGAATGGAGTGTGTCTTGTTTGTTTAATCTTTTATCCCTGTATCCGTTTTTTCTTTTCAATATTATCCTTGTTCTACGTTTTAGCGCATTTTAAAATGATATTAACAACGCTCATCTTCCACGAGTTCAACTATTTTCAATTTGAAGGTAGGTGGTTTGATGGGAAAAGAGCTAAGGCCTTCCTCTTAAACTTATTCTAAGAAGAAGAGTTGGGGGGGGGGGGATCTTAAGGAAAACACCTGAGGAGTACAAAATTTTGAAGCCAGGAAAAACACCTGAGGTGGTTGGGGTCTTAAGAAAATATTCTTTGACCTCACTTGATCTTGTTTGATTGTTTTCTCCCATTTCTCATTTTGGGGGCAGCTTGGGTCCACTATGCTGAACTTTTGGGGTCTAAATTTCTTTGCCTTCCAAATGGGTGTATTACGTATGATTGTATGAAGGTCCATGATGAAGGACTGGCCACTTATTTCTGAAGGTAAACTGCAGTAAGATTTAATGAAGATTACGTGCAGGGAACCTACTGGCTGCCTAAAATTCCACCTTGTTGGATCTTAGTAATAAAGTTTTGCGAGGCTACTTTTTGTTTTTGAGTTTATGACATTCGTAGCATATCTCCTTCTAATTACCTGTATTTGTTGATTGATCCGAGTTTCAAATATGAATGTTGCTTTTACTAAAGTTTTAAAAATATCATACAGATTTTAACTTTAAAGCGTAATAATGGGTGGCAGTGTCGCACTAGACCTTCTCAGTCAGTAATTTTGTGAATATGACTACGGCTTGATTAATTGTACCAGCCTCTTATGGAAAAATATGTTTTCTAGATTGATTAAAGCTCCTTGCTTATACTTCACTAGATATACATTATGACACTTGGATGTGTCATATTGTGCCAGATGTATACTTGTGACCCACATCAATATCTTGCTATCGTGTGTGATTCCCAAGTAACATACGTATTAGTTAACCTATTTTTTAAAAAGTAGGTACTATTGTGTGTTTTTTTTTTTTCATTCCTTGCCTGTAACTATCTTTAGAGTTTGTATCATTCTTGATTTCCAATTTTAACCGTAAACATTGTTCTTTGGGTGTAGATATGGCCTCCAAAAAATTTCAAGGATTCAGGATCACACCTTCATTCAAAGCTTAAGGAGGCAATTACGCAAGTAAGGTTCTTAATAGCTCTTGTTAACTAATACCTCCGTTTTTTTTATTTGCAACACTTCCCCAAAATGGAAACATCACAATACTTGCAACACACTTTAAATGGAAAACTTATTTTGTACTTCCTCCGTTTCGCAATAGATGCATGATTTCTTTTTCACGTATCCCAACATGCTTCTTTGAACATTAATATCTCAAATTGTGTGTAAGTAAAAATTATAAAAAATTGATATTTGGAATCCTCACAGTGATACGAATTTAACAAGATCTCACTTGACTATATTTGTTTTTACATAATGTGAAAGAATAATTGTCAAAGTTAGTTAATGAATAGTGTCCAAAAGAGAAATGATGCATCTATTGCGGGACGGAGGAAGTATGCAATAACATTTATGACCTAACTTTATTCTCTTTATTAACTTCTAACCTCTCACCCACCAAATAAAACCATGGAACTTTCCATTTATGCCCTCATAATAAAGAAGTTTGATTCTTTTTTCTTAAAGTGTGTAAGAAAGTGTATGTTGGAACTGTATAGAAACGGAGGGAGTACTTTACTCTCTTGTCCCGCTAAACTAGAAAAGTTAATAAATAAAATGCTTTTCCTACCTCGCCTTCTTCCTTTTCTTAGAAAAAAGTATGAAAGTGTGAACAACTTTGGTAATTTCTACTGACTCAGACATTTGCTATGAGCTATGCATAGTTTTTGTCGGCATAGTCGGTCTTCTTCCTAGTGTATTCAATATTCCATATGACAATTAGGGACTAAAGCCATCATAGGGAATCGGGGAGTGAGAGATTGAGGCTCAATCTTGGCATGTAGGAGCCAAGGGTTGAGCATCTGTTTGGGTTATCTTGTTCTTGTTGTCTGCTAAATGGTGTTATATTGACATCAAAATGGGAATTCTTGGGACAATGAGTGTTGTTCCTATATTTCTATCGAAAATGAATCATGTTGTGAGTTGTGATCCGACATTGTCTTTGTACTGCTATCTACGAAGCATAGAAAAAAAACGCGTTCGCGTTAACGGTCACATTGTCGCGGAAACCGCTTGTAATGGATGAATAGAACGGATCGTGGCTGATGCGGTGTGAAATTTTTGAAAAACATCACATTAGCATGTCTAAGCCTTATTATTACATTTTAAGTCTAAAAAGTATTATATCGACGCAATATAACCAAATCTATCATAATATGAGTTAGTATTATATTTTGCGAAAGCACTCGAAATATCATGTTTCATAAACTACATAGCTAATTACAAAAATATTTTTGGTCAATTTGTGTAAAAGAACGGTGTAACAGGACAAAAAACGTCTAACGCGGTGAGTCACCGTTACGTAACGGATGACGCGGGGGGAAAAGACGCGATTTTTTTCGAACCGTAGCGTAACGGGGTTTCGCGGAACGGAAATCCATAACAGGTTACAGAACGGCCGTTACGTAACGTAACGACCGAGTTTTAATTCCATGCTACGAAGTATCAATTTTACACTTATGAATATTCGCTAATAGAAACCTTGTAGCAACACAATTATATTTTTATGCTGTTTCACTGATTCAGAAAACTTGTTAATCCCTGTGCAATCCTGTAATCTAACCTTTTTTCTGCTTGCGAGTTGTGACAAGCCAGTGTTATGACTTATGAGCCAGCAGTAATTAAGGTTTTCATCTAATCTCGCTATTTCGACAGGAAACTAGCAGGCAGCATAGGAAGTTACTGGGCTACATTCACCCTTCACCTTAGGGGGGTTGACATTTTGGTTCTGACCTACAAAATGAACTCTTTTTTGTTAAATAGTTAACAAATTGTTGATATGAACTTTGTTTTTCTAGGTTCAATTTCCTGCAGACAGATAAGACCTGCTATATTATCATTCAGGATGACCTTGATATTCTTAGTTAAAATTGATCCTAGCGTAGAAAGATTATGCTTACTGTTTTACACAAGATTATTTACAACGGGCGAGATATACTTTTTGTTGAAGTAAGCAATATTCGCTCTAAAATATGTTGAGATGGTTAACCAAACATAATTATCTACAAAGAAGGACTCATATTGTGTTGCAAGTATTGATTATGGATCAAATCAATCTTTTCATTGATTATGCTAGTAAGCAATTTTGGGTTCTAAATTTGATGTATTACAATTAATAGAAATAACTTTTAACCAAAATCCATCCTTAAGTGAAGGATCTATCCCCAAAAACACCTTTTAACTGAGAAAATTAATATAAACCACCCTTAATACACAACTCTGTGCTGAAAGCC
Organism: Spinacia oleracea; assembly: GCF_020520425.1. Taxonomy (NCBI): domain Eukaryota; kingdom Viridiplantae; phylum Streptophyta; class Magnoliopsida; order Caryophyllales; family Amaranthaceae; genus Spinacia; species Spinacia oleracea. Next base: position 86,153,868 of record NC_079488.1, on the reverse strand, counting down.
AACCTTGACCCTAATTCACTCTAATTAACCCTTATTCCATTTCCACCCCCATATTTTTTTGTTTTTGGGAGTTGTACGCTATATTAGTCAATGAAAGGCTTTACACAAATTCTTATTTAAAGGTGGTGTACAATAAATATTGTACATCGGAGTAAAAGACTCAAAATGTTTAAAAGTTGTCCAATGTAATGTAAAAGTTATTTATTCTTTTGTGATATAAATTTCCTCTTAATAAAATTATCCCTTCAAAATCAATAACAACATATAAAAGTAATTACTCCCTCCGCCCCAGATTAGTTGTTACACTTTCTTTTTCCGTCTGTCCCAAATTAGTTGTTACACTTCTAAATTAGGAATGACCCACAATTATTTTATTGTCTCTCTTCCCACTAAATTTTTTTTGTCCCCACACCCTCTCTCATTCAATTAAAAAATACACCTCACTAACTCCTATCACATCTACTTTTTCAATAAAATAACAATTGATAACCAAACAACCACTTATCATCTAAAACTTTGTGCAAAGGTAAGTGTAACAACTAATCTGGGACGGAGGGAGTAAGTAACTCTTTAAAATATTTATCCATCAAAAAAATATAATATAAAAGTTAATCAAAACATGTTAAAAGTTACCAAAAACTGAGTAACAGTTATCACGATGTACAATAATTTATTGTACATCTAGTGCGTGCAAGACCTTTTGAAGGGTTTATTTGTGCGATTAAAGTTATTACAGCCTCAGATTGGCATTTTATGTGCCCTTTGCTGCAATACAAAAATAAAATAAATACTTCGTGTTATTTTGCGTAGAAACAGGTTTTAGAGTTAGTGTTGAAAACAGGTCCCGTATTATAACTTTTTCTAGGCGTGTTGTATTAAAGAATGAAAGATGAACTATTCAAGCAAGAATCAATAAGCATATTAATTTACTCATAGTTTAGTGCCTTTAAGTCAGTGGATGAAATCATAAACTAGGAAGATAATTTTAAAGAAAACTTAGCTGGATTGATCTGACTAAGGACTGAATTTTGTAAATAAACAGTTTGTAAACAGATCCTATGAGGTGTATGCTTTTATGACTTTAGGTGTGTACTTGTTCAGTCATCACTATTTCTTGTTACCATTTTCATTGTTATTATACTAAAATAGACACTAGGATGTGCATGTCACATCCTGGTGCAAAATTTTCCCGCCTAAAAAAAATTATATTTTTTTATAGGATTGTGTTAACAGGACTCAAACAATATAAGAGTCCTATTAACACTATCCTATAAAATAGGATTGTGTTAATAATATAGGATTGCACCGGATTCTATTAAGTGTATTAACACAATCCTATAAATTTTTTTATAGGACTTTTATAGGATTGTGTTTATAGGACTCAAACAATATAAGAGTAAATTGATCGTAAAATTAAAATATAATTATTTAGCTTAACTTTGTTTTTGTAATTAATGCTTCTTACTTCCTATTAATGTTTTTTCAGGGGAATTGTACTTTCAATTACTTGGTTGATTATCGTAATTAAACATAGTACTCCGTATGAAATATTTTTATTGGAAAATAAATTAAAATTTAACGAAATTCTTAATAGTAGAATTTTTTAAATAAAGGGCCTTTTCTTTTTGTTTCGCCTATGGCCCATAAATTGTCAGGACCGGGCTTGATGTTCAGTCAAATGATTTTAGAATATCCGTGCATGCACGGGACCTAATCTAGTGTTTTAATATTAATGTTTGTTCTTGAAACCTGTTGAATGTTTGGATTGTTTAATCTAAGATATGTTTCGCTTATTAATCTGAAGTCTCGTGCTCTTCTGGAATACTGTTTTTTTAGTTTACAGTATCTGGTTGTCATATTGCAGACTGGTCTTGAGAAAAGTGTTTTTGGAAGCCATCCTGTCTCAATGACAGCACCAGACCGCGGTCCACCCCCTGCCTTCTCTTCAGATCCCTTGAAGCGTGTATCAGGTGCTGGAGGCATCGAAGGAATGAAAAATGAAGCAACAGTTGGTGTTGGAACAGGCTCATCTAGAGCTACTACACAAGATATTGTAGAGATAGAGGGTTCTCCCGCTAGTTCTAATCATGAGCCTAATTTTGTTAAAGCTGGAAGTCCCGCAACTGTAAGACTTCTATTCAAATCTGCATTTGAAGTTTGCTGTCAGTGTTTGGAGTCTGCATTCAAAAACTCTTGTTCTTTTTGTTGTAGTATTGTTTCTCGTAATTTCCTTTTGGTACGTCAGTGTTAAAACTAGAGGTTTGTGCAGGCTGGGGCTACTACACGGAAAGGTACAATACATGTTGAAAGGCAGAACTCTGAAATTTCATATTTTGCCGATGATGAGGATGGGAACAGGAAGAAGTACTCTCGAAGAGGTGAGGATGCTTTGCAAATGCTACACTTTCATAATACCCGTTCTTTGTACTATGGACTATGGAGTAACTGTCATGTATAGGGAAACAAAAAAAAATGAACATTTAATATAATGCCTTCCACCACCTCTTTTTTATTTTATTTTTTAAAAGAAAACTTTCATTCACTACCATTTCTATTTCTGGAAGTTTTTAGGTACTTCAATGCATAATTGTACAAAATGAAGCAATCACAAAACTGAATTTGACATTGGAAAAATAGACATTTACCAGAGTAGTGGGATGAAGGGAGTATTACTTTTCATCTATTTTTAATTAAAATATTTTAGTGATATCTACAATTTATAATAATAAATTATAAAGCGTTCTTGATCGTATGCAATGTCATATATTCATCTCAGCCAGGAACATTTTATACTTAATGTACAATAATAAGTGTTTATTTTAGGGTTTAAACTACAGACCACCGAGAATTGGATTTGATGTCTTGCCTTCTTAGCTAATTATAAGCTATGAGTTCTTACTTTATTGAAATATATTTAAGTTGGATTGGGTGAGTGTTTATTTTGTTAATGGTTAAAGCTCGACCTAGGAAAATAGGGGGCCTTAACAAGGAGAGTAAGATAGAATAAGTCTTGGTGTGAAGGCATGTGATTTCTGTTATGACACTTGGGATTGAAGATATATGAATGAACCATTCTGTCTTAAGACTGCTTTACCTGGATTCTAGTTTAATTATTCCCTCAGTTCCACACTGATAATCATTATTCATTAATATCATTACCATAGATAAAAAAAAACCTATATTTTGGTTGACACATTTGCTGATGTCCAAATCATGATTTTATTCCTCAAGGAGCTTTATAATTAGTTGCTACTATTTGCTGTTATTGTTGATTAAAGAGCATCAAGGGTATAAGTGTATAACTTTTTCCAAAATTTCGAAGTGTTGTAAATTAACTCAATATGACGATCTTCTTGAAACCAGCCAAAATTCTTTTACCTCTGACAGTAGCACCTGGACAGAGGGAGTATTGCATATCTTTTTTCATGCAAGCAATCAGATGCAACTTTTATGATTAAGCAAAGTGTTCTGTAACTGATTTGGTCATTAATTTCAACAGGTCCTTTTCGTCATAAGTTCCTCAGAGCACTGCTGCCCTTCTGGTCTAGTGCTTTGCCCACTTTGCCAGTAACTGCTCCATCTCGTAAGGACTCGTTAAATGCTGATGATATTACAGAAGGACGTGTGCGGCATCCGAGATCATCAAGAATGGATCCAAGAAAAATTCTCCTTTTCATAGCCATAATGTAATGTTTACTGATGTATTCTGATCTTCTATTTGCAATTTTATGTTTTCATGTTTTACAGTTGTAAGCTTCTTTGGTGGTTGCAGGGCATGCATGGCAACAATGGGTATCCTCTATTACAGACTTGCTCAAAGTAGCCTGGGCCAGGAAATGCCTAATGATGAGCAATAGTGATTTGCTGTGTAAGTTATTAATACCAATTGGAAGAAAGTTTATACCATCCTTCACTGTTTGAGTCTCTTGGCCAGTTGTCTGATTCTTCTAATGTGTAGACCTCATCGCTAGGTGTTTTTTTGTTTTTTGGTTCTTTTAAATGTCACTACACCATGTCTCTATATAGAACTGTTAAACCTCACTTGATGACAAATTTTCATCTCCACTTCTCATTTTGTTTTCATATTGGCGAGGAGTTTCTATTCTTTTTCATCTTTCTTGTTTGGGAATTACTGAATTAGGGTTGTTGCAATAGTAGTCTGTAGCCTTTGTACTCTTATCCGTAAGAATTGCTGTATTTTTGCTCTTCTTCAGCAGGATAGGTTAAACACTTAAACTTCTCCATTCCCCCCCCCCCCCCCCCCCCCCCTCCTCCCCGTTTGGGACGGTATATTGAAGCTGTAAATCTCTAAAATTATACCCCATGTGTTCAATACGTAATGTACTTAATATGGTTGGGGCTATAGGACCACAGTAGGGGTGTCCATCAAACTCTCAGAGTTCCTTTTGCCCCAGTTTTGATTTTGAATTCTCGAATCTTACTCTTTTTTTTTTTTTTTTTTTTTAACGTTTCAATTCTCAGAGAATTTGAGTAGTGGGGAAAAGGGCAATTTTTAGCTAATGTTGCCAATGCATTCATCTAGCTGTACCTAATTTTAGCCAATACATTCATCTATTACTCTTGCTTTCTCTTAGGGGGGAAGCTTCCTTTCATGGCTTCAGGCTTCTGTTTTTATTTATTTATTTATTATTGTTGTAGATGAATTATTTGTTTTTTGTTTGTTTGGATAAAAGGTACTTGTAGTTTTTGTTAACAACAGGGTACTTTCATTTAGTTTTCAGCAAGTAAACACAAGGCCAAGCAAAAAAACTACCGTTTTTCATTTTTATTTTATAATAAAATAAAATTATTAGGTGCACCAAGAGTATTCTTATGTCCATGGGTTATATCTCTTACATTTTCTCCTCAAATAAGACGTACGTGTAAAGTGAAAATGCGAGAGGGTGCACGTAGATGTGTTGGGATATAAGAGGGAGTAGGGAGTAGGAAGGGTTAGAAACTTAGAAAAACCCTAAATGAAATTAACTAAAAATCTATTAAAAGCTTTTATAAGAATTGGGGTTTTCTAAACCTCGTCCCATTATTCACCCGCCCTATTAAATAACCCAACTACCTCTCCTTATAATTACTAACCTCTTTTACATTTTGTAACTTTTGAACTTCCACCCACCCTTCAACCTTCACACACACTCCCACCACTTCGGTGAAAATTTTACGGCGACTCAAAATATCGATGGGCATTTTTTCAGCGATCAAGTCGGAAGCTTGCAGAGACTTTCACAGTTTGCGGTTACACAATGGTGGAGACTTTTGTCGTTTGAGATACTATCATGGTGGAAACTTCTACCGTTTGAGCTTCGAGCTCAAACAAAAGAGGAACACTACCATGACGGAAGCTTAAAACGCAAAAGTCTCCATGTTACAAAAAAAAATTAATTCAGTTGTTAGTTGTGACATTGATTAGTTTTATATAATTTAATGTTTTAAATGAATTTATTATTCCGGAAAAGTTTACTTAAACTTTTTCCTTTTGAGCTTCGTCAGTGGTGTAGACTTCCTCTGTTTGACCTCCCACCATGGGAGAAGCTTAAAATGCAAAAGTCTTGGCACAAAATTTAGCAGATGTCTATACTTTTTTTTTTTAACATGGAGACAACTGCATGTTAGGCTTCTTCCAGAGTAAAGACTTCTTCGTTTTAAGCTTCCACCATAGTAAAATTAGCTCAAACACCCGAAGTCTCTACCATAATGCAAGCTCAAAACGAAGAAGTGTAGGTCTATTTGAAATATCTATTAATCTTTTTTAATCAAATGTCTAATATGGAGTAATAATTTTTTTCAAAATAAATTATTCACTAAATTAATTTTTCTTATAAATTATTCTTAATCAGATTGAAATTTGTTATTACTGTATCATAAATTCAAAATCGGGTTAATATTTTTTTTTGACACGGGGCTTCTTCGTATTGAGTTTGGACCACAATATCGGCTTATACGTTTTGAGCTACCACCATGGTCGAAGCTTAAAGTGTAGAAATCTCTACCATGGTATAAGCTCAACACGAAGAAGTTTTCTCTTTGAAATATCTATTAAAAAAAAAATCATCAAATGCCAAATATGGAGTAACAGTTTATTTTTTTTAAAAAATAGTATTTGTATTTATTACTATTCTTGTTAATTATTATTGACCAAATTTTAAAAATTATTATTATAAAAAATTCAAAAGCGAATTAATATTTTTTTTTATAATACAGGGACTTTATTGTTATGAGTTTGGACCAAGGTAGAAACTTTTATGTTTTAAGAATTCTTCATGGTCAATGCTTAAAGTGAAGAAGTCTCTACCATGGTACAAGCTCAAAACGACGAAGTCTAGGTCTATCTTTTTTTAAAATAAAAAAGCTTTACCGGCTGGTGGCTGGAGGTTGAAGGCGGGTGGGAAGGGGGTGCAAGTTAAAAGGTAAAAGGTAAAAAATGTAAAAGAGATAGTAAATATAGGGAGGGTTAGTTGAGTTATTTATTAGGACGGGTGAGTAATATGGCGCTCCACAATAACTATTTACGTTCCTCCCTCTCTTCTCCTCTTTTTAGGGTTTACAAAAACTAGGGTTTCTTAGGCCGGAAATAGCCAAAGCTCTTTGGAAATTTGGTTATTTCCGACCCTTTCTCTTCAATTCTGTTTTGTTTTTTGCGTTCGATCTCAATAAAAAATAGACATTTTCAGTGTAATAACTACCCCTATGATGGTTCGCGTCTAGTTAAGTTTTTTGTATTTAGTTTAGTTCAGGTTGTTTTTCCGTAAATATTTGTGCGGAATTGAAATGGAGACCAATTTTCGACTACAATTAGACGAATCATACTAAAATCATATTTATCACGGCAACAACATATTACAGACCCCCTTGTCAAGAAAAATTGTAAATCACAACGATGTTAAAGAGGGTATACAAAATATTCGATATACTACCATCGTTGCTATGGTGAAAGGAAGTTTTTATTTGATTCTAATGTTATGTATTTGTTCAATTCAAATTTTTATTTAAATGTCATATGACTTTTTATCAATGAATTATTTAGATTATAAAATTTTTAAAAAGAGTATTTACATTCATGTGTAGAATCAAAGATAAATTGTTTTTTTTTACCACCTATAAAATTGCATTTTTTTTTACTATACCTAGAAAACTAAAACATGTACTTTAGCACCTAAAAAAAAAAAATTTAAACTTGTTTTTGACCACTTGAAAATAGAAAAATAGATGAAAATGTTATGTGTGACCCACTAATTCAATTTTCCTCCAATTTTTTACACTCACTCTGCGATTTTCTTTAACTCCTTCATCCTCCTCTCTTTGCTGTCATTGAATTTTGTCAATTTTGTGAATTAATGGAGGAAAAATTATGTGAATTAATGGAAGAGAATGAAGCAGGGGAAGAGAATGTAGTTAAAATACATGAAATCGAAGAAAAGAAAAATATGAAATATTACTGTTATTGTGGCACCCCACATAACGGTTTCATCTATTTTTTCATTTCCAGATGATAAAAAACAAGTTTTAACTTTTTTTAGAAGGTAAAATACAAGTTTTAGTTTTTCAGGTGGTAAAAAAATAATTTTTCGATTTTATTAGGTGGTAAAAATATAATTTTTTGATTTTTTAGGTGATTTAAAGAAAAATCCTAGAATCAAGCCAATCAAAAAAAAAAAACATTTTTTGTTAGAAATGTAATTAATAATCAATACCTATTATTTAAAAAAGATAACTATCTCTATTTTAAGGACATGTAAGCAACACCGTTATCAAGACATGTGGCGGACACATCAGCATCACCTCTTAGAAGACATGTAGCTATGCGTTTACACCTTTTTAAAAAACATAAAACATAAAAGAACAAAAAAACCCAAAACTGCCCAATTTCATATCCTGTCATCGTCTTATTGTCTTCTCTGCAGCTGATAATCATCTCTATTTTAAGGACATGTAAGCAACACCGTTATCAAGACATGTGGCGGACACATCAGCATCACCTCTTAGAAGACATGTGGCTATGCGTTTACTCCTTTTTAAAAAACATACAAAATAAAAGAAAAAAAAAACCCAAAACTACCCAATTTCATATCCTGTCATCGTCTTATTGTCTTCTCTGCAGCTCCGCATCCTCCTCCTCGGCATTAATCTTCATTCATTGCAAACTGATGAGTTCTCCTTGCAAATTACGACCATTGACAATCTATCGTCTTCAATTATCTTCAATTTGATCCCACCATCGCCAAAACCCTCCCAAAAACCTTCAGTTGCTCCTCGAAACAGAATCAAACTCCAATTTCACCTTCAATTCGATCCCACCATCTTCTCCCTATCTTTATTAGCCTTCATACATAAATTTATTCCCCCCCAAAAACGTTATCATTTTCTTAAATCATGTCGGTTACGGTTTGTTAGCACAGGCAGTCATTGACATTCCATCTCTCATATGTTAATCCTATCCTAATCTATACCTATTATTTAAAAACTAAAATCATATATATCACATGTCACTTTGTTGCTATTATCTTATTCTTCTACCTGCCACATGTCTTCTCTTCTTACTACCTATCTTCCCTTTTCGGTTTCACCCCTAACCTTTTCAGTCCTTAGTCTTTCCATATTCCCCTTCCATTTATCTCCAACCTTTACTCTCTCATTTAATCCATTTAATTTACACTTAAAATTAAAACCTTAATTATTTACTCCTCTCCTCTTCAATTGTGGTATTCATCTGTTTTGTACGAAATAAATTAATGTTAACCTTTTATTTATTAATGAATCATTTAATCTATTAATTCATGGAGAATTTAATCCAAAATATTTGGGTTTCTCTTTTGTAATCACATGACCGTCATAAATAGATATGAGGTAGCTACTCTATATATTTGTTTGATTTGCGTGTCTACTAGAATGCGGAGTTTATGGGAGTTTATATATATGCAGTAAGGTTCTATATTTTGTGGTTTTTTAAAAATTTTAATATTTAGTTCATGATTGTTGTGTGAATTCGTGTTCACTATTTTTGTAACTTTTATAATTATGTGAATTCGTGTTAACTTCCATTTCTATCTTATTCATCTGATTGATTAATTGTTTAAATTGAGTGTTTTTTCATTGAATTTAAGGTTAATTTATTAGTTAGTGACGATTACATAAAACATACAACTGGAATTGCTACAAAAACAAACATCTTAACCAGGTTATTCAATTTTTTTTGGAAGGTTTGGGGTTTTATGCAATTAATGTGATTAATTATATGAGATTAGAGAAATTTAAGTTTGGTTAATTACACTTCGCATGAGATTAGAAAAATTGGAGGGATTGACAGTTCTTAATTGAACTTTGAGGAAAATAGCACAAAATTACTCAATTTACTTCATAAACTTCTTCATGGGCATTGTGAAAGGCAGGTTAGATGGTCTTTTTTGGATTGCCAAAAATTAGACATCGAAATAAAAACATGAAGCACTTGGCAGGTTGTTAAGAAATACAGAATAATATTTAGGTATACATATAGTTTTGGAATATAGAGTGAAATTGTAGCTATTTCTAAAATAGTACGTCAGAGTAAAAGACTAAAAGAAGCACTCGATCACTTTAAATAGATGATCTTAGAAGATTAGATTGTACCTAGCGGCTTAACTTACAAAGTTTGATACTTCGTACTTTGATTAACTTCTTTGGCAGGGAAGAGAAACTTAAAGAAGCATTATTTTGTCTTAAGGAAATGAAAGAGGTAAGCAGCAAAGAAAGCTTTACAAATACTAAAAATATTGCTCAGAGAAAGTGACGTGTGTATGCAACAAATGTTTAGCATCACGAATAATATTAATTTAGTTGGTTGCTTTAAAAAATGATAATTATAATTTAGTGGAAAATGCTATTTGATACTCCATAATTATCTTTAAATATGTATACCACGAAAAAATAATAACCATTCAGATATAAAAAAAAAGTCCGTGCATTGTACGGGCTCAAAGACTAGTTTAGTTAATGAGGGAGACAAGTGGTGTAATTAGTTGATGAGTCAAAGAAACAATTGTTGTAATCTGTTAAGATATGTTAAGATATTAGATATTATTCTGTGAATATTCTGTAGAGTCCTAACTATGGTGAGTTACCTAATGTGTACCTAGGGTTTAGGTAACTGAGTTGTTCTATATATACGTATGTTATTAATGAGAATGATACGAGATTACACAATATTTGACATGGTATCATGAGCCTAGGTTAAAAACCCTAGATTTTTTTCCGCAAGAAATTTGAGAGGGTGTAGCCGAGTATTGAGAACAGCGACTTTCTTCGCTTGTTGAGTATTGAGATTAGGAGTTCACAATTCCTTAAGTATCACCATGAGTTCCGATGAGGAGGCACCACCAAAGGTCATCGCCGCCGCCGTCGACCTAGACTACTATCTCGGGTCAGGCGACGGCCCCGGTATTGTTATCACCCCTGTGAAACTGAGAGGAGCATCGAACTACGATGAATGGGCCAAAGCCGTTCGTCGCTCGATGATTTCAAAATTCAAATTTGGTTTTCTTGATGGGTCTGTGAAGGAGCCCATTACGGACGAGACGAAGATGAAACATTGGATTGCGGTCAATTCGATGGTGGTGTCTTGGATCACAAACACCATTGACGAGAGTTTGCGTTCGAATCTGGAGGACTTTGATATTGCTCACGAGTTGTGGAGTCATTTGAGGACGCGGTACTGCGTCGTGTCGGGCACCAGGGTCTGCCATATTAAGATGGCTCTGAGTGGTTGCAAGCAGGGCACGTCTGAGGGCGTCATGGAGTACTATGGCCGCTTGTTGAAGGTATGGAAGGAGTACGTACAGTATGCACGAGTTCCCAGGTGTGTATGTGCGGGTTGTACGTGTAATATAGCGAAGCAGGTGGGGGACATTCACGATGAAGATCGTCTGCACTATTTCCTAATTGGCCTGGATGATCACTATGAAGCCATTCGTGCACAACTGTTAGCACGATCGCCGTTGCCAGGACTCGACGAGGCGTACCAGACGGTTATGAATACCGAGACCATGCGCGCCAAGGCTGCGAGAGGTCCGGAGAGTGTCATGGCGTTCAAGGTCGAGACTAAGGCTCGGTCGAGGTCGGGAGATGTCAGTGGCAGATTTTGTGGTCATTGCAATCGTGAGGGTCATGAGGAAGAAACTTGTTATCAGCTGATTGGATTTCCTGAATGGTGGGATGAGAAGAAACGAGGTGGACGAGGGCCTGGTCGAGGAGGCAGGACGTCGATTAGAGGAGGCAGAGTAGCTCGCGGGGCAGCGTCGTCGACCAGTGGTGTCGCTCGTGCCAATGCCGTGAGCAATGCCACAGGAGGGGCGACAACCACTGTGACGAGTGGAGACGGATCGCATGGTGCAGTGACGACAACCACACATGAGCTTGTTGGGGTGACGAAGGAGCAAGTCCAGCAAATAGTTGACATCTTGTCACGACCTTCAACCAAGTTGCAAGGTAATCTTGATTTACGTTGGATTGTTGACAGTGGGGCATCACGTCATGTGACGGGTGATATTTCAATCCTGAGAAATATCAAGACATCAAGAAATCAACAGGTTGTGTTGCCGGACGGTCAACCTGCAAATTCAAACCAATATGGTTCGGTGGTCTTGGAGGATGGTTTCGTGCTCGATAATGTTCTATTTGTGCCTAAATTGAACTGCAATTTAATTTCTGTAACTCAATTAAGTGACGAATTACATTGTGCTGCTCAATTTACTAACAAAATGTGTGTTCTTCAGGACCGCTCGACGAGGATGGTGATTGGCGTAGGTGATCGACAGGAAGGACTATATTTTTTCCGTGGGGCTCCAAAGGTTCGTGTGCTAGCAGTGGAGTGTGTGGTCGACTTGTGGCATCAACGGATGGGGCATCCGTCGGAAAAAGTGTTGCAGTTACTTCCTCATGTGAGTCATAAGATTAGGAAGAATAAAACAATTTGTGATGTATGTCCGCGGGCGAGACAATGTAGGGAGAGTTTTCCAGTTAGTGTTAGTCGTGCTAGTCGCACATTTGAATTGGTTCATCTTGATTTATGGGGACCCTACAAGACTCCCTCGTCTTGTGGGGCAAAGTATTTTTTTACCATTGTTGGCGATTATTCTAGAGGTGTGTGGATTTATTTACTGAATAATAAAATGGAAGTTGCATCGACATTTCTTAATTTTGTTGCCATGATTAAGTGTCAGTTTAATAGATCCCTTCGGGTAGTACGCAGTGATAATGGTACTGAATTCAATTGCTTACAAAATTATTTTCGTCAACATGGGATTCTGTTTGAGTCGTCGTGTGTTGGGACGCCTCAACAAAATGGGAGAGTCGAGAGAAAACACCAACATATTTTGAATGTTGGGAGGGCGTTACGTTTTCAAGGAAATCTTCCAATAAAATTTTGGGGGGAATGTATTTTGGCCGCCTGTTACTTGATAAACCGTACACCTACCCCGATCCTTGACAATAAAACACCTTATGAGATGTTGTTTGGTAAACCACCATCGTATGTGCCTATCCGAGTGTTTGGGTGTCTGTGTTATGCATATAATCTCCGGTGTAAAGGGGATAAGTTTGAGTCTCGGAGTCGCCGATGTGTGTTTTTGGGTTATCCGTTTGGCAGGAAGGGATGGCAACTTTATGATCTAGAGACACATGAGTTCTTCGTCTCACGGGATGTCAAGTTTCATGAAGGGACGTTTCCTTTTGTAGATGAATCAGATGTGTTGCCACCGGTGCATGATGGTCATGGGGGGCTTGACCATTGGAGTTTGGATGAGAGTGGGACTACGGGTCCTGAGACCGTGTCGTCGCCTGCAGGTGATACTGCTGGGGTGTCGCCGCCTACAGGTGATACTGAGGGAGTGTTGTCGCTTCCGGGAGCTGATGAGGGGGTGTCATTGACCAGTGGTGACGACAGGGGAGTGTCGTCGCCTGTGAGGGAGGAACAACAACATGAAACACCTAGTCGAGTGGATTCAGACGTCGTCTCCTCACAGACAGGTGTAGAGGAAACGACGGATAGTGACGAGAGTGAGACAAGGCAGTGTGTGGAGGATACGGAGTTAGGAAGGGGGAAGCGTGTGAAGTTTCCGTCGACAAAGCTGAAAGACTGTGTGATACATACAATACGGGAAAAATATAGTACTTCCGACAAAACACCTACGGCGTCATCACTCTCAGGTACTCCTTATCCTATCACATATTTTGTTAATTATGAGCGTTTTTCGTCAAAGCACAGGCATTATATAGCAGCATTGCAAGAAGGGCAAGTTCCTAAGAGTTTTAAACAAGCGATGCAGCATGAGGGGTGGCGTCAGGCAATGGCCGCTGAAATCGACGCGTTGGAGGAACAGGGGACATGGACGTTGGAAAATTTACCGGAAGGGAAGAAAGCACTGGGGAGTAAATGGGTGTATACTGAGAAGCGTGATGAGGATGGGAATTTGTTGAGACTGAAGGCTCGATTGGTATGTTTAGGGAATCATCAGGAGGAAGGGTTGGATTATAATGAGACATTTGCTCCCGTCGCGAAGATGGCGACAGTTCGAACTTTCCTAGCTGTCGCAGCTGTCAAACAGTGGGACGTGCATCAGATGGACGTCCATAATGCGTTCTTGCACGGTGACTTGGAGGAAGAGATCTATATGAAGATTCCTCCTGGATTCCAGAAGAATCACTCTGACAAAGTGTGTCGAATGAGAAAGTCGTTGTATGGGTTGAAACAAGCACCTAGATGTTGGTTCCAGAAGTTGTCGACGGCATTGACGCACTATGGATTTCGACAGTCGCTGTCCGATTATTCGCTCTTTACTCTGTCTAAAGGTACGTTGCAGCTGAGTGTGCTCATTTATGTGGACGACATGATTATCGCGGGCAATAACAAGTTTGCGCTTGAGAGTTTTAAGGCATACTTGAAGGAGTGTTTTAAAATGAAAGACCTCGGGGCTCTGAAGTACTTCCTTGGGTTAGAGGTGGCACGAAGTAGTCAAGGGTTCTATGTATGTCAGAGAAAATATGCCCTCGACATCATCTCAGAGGCCGGATTGTTGGGAGCAAAGCCGGTGGACTTTCCCATGGAACAGAATCATAGGTTGGCATTGGCAGACGGGCCAGACCTGTCGGACGGTGAGCAGTATAGGCGTCTGATCGGACGTCTGGTTTATTTGGCTGTCACGCGACCAGACGTTGCCTACTCTGTACATGTCCTATCTCAATTTATGCAAGCACCAAAGGAGGCACATTGGGAAGCAGCTTTGCGAGTAGTGAGATATTTGAAGAAGTGTCCGGGTCAAGGTATACTACTTCGGTCGGACAGTGCGTTGCAGTTGGAGGGGTGGTGCGACTCGGATTGGGCAGGGTGTCCAATGACGCGTCGGTCGGTGACTGGATGGTTTGTGTCACTTGGTATGTCGCCAGTTTCTTGGAAGACCAAGAAACAGCATACTGTTTCTCGGTCGTCTGCTGAGGCAGAATATCGGTCGATGGCAGCTCTGACGTGTGAGTTGAAGTGGTTGAAACAACTACTACGCGACTTGGGGGTGACACACGACCAAGGCATGAGGATGTATTGCGACAGTCAGTCTGCGTTGCATATTGCACAGAATCCGGTGTTCCATGAAAGGACAAAACACATCGAGTCAGATTGTCATTTCATTCGAGATGCAATCAAGGAAGGGATCATCAGTCCGTCGTACGTGTCGACGAAGGTTCAGTTAGCAGATATCTTCACCAAAGCGTTGGGGAAGGCGCAATTTGAGTTTTTTTTGAACAAGATGGGCATTCGAGATCTACATGCTCCACCTTGAGGGGGGATGTTAAGATATGTTAAGATATTAGATATTATTCTGTGAATATTCTGTAGAGTCCTAACTATGGTGAGTTACCTAATGTGTACCTAGGGTTTAGGTAACTGAGTTGTTCTATATATACGTATGTTATTAATGAGAATGATACGAGATTACACAATATTTGACATAATCCGATCTTAATTACTTGCCATATTGCATTAGATTAAGATGGATGTTTTAAAAAAGGAGCATAATCTAAGAATATCCTTAATTATAAACATTTCAGTTGAATGATGCCAACATGGAGACATAGCTTCCCTCGTGTGGGTGTAGCTTTGTTTCTTTACTTAATTAAAGCCGGCGCCCGATATCCCTTTTTTTGGACCATAAGATTAACTCAAAAGTAGTGATTGATTGTGTGGGGCCGGGTGTTGTTTATCAACTGACATTTGACATAAAATCAGATGATTAGTAAGGAGTTTTAGTTATTAGGAATCCATTTGTTTCGAAAATTCTAAAGTAAACCATGTATACCGGTATACCGCTATTTACCACTATTTTAATAAATGATATATACTCGCTATTTATTACTAATTTAATGATAATCTCACTTGTATGGATCAGGTCCACGCTATTATTAGTGCGGGTCAAGATATTTTAGGTAATTTACAGCATTTAAAGATGTCATGGACCATCAATGTTCACGTGATCCAAAAAACGCGCGGCTCATATAGTAGCTGTTACGTTGATATAGTTGTACTTATATGTAATATAGTTACTCTACTAGTCATACATTAAATTTTAACAATATAATTATTATAAATATATGTGACATAGTTATTGTAAAGATCATATAGTAACTCTTAAGTTGATATAGTTGTATTTATATGCAATATAATTACTCTAATAGTCATATAATAAATTTTTAATGCCATTTTGATAAGAATCCAATTACTTAATTATGTATACATAAAGATATTGATTGTTTTATATCATATAGTAAATATTTCTATTGTATAGAAATAGTTACTTTTCTATATCATATAGTAACTCTTTCTATTCTATAGTTACTATTATATATTATATAGTTAATGTTATAAAAAAGAATAACTATATAAAAAATAAGAGTAATTATATATTCATTCCTGTAGAAAAAAAGAGTAAATTATAGAAACTATATGTTCAATAAAGTAACTATATCAATAGTAACTATAAAATAATAATAATATAACCATTTCGATAAGAATAACTATTCAATCCAAAGAGTAACTATGTCATTTAAAAAGTAATTTTAACTATAGAACAATTACTATATTATAAAATAAACAATATGATATAGATTCTTTAGAGGTCATATAGTAATTTTTTCTATTATATAGTTACTATTATATATCATATAATTACTGAAATAAGAAAGAGTAAGTATATCAAAAGTAAGAGTAACTATAAGTCTAGAATAGTAATTAAGAAAATATTAACTACATGGTTAATAGTTTTTAACTACGACATTCTAATTATTTGCATTTATTAAATAAACCACATTAAACTCAAATGTTTTTTGAACTGAAAAATTACTAATCGCAACGTCCACGTTCCTTCCTTCCACCAGCACGTCATCTCCTTCCTCGTTTGCATCCTCTCCTTCCTCTACCATGTCTTTGGTTTTCATTGTTGTCAGAACTTTCTTCCGCGTCCTCTCCTGTTTTTTTTCCTTGCATAAGTTATTCTTTGCCCGACTTCAATTCTGGATGCATCATCTTTGTATTTTTGAATCAATAATAATATAAACTAAGTTAATAACTTAACATTTAAACATGAAAAAAAACATAGTAACTATGTAAAACCTATAGCTTTATGCATCGTATAGTAACTCATAGAATTAATGATGGTAAGATACTCGCAGAATTGCAAATATAGTTATTGTTATAGTCATATAGTTGCTGTCATAATAACATAGTTACTTTTATTACTAATAACATAGAGTACAAAAAGAGAACATAAAAAGAACACAATGATAACATAGTAACTATTAAAAACATATAGTTACTATTATACATGATATAGTATCTCTTAATATTAATAATAGTCATATACTAGCAGAGTTGCAGATATAGTTATTGTTATGATCATATAGTTACTATGATCATAACATAGTAACTCTTATTACTAAAAACATAAAAATAACATCATAAAATACCATAATAACAATACCAACATATAGTTACTATTAGACAAGATATAATACTCATAAGTATTATTGATGGTCATTTAATCACAGAGTTGCATACATAGTTTGTAATACCCCGTATTTTTCCATATTTATAAAAGTATTTTTTATATTTATAAAGCATTTTTATGAATTTTAGAATTTAAATAGCATTCAAATACTTCCTCCGTATTTTAATACTCGCAACGTTTGTTAATTTCACGCATGCCAATGCACAACTTTGATCATTTATATCTTAAATTCTCTTTATGCAAAAATTATAAGAAGTTGATATTTTGAAAATACACATTGAGACGAATCTAACAAAATCCCACATGACTATGTTTTATCTTATGTAAAAAAACACTACTAATAGTCAAAGTAGATTATATGAATAGTGGAAAAAGTCCAAACGTTGCGAGTATTAAAAGACGGAGGAAGTATTATTTAAATGTATTTTTATTAATTAGAATATTAATTAATTAATTACGAAACGAATTTAATATTCGAAGTCGGGAAATTATTTGGGTTTCGATTTTAAAATGGTTTGAATTAATTCTAAACCCAACTCGTTTTCATGGTTAAGCCCAACTAGAGTTTCTAATTTATATTCCTAATTCAAACCCGATCATTAAATGAAAACCCAATACCCAAACTCATAAGCCTAGCCCACTAGGGATTTTGGGAATCCTATAAATACCCCTCTTAATTCAATTGGATTCCCTCATTAAACCCTCACATTATTTCTCTCTCTCCCTTGCACCACACGTCCCCCTCCTATCTCTTTTGCTCGTCCGTGCACAGCCCCAGCCGAGCACCCCTGCTCGTGCTCCCCTCGTTGCTGCACACTCGACGCCTAGCGCCTCGTGGGCCTTGCTCGTTGCAGCTTCCCCTCGCCAGCCTCGCACACTCGTTCCCTCGCCCCTTGCGTGTTGCGCCCCTCGCACACATGCACACTCGCACAGTCCCTCGGCGCTGCTGCCCAGCCCTCTCGCCCTCGTCGCACACTCGCCCTCCATCTGTCGAGTGCCGCTCAGCCCGCGCCCCTGCTACCTTGTTGCTTGCTTCGTCTCACACCCGCACACACACAAAACACTCGTGTGCGTGCCGCGCACCATACTCCGTATATTTTTGTACCTTTTGCGCCCGGTCACATTCAATTCGTGATCGTACCGTGCTATAGGCCGATTTGGTATAATTCTCTTCTTCCTAAAATATTTTATTTCAAATTATGTATTTTAAATTATGGATTTTTACTATTATTATTGAATTATGATTGATTAAACTGCTGGGGTTGGTTATGAACACCAAATTTTGAGGATTTTTTTGTTTAGATTATTGAAGGATATTTTGGTTTGAAGTATTATTGTAACGCCCCGAAGACCTCTAATTCACTAAATTAAGAAGCGGAAACATCCTAATTCGGTCGGGACATTACTGCCGTAACTCCCTCTTGGGAATTACAAGGAAATCATCATAATTATTATTACTTTAAATCTCCAAATTAACATAATAATCCTTTTATATCCATAATAAAAGTGCATAACTTAATGAAGAGCCTTACTTAAACTATTACAACTTAAACATTAACCTAGGTGAACATTGATAAAGTGAAATCCTCGCCACTATTCTTTTCCGTTGTCCCCAGCAGTACCTAAAACAGAAAACAAAACGGTGAGCCGAAGACTTAGTAACGAGCTACCCTAGCATCGTAACATCATTTCAATTCATTTTATTTAATAATCAGGGAGAATAGGATATGGTAAATCATTTAATAAAACATCTTTTTAGAAGCATAATTTCAGAAACATCATTTCAAGAACATCAATTCAGAAACATCATTTCCTTAACATCATTTCTTTAACATCATTTCTTTAACCTTTTTCCTTTTAACAGATTTATTCTGGTCGTCAGGACTTTACAGGAAAACATGGTAGGACGTCTCCTACGAGCAGGGGAAGCTAGTGCTACATACCCCTGTGCGCCCGCACAGCATCGCAGGCTGACTCTTTTTCGTAATTTAAACTTCTATTTTGGGGAAGCATATAAATAGGATTTCATTTCTTATTTTCAAGAGTTAGTTTTCATTTTAGTTTCGAATTAGTTTTTCAGCTTTGGCTCTAAATACTTTGTAATTTCCCAAATTTCTAGAAAGAGAAACTCAATGAAATTCAAGTTTGTTCTTCAATTCTCAAGTTTTGTTCAAGAATTCTGAAGCTTCATAGTAATTATTTCTTCCTTAATCTCTTTTTCTCTTTCATTGCTTCTCTTAATTGCTTAAGTTCTTGATTTCTACACTTTCTATTGGTTGTGGTTTGCATTAAATTTTAGGATTTCATGTTCAAATTGCTTGTTTGATTCTCAATTTTGCTTTCAATTCTTTCAACATGTTCAATTACATAATCCAAATCTTTAGTTTAATTTCTTTTTCAATGTGTAGTGAGTAGTTTCCATGCTAGGGTTAGGGGTAATGCTTGGGAAGTAGTTAGGGATGTAGAATTGAATTATTGTTGATTTTGTGATTAAATTGTGATATGTTAGATAGGAATTCCATGTTTGGCATGATTGGTAGTTGCAAATGCCATGAATGTTATTGAAATTGGAGTGTTCATCATATGCTTGTCAAGAGATTGAGAGTGTTTAATTGCATATGAGTAGCTATTTGATTTCATGAACCATTTTAGGACTTAGGTGACGCGAGAGCGTGCTATAGGAACTAGAATTGGTAAGGCGTTCTAACCAAGAGGGGTGAATCGCTAAAATAGTTGGTTGCTCCCTAGAAAGTATGTCTTTGCATCATCATGTATGTTATTCGATTCATTTTCCCCAATGAAACTCAAGTGGATCCCCAATCCCCCTAGCTTTTCCATAATTGATTGTTTGCCATATAAGTTTGGATTCGTTAGTTTCAAATCAATTCATCCATTCTTCTAAGATAGCGTGTTTTTCTTAAACTAAAGTCGCTTCGTTCTCTTGGGACGATCCCTAAACTTACCGCTATAGTTGATATAGTGTGTCGGATTAGGAGTTTTATAAATTTTGTTTGGTAGGCGGAGTTCGTTTCAACGACCGAAAAACGCCATATCATATATGTTCACAGGTTACGATTCTCGGTCATGCATGTACCCATGGGGCATTAGCCCACCCATGTTGAGAACCTCCTCTTATGTTTTATGGGCACCGGTCCATCGTGGAAGACGTTCCACCATGTCATACTTGACAACGACTATCATGTTAATAAAAAGGTTATGAATGAATTAATATAATAATTTATTAAATGTTTTACATTATTCTATTCTCCCTGTTTTGTCAACTAAAATGAGTTGAAATGAATTTACGTTACTAGAATAGTTCGTTAATGAGTCTTCGGCTTACCGTTTTGTTTTCTGTTTTAGGTACGGCTGGGGACGACGGAAACGAGTAGTGGCAAGGATTTCATTTTAGCAATGTTCACCTAGTTAATGTTTAAATTGTAATAACTCTAATGAAAACTCTTTAGTAAGTTATAAAAGTTATTTTATTAAGGAAATAAAAGAATAATTTTATTATTGTGGAGATTTAAATTAATTATTATGATGTTTGCCTTGTAATTCCCAAGAGGGAGTTACGGCAATAATGTCCCGACCGAATTAGGTAAATTATGATGTTTAATTACTTTCATTAGAGGTCAAGGCGTTACAAGAACTGGGTATTATTGGCCTACTTTGACAGAAGACGCCCTTTCATTGGTAAACAAATGTGACAAGTGCTAGCATTTTTCTCATCTTATTCATCGGTTGGCTCAAATATTGACGCCTATAACCAGTCCAATACCGTTTGCCAAATGGGGTATGGACTTGCTAGGACCTTACACGGAGGCTCCAAGTGGACGACGCTATGTAATAGTAGTTTTTGATTACTTTACCAAGTGGGTAGAGGCTGAGGCACTAAAGAACATCAAAACATATGATGTGAAGGCTTTCATCTGGAGAAATATCATCACCTGCTTTGGAGTTCCTTAATCGATTGTCTTTGACTAGGACTACAGTTTGAGACGCCTAAACTAAAGGAATGGCTAGCCGAGCACGACATTTCTAGATGCTTTTCATATGTGGGACATCCACAAGCTAATGGGCAGGTGGAAGCATTCAATAAGATCATCTCTGAAGGAGTTAAGAAAAAGTTGGACGAAGCCAAGAGTCTGTGGGCAGATGAGTTACCAAACTTCTTATGGTCCATTCGCACCACGACGAAGAACTCAGCAGGAGAAACTCCCTTTCTACTCACCTATGGGGCATAATCCGTCCTCCCAATTGAAATGCGTGAGCCTATTTTGCATGTCATGCTATATGATGACCATGCTAACTGGGAAATGATGAAGGCATAAATGCTTTTTCTCCCAGAAGTCAGGGGCAATGTCTCTTTACGCCAACAACTGTGCAAACTTTGGATGTCAAGGGAGTACAACAAGAAAGTTTCTCGTTGAGTCTTGAACGTAGGAGACTTTGTATTAAGGAATATGGAAGTTGTTGGACGAGCCAAGCTGACTCCATCTTGGGAAGGCCCTTACAAGATTTATGACGAAGTCCATGATGACACATACTGCATCGAGGATATGCAAGATCGTCCTATCCTCTGAACCTGGAATAAAAACAACCTTAAGAAGTATCACTTCTAACAAGCATTGAGTTTATAAACTAAAGTTTCCACTTTATGTAACTAGCCTAGGCCTAGGAGTATTCTCCATTGTCTAACGACGGCAACTGAGTAGTAATTATAGTACTTGGCTTCAAAATGCCTTGAATTTTTTATAATATAAATAATACTGCTCGTCCAATAATGCTCTTTTATTTTTGTCAATGCTGCATTATTTTAACTCATAGTATAGCCTAAGAAGTGGCGCATATCATAACTCGCTGCAAGTGAGATAAAGCCTAATTGAGGAAAGCCTAAGAAGTGGTCAGATTAGCACCCCAGTTAGGATGATGATTTAACAACCGAGTTCTGTTATAAAAGACCTAAACGAAATCAATAAACATTAGCCCACGTCATCAAGTTATGCCGCGTGGCAAAATAACCCTTGAAAGTAGGGATTTCTTGCTCAAGTGCACCACGACAACTATGTGTGCCTTGCGCCTTCTATGCCGTCCGTAGTTTTATGACAACCATGTCTAACGACAATCATACTGATTGATTGACTTGCGTCAATCAATTCTATTATAGACACGATCGTCATAAAACTTGACAAGCACATTTTTCATTACCCCGCGGCATCAAGTTATGTCGTGCGGCAAAATAAGTCTTGAAAGTAGGGATTGCTTTCTCAAGTGCGCCACGGCAACTATGTGTGTCTTGCGCCTTCCATTCCATCCATAGTTTTATGACAACCATGTCTAACGACAATCATACTGATTAATTGACTTGCGTCATTTAATTCGATTATACACTAGAGGAAAAAACCTTATAAGTTGCTCTTAAAAGTGGCTTATAAGGTGCCCTTCGTAAGTGCCACCAATGGGGGGGTCACTTATGTAAAATTATCAAAAGTTGCGCTTAATAAGGGCAACTTATAATCTTATAAGGTGCCCTTGTTTGCAACAAGGACACCTTATGTGAAACTTATAAGGTGCCCTTGTTGCGAACAAGGGCACCTTATAAGCTGCACATAAGTTGCTCTTGTTGCAAACAAGGGAAACTTTTGAGTTTTTTTTTTTTAAAAAAAAAAATAAAAAAAATCTGCAATATAATTCCTAATATTCTGCAATATAATTTCTGTTTCATCAAACACCAGCTTGACATTCTCAAAAATGATATAAATTTCAAATTTCCAATAATATTACCGAATTAATTCAAATGTAATTAATTAAATCGATAAATAACAAAATAATGTAAGAGTCACGAATAACTACAAATCTGCTCTATTTATTACACTGAGGGTAGTTCACAATCGTTGAAGTAAATAGCCCACTTGTCTCGAACCTCATCCAACTCCTTTTTGGTAAAGGGCTCCTCCCTTGGAGTTTTGAAAACCTTTAAAAGAACACCGTACATGCAAACACTAGAGGAAAAAACCTTATAAGTTGCTCTTAAAAGTGGCTTATAAGGTGCCCTTCGTAAGTGCCACCAATGGGGGGGTCACTTATGTAAAATTATCAAAAGTTGCCCTTAATAAGGGCAACTTATAATCTTATAAGGTGCCCTTGTTTGCAACAAGGGCACCTTATGTGAAACTTATAAGGTGCCCTTGTCGCAACAAGGGCACCTTATGTGAAACTTATAAGGTGCCTTTGCTGCAATAAGGGCACCTTATAAGCTGCACATAAGGTGCCCTTGTTGCAAACAAGGGCACCTAATAAGCTGCACATAAGCTTCTCTTGTTGCAAACAAGGGCAACTTTTGAGTTTTATTTTTTATTTTTAAAAAAATAAAAAATCTGCAATATAATTCCTAATATTCTGCAATATAATTTCTGATTTTGCAATATAATTTCTGTTTCATCAAACACCAGCTTGACATTCTAAAAAATGATATAATTTTAAAATTTCCAATAATATTACAGAATTAATTCAAATGTAATTAATTAAATCGATAAATAATAAAATAATGTAAGAGTCACGAATAACTACAAATCTGCTCTATTTATTACACTGAGGGTAGTTCACAATCGTTGAAGTAAATAGCCCACTTGTCTCGAACCTCATCCAACTCCTTTTTGGTAAAGGGCTCCTGCCTTGAAGTTTTGAAAACCTTTAAAAGAACACCGTACATGCAAACCAATAAATTAAATTAAGTTTCATATGCGAAAATAAAAATTAGATTGGTTGCGAAAACAATTATATTGGACAAAAATGACATTTTTGAACCCAACTACCAACAAACGAACCTATTTCCATATTCTAAACGTTTTTCATGATACATATGATTAGTTATATGATTATAAGACTCATTTCAAGTTCGTTATGCACGTCTATGGTTCATTTGGGTCGATATAGGTCATTTATGGTAAAAAATGGCATTTTCGATCCTAATTACCAACAAACAAACCTATATCCATATTCTAAATGTTTTTCATGATTCTTATGATTAATTATATTATTATAAGACTCATTTCAACTTCGTTATGCACGCTTAAGGGTCATTTGGGTCGATATAGGTAATTTATGGCCAAAATGGCATTTTCGATCCCAACTACCAACAAACGACCCTATTTCCATATTCTAAACGTTTTTCATGATTCATATGATTAGTTATATGTTTATAAGACTCATTTCAAGTTCTTTATGCACACATAAGGCTCATTTGGGACGATATAGGTCATTTATGGCCAAAAATGGCATTTTCGATCCCAAATACCAACAAACAAACCTATTTCCATATTCTAAACGTTTTTCATGATTCATATGATTAGTTATATGATTATAAGACTCATTTCAAGTACGTTATGCACGTCTATGGTTCATTTAGGTCGATATAGGTCATTTATGGCCAAAAATGGCATTTTCGATCCCAAATACCAACAAACGAACCTATTTCCATATTCTAAACGTTTTTCATGATTCATATGATTAGTTATATGATTATAAGACTCATTTCAAGTTCGTTATGCACGTCTATGGTTCATTTAGGTCGATATATGTAATTTTTGGCCAAAAATGACATTTTCGATCCCAACTACCAACAAACGAACCTATTTCGATATTCTAAACGTTTTTCATTATTAATATGATTAGTTATATTATTATAAGACTCATTTCATGATATTTATGAACGTCTATTGGTCATTTGGGTCGATATAGGTCGTTTTTGGTTAAAAATGGCATTTTCGATCCCAACAACTAACAAATGAACCTAAGGACACTTTCTAAATCTTTTTCATGATTCATATGATTAGTTATATGTTTATAAGACTCATTTCAAGTTCTTTATGCACACATAAGGCTCATTTGGGACGATATAGGTCATTTATGGCAAAAAATGGCAAAAAATGGCATTTTCGATCCCAAATACCAACAAACGAACCTATTTCCACATTCTAAACGTTTTTCATGATTCATATGACTAGTTATATGATTATAAGACTCATTTCAAGTTCGTTATGCACGTCTATGGTTCATTTAGGTCGATATAGGTCATTTATGGTCAAAAATGGCATTTTCGATCCCAAATACCAACAAACAAACCAATATCCATATTCTAAATGTTTTTCATGATTCTTATGATTAATTATATTATTATAAGACTCATTTCAACTTCGTTATGCATGCCTAAGGGTCATTTGGGTCGATATAGGTAATATTTGGCCAAAAATGGCATTTTCGATCCCAACTACCAACAAACGAACCTATTTCGATATTCTAAACGTTTTTCATTATTCATATAATTAGTTATATGATTATAAGACTCATTTCACGATATTTATGAACGTCTATGGGTCATTTGGGTCGATATAGGTCATTTTTGGCTAAAAGTGGCATTTTCGATCCCAACTACTAACAAATGAACCTAAGGACACTTTCTAAATCTTTTTCATGATTCATATGATTAGTTATATGTTTATAAGACTCAATTCAAGTTCTTTATGCACACATAAGGCTCATTTGGGACTATATAGGTCATTTATGGCCAAAAATGGCATTTTCGATCCCAACTACCAACAAACGAACCTATTTCCATATTCTAAACGTTTTTCTTGATTCATATGATTACTTATATGATTATAAGACTCATTTCAAGTTCGTTATGCACGTCTATGGTTCATTTAGGTCGATATAGGTCATTTATGGTCAAAAATGGCATTTTCGATCCCAATTACTAACAAACAAACCAATATCCATATTCTAAGTGTTTTTCATGATTCTTATGATTAATTATATTATTATAAGACTCATTTCAACTTCGTTATGCATGCCTAAGGGTCATTTGGGTCGATATAGCTAATTTTTGGCCAAAAATGGCATTTTCGATCCCAACTACCAACAAATGAACCTATTTCGATATTCTAAAAGTTTTTTATTATTCATATGATTAGTTATATGATTATAAGACTCATTTCATGATATTTATGAACGTCTATGGGTCATTTGGGTCGATATAGGTCATTTTTGGTTAAAAATGGCATTTTCGATCCCAACAACTAACAAATGAACCTAAGGACACTTTCTAAATCTTTTTCATGATTCATATGATTAGTTATATGTTTATAAGACTCATTTCAAGTTCTTTATGCACAATAAGGCTCATTTGGGACGATATAGGTCATTTATGGCCAAAAATGGCATTTTCGATCCCAAATACCAACAAACGAACCTATTTCCACATTCTAAACGTTTTTCATGATTCATATGATTAGTTATATGATTATAAGACTCATTTCAAGTTCATTATGCACGTCTATGGTTCATTTAGGTCGATGTAGGTCATTTATGGTAAAAAATGGCATTTTCGATCCCAAATACCAACAAACAAACCAATATCCATATTCTAAATGTTTTTCATGATTCTTATGATTAATTATATTATTATAAGACTCATTTCAACTTCGTTATGCATGCCTAAGGGTCATTTGGGTCGATATAGGTAATTTTTGGCCAAAAATGGCATTTTCGATCCCAACTACCAACAAACGAACCTATTTCGATATTCTAAACGTTTTTCATTATTCATATGATTAGTTATATGATTATAAGACTCATTTCATGATATTTATGAACGTCTATGGGTCATTTGGGTCGATATAGGTCATTTTTGGCTAAAAATGGCATTTTCGATCCCAACTACTAACAAATCAACCTAAGGACACTTTCTAAATCTTTTTCATGATTCATATGATTAGTTATATGTTTATAAGACTCATTTCAAGTTCTTTATGCACACATAAGGCTCATTTTGGACGATATAGGTCTTATTTGGTCCAAAATGGCATTTTGGACGGTTCATGCCAATTATAGGCGAATAGTTTTTTTAACTAATTTCTAGCCTAATAATACATCATAAATAAGCTATTTTATGTACTTTTTCCAGATCTTGAACTTCCTTGCAACTTTTGAATATGTCATGCATGAATTTCATCACGTAATAGCCACACTCGACCCTACCCTCTTGTTGGGCGCACTAGATTAAAGACAACATATATTAGATAATAGGAAATGTAATTGTTTTGGCCGTACAATAAGTAGTGAACAAGTTATTATTTACCTTAATTGATTTCCATTGAGGAAGTGCGTTTTTTTTTACATTCATTTTCATCAACACTCTGCGATTCCACAATTCATTGGAAGTTAATTAACATTAAATGCTTGAATGTAAAATATGATTGCAAGTTTTATTTGATTGCAAGTCCCAAGCATATATTCCCGAGCGTAAGACATGATCAACAGCTGAACAGATCAGAAACTGACCTGTTCAGCTGCTGATCTGCTGCTGCTGATCTGCAGCGGAACAGATCAGTTTCTGATCTGTTCAGCAGCTGATCTGCAGCTGAACGGATCAGATTCTGATCTGTTCAGCAGCTGATCTGCTGCTGAACAGATCAGACTCTTATCAGTTCAGCTGCAGATCAGCAGCTCAACAGATCAGAAACTGATCAGTTCAGCTATAGATCAGCAGATGGTTGTTTTCCCGAAGAGCTATTACATGATTGTTTGTGGCTAATATGGTGATTTAATTAAACTCGGCCAATATAAGTTTAATAATAATCCAGTCAGTTGACTCTTGGTTTAGCTCACATGTGACTATGTCACAACTTACTAAATGGATAATAAAAATTAATGGCTTGTCCACACATGTTTCATCAGCAAATACTATAACGCATAAACAAAAATTAGATCAGAATCAATGAACCAAAGTCAAATAAGTCACTTAATTAGTATAAATTCAAACTAAAATATCAATTTTATACTATACATACACCTTCTGTTCCTAAATGGATAATAAAGATAAATGGTGTTTACACACATGCTTGATCAACAGTTTATGTCATGCACCCCTGCGTAAACAAAGCTAATACAAATCAGGTTCAACAAGCTGGCTGCGGCAGCAACAACAGGCTGGCTGCAGCAGCAACAACAGCAAGCTGGCTGCAGCAGCAACAGCAGAGTGGCAGATTCAGCAACTAGAAGCTAGCTGGCCTGTTGGCAGCAGATTCAACAACTAGAAGCTGGCAGAGTGGCAACAGCTCGAGCAAGGGTCTCATATTTGCAATTTTATGAACTCAGTGAACGTTACGAGGACCTTATATTTGCAAAATTTTTAGATATAATCTATCGTTGACGTGAATCTTAATTGCACAATGTTAGCTAGCTATAGCGGAGTAGTATTTTTAGTTTTACTATCGTGTGTGTATATATATACTTCGTATAAAAAATTGATAATGTTTGTTTTTTATATTACCTATAAGTAATAAAAAAATCAAGTCAAACTTAGTATTTATAAATGACTACAAACCTCATAGGTATGATATATAGAGTATACTGAAAAAAAGAGTCAAGAAACTCCTTCATCATGTGGAGCCTTACCTAACAGTGAGAGAAAGATGTAGAAAGCCTTATAATTTGGCATCACATATCGAAGCAAGCACTGCAAAAAGGATAGAATCATCAATGTTAGTATCCCAAAGTCATATAGTGGCAACAAGTTGGACTGATAAGAGAGAAATATATCACATATGGAATTGTCTGTGATGGCAAGGGTACCACCTGGTCTAAGAAGCTTGAATGCTTCCTTCATCAACTTCCAATCTGTTTGTGGTAGGGGAAACAAATAGCATTCGTTTCAGTATATCAACCAAGGTACTAATCAAGCAACCAGTGATTTTAATGAGATTTAAGTAAATACGTGCTTCGTATAAAAGAAATCTGGGGTATGATTAGGAAGAATATGACATATAAAACATAGGATGTCAAAGTGATCATACCCAAAGGCGGGATATAGGGTCACCACATGCAGCGAGATTTCCAGGCCGCAAAAAAACAATCCGCATTATACCAGACCTCGAGTAAGTGATACAGATACACTGTTAACTAGCTGTTGATCAACAAGATAAAATAAGTGAATTTTGCAAAGAGTACCTGGCAATTACCTAGTGTTCGTGTCTTGAATCCTGCTGCACAATAGTCAAAGTAGTATTAAACTTAACAAATATGAGTATTTTATGCAGGATAACTAGACAAGACATACAATACTTACAAGAGAGACTGAAAAGGAATACGTCCCAGTTTTTTGAAATAAACTTGGGATAGAGTCCACTGAAAAAATATACAAACCTGACATCCTCTATGTCATGTGTTTGTAACAGTTACAATATGAAGTTCGTCAAACTTGAGGCAATCAGCTCTAGCCTTGAATTTTACGTCCAGGCACATCTCGTAATCGTCCCTTAAAATGTATTTTAGATCCTACTCGTTAGTGGTACTGCTTGGACTGAAGTTTGATGGTCTCTTTGTCACTAAGAATCTGCCACCAATTCAATCACAACTTAGGATGAACAACAGCAAAACCTTTGTCGCATAGCTAAGTTAACGACGATAACGTATAACTTTATGTCTCTCTATTCACTACAAGAATCAGTATCAAGGAGGGCGATTTTTTTGTAAAAGGAAGGACAACTGAAAAATCGTCCTATTAGAACAAATCAAACAGGGCAAATGTATATCGCCTCCCTTGATAATAACAAAGAGGGCGAAAATTGGATTTTGTCTTCTTTAACAATAATAAGAAGGGCGACTTGTAAATTTCGCCCTCTTTGATCAATTTAATAAAAAAATGTCAAACTCCTTAAACTTCAGACCTTGGGAACCAGAGAATAGAAGATTTCTTCCATCGCCCCCAATTTCTCTTTCAAGAATACCAAAATTAAAACCCCTCCCAATCTTTATTTTAGCTTTCTCCTTCCCTAAATTTTCAATTTAACTTCTCATCTCCCTCTCTCTCCCCTAAATCTCCAGTTTAGTTTCTCTCTCCGTCTTCAATTTCGCTAACCCTAATTTTATGTGTTTTGGTTGAAATTTGGTTGAGTTCGTATGAAAGTTGGTTGAGTTCGCTGAAATTTGCTTGAGTTCGCCTGAAATTCGGTCCAATAGCATGTATTTTCTCATATCTGAAGCTCCTCTAGAGTTCGCCTGGTATCGTATTTGCTCAACTTCTTCTTCTCTTTGCGAATTTTTTTGTTGTTGTGTCCTGGTATTTGAATTTGGGACCTAATTAAGTGACGAATTAGGAGATGTACAAGAAAATTACTATTGTCATATTGATTTTGATTTTTTTTTTTTAGTTCATCACTATTTGCCCAACTCTCTGTTTTATTGCGTTTTTGTTGTTGTAATATGGACGATTTGGCTCTATTTATTGAGATTATCTGAATTTTGTTGATGGATATTTGATTATGAACTTTTAGCAGATTTGATTATGATTGTTTTGGATGATATAAGTCTGATTTTAGTTTGAACAGGCTTTTCTAATCCAAATAGTAGCCTTAGATGTTTACAGTTGATAAAATTAGGTGAATGTACTCTACTAAGCTTCTCAACATAATGAAATCCTATATATGTTGAATATTGTTGGTGCCACTGAAATTTATCCTACCAAGTACCAAAAGTAAGATTCAAGATACCTATTAATCAAGTTTCGTTTGCAGTCTTTGCTTCGCGTAGAGATCTGTCGCATGCTCATAATTATCATCCTGATTTGTATTGATAGCTGTTACATGTAAATTTAATTGAAGGCTTACATTACTAGTTATTGTAATTGAAGTTGATCAACAAGACTCTGTATTGGAGCCTTGATAGTCAATAGAAAATGACAGGAAAGGAGGTTGACTGGAAGTGTTGTTGTGAAGGAATCCCAGACATCACACTACTCTGACAACACACTTTAAAGTACAAAATAATCAACTAGCTACAATAGCTTTACACTTTTTGGGTGCAAAATCATAAGTTTTCCTTTTCCAAACCCAGATTACCTAATTGTTAGGTTCAGGATCTAAAGATTGAAGCCACTAGATCTAGGCAATGTTAAACAAAAGAAGACTGTTGTTTATTTGAATAAGTTTGAAGCTGAAATGCGAGGCGAATTCGGGATTGGCTCTGCTGCTCAATATGGTTCTGCTGATTTAAAGTCTGCCTTTCTTCCATTGTTTAATTACTGTTTATTAAACAATTTATGAGTTGTTTTAATTTTGATTTGGATCTTCTCTCTTCTTTTTGGTTGGATGCAGGAAAGCTGTTCATGTCAATGAAAATTTCAGGTAAAAATTTAGTCTTACTGTTTCACAAATTCTGTATATATGAACTACCATTACATTACTAGTTCAAATTACACTATTATCGATCATTACTATTTATAATGGATAAATGTGTTTCGTTGATGTAATGTTGAAAAAATTGGAGCTTTTCATCATTCGTGTAACATAAGATGGTGTTATACTGTTAACTTTGCAGAAGGGCAAATTTCACATCAGCAGATATGAGGGAATCAGATTTCAGTGGTTCAACATTCAATGGTGCATACCTTGAGAAAGCTGTTGCTTACAAAGCCAATTTCTCTTGTATATATGCCTGCATTACTACTTCATTACATTACTAGTTGATGGATTTTGATAAACTGATGTAACTCTACCAATTCCAGGTGCTGATTTTAGTGATACGCTGATGGATCGTATGGTAAGTTACTGTTTTACACTCTTACTTATGATTTCCAGGTGCTAGTTTATTTAGTCAGATTGTTCTGTTTCAGAAATATTGTTGATTATATAAGCAAATCTTGTGAATTATTGGACATCCAGTTCTCAGTTTCATTGATTAGAGATTAGTTTTGGTAAGGAAAAGGCTTGTTGCTTTAATACTCAAGCATGTTATCCTCAAATTTCATGTCTTAAATAAAGCAAATCTTACTAATGTTGTTCTTGTAAGATCAGTCCTTACTCGAAGTGTCCTTACTGGAACTCTTATTCAAGGTGCTGATTTTAGTGATGCTGTTCTTGACTATCCCCAGAAACTGGTAAAACTTGATTTCACAGCTACATTATTACCCGTTTACATACATTAATTACCTGTTTATGGTATTGAAGGTTGTTAAGTTTCATCTGTGATGGACAGGCTCTTTGCAAGTATGCAAGTGGAACGAATTCAATAACAGGAGTAAGCACAAGAATAAGCTTAGGTTGTGGAAACAAACGAAGAAATGCATATGGTAGTCCTTACTCGAAGTGTCCTTGCTAGTGCTCTTATTTCTATTCTGGTGATGATATAGTACGAAAAGGAATTGTGTAGCTTGTTGATTTAGGTCATGTAAAACTCACCAAAGGCCAAATATTATGAAGTAACTGGCCTAACTGCTAATTGATGTTACCTTTGGTGCTATTATCCACTATGGTCTTTATATAGTTATTTTTTATTTGTTTTACTTTCATTTACCTTTGTATGGTTGGTGATAAGCTTGTTGCCATATTTATATAATTACTTAGCTGAGTTTTTGTCTCAACCAGATTTGTTTTTTTAAAAATAAAAAATTGAACAAAGAGGGCGACATTAGCAAGTTGTCCTGTTTGGTTTTGAACAAACAAGGCAAAACAAATTGCCCTATTAAAGCTATTTTAGAGGGCGAAATATATTCAAGGAGGGCGAGATAACGTTTGCTTTCCTTGTTTTCGACCAAAGAAGGCGAAAAACATTTGCCCTCTTTGGTTTTGATCAAAAAGGGCGAAAAACTAGTGTTGCCTTCGAAGGCTAATAGGACGAACCTAACAGGGCGATTTAAGGGCGATTTTTATGTCGCCCTTAAAGTTTAAAAGGACGATATTTTGATCAAAAAGGGCGACTTTTTTCGCCCTCTTTGGTCCGATTTGTTGTAGTGATTTAATCTCTACGCCCTCAAGCTACTTTAAATTAGCTTAGGACACACACAGTAATATCTACAACTACGTACTGAATTTTTGGGTTAAGATTATATCCCATAAAGCCTACAAATATTAAGAAATTCCTAAACAAAGATGCTGACAAGATCATTATTTCACCCACCATGTAAAGAGCTCTGCAGTAATCTGATTGATTATTGTTCAATTAAACATCACAATTTGTATGGCAATGAAGCTGTCATAAACTGGCCTCTTCATTCTTGAAAGACCACCAATATTGCTATAAATTTCACAGATACGAAACTTAAGAGAAAATAAACCTAAGCTGCAATTTCATCAATAAGATGAACAAAAACAGAATTTAGAAATTTGAACTACATAAAAGCCCCACTAAAATAATTTGTTCACAAATGGAATTTCAGGGCATGATTATCAAATAACCCCTCAAAACCCAGAAATGAACTATGACTGATTGAAGCAAATTTCATCAACAAACCATCCAAATCAATTGATCAATACATTTCAAACTAAACACAAGCTACAATTTCATCAGTCATTCAGAAATTTTACAAGAAGGGCAAAGAAAAATTAACCTGATCGTGATGCTGGCCAGAAAGCTGCAACGAAAACCACCACCACCGCCAGCCCCAGCAGCAAAAATCGTCCAAAATCCTTGAACAAACCACCACCACCGCCAGCCCCATCAGCAAAAGCCGTCCAAAAGAAGATATAGCAGATAAAACACCGGCGGTACGAGGTTTGATGTGGAGATGAAGGTCTGGAGGAAATCTGTTGAGGATGATAAAGTCGTCGCCATAAACGGCTTCTGCAGAAGAAAAGGGGAGCAGCCGAGAAGCGAGAAGAAAAGGGGGAAAAAATCTGGTTTCAGTAGTAAAGATTTACTTTTTATTTTTATTTTTTTTACTTTTTGTCATTAAAAGATGCTCTTGTTAGATAAGGGCAGCTTTTAATTTTTTAATTTTTTTTTTAACCATTATAAGTTGCTCTTGTTGTATAAGGGCAACTTTTGATGAGCAACTTATAAGGTTTTTCCTCTAGTGAAACCAATAAATTAAATTAAGTTTCATATGCGAAAACAAAAATTAGATTGGTTGCGAAAACAATTATATTGGACAAAAATGACATTTTTGAACCCAACTACCAACAAACGAACCTATTTCCATATTCTAAACGTTTTTCATGATACATATGATTAGTTATATGATTATAAGACTCATTTCAAGTTCGTTATGCACGTCTATGGTTCATTTGGGTCGATATAGGTCATTTATGGTAAAAAATGACATTTTCGATCCTAATTACCAACAAACAAACCTATATCCATATTCTAAATGTTTTTCATGATTCTTATGATTAATTATATTATTATAAGACTCATTTCAACTTCGTTATGCACGCTTAAGGGTCATTTGGGTCAATATAGGTAATTTATGGCCAAAAATGGCATTTTCGATCCCAACTACCAACAAACGACCCTATTTCCATATTCTAAACGTTTTACATGATTCATATGATTAGTTATATGATTATAAGACTGATTTCAAGTTCGTTATGCACGTCTATGGTTCGTTTGGGTCGATATAGGTCATTTATGGTCAAAAATGGCATTTTCGATCCCAATTACCAACAAACAAACCTATATCCATATTCTAAATGTTTTTCATGATTCTTATGATTAATTATATTATTATAAGCCTCATTTCAACTTCGTTATGCATGCCTAATGGTCATTTGGGTCGATATATGTAATTTTTGGCCAAAAATGACATTTTCGATCCCAACTACCAACAAACGAACCTATTTCGATATTCTAAACGTTTTTCATTATTCATATGATTAGTTATATTATTATAAGACTCATTTCATGATATTTGTGAACGTCTATGGGTCATTTGGGTCGATATAGGTCATTCTTGGTTAAAAATGGCATTTTCGATCCTAACAACTAACAAATGAACCTAAGGACACTTTCTAAATCTTTTTCATGATTCATATGATTAGTTAAATGTTTATAAGACTCATTTCAAGTTCTTTATGCACACATAAGGCTCATTTGGGCCGATATAGGTCATTTATGGCCAAAAATGGCATTTTCGATCCCAAATACCAACAAACGAACCTATTTCCATATTCTAAACGTTTTTCATGATTCATATGATTAGTTATATGATTATAAGACTCATTTCAAGTTCGTTATGCACGTCTATGGTTCATTTAGGTCGATATATGTAATTTTTGGCCAAAAATGACATTTTCGATCCCAACTACCAACAAACGAACCTATTTCGATATTCTAAACGTTTTTCATTATTCATATGATTAGTTATATTATTATAAGACTCATTTCATGATATTTATGAACGTCTATTGGTCATTTGGGTCGATATAGGTCATTTTTTATTAAAAATGGCATTTTCGATCCCAACAACTAACAAATGAACCTAAGGACACTTTCTAAATCTTTTTCATGATTCATATGATTAGTTATATGTTTATAAGACTCATTTCAAGTTCTTTATGCACACATAAGGCTCATTTGGGACGATATTGGTCATTTATGGCCAAAAATGTCATTTTCGATCCCAAATACCAACAAACAAACCTATTTCCATATTCTAAATGTTTTTCATGATTCATATGATTAGTTATATGATTATAAGACTCATTTCAAGTTCGTTATGCACGTCTATGGTTCATTTAGGTCGATATATGTAATTTTTGGCCAAAAATGACATTTTCGATCCCAACTACCAACAAACGAACCTATTTTGATATTCTAAACGTTTTTCATTATTCATATGAATAGTTATATTATTATAAGACTCATTTCATGATATTTATGAACGTCTATGGGTCATTTGGGTCGATATAAGTCATTTTTAGTTAAAAATGGCATTTTCGATCCCAACAACTAACAAATGAACCTAAGGACACTTTCTAAATCTTTTTCATGATTCATATGATTAGTTATATGTTTATAAGACTCATTTCAAGTTCTTTATGCACACATAAGGCTCATTTGGGACGATATAGGTCATTTATGGCCAAAAATGGCATTTTCGATCCCAAATACCAACAAACGAACCTATTTCCATATTCTAAACGTTTTTCATGATTCATATGATTAGTTATATGATTATAAGACTCATTTCAAGTTCGTTATGCACGTCTATGGTTCATTTAGGTCGATATAGGTCATTTATGGTCAAAAATGGCATTTTCGATCCCAATTACCAACAAACAAACCTATATCCATATTCTAAATGTTTTTCATGATTCTTATGATTAATTATATTATTATAAGACTCATTTCAACTTCGTTATGCATGCCTAAGGGTCATTTGGGTCGATATAGGTCATATTTGGTCCAAAATGGCATTTTCGACGGTTCATGCCAATTATAGGCGAATAGTTTTTTTAACTAATTTCTAGCTTAATAATACATCATAAATAAGCTATTTTATGTACCTTTTCCAGATCTTGAACTTCCTTGCAACTTTTGAATATGTCATGCATGAATTTCATCACGTAATAGCCACACTCGACCCCACCCTCTTGTTGGGCGCACTAGATTAAAGACAACATAAATTAGATAGTAGGAAATGTAATTATTTTGGCCGTACAATAACTAGTGAACAAGTTATTAGTTACCTTAACTGATTTCCATTGAGGAAGTGCGCTTTTTTTGACATACATTTTCATCAACACTCTGCAATTCCACAATTCATTGGAAGTTAATTAACATTAAATGCTTGAATGTAAAATATGATTGCAAGTTTTATTTGATATGTACAAAAAAAACTAAATACGGAATGTACTTATTCAATAGTGAATTGACCAACACGGATCGTAATGGATCTCGACGACAAGAATCAAATTGATAAATTGTGTGGCTTTAAACACATATCACAAGGAGCATCCAATGGAGGCTGTAATCACAAAAGAGTGGTTTAATAATCCATAATATGCCACAACAATCACAAAATATCATTATAATCGACACTAATGTAGGACAATAAAGATATTAAAGCAAAGGCATACTCTTCAAACTACGGGGCTAATATGAACTTGTTTTTCGCTTTTGTGCATTGACGGATACCGTCATCGAGGTATTGACTGACTTCGGCTCCATTGTTCATGCAACTAGCACCACTTATTGATTGTGGATCCAACCACCCAATATGACTATCCGAACTAAAATCATAGAACTGAAGAGACCTAAAGAACAAGCAAACATAAGAATAATCGAAACTTGGCAAACCATTTACCTTAATAAATACATTACCATAACTAACTATATTAATTACCTCATGAAGACTTGTATCATTGAAATATTAAGCATATCAACTTTGAGGAATTCACATATATCGTCTTTAGTTACCCATGCTGTGCCATGCTCAAAAAAGTGGAATAATGACATGTCCATCTGAACTCCAATAGCATTACCATCCGGTAACTCACTAACAAGACTATGCAACCATTTGCACGGCTTACTAAGAGAGTCAAAAACATCTGATTCCACAAGTAAATTTGCATGAGAAACTGGACCTTTCGATGATTTAAGTTTGGAGTTTTGACTCTTGCCTTGTGAACTTCCTTTTGCAATCAACTCCATTGATCGTTGACCATCTTTTCTAGCTTGAGTTGGTGGTTTCTTTTGTTTAGCTTTCATTGGTGGCGCTTTTAGTTTCTTGATGATCTGTAAGGTTAATTTACAAAAACCAAGAGATTATGAAAAAACTTGTTTATTGAAATATATAGGAAATGTTATGCAAATTAGGAAGGCGTGGAATTAGAAACACAAAACACCTTGTCTGAAAACTTCACCCATGCAAATGGCCATAGTACATAAGAACCGGAGGCATCGGCCAAAGTATGGAGGAAATTGTTGGGCACCGGAAGTATCCAATCCAAATAGTCTTCATGAACATTGTATGGGCTGACCGCATAATAACCACTCGGGACTTGCTTGAAGTGGACTAGTGATCGGTCACTTTGTGGTTGTGCATTCTCATCGGCCACCACATACAATTTATCACCATTTGATTGTCCCGGGTCTAGTAGTTCGCAAGGCGTCTCCTCCTAACATTCAACCATCAGGATATGCAATAAGTAAAAATTTAGCCATCACGTTATTGAATGAATTAAAACTCCAAAATTTATATAAGAACATTACGGAATTAAACTCCAGAATTCAGCTCACCTTTAATTCAAGCATTGGTTGGACTCCAAGCATTGGTTGAACTTCAAGCATTGGTTGAACTCCAGTAGACGGCTGAACTCTAGCAGGTGGTTGAAATCCAGTAGGTTCTTGACCTTCATTAGGTGGTTGAAGGTCAAGAATTGGTTGGCTTGATGAATACAAAGGGCTACGGCGGGGCAACTCCAAGCTTTGTAAGCCCATCTGTTGTAGGATTGCCTCAGTTATCTCCTTCTTCAGTTCTTCTCTCATCGAAGCTATATCTGAAGCTGTTGAAGATGCACTGAAGTTTGAGTTGGTGGGCTTGCGATATTCTTCACCATACGCCTTTTTCAAGCCAACACGTACCCCTCCGAAACCTCTTGGATGCCCGGAAGGGTCAGGTTCAAGAGTCATGTACAAGGGATCCTTGTTTAAAACTGAAGAAACCTTGCCTTCGGCACATGCTTGTTGATATTCAACCTATTTTATGAAAACAATATAGAAAGTGATTGTTACATTAATACAAAGGTAGACAAAATGTATAATATATATTAATTCAAATTATTGAAAATCACTCCATTTACTTACTAGTTTATCACAAGCCTCTTTTGTTTCGGGATTAACAATTACATATTTCCCATTTTTGTCGAGACTATGCATCGAACACCACCAATCATTGGCACGGGTGTTGCCACCGTTGGGGTATAATCCTTTTTCTTTCCATCTCTTCCTCTTTTCTTCATAAGTCTCGGTACCTAGCCGATGAGTATGTTTTTTCTTCTTTGCATAATTTGAACACTTTTGGCGCTTTGCCTACAAAGTATACATGTCAACTTCAATGCAAAATGTAAACAATAAATTTATAAAGTACGTAGGTAGATTGTTTGAAAATTTACCACTGCATCTGGACTTGTTTTTTGTGCAACAAAAGCCTCCCATTCCTCTGGTGTGATGTGCTTCCAAATGTCAAAAGGGAGCTTTATCGGTGGCGCTTTTTCACCTTCTTTTTCACCATCATTTTCTCCTTCATTTTCTCCTTCATTTTCACCTTTATCTACCTTACTTATCTCTCTCGTCTTAGAAATCCAGCCACTCACCAACTTGGCTTTGAAGTTTTTGAATCTCAAACGTAGATTAGATTCAAAAACGTCCTTCTTAGCTTGGGAAGGTTCAATATGGAATTGATTCTACACAAACAAATAAACATGGAAATGTTAGTTAACATGTATAGTCCCAAGCATAAATTCCCGAGCGCAAGACATATGATTAACAGCTGAACAGATCAGAAACTGACCTGTTCAGCTGCTGATCTGCTGCTGCTGATCTGCACCTGAACTGATCAGATTCTGATCTGTTCAGCAGCTGATCTGCTGCTGCTGATCTGCAGCTAATCAGATCAGTTTCTGATCTGTTCAGATGCAGATCAGCAGCAGCAGATCAGCAGCTGAACTGATCAGTTTCTGATCTGTTCAGCTGCTGATCTGCACCTGAACTGATCAGATTCTGATCTGTTCAGCAGCTGATCTGCTGCTGCTGATCTGCAGCTGAACCGATCAGTTTCTAATCTGTTGTTAGCATGTTTTGGTGATATTTTCAGTCTTCTGGAATAAGGAAAGATTCTAATTCAGAAATACAGAACATACATTAGAGAATTGAGGTTAAAATGTCAAACTTAAACCCAAACTAGGTTCATTGCACAAGAATCCATTAGTTATGCAGTATGGAGGAAAGTGAATGCTGGTGGTGCAATTTAAGGAAGTGAAACTTCAATTTGTTATGGGAAAGGAGGATATATAAAAGCAAGAAACTTAAGTATATGTCCTGGAAATTTGTTTGATTTTCTACCGTGCATCACTCTACCACCCGTGTGCACCTCAAACACATTCTGCACCATGTATAAAATAAACGCTTTGCACGTTCATTAAACTCGCGAATTACTTGGTCATAGTTAGATTTTGTACTGATTTGCACTAATCCAATCAATACAAAGAACAATAGAACACAACATCTTAGACTTGAATGGATAATCAATATAAAATTTAATGCAACTTTAACAATCCAATCAAAATAGTTACAAGGTTGGTTACACACTGTAATACACACACACACACACACACACACACACACACACACACACACACACATTGTCACATCCACAGACCAAAGTATGAATGAAATGAAGATTCTGATCTGTTCAGCAGCTGAACTAATCAGTTTCTGATCTGTTCAGCAGCAGATCAGTTGCGGAACAGATCAGAATCTGATCAGGTAAGCTGCTGAACAGATCAGAATCTGATCAGTTCAGCTGCAGATCAGCAGCAGCAGATCAGGTGCTGAGCAGATCAATTTCTGATCTGTTCAGCAGCTATTCTGCTGCTGCTGATCTGCAGCTGAACTGATCAGATTCTGATCTGTTCAGCACCTGATCATGTCGTTGTTATGTTCGGACGTATTAGTTGTGCATGCCATAGTTATGTTCGGACTATTTGCATGCTCTAGTTCGGACATCAAGTACACGATTAGATAAATTTCTAGAATTAAAAATTAGGCTTACCATTGCATCATCCCAAAAAGTTTTCTTCAAGCCCTCGGGTACATCCTCCCATTTCAACAAAATTGAAATCTTCCGCATACAAAGGCCTGTAAATGTTGCATACTTACGGCGCCACTTACCACAAGGGTTATCGAATTCATTGTACTCCAAGTACATCTCTTCTCTTGCCCCAAGTCCTTTTGTTGGCCCTCTCCCCTTTCTCTTCACACGCTTTTTAACACTTTTACTTGTGCTAACTTCATTTGCCACCACATGTTGATGGTTATCAATTGGGGGGCCCTATCGGCCATAACCTCAAACTGCTCAATTCTGTGTATATATTCATCATATTCACGATCTTCCGACTCACCTTTATCCTCCTCCACCGCTGCATCATAATCCCCATCCTCACTACGTTCATCATCATCATCATCATCCATCAGCTCATCCATAATAGGGTCATCATTATCATCCATGATATACCTGAGATTAAAGAAACAAAACCACGTCACAAAACAAATATGTTTATGAAACTCATTTCAAGTTCGTTATGCACGCTTAAGGGTCATTTGGGTCGATATAGGTCATTTATGGCAAAAAATGGCATTTTCGATCCCAACTACCAACAAACAAACCTAAGTCCAAATTCTAAACCCTTTTCATGATTCATATGATTAGTTATATGTTTATAAGACTCATTTCAAGTTCGATATGCACGCCTATGGGTCATTTGGGTCGATATAGGTAATTTATGGCAAAAAAATGGCATTTTCGATCCCAACTACCAACAAACAAACCTATATCCACATTCTAAACCTTTTTAATGATTCATATGATTAGTTATATGTTTATGAAACTCATTTCAAGTTCGTTATGCATGCCTAAGGGTCATTTGGGTCGATATAGGTCATTTATGGCCAAAAATGGCATTTTCGATCCCAAATCTAAACAAATGAACCTAAGTCCAAATTATAAACCTTTTTTTATGTGTCATATGCTTAGTTAGATGTTTCTAAGATTCATTTCAAGTTATTTATGCACAGCTAAGGCTCATATGGCTCGATATAGGTCATATATGGCCCAAAATGGCATATATAGTCCAAATTCTAAACAATTCATCCAATAGCACACAGAGAAAATAGTCAAACTTATATTAAAAGAAATGAACCTAAAAACAAATCAAGACTACGAGGCCGAAGCCCAAATAGTCAGGCTCAAAATATGTCCAATACAAAATACCAAAATACCAAATACGTACAATACAAACTACCAATAGCTAAAATGTGACTATTTGCCCAATATAGTAGCTTTAGGTTACAAATTTCAACACAACACAATACACAAGTACATTGCATCAATATGGTTTTCTTCAGTACACAATATACAAGTCTTGCACCACCAACACAATACACAAGTCTTGCACCACCAACTGCTCCTTGTTGGTTGTTTCTTCATGCTAGTCTGAAGTCGCCTCTTGTGTTTTCTTGATTCATGTACTGTAGACCAATTGAACATGTGGCCTGTTAGTACGGTCCAACACACAGTGACAAGACCTAAATTAAAAAGCTAGATGTTGTGCCAATTTAACTTGTTTAGTTCATACCTCTAACCATTGCTAGATTTCGTCATCAACAAGTATTCCTTCCGTGTGATCTGAACGCATGTAATTTGTGTCATTATCCACATTGTTTGTCACTTCAGTTTCGGGATTGGTGAATGGAGGTGTATCATCAAAAGCATCATACTCGTCCTCGTCCTCAACATCACCGACACCGAGGATGTTTCTCTTTCCCGGTACAACAATAGACCACTTCTTATTGGCAGGGTCGGTTATATAAAATATTTGCTTAGCTTGTGATACAAGTATAAATGGCTCTTCAGTCTCACGCAAACGACCCAGGTCTACAAGAGTGAACCCACAAGGGTCATCCCTTTTTACACACCTCTTATTATTATCAGCCCACTTGCACCAAAACAGACCAACAGTCAATTTTGTTCCGTACTTAAGCTCCCATATATCTTGGACTCGCCCGTAGTAAGATAACTTGGCATCAACCGGAGATCCATCCTTAGCACTAGCATACTCTCTTGATGACGCCACAAGGGAGACACCACTATTTTGCACTGACAAGGACTTCTGATCTTGGCGCTCAGTCCAAAATGTGTATCCATTGACATCATAACCCTGATATGACTGCACGGCTTCCCGAGGACCAAGAGCTAGATACTGAACAGTTTCACAAACAGTATTACCAGCTACCTCTAGTTCACCCATCACCTTATCTTGGAACCATTTAATGAACTCTCTATTATGCAATTGCGTCAATTCTCTTTCCCCTTTGGAAGGGTATTCATTAGCCAATTCCTGCTTATGCATCACCAAATATGGGTGGACGGCTAGAATATGATGCAACACGTATAAGTGAGCTTGTAATAGCTTATGCGTAGGAGGTGAGATCAATTTTGACCCAATTGTACCATTGCCTTCTAGTCTTCCCTCATGCCGAGATGTAGGAAGTCCAATCGGTTCAGGTTTTGCTAAATACTCGGCCACAAAATTTCCAACTTCTTCACCCACGTTGCCTTGAATCATACTACCTTCTGGTTGTGCAGGATTCCTCACTTTATCTTGTAAAAC
Organism: Spinacia oleracea; assembly: GCF_020520425.1. Classification (NCBI taxonomy): domain Eukaryota; kingdom Viridiplantae; phylum Streptophyta; class Magnoliopsida; order Caryophyllales; family Amaranthaceae; genus Spinacia; species Spinacia oleracea. The sequence goes on along the minus strand of NC_079488.1, from coordinate 86,110,661 downwards.
ACCCATGTGTCTCTCAAAAGGATAACACCACCTCATGAACACTGGACCGCACAACTTAATTTCTCGAACAAGATGGCAAATTAAATGAACCATTATGTCAAAGAACGAAGGTGGAAAATACATCTCAAATTCGCATAATGTTTGGATTACTTTGTTCTGAAGTTCATCGAGTGTTGACGGATCAAGCACTTTGCTACATATCGTATTGAAAAATGAACAAAGACTAGTAATACTATGTCTCACATGCTTTGGCAATATCCCACGAATTGCTATGGGTAAGAAAGTTTGCATCATGACATGACAATCGTGAGATTTCATACTTGTCAACTTCAACTCGCCATTTAAAGACACAAATCTTTTCATGTTCGATGAGTACCCCGAGGGAGCCTTAATTCCATACAAGCACTCACAAAATAACCGCTTTTCTAATTTGGACAATGTGTAACAAGCCGGAGGCAAGTAATGGGTTTTCTTCTTCCCTTTGTCGTTGCCCTTTTCTTTGCCTTTGCCTTTGCCTTTGCCTTTGCCTTTTCCTTTTGTCTTGGCACCCCCTGTTTCCATTTCCTTCGTTCTATTATTTCCCGAAGTCTGAGGCCACAGCTCTGGACGAAGCCCCTTACTTTTAAAGTATTCTCGCACTCCCTTGGTATCCTTTGTCTTGCCCGGAATATTCATAAGTGTCCCAAGAATTGCTTCACAAACATTTTTCTCGATATGCATGACGTCAAGACAATGCCTAACAGGTAGATCTTTCCAATATGGAAGTTTCCAGAACACAGACTCTTTTTTCCATAATCCAGTTGTACCCTTGTCTTTCACTGACTTGCCGAAGACCGTTTACACACCCTTGACCCGCTCATAAACTTCCTTACCAGTCAACGCTCTACGGGTGACATCCATCTCAACATTCCCATCGAATGCTGTCTTCATCTTACGATAGGGATGATCACGTCTAAGAAGCCTTCGCGTTCGCAAGAACACATATTTGTGACATTCAAAAATATATTTGGATTGTGTATCCTCTTCACAAGTCGGGCATGCTTTCATTCCTTTGTTCTTGTAGCCGGATAAGTTACCATAAGCAGGGAAGTCATTGATGGTGCAGAAAAGCATTGCACGCAATCTAAACATCTCATTTGCATGTGCATCAAACACGGAAACCCCTTCATCCCACATCTTTCTCAAATCATCAACGAGAGGTTCAAGGTAGACATCTATGTCGTTTCCCGGTTGTTTAGGCCCCGATATAAGAAGTGACAACATGATGTACTTGCGTTTCATACACAACCAAGGAGGTAAATTATATATGACTAAAAGTACTGGCCATTTACTATGTTGGGAGCTAAGAGTGCCAAATGGATTCATCCCATCCGTACATAACCCAAGCCTCAAATTCCGAGGTTCCTTACCAAAAGTGTCATGAAGCTTGTCAATAGTCTTCCACTGGGGAGAATCAGCAGGATGCCTAAGAAAACCATCTCTCTTCCTTCGATCAGGATCTGCATGCCACCTCAAATTCCTTGCATCTTTTTTTATCGAAAACAAGCGCTTGAATCTCGGTATTATGGGAAGATACCACAACACCTTAGCTGGGTAAACATTCTTACCCTCGCTTACCCCTTTGCGTTTGTAACGCGACACTCCGCACCGTGGACACTTATCCAAATTCTCATACTGCTTATGATATAGCAGACAATCATTTGGACAAGCATGTATCTTCTTGTACTCTAAACCAAAGGGACACATGAGCTTCTTGGCATAATAGTTCGACCTGGGAAGTTCATTGCCAGCCGGTAACATATCACTTAGCGCCACCAACAACTCAGTGAAACTAATGTCAGTCCAGCCTCCGCTTGTCTTGATATTGTAGAGTGTGAAAACAGCGGAAAGCTTGCTATACTTTGTACAACCAGGATACAATGGCGTTTCAGCCGCCTTAGACAAGCACTCAAAAACACGATCGCGAACTTCATCCTCGACCTCGTGCAACATGTCCTCGACACGATCATTATCATCATCAATATTATTTTCAACGTCATCGTCATCCTCATCCTCAAAACAATCGGCTTCCCCTTCCGCATAGATAGCTTCTTCTTGTTCATGCACAACATTCTTACTAGAATTACCTACGTACACTCCACTCTCACCATGATAAACCCATACATGGTAATTAGGTCTAAACCCACGCATAAATACATGATCTCTAATCACCAAAACATTATTGACCGTGTTCACATTCTCACAATCGGCACAAGGACAATAAAACTCTTTGACCCCCGTACTAGCTTGATGTTGTAAAGCACTCATACAGAACTCCGAAACCGCATGCATGAAATCCTTTGTGTCACGTCTACCATACATCCAACTACGATCCATCTCCGGGAACTTCTAAACAAACCAAAACCCCCGTTTAATTGGCATAGAAAAGCAAAAACTCTACCACTTTAGCATATGCATACAGAAGTTGATTTATCGAATGAATGCATGCTTCCAAAGGTCCTTATCACTCCAACCTAACCCATCCTTGAACGTCTAACCCCACTAGTGAATGCATGTCAACTATTCAATTCTAAGGAAAATCCGGCAGCATTTCCCTACTGTTCACCAAGTACACGATGTAGGTAAGTTATTACCTACATATGTACCCAGAGAACAAAATAGGGAAACGACGAGCCAGTATATTCCTTAGAATAAAAAAGAAGACATACATTCACTTCCTAAGTGAGATTAGACGTCCAAGAATAGTCCCAAACCGGGGACTATTCAAGACTTACTCCTAACGAGTAAGTCTTGAACGGGTATCTAGGCATATGATGATGATGCATTTACTTCTAGACAATAATGTAAACAGTAAACATATATACATAAATGCTCGAAAATAAAGTGTAAAGGGGGAAAACTCACCTAAAAAACAATCGACAATTTAATTTCTACTGAACAAGGTGGGGAAGCGTCTAGCCTGCACATAAAAGCAAGAAGCTATTAGATTACAAAAAAGTGAATTGCATGTGTTCTACTGATAATAAAAAGATTTTAGGCCGCATACAGATGAGATCAACAAATTAAAAATAAGGAATTGTGTTCTTGTTAATAACAAGATTTAGGCCTTATTTTCATAACTCGTTTGTTTTCTTTGTTTTTATAAAATTTTAAAGTTTAATTGGTTTTATTAGTTTTTAGTTTTCATTATTTATTTCTAATTGTAATTGTACTTCTATTATAATAATAATAATAATAATAATAATAATAATAATTATTATTATTATTATTATTATTATTATTATTATTATTTTTATTATTATTACTATTATTATTATTATTATTAATTTTTATTACAATTATTATATATAATTTTGATTTGTATTATTATTATTATTATTATTATTATTATTATTATTATTATTATTATTATTATTATTATTATTATTATTATTATTATTATTATTATTATTATTATTATTATTATTATTATTATGCAATACACCACTGACCACCTCCCACGTACCACCACCTCCCTCCCACGTACCACCACCACTGACCTCTTCCCTCCCACACTGCCCACCACCACCTCCCACCACCACCAATACAACTCCCTCCCACTGACCACCTCCCCCCCACTCCCACCACCACCGAATCAACCAACGCACTACCACCACAAGAACAAAACCGATCGACAAAGCAATTTCATATTAAATAAGGGTGTAATGTAACTGAATTATGTAATTAAATCATACCTAGGAACATCAACCACCTAATATGGAGAGAATTGAGTGGTGAGTGAAGAGAATTACCGCCGGTACGTGAGAAGGAGCAGATCGAGGAGGCGCCGCGTAGGGCTTTGTCGCCGGTGAACATGAAAGCCTCAGAGGAGGCCGGTGAAGAGGAGGCCGGTGAAGAGGAGGCGCCGGTGAAGAGCCTTGTCGCTAGGCCGTGAGAAGAACGTACGTGTAACAGAATTGCAGGCCAGCTGCGCGCGAAGAACGACGGTGAGGATGGTGCACGGTGATGGTGGCCGGAGTTTGAGTGGCGGTAAAGAAGAATGGCCGAACGTCGGTGGTGATGGTGCGCGGTGATGGTGGCCTGAGTTTGAGTGAGTTTGAGTGTGGACGAGAGCAAACTTGAGTTGTACGGAACTTTGAAGGCTGCTGTAGTGTTGTTGCGTGAAATAAGAATTACTTAGGTTTAAGGTGCCCTGGTTTCAAATTGGAGGGAAAGTAATTTTTTTTATTTAATTTTTTTTTTAAACCATTATAAGTTGCTCTTGTTGTATGAGGGCACCTTATGTTGAGCAACTTATAAGCTTTTTTCCTCTAGTGATAGACACGACCGTCAAAAAATTTGACGAGCACATTTGTCATCAACCCCCGACATCAACTATGATGTGCGGAAAAATAACCCTTGAAAGTAGGAATTATTTTCTCAATGCGCCCCTGTAACTATGTGTGCCTTGCGCCTTCCATGTCGTCCATAACTTTATGATGACCATGTCTAACAATAATCATACTAATTGATTGACTTGCGTTAATCAATTCTATTATAGACACGGTCGTCATAAAACTTGATGAGCACATTTATCATTAGCCCACGACAACAAGTTATACCGTGTGGAAAAATAATCCTTGAAAGTATTGATGTTTTCTCAATATCGCCACGAAAACTATGTGTGTCTTGCTCTTTCTATGCCGTCCATAGTTTATGACGACCATGTCTAGCGGCAATCATATTGATTGATTGACTCGTGTCAAATAATTGGATTATACACAAGACCGTCATAAATCTTAATGAGAAGCATGGCAATTTGGTGAATGAATAATTTTGGGACTTACATGGCATACTTGGAAAGAAAAGCAGAAAACAACACAAAAAATATACCTTTCACAACAAAATTCCAAAGAGACATGCATCCATGTTAAACTAAGGTGCACGACGACACCAAAATATTTATATGCCCCATGGAATAGATTCACAAACATACAAAAATAAAATTGTTAAGTGCTGAGCAGGCACAATGATACATACACCAGCGGCGTAAAAACTTCACAAATCTTTAAAAAAGTGCCCAAGGCGCGAGCCAACAAAAGGTTGAAGATCAGGCTCTAAGTCCACCACTTATGGCGGTTTTTTCACAAGAGTCTGCGTTAAACCCTGAGCATCCCCTGCCATGGGAGGCTCTTCCTTTTTAGGACGGCGATGAGGCTTAGGTCTCGCCCTTTTTTGAACAATGGACGACTCAGACTTAGTCGGGGAGGCCCTGTTTCTCAACATGGATAGGCTTGTCTCCTTTCTTCCCTTGGCCGCCTCTTTGGAAGCTTCCTTGGCTTGATTTTGCATACAAAATACCGTTAAGTGGCCGCCTATCTTGTAAAAATGACGAGGCCACATATGATGGCAGACCCCATATGATAAGTATGGGCTCGTCACCAAAGTGGATGCCCGTCTTGTAAAAATGACGAGGTCCACTTATGATAGTAGACCCCATACGCTAAGTATGGGCTCGTCACCAAAGTGGACGCTCGTCTTGTAAAAATGACAAGGCCCACATATGATGGCATACCCCATATCCAAAGTATGGACTCGTCACCAAAGTAGTCATCCGTCTTGTAAAAATAACAAGGCCCAAAAATGATAGCAATCCCTATACGCTAAGTAAGGACTCGTCACCAAAGTGGATGCCCATCTTGTAAAAATGACGAGGCCCACTTACGATAGAAAACAACATACACTTAGTACGAGGTCGTCACCAAAGTGGCCCCCCATATTGAAAATTGACGAGGCCCAACCACTTGTGATAACAAATCCCATGCGCTAAGTATGGGATCGTCACCAAAGTGGTCGCCGGTCTTTTGCAAAAAATGAATAACAAGACATTATACGTGTAGATAAATACAAGATAGAATTTACCTTCTCCACAAGCTCGACAGAAGCCTTCTTCATCTTTGCTTCGCAGATCTCCGCGATCCACTTGGACGTGTCGCCCGCTCCCACATCTACGTCTTGCAGTTGGCTCATTACTTCAGTTGCACAACAAAACTTTGGTTAAAATCACCAAGTCAATTTGAGGAAAAAAAACAAGTACAAACAAACGTGATATGTGACGCGCCTTATGGTCTAAATATCTACCTTTGGTCATAGAATACACAAGATCGACGACAACTAAGAAAACCTCATTTTCAAACCAATCTACGTGCGGCAACCACTCGACCGGCACATGGAAAGTTTTCTCTTCAGATAGAGAATAAGCGGTGCTTTTGAAGATGACATTTATTTGGTCTCACTCTTCCGCCGTGAGAGGAGGGAGGTTATCATGATCCATATGGTTGGTCGTGTCACTCCACAGGCCCATTCGATATTACATTTTGTCCTCGTCGGTTTGGATAACGAGCCACCTCTTCCTCCATTTGCCATTTTGACGGCTTACCCATAATTATTTGGTACGAGCCACGGCTACTAAGGGTAAACCAACCCTCAACGACATTTGGAGACTGAGAGATAGACACTAAATGGAGGAAGGTAGCCAAAGAAGGTTGGACTCCCTTCAAATTACATTTGGCTATGTAGTCAAAGACGTTTGCCTAAGATTAGGGAGTCAGTTGGGTAACTTCAATGTTAAAACCGCCCAGGACGTCCACCACAAAAGGATGTGGAAGAAATCGCATGCCCAGTTTAATTGCGGCAACATACACTGGAAACTCGTCGTGAGATAGACCACTCACGGTAGCCTCCATATCGGCTGGCACTTTGAAATTATAGCTTTCGCCTACGCAAAGGCCCTCCTTGTAGTCCCAACCTTGCCTCTCTAACGACTTCATCTATCCTTAGTCTGGGTGAATTTCAGAGGAAAGAAGATGAGCCGCCTCTTAGCCTCCTTGTCTAACAGACGCCGGAAGAGCCGCCTGCATTTTCCTAGGCACACTGACCCAACGGTCGTACCTCATCCGCGTGGGTGCGCCCAGAAGAACTAGTCGCCCCCTCTTCCTCCGGGTCGGCATACTCGTCTATTTCTCTGAAAACCTCGAGATACTCAATGTCGTATGTCGACTCTGTAGAAGAACTTCCCTCGGGATGAGGTTCCATAACCTCGTTGATCCCGCAGACGTGAGCGAGAAGATTCTGTCGTCTGCTTAGTTCTCGTCATGTTGTCTGCATAAGTTAAAAGGAACGGCTTAAGGAAAACCGGGAATAAAAGATCTGGTGCAAGACGAGTGGCGCCCACTCTAGAAATAATGGGCGGCGTCCAAAACTAATGACCTAATGCCGCCCACCTCGGTAAAAAGAAAAAAAGATAGAACACTAAAACTCAAGAGAACAACTAAAGAAGGAAAAAGAATCGCACCTTGAAAATCTAACAGGAAGAAGTGTGAAGAACAAGATGAGTTCCGCGAAGAACAAGTTTGTGATGAACACAACGGCGGTCGAAAGTCGCCTACTGATGGTTCTCTCTCGCCGGAAATCACCTTCTTCGGAGCTCAAGAGAGTGAGTGAAAGTAAAAAGTGAAAAATGAAGAAAATTACTCCCTATTTATTAAGGGGAAAATTTGAGATTTGTGACACCTGTCACCATCTTGTAAGGATCCCAAAATCCATCAGGAATGCGAAGGGTCAAGAAGAGATATCCGAATTGAAAGATTGTTTCCAGAAATACCCTCCTTGAGGGGAAAATGTTGTTGGCAAAATTATTGTCCCTTATGGACCACTCGGGATACGACATGTGTCCCTTACATATTTTATCCATCATTCATCCTACGAGGATCGTATTCTCCCATGTGTCCTTAACATGCAAGAAAATTGCTAGCGAGGAGCTAATTACGTGTAAACGTCCCCAAGAGTATGTATTGCATCTCGATTGTACGCGTGCAGTGGCCATGTGTTCTTAGAGGTAAGATTTGTATGTATGTATGTATGATGATTTACCATTATTCAATAAGGCCCAAAAGGCTCACTTGTGTCACTTTGAAAAATGGTGGCTCAAGGCAGAGGACACATGTCCTCTCCTCAGGACTCAACCAATCATATTGCAGGATTCCTAGGTCATTCCTTGAAAAACGTAGTACTATATAAGGCTCTAAGTCTCAAGGGACACTCAGGGGTGGATGGAGGAGGGGTAGTGGGGATGGCAGTGGTACTACTAAGTAGGTTGTTTCGTCTGTTGTGTTTCCCTAGCATGGATGTTCATAGAAAGGTTTGGGTTGCTAACAATGCTAGGTGATTTTGGGGTAGATGGTTTGGCTTTTGCTTTTGCTGTTGCAGTTGTTTATTCCTCGGCTGTATGTTTTCCTTTTGGGCGGTTGGTTTTTGGTACTTGCCCTTTTTGTAAGCAACTATATGTATCGTTGTGTTAGTTTAATATAATTCCTCCCGTTACGTTAAAAAAAAAAAATCTCAAGGGACAAGGACCATTCAATTCCTCATTCCAACCAAATAATTTATTGTGTTATGCCTTCTTTCTACTTTGAGGTTGAGTAGTTTTTTTTGTTACCGGAGTACGTAAACTCAAACTTGACTTGACGACCATGAAATTGACCATGCATAAATGAGATTAGTAATAAGCATTAATATAGTTAACAAAAGGTTATTGTTAATGAATCGAAGAAGTAAGTAAAAAGTTGAATTACTAATAACGGTTTAACGACATAATTGATAATGATGTAACCATCAATTAATTAAGTGTATTACACGTTGCACAGGAGGTGAGCTGGGGAGAATAAATGTGGCAATAGAAGATTAAAAATGGAGTACGTAGTCTTGTTTGTTAATATTTTTACGTGAAACTTAGACAAGGGATATGTTGTGGAGTGTGCTAGTTACGTACGTTGTTAATGTATGTAACTAAAATTTGTACAAGGGTTATGACCTATGACCTTCAACTTCCATCATTTTCAAATAAGAAAGATTTAAAATTAAAGCAACATACAATTCATTGTTGACTGATCTTACGCAAAAGAAACGGATAGTCACAAACGAAACTTATACTCACTTGTGCTTTTTTTAGCATACGGATCGAGATAATGTCAAACAAAATATTTAGTGGTTTTAGGTTATTTAATTATATTTATGGAGATTTAACCTAAGACCTAGTGGTTTTAGGTTTTCAAATTAGTCACATTTGCTTTGCCTATTTCCACCAAAGAAAAATCATTCTTGCTAACCGTGTCTCAACAACAATTTAGACGAATCCAAAACTATATGCTTGCTATTTGGATGTGATGAGCAAAATAGTCTTTGTGCAATGAAGTACGTACAGAAGGTGCATTTTCGTGTTAGAAATCCATTATATTTCGGTTAATTTTCTATTACTCCAGAGAGGCAGGACTCTAGGCCTTACAATTATGTACATACCCCGTAACGTTTAACATATTATAAATCTTACTTCGTATGATAACAGAGAGCTAGCTAGCTAGCTAGGGGCACATTAAGGAAAAATATTTAATATGACATTTTATACTCATTTGTCCTGATTATCCCTGGAACTAGCACCAATCAGTGATTAGTAATCACTAATCAGTAATCAGTGTCTGTTAATTATCATTGGCTATCGTATTATAAAATCTGGGCTATCTATCATTGCTCTTAATCATTTCTACCCTCTTCTGTCAATCATTATCCATCCATATTATTTGTTCGCCTTTTCATTTTCGTATCCAATCAGGAATAGCTACCTGGTCCAATCACAGTCTAGCTAGTGTTTAGATTATCTGAGCATTGTCTTTTTATGGCACCAAAACCCTGTACTGTAATTCCATTTTGTCAATGTTCAATATATTAATGCATTACTAGACACTACATACATTCACTAATATTCTTCTTCAATGTTTGTTTTTGACATCGGTGCATGGAAACGGACACAGATATGATGCAGATATTCGCACCATATTATGAACAGAGGAAACAGACATGGACTAATTAGAGTGTAAGGCAACATAAGTCCATAATCATCTATCTTATTCATAATTTGTGTATTCAGAAAACAGAATTTGACAGTTAAAATGTTGTGATTTTTTTGGGTTTAATTTGGATAAATTAGACCAACTCTTTTAAGGATTAGGAAAATATTTTGTCTTGTTCAATGTGGGTTATGAAGTTTCCTCTTCTCTGATGTCCTGGTCCTAAGCTGAATTTATTGTCATAACAACTACCTATAGCTTTTGGAATGTCAAAATGTAGTTTTTTAATAAGATATATAATTAGTCGAATTTAAATCCAATAAAATATAATACCACGTCCCTGCAATTCGCAGGATATAATTCTCCTTGTGCCTTAGCACCAAATCATACTTACATTATGAAATAAAGGTCCCTTTTCACTGATTGCAATAGTTAACGTGTTATTCGTTTTTTAATTATATGTTTAAGGCCTCTAAGCCATCAAAAGGGTTTTATGTACTTCTCTTAGTTTATTCCCCATATTAGTTTTTCTAGTATATATCATATATGTGTGTAAGGGCCTGCAGAGGCCCCATCAATCATTTAGAAGTAGCTACACAACAAAACTGTCGTTTTACTATTAACCAAGTCAATCTCCAACTTGCTCGATCTTTTAGCTTGTGACTATAAATATGTGTCCTAGTGCATCATTATTTCTCTCAAGCTCGAACAAAAATCTAGCTTCTTCAATTCAATTCAATTCAATTCAATTCTAACTTACTTGTAACACACAACACCAAAACCAAAACCAAAACCAAAACCAAAACCAAAACCAAAACCAAAACCAAAACCAAAAAATGATGATGGACGGGGGAGAATGGAGCTCCTTTAACGGAGTTTGTGTTAATGATGAGGCCGATTTTATGGCTCAGTTGTTTCCTAATTGTTCCCTTGATAACGAGCTAGAATCATCGAGCTTGGTGTTGTCATCCTCTTGTTACTCTGGTATGACGGAGGGTGACAATGGCTCTTTCTTTTCAACTGATGAAAACAATTCTAACTTGTATTGTTTGTCTCAAGGGAGTAGCTATAGTGGCAGCAGCAGTAGTAATAATATTGCATACCCTTATCATGAAAACTATCATTTTTTTGTAGCTAATAATAATGATAGCTCATGCCATTTCCCTGTTGATTTATGCCCATCTGCTGCCAAAAACTTTATCCAACGCCTTCCAGCTGGTAATCCCATGGAAACAAGTGACAGCTTGAATCTAGAAATGAGCTGCGGTGGCAGCTTTGATGATCAACCAGAATATTCGGATAATAAGCATTTGCAGCTGAAACAAGAATATGAAATTGAGCCAGCTTCTGAAGATAGAAGCAGTCATGAGAGTGCAAGGAAAAGACCTCGAATTTCAGAGGTAAGACTCAATGTTTTATAGCGCGCTTTAATTATAGTGGTCAACTAGTTAATCATATTATGCCTTTCACATTATAATATAAATAAATAATGTCTGATTATTGCATTGTATGTTCAGAAAGGGAAGAGGAACATTAGGACAAAGAAGAATCAGAAAAGTAGTTGTGATGACCAAGATAATTCTGCTGACCTTAATAAGCACAACTCAAGTAGCAGTTCCGAAGAAGAGGGCTCAAAGGAAACTAGTACTACAACTGTCATCTTGAATGGAAAAACAAGAGCTAGCAGGGGTGCTGCAACAGACCCTCAAAGTCTCTACGCCAGGGTAACCATTTTAATCCTACAATATCGATCGAGCAATGGATTATGGATATATATAGATTTTGATTCATCATTCATTAGCAATTGCTTTTCATTTCAATTTTCTGCAGAAAAGGAGAGAGCGGATAAATGAACGACTAAGAATCCTGCAGAATCTTGTTCCTAATGGAACCAAGGTAATTGTCTGTTTTTTCCATTTACCATTTTCGTGGAAAAGTGAGTATCTCATATATGGTACGTTTTGATTCTGGTTGACAGGTTGACATAAGCACAATGCTTGAAGAAGCTGTCCAGTATGTCAAATTTTTACAGCAACAAATTAAGGTATAAAACGAGATATCATGACTGACATCCTTTATGTAGGCGTTTTATCATATGATCAGAAAAGGACATCATGGCTTCATTTCAACAAATGACCATATATAATACTCCACATCTCATTCGGGAACTATATATATAATCAAGCCGGGTTTAAAGTTCAAAAACGAGAAGACAAGACAATGACCAATTGAAATAGTATCATAATTACATTAATAAATAAAAAAACAAAATGTAAATAATAGAAGGCTGGCTTTATTGAAAGAATAGTTTAAAATGGAAATATTATAGTCCATGATGATGATCTAATATCTTGGATTGATTTATTTGTTCCTTGCAGCTATTGAGTTCAGACGATTTATGGATGTATGCGCCTCTTGCATACAATGGAATGGACATTGGTCTTGATTCAAAGATCAACTCGTTACTATGATATTCCTGACTACATACATCATACATGATACATCTGCCTCTTGTAAACTTGAAACACACATAATACCAACACTAATAATAACTAGCTAGGCCTTTGTAATCTTATACTATTATGCTAAGTTACAATGCCAACCCATTTTTTTCCTGAAACCTGCAAATAAAAGCGGGTGACAGATATATTACATTTTATATTATATTAATTTACACGGATCGGATCTCCAATTTTTTGTGGCCATTTATTATTTATTATTATCATACTGGACCTTGTTCGAAATACATTGCTTAGCTTCTTAATGAGTTACGGTGGTTTGTTCTTGATGGACTCGTCGTTGATTGGTTTGGTTGCGAATGTAATATTTTTGGATGATTCACATAAAACATAAAAACTTTGCTAAGTAGTAACTTACTAACTTGATGTGTCAAAGTTGCAAAAAGCATGTTGATTTGTCTTGGAATATGTAGCAAAGTTTGAGTTGAGAAATGAGAATGGGTTAAGTTTCTGATTGGATTACTTAATTCACAAGCTATAAGAAAGTTGGTTTTTATAATTATTGCATCTTAAGGTGCATTTTGAAAAGAAGAAAAACAGAGAAGTTAGAAAAGAAAGAAAAAATAACAGTAAAGTAAAAAAACAAAATCAAGTTCATTAAGATGGTCAGTAAGTTGTGATTGAAATGATAGCTAGCTGTAAAAAATCAAGTGAAAACAATCTTTATAGCTGAAGCCAACAAGGGCAGCTGGCGATGTTTTAGGGGAAGAGCTCATCCCACAAGTGGCAGTGGCACCACAGTTGTGGTGGTAATTTATAAACTTGTGACTTCCATCCCAGGACCGTGCCAATGGACACAGGTGCCAGTATGTAGTAGGGATATCGATATTGACCATTGTAACCCACCATGATTATGATAACAAAGATTAGACAGGCACAAGAGGTACTAGGGGATCTCTATTATTGCTTGATTAGATCAACTCATCACGGCCTTGACAGATGATATAGATTATAGATCTTCCAAGGATTTTCTGATATTTCCAGTGAATGATTAATAGCCTTCTTGCTGGGCCTGGTTTGGTTAACGGATGCTTTTCACAGTGTTTCTGCTACCTGTCTTCATTTTAATCATGTTAAACAAATTTACCTGTTTTGTCCACATTCATATTCGATTACCTGATTTTGTTTACTAAACGCTAAACATCTTTCGACTTACTAATTTCATTTACTAAACTTGTACACTTTTTCACTCCCTCTCCACATATTCACACTTAAGCCCTCGATCAGGGCTTCAGCCTTTTAACATGTTTGGATATTACACGTTAAACACCGTGCATTCATCCAAATAGGACACATATTTGTAAGTCCGTAACAGTATAACAAATTAACAAGTCCTGCCTATCAAGTATCAACCAAACAAACTTGTTCACGACTAGGCGATCATATAGTAAACAAAGATGGATCACACACAAGACAGAAGTTTGTTTGGTGAATTGTTTATACGGTGCATGAACTAGAAAGTACATAATCTGTTCGCCAAGTCACACATGATCTTGTTCCCTTGAAAGAATATCCCTATAACTGTCTAGGGAGGTAGAACAAGGTCCTTAGCCTAACAGTACCCAGATGCAGTTGTTGGATCAGGGGCTATTAACAGTACCCAGATGCAGTTGTTGGATCAGGGGCTATTAACAGTACCCGGATGCAGTTGTTGGATCAGGGGCTATTAACAGTACCCAGATGCAGTTGTTGGATCAGGGGCTATTAACAGTACCCGGATGCAGTTGTTGGATCAGGGGCTATTAACAGTACCCAGATGCAGTTGTTGGATCAGGGGCTATTAACAGTACCCAGATGCAGTTGTTGGATCAGGGGCTATTAACAGTACCCAGATGCAGTTGTTGGATCAGGGGCTATTGTGGAAATAACTCATCAAACAACAAGCACTCATCCAATAATCCTGATTATTTTATTTTTTGACCAAATTACAGAACATTGAAGAGGACATGAGTAATCAAAAAATAGCGTAAGCAGATATTTGTCTGTATCAAAGTATATTCTCTTATTGTTTAAAAAGGTCTTATTTGTAGCTTCAAAGATCTCTAACTTGGTCTTTTTTATTTTCCATTAAACATACAGATTACAGAACTCACTGCACGTCCTTGCAACTTGCTAAGAGCTACGATTCTTTCTCTAACCCCCCATCCTAAAATTTTATTCCCTCCCTTTATATTATTTTAAACAAACCACTTATTTGTCTGGTACTACCAATTATATAATTCGTACTACATTCTCTCATCAATCATTGGACTGTATGTGTAACCATTTCTTCATTCTTGTTCATGATTCTAGCTTGTTCATGTTAATGTACATTCCCCATCTCTCATTTCATTTTTTTGTCCGGAATTAGTAGTCACACACTCACACTGCACACATACTAATCGATTTAGAATGTCGACAATATGTTAATCACCTTTTATATAAGAAAATCAAATTACAAACATTTTTGTAATACATAATTTGTTACATATGTCGACATATAAGAAGTTGGGACAATGTGATAACTAATTCTGGACGGACGGACCAACGTTGTATTATTTTGTGACCACCAACCATATAACTAAAGTACTTGCTATGAGTTGTCATGGGCCCATCCAAGTAGACTCGTGCAAGCTGCTGATGTAAATGGATAGTGACATTAATATTTGTTAATCATCCTCAACAGCTAATCATTTAGTTAAACAGAAAACTGTTTATGGCAAGGTCAATTCTAGTGCTTCTATTTATTTCTTCTGTTGTAGACATATATAAGGAGCAATCATCTATCTATCCTCATCCTCATCCTCATCCTCATCCTCATCCTCATCCTTGAAACACGGTCGAAAGCATCAGATAAAATCCAAACTCAAATAAGCTGGTGCTAGAAATTCTAACATTGTAATAAACACAGCAGCATACATATATTATCCTTCTCTTTTGCCTTACTTAAGTTAGAGTAAAGAAAAACAAAGAGAGTATGGAAGGAGGAGAATGGAGCAATTTCAATGCTGGTGTTTGTGTGAACGAAGAGGCCGATTTTATGGCCCAGTTGTTTCCTAGTCCTAACGACATAAATGTTAATTTTATTATGGCTAATGCTAACAATACTAATAATAACAATAATACAGAAGGTGGTAATTCATCTTATTATTCTTGTGATTCCACCTCAAACTCTCGAAATGTGTACCGTTATTCACAAGAGAGTAGTTATAATCATGAGGTTCATTATCACAACTATTTCAGTGATAATCATTTAGCAGTAGCTGCTGCTAGTAATGCATCCTCGTTACCCATTGATTTCCTGCACTGTCATATGGAAGATGAGGAAAATGGCGCGACAATGGATAATGATAATGCAGATTTGAATGAAGATGAGTCTCAAATGGATCCTTCTGAAGAGGATAATAAGACTTGCAATACCTCTTACAACTCCAAGAAAAGAGGCAGAGTTTTAGAGGTAACAAATTAACATTTCTACTTGTGAATATATTTTATATTTTACTTATTAGTTATGGTAATTGATTGTATTATTGAAAAATGCAGGCAGTTCAAAAGGGGAAGAGGAGTGTAAGGGTGAAAAGAAGCCAGAGTAGTCTAACATTAGGTGGAGGTGATGGGGAGGAAAATGATGGAGGCACGGTGAATAACATTAGACAGAGCTCCAGCTGCGGTAGTTTAGAGGATGATTGCAGCTCCAAAGGAACAACAACTACTACCACTACTACAACTACAAATACAATTCTTAATTCAAGTGGTAAAACCAGAGCCAGCAGAGGCTCTGCGACTGATCCTCAGAGTCTTTATGCAAGGGTAAATCTTCCGTCTTTTTCATTTTTCATCCTAATTATATATTGTTATTATTATAATCATTGCTTGCCAATGTACATGAACTAAATATTCCTTTTTGTATTTACCTATCTACCAGAAAAGGAGAGAAAGGATTAATGAGAGATTGAAAATCTTGCAGACCCTTGTGCCTAATGGAACTAAGGTAAGCACAACGATCAACATTTTTTTTTAAAATACTTGTCGTTTTCGCTTTTGTTTCATATTTTCAACATTATTCCATTATAATTTCATTTCGAAAGGTTGAAAAAAATATTCATTCTTTATACATGGTCCAAAAGAAAGTGCGCGTATTAGAAAATATATTTAATTTGCAATATTATTAATTATTTAGAAAGGGTATTTGGCAATACTTTAATGTGAGAGGTATATTTCTTGATATAGTTTAATTGAATTAATAACTTATGGTTTATGAATGTTCAGAAAGTCAACTAATTTATTTTCACATATGTTTAGGTTGATATCAGCACCATGCTTGAAGAAGCTGTGCAGTATGTCAAATTTTTGCAGCTTCAGATCAAGGTAAAAAACACAAAATGAAGCTATTTCGCTTTTTTTTTTTAAAACATTGTTTTTCTCTTTTTAGTATATGTTTTAGATTGAAACATGAACTGAACTTCTGTTCTTTTTTTTTTGGTTCTGCAGTTATTAAGTTCTGATGAGCATTGGATGTATGCTCCAATTGCTTACAATGGAATGAACATTGGACTGGACTTTCATTTTAACCTTCCAAGATGATTTAATCAAGGTCAACGACATATACAGCTGCAAAATTTTGTTGATGATATATACAAATTCTCATGTAATTAACAAAGAATTTTTTTCCTGTATGACTGTATCAGTTGTATGTTATAACTCTATACAAAACAAATACTCCCTTTCGATCCGTTGAAATCTTATAACAAATCACATAATTGGTTTCATCCATTGTTTTATTAATAGTTTGTTACTAATTTAAACATATAAACGTTCATTACCTAGAGATATTATTTTAATTTCCGTATTTGATTTTGTCATACATTTACCCCCAATGACAAACATTGACATGTATCCAAACGGAAGAAATATGTTATTTATGGGCATCCTTATTAGATGGAAAAAAGCTTCCCTAATATTTTTAACAGTTTGCACTATTCACTATTCACTATTCACTATTCAGTATGATGGTGTGGCGTTTCTTTGCGAAAACTAGTCTGAAAATATTACACTTTTTGGACTAGCATGGATGATTTTACATTTGCCTAAAATAATTCGTGTCAATCATCGGAAGATGAGCAAAATACAAAATACAAAATGAACCTCTACTACATATTTGTACATGTTACTTTGTACTTAGCTTGTACATTCATACTTTGATGACATACAATATCCAACAAATAAAAAATAATGTACTAAATGTACTATTCCCTAATTAACTAGTTAATTAATTATCGATATCATATTTCTTTACAAGCTGCCTTTTCTCTCATGACGATTATATACAGAACATAGGTATAGTTTAACGACTTCTCTTTCTCAAATCTGTAATTTTGTGGTTAAATTCATGATGTTGATCAATCATCATAAACAAACTACTGACTAATTTGATATTAGTAGATTAGCCTAAATCAATTGAACTCCTTTGTAATTCAATAGTCCAACTACTGACTAATGTGACTTGATGGGAGTGGCTTTCGCTAGGCATCAGTGGCAGTGGCTGGACATCTAGAGCTCCGATCGCGATGGCCATATGTTTACTTGATGCGTCTTTCAAGCCTTGGATATTTTTAGGGACCCAAAGAAGCGAAAGCAACTACCAACATATGGCAAATTTGCACAGGCTATCCGAATTAGTAACAAGATTTTGCTAATTTGGTTGATGAATAAAATGAGTAATAAAACCCATTGAATACACTTAGGCAATAAGCATATACAGTATTTAATAGGCGCACCGAAACAAGATAAAACTTTGTAACAAAAGTGACTTAACAAAAATGGTCCTAGACATATTTTAATCACGTCAATCAAAGTTGACGCACCAAAAAGTGAATCCAACAAAACTATAAAAAAGAAAGGCAATGAAAGCGTAAGGATTTAAGTAGATACAGAATTTCTATTTGGACAGGGAAACCGGTAGTCAGCAGTCTATTTGGCAACTTTTGTCAATTCCACTCGGCAACTTCCCCTCTACAACAGTAACAAGTTACAGTGCATATAAAATAACTGGGGGGAAAAAGAAGTTCCTATGGTAATCTTATTCTCCGGCATAATTACAAAGAGGTGGTAGTGTACACTCAAACCCAAAGGATGGATGGATGGATGATAGGGAAGGGCAAATAAACAAGCCAACATCCCCTTTTGATCAGAAATAACAGTACAGCACTCGACGTTCTCATGCACGATCATCAGAATGATTTACAATTTCTGTCTGGCTGTCCAGCGGCATGTACTGAGCCATTATAGCTCTAATTTCTGAATCCATGTATTGCTGCAAGTTGTAAAAGGATATATGTTAGCCTCATCTCTTACTTTTAAGGACCATCGCATAATCACATACTCCTACGTTTCAGTAGCCCATCAAGTTATTTCCCAGGAAGTTAAATGTCCTACTAAGTGTTTTAAAATGTTAAGGAGTCTAGGCAGTTGGCTAAGGCACCAACCTTCACATTTTGTTACTAACCTATATTTTTTTCAGCCCAACAGCATTCTAGTATTGCAATCTCTCTGTCTGAAAATAGCCGTCCCATTGTCCCAAGTCATGATTGAGGATCTTAAGAATATGACATAATCTTACTAAAAATCATTTTGTTGATTGAGTTATACACTCACCTTATTAACTAAATTTTAAGTGGAGGTATCTTGAGAATTCCAATAACAAACTGTTGCTAATTTAAGAAATGTCACCATCCTTTCCCAAGATGTCTCAAAACAGTATACTTCATATATCAATATTATTTCCTGATAGAGCAAATGATCCTAAGGATTGCAAGTTCCAATCTTTTAGCATGTCCAAGTAAATAACCATTTAGAACAAAATTTCTACAGCTGACAGCAAGCTCAAAAAAAATCTACCTTGTTGTGCAGTGTGCTTAAGCATTTTCCATTAGAGGTTAAGGGCTTAAACCTGATTCCCTGAATGCTTATGATAAGGATGGTATCAGCTTAACAGTGCTAAAGCTTCATTCATCCATATTACCCTTTTAAATGTTAAATTGGTTGTTCATAGTCCATAGTAAATCATTTTACCAGTCCAGAATAAGTCACAACTCAAGAGCTACCCTGATTAGGAAATCAGGGATTTGGAAACGAATATCGCCACATTTCAAATAGCTAACAACCAACCACACAATAACAAATTTACGCATTTAAGCAGTAAAACTTACCCTGATCCTGTACTTGTAAAAGAGATAACCCCCAGAAGCAATCATAGCCAAACCTATCAAACTTAGCCATACAGCAGCCCAGGTCGATTTTGCCTGTGCAGCCGATTTACCTACAGGACACAGAACAACATTAAAGCCAACCAGTAACATAGCACACTTTTCAAAAACACAAAGCTGGAAGGTTAATAATGCTCACTTATGCAGGTATCATGGTCCTTCATGTACAACAGATCCCCGCTGCATGAGCAGTCATAGCTACCCCATGTATTCTTACAGCTACAGTCAGAGCACTGGCAAGCTGTTTTCTCTTTGCATTCATCAATGTCTGGAAAATGAACACCACACCATATCATAAGATAAAAAAAACATTATTCAAAAAACAGCATAAGCAAGCCAGGTGTGAAACAGTGAACAGTCTCAGAAAAGTTCATTGTCAAATGTCATACAGTCTAACTGATAGAAATAGCAAACATGTCAAACTTTCATTATCAATATCATCAATGACAAAGACGATACAGTTTTGAAGAACAAGCAGAAGGATTGTGAATTGTAAACTACTTAGGAGTCAGGAGAAGAAGCCGGAGAAAACATGAGACGGAACTCAGAAGACATTGATTTCATCTTTTGCAGGTACTCTGATCTCCAGAGTGCTCCAGACATAATGAATTAACCCTGTTAGTTCCCACTTCCCAGCATACACTTAGTCTTGTTTACAACTTCCTCTAATCCTCATTGGCTTGAGTTTTTAACCAGAATAGAATCTTGAAGATCATAAAAACAGAAATAAAATACCAAAATACCCTACAACGGAATTGTCTTATTTACATTATCTTTTATGATCCTCTTAACTTAATTTGCTGGGATCAGAGGATAGAAAATAAGATATTTAGCACTCAGACTATAACAGAAGATACAGCGCATTCGTGTTCGCCATATTATTAAGCAAACCGTTTCGAATTTTTCAAACACTTTTACTTGCACATAACACTCGAAAGAATTTAGTTCACCACCATATACAATGATATCTTGTTCAAATTATTATTCTCATGCATTCCATCGACGAATTGGTGTTATAAAAAGATAAGGATTAACTAAGCAATACAAATCATTATCATCAAATTACTTCATCCCTTATGGAATGACTATATTCCCAAAAATTAGATGGCCAATACTATTATCAACTTACTTACATTTGGTGATTTTCAACTATTCCTCTTTTATTAATGCCAGAAAGTTAAGGTTTGAACCAACATCTACTGTTGTTCTTTTGCAACCTCCCTTGTAATGGGGTAATTTTAGCTAATTGGCTATTAATTATTAAATGTGCCCAAGTATTTTGGTGGACTAAAATTTTATGCCATAATGAAAGATCCAGAAATGATAAAAATATGACAGTTTAAGTATGAATAGACAAGGAACACAGGCTGGTAATTTTAGCTAGTTGGCTATTAAATAAGCCTAAAGTATTTTGGTGGACCAAAATTTTATGCCATAATGAAAGATCGAGAAATGGAAAAAAAAATATGACAGTATAAGTATTAATGGACAAGGAACACAGCCTGTTAATTTTTCTACTATGCATGTGCAGTAAATCAGTAATAACCCTGCTAGGCCTGCCAAAAATCAAAACAACCTTAAAACCTAACCTGAACCAAAAATTAAATAGTGGGGTTTGGCAATTTTTTTGCGACAAAAAACCTGGCAGAGTAATTTGTGGGTCAAAACCAACTTGTTTGGGTTTTTGACCAACTGACATTGCGAACTCATCAATTATTTTTCTCTTGGGTCCATAAAAGATACAAAGGAAACATAAGAAGAAAAAAATGAGAGCTACTACTACAGCAGTTGTCTACATGGAGAATCAGGAATGACTCTTTGTGGTGCAATAAAGTAATGTCCATAAGAAGTTGTTGATAGTATAGTCATGGTTTCAAACTGGCTCGAAGACATTACGAATAAAAGAGCTAAGCACTAGTCACAGTGTAATAATGAGAGAAAAGCAAACTATTTAAACAAGATGAGTGTAGACGATAAAAGCTGGTCAGATAGATTGTAAAGGCTTGTAGGCGCTTAGATCCCTTTTTGAGTTGTAACTTTTTGTTTACAGAATCCCGATGGCTTTTTTAAATTGAAACTTTGATAGTAATACAATTACTTAATATCATTGAAAAGAATCGAAAACCATTACCAAAGTGAGAATGAGATTATGGGAACTTTGAACAAAAGTTACTTTAATTATTAATATACGAAGTAGTTGAATTTAGCATGATTTTTGTTGGACTTATACATCATTCATTCATTTGTATGGCTTGATTTGGCTATGAATCAACTATATGGCACTAAAACGGAGGATAGAGAAGTGGTCATAAAACCCATTAACCCATTGGATCTACCCAAACCCAAAAAAAGAAGGGACCAAAAGATGATCTGATCATCTGAACCTGAAATCAACCGAGTCAGGCCCGATTTGTGTGACAGGTCTACAGTGCACTTATTGATCTTCTGCCTTGTTATACAAAATGGTCTACCAAGTATTGACAATTTTGCGAGCATGGATTCTACTTCGTTAACAGATGCTGCTTCTGAAGAGAATGAATCCATGGAGGTACTGTGATCTCAATGAAAATTTGCTGCTACTGCACAGCATCATATTGTGATCATAAAACAATAAAATGAGATTTCTTCAAAAATTAAACAAGCCACCAACTCACCCTAATCTGTGAAATTTGGGCAGTGAGTAACCTCAGTATATTTGGTGGTTGGAAAAGGTCTTTGACCAGATTCTAAAGAATAACCAATTTGTAGTTAATGCGACAATGCAATACTGTAATCGTTTCTTTCTTCTAATCAGAAGGTATGGTTTCCTGAGCTAGTTATGGTTGGTTAGGCTTGTAGCATATTCTTCCCTTAGGCCATGCAGACTATCCCTCAATGTACTAATGAAAATGTGTAATCCCCCCCCCCCCCCCCTCTCCCTCCAATAGACGAATAATAGTTGGTCTTTGTGAAGAGACAAAGTAGACATTCTCGGCGAGATAGTAATCCACAGATCTAGCATATGGAAACTACCTCAAATTAAAACATTAAGAGGAAAAAAAAATTAACTTTCACAAACCTATACTAATATATTAAAAAGTGTTTGTAAGAATGTATACGTATCATCGCGAATTAGCACTAGAACAATGTCAAGCGACATGTTTAAAAAGTAATGTGACAACAAAAATACACTTAACACATATATTCGAACTTGTGACCAACAAGTATTGAATCATAAATATTACCAATTTTGCCAACTATTTTTGTGTTTTGTTACTCCATATGAAGATACTTAAGTGGAAAAAGATGAGTATTTTATTTTAATTTTCGTCGGAAGATTGAACCTGTCTCCAGGCTAGCAAAAGCTTTCAAATTCTTAGAACGAGACAGTAACCGGGACTATTTAACTCAATCCATTATAAGGTCAAATTCACTTTTTGATAGTCTTTTATGTTAGTTACTACACTTCACTCTGTATTAAAAACTATTAATTTTATAAGACAATTTTGAAAAGAAAAAAATCATAAATAAACTTAGTAACTTCAATTTTATGATTTTTGAAAAATTAATTCTTTTTTTTTTCATTTGCGACACATAATAACAATTTTTTCACGAAATTATAAAAAAAAGTCAGACAAGTGTATCTTACTAAACATTACAACATACGAAGTATTAAAAGTAGCAATCCGAGGCAACCCTCGGGCTATACACTAGTTAAATTATTAAAACATTACCACAATTTACCAGTAATTTTTCTTCCCACGCAACAAAGGAACACGGTCCATCTTAATGGAACAAAAGGGCATGTTGAAAATTTCAGGTTTCCAAATTATTTACATGTCCCATTTCTTCACACGAGAACCTTTTAGCTTTTCTATACTCCCTTCATTCCATAAGAACTGTCTATTTACTGTAGCAACAAAAACCAAGGAAAAAAGAGTGTGGAAATGGATCCTTCTTGCTTTCTGGATAAGAAAAGGAATGTGGTTTAGAGAGAGATGGGAGTTGAGTGCCTAACAATTTGGGCCAGGAAGGGTATAAGGGAAAAGAATTTACGAAGGAATAAAGAAGCAAGAAAAATTTGTGGAGCAAACTCAAATGGAAAGTAGGAAAGTTCTTATGGAACGGGGTCATGGGGATGTATTGTTCAAGGCCTGGGATTTCTAATATCAAGGATCTCATGAACCTCAAAGAAATTATTTGAACTTGAGATTACAAACTGTTCATATCTTATTCAACAACCCAATTTTATCGAATTTATTATTGGGGTGCAAGTGACCCTACGAATCTTCAGTTCCATTAAAGTGGGAAAGTTAGATTGTTAGGTTGACTTCAACTTTAAGTGCCTACCTAACTAAGGTCCCATAAGTCAACACAACTTGCTTAGCTAAGAAAAGAATAATAAGTTTCATCTATGATGCAACTCATACAAGAGCTTTTTAGTTCACTAAGGTTGATAATTTGTTAGATTTGCATATGCCTTTTCCTTTTATCTTTTTTTTTTTTGAAAAGTAATTAAGGGACATATTTTGACAAAAAAAAAAACATAGAGGAAGCTTATTGTGTACGTATTCAAGGAATTGCTATTTACTTGAGGAAG
Organism: Spinacia oleracea; assembly: GCF_020520425.1. Classification (NCBI taxonomy): domain Eukaryota; kingdom Viridiplantae; phylum Streptophyta; class Magnoliopsida; order Caryophyllales; family Amaranthaceae; genus Spinacia; species Spinacia oleracea. The sequence goes on along the minus strand of NC_079488.1, from coordinate 86,086,438 downwards.
TTGGACTTGTTGAACCAAACACGGCCCAATTTCTATAGTACCTACATTCTCTCCTTTTCTCTATCGTGTACATCAAAGAGTTCTATAAGTTTGTAGGTCAATTCACATAATACTAAAATACAGCAAACTGCGGCCAGATAACTAACATTTAAGACAGAAATTTGAATATAACATACACAAAGGAAGTGCAGAACACAAGCAAACAGCAAATAGTATATTAATCACTAAGGCAGAGTCTATGATATAGTACCACAATGAATATCCTTATAAGAGGGAAAAAGTTTCCAAGGAACCCCATACATTATATGTGTTTCAAGCATCTAAGATTAGAGACATTTTTACCTTCACAGCTATTCACACCATCACCCTTGAACCCTGCAGGACATTTGCAGGTATCCTCGTGATCCTGCCAGCATTAAAGTAGGAGCAGATTCTGAAGCCATTTACCAAATTTTATTGTCTGAATGTACATGAACCTTATATAACTAGCTTACCACACAAGCAGTAAACGTCTGCCCATGACGGCTCTCATGCCAACATCCACCATTGTTTATCTTGCATTTACCAGGTCCATTTGCTGACAGAACAGAAACACTAATTAACTTAATGACATCAAAACAAGGCAAGATGCATTCCTCATTTCCTTGTGACAGTTCAGCACTTCTACTACATTATATACATCAACCCCGAAATGAAACAGAAAATCATATTGTACTACAGAAAAGATAGAATGACATCTGAAAATGCTCTTTTTTGTGATTAAATAAGTAGATATATATGAAAGATGACAAAATCATGTCACTCATATACAAAATGGAGGGCTAAAGCCAAAGATACCAAGCTATCAAGCTATCATGTAAAATTTTATTTTCTGAGAAACGCAAGTTTTGCTAAAGTAACTCAAGACATGACAAATTATCACTTGACTCCAAAACAGCCTCATAAACAATCTTAAGCTATTGATGCAAGTCAGATCTATTCATAAAATCAGTGCCAAGTGCACCACCCTCACAAGTCAATACAGGGTTACTTGATTATATACTTTATGATTGAATTACATGTCTAAAGGTTTTTGTAACAAAACTCACATGTTCTGATTATCTGGTTCATAAACTTATCATTTTTCTGGATTAGAAGAAGGAAAGACACTATCATAAGCATAGCCAACACTAAAGCACTTTCATAAGTAATACTCAGATCTGGAAAGCAAATTCAATTTTCTCTTCACAGAACCCTAGGGTCCTGGACCTCTTGGTATTTTTTTTAATAGAAATAAGTGAATCTGCAAAACGCATCCAAACACTTGGAAACGTAAGAAGCAGCTTTTAGTGACAATAGTCAATAAGCTTGGATAAGCACCAGCCATTACCATTAGCATCAAAATCTAAGAAGGAATGATAGCACCAAAATATGCAGTTTCCAGATAGATAGCCAAGTTACAGTTTAGGTAAATTTAAGGCATCCTATGTTCTGTTAGCCTGAAGAATTCTTCAAAATCAGGAGAGGAAACAACAATTATGCTGGCTTTTGTTAACTCAGTAAACCCTCATTCCAGTATGTTCAAATTTGAAAGTTCAAATCTTGAAATTATAATTTAAAATTGTATCAGTGAATGCACATATTAGAAAGATATCCGACTCTTTCGGGGTGATAGCTTGAGCTAATGAAGCCTATTGTGGCAAAGTATACACAACATAAATATCTATAATGCATTGACAAGAATTTAGTGAGCGGCAAAGCCACCAATATGCCAGATATTGCATGAATAAGACAAGATCAAGGACATACGTTTGCATAAACTGTAGCCATCCCCTTGAAACTGCACACCATTTATAAGGGGGCATTCACATACTCTTCCACGAAAAGTATCCTATATCAAAAGAAAAAACGGGTTGGAGAAACATAAGCACTGAATTAAAATGCACAGCGGATGGGGATTGATGAGACTTTAAGCAACGAGATATTACTGGATACCTTGCAAGCAGTAACATTAGAGGCTTTGTCTTGCCAACAGCCACCATTGTTATCCAAACACTCATTTGTTTCAACCTCTGGCGTGCAAAACCACAAAAAGAAATTTTACGGAAAACTTAACTATCAATAAATAAGATATTTTACTCATAGGTACTAACTAATAAGCACCATGTCTACAGGGCCTTACCATCACTCAAACAAACAGCAGGTTCGGTAGTTTCTTCAAAACCGGAACAAATAGCCTTCAATACAGCTCCTTTCTCCAACTTTCCTGTAGTCAAATTGTTCAGACTTCAGAGGGACAAGGCCAGCACTTATAGTGTGACAATAGAAGGTTGATAAAGACCCACCTCGGTATTGATGATTGTTAACAACAAGTGTGGGCAATATGGTTACATCACCCCTTGCTCCTTTTCCAATCTAAGCAAAAGTTATCAAATCAATATTTGATATAACTGAACACTAACACAGATAAATCAAACTGTAGACATATAACAACACTAGTTGCGAAAACACACGAAAGTATCCAGGACTCCCAGGAGCATACCTGTGCCTCCTGCTCTTCTTTCAATACAGGATTATCAGAATCAGCTTCTGGGTCCCCCATACATTTCTCGATTTTCTTCAAATCAATTCCTGCAAATTAATGCTAACATTATGCCATCATCTATAGCAGAATCTCAAAAAACAGGTTGATACATTGACCGTAATACTAACCCAATGATTTGATCACCCCTTCAGCACAATCCTTATTGTACTTTTGATCCTTCATGGGACATCTAATCTGGAAATCAGTGACGTAATCCCACCAAATCCATGGCTTTCTTGTCTCATTTGCAACTTTATAGACACAGAGCTGCCTCAAGTTTTCAACCACCACATCCTTACCCTCATAGCCTCTGCTGAAATCTTGCTCAGGATCTGGTGCACAATATCTTCCATGATTGATGCACTGGGATTTGCACTGTTTGCTTATTGTGAAAGCCTGAGGACAATACCATGTGATATAATGCGGCGTGAACTGTGTATAACCACCCTTTTCAAGTATCTGAGCAGCACCTTTAAAATCCTTCATAAATCCCATCAACATCTGACATTTCACCCCACATTCATCATTGCTAGTTGTCCACAGCTCATATTCAACTCGATCATCAGGATGAGGAACAGCTTCTCTCCAGTCAAGATTCACATTTACCATGTCCCCCTTTTTGAATGCTTTCTTCAGTGTGTCACCAAAACTCCTCTCTATAAGTGCAGAGGGAATGGTAATGTTCTCAATGTACTTTGCAGATACACTATCTTCTTCAGGTGTATCCATGGTTATCAACGCTTCATCAACATCATCTGCAACCAGGACAGCAGCTGCACCAGCCTGCTGCGCATTCCACACCTTCAAAGCAAAAAAGCAATCTGAAACGAAAACAAATGCATTACTACCTGCACAACAAAAATACTTAACACCTAAGCGACAAACTGATCCTCTACGGCTCTACATGGACCTTGCACAACCTCATTCAAGTGTTGCCTAGAGGCTAGAGGGAGCGAACGCTGAAAGACATTTAAAAGTTATCCTTACAAAGAGTCCTTAATATACAAAAAAGCCACTCCAATACCAGCCGTTTCACAACAAATTATTCCAAGTAAAACATTTTTCCATATAAAAAAGTTATATACTCCAATGAGTATCTCTCAACTGAACAGAAAAGAACACAGCTATGCCTTTAAACTAGCATACATAAACAAATCCAGCATAACTAAAATTCACTGTTACTTAATCTGGTAAACCCCCACACACTGCGATCCAAAACGCGAAATAATATATGCTATCGGTACACTTTTCAGGCTAATTAAACCAAACTAGGTAGGGAATCCCGAAAAGGGTAGCTCAGAAGTTATCAACCAACACATTAATCAACAACAAACAGCTCAATTTCACTCAACAAAAAGGAATCACTAAGTCAACACATTTCAACTTCACTTCAACCAATCCAATCAACAGTCTAATCTCAACTATTAACACAAAGATCAATACCCAATAATCGAAAACTCGAAAACAAAACAGTAAAACAACAAACAATAGAGAAAGTCAAAAATTCAAAAAACACAAAAAATAACCTCCGCGATCGAGCAAAACGAAGGTGGGTAATTGACCAGGCTTCTTCTTGAAAGAAATGCTGAAATCACTGAAATCCTTACACCCCTTTTTATTATCCTTGGGATAAATTACAGTCCCAGCCATACTACCACCATATTGAGGAATCCCGAAGTTCCCAATTGCACTATCGTAAGTACCCTTTACGTCATCTGGTGACGTAACCCTCAAGCTGTTCTTCTCCACAACAAATCTGGATTCAATTGAAGAAACCCATGTCAAGATTAGAAACCCTAGTAGTGTCAAGCTAGTTATCCTCTGATTTTCTCTCTCCTTTGACCGTGGGAACATTTTCGGGTTTTTTAGAGAGAGAAAAACAGGGTTTTGGGGGTTTGGTTTAGTTAGCTACAGGGTTATAGAAATGGAGGATAGCAGTAGAAGATGATGAGAGAGAAGGTGCAGTCAATAAGAGAGAGAAAAGTCCCCGAAATTTCCAGAGCAGTTGTTGTTGTTGATGAAGGAGAGAGAAACCATGGAGAATGAATTTTACTGTAGTACGAAACTTGCTGAAGTCTTGCCTAAACTTCTGACGGCTACTAAAGTCGTTGTAGTAGATTTTTTTTTCTACCATTTGGAAAGTTTTGTGATATGGAGAAATGTTTTTTTTGTTTTCCGATAATGATGTAGGTAAGATATTATGTTAGTTTTTCGATAATGGTGCAGGCGAGATTTTATCAACATATACGAAATTTAAAATTTGTAGCTACCTTAGTATAATTACGGAAACATGATTACTTCCTGCACGATTCTTAATTAAGGATGGTGTAAAATAAAAATAGTAAGATGTATGTAAAGTTACTCAAAATGTTTAAAAATTATTTATTTTTCAGTGATTTTCCTTTCAAAAAATTTATCCTTTTAAAAATCACTTTGAATGTATAAAGTGTTAGGTTATGATACATATGACAATTCATAAATCATGCGGAAAAACCATAAAGCCAGGAAAGCATATTATTTACACATAATCATTTAGCATAGAATAGATGCATACATGTTGTAGCGTGCCTTCCCTAGCTGCGCCCGAACCGAACAAGAACAAGTCTTTAGGACTCCAAGTGTCGTCCCTCCGTAGATAGTCCACAGTACGTCTGGATCCGCCTCAAGATTGACCAACTAGAATCGCCCTTAAGGTGCTTAGGAATTTCGGTTATTATTGCAAGAGTGTGGCTGAATTTTCTTTCAAAAACTTACCCTTTGAATACTTTAATCGTTCGTATAAATTATGACCCTAGGCCCTTATTTATAGAGGTTTGGAAAGGGAATTGGAATCCTAGTAGGATACGATTTAATTAAACTTAGAATCCTACAAGGACTCTAATTAATTAAATAATCCTAATAGGAATAGGAATTTAATCATACATCAAATCCTAATAGTTTTAGGAATTATGCATGGACACAAACACACACGAGCATGACCCGCAAGCATGCAGGCCATGCCCGCGCACAGCCCACACGCCCACGAAGCCCACGCGAGCTACCGCAGCCCACGAGGCTGCCATGGCCTAGGCTGCGCGCTGGCCTGCCTTGTGGTAGGCCTGCCGCAGCCTTGGGCTGTGTTGTGGCGCGCCATTGCTTGTTGGGCGATGGCTTGGCTTCGTGCTGGGCCTTCGTCCGGCAGGCCTCGTCCGATGCTTATTCGTACGATACGCTTCCGATAAAATTCCCGGTTTCGGAATTCATTTCCGATACGAACAATATTTAATATTTCCGATTCCGGAATTAATTTCCGTTTCGAACAAATATTTAATATTTCCGTTTCCGGAATTATTTTCCGATTCCGATAATATTTCCAATTCTGACAATATTTCCATTTCCGGCAATATTTCCGATTCCGGCAATATTTCCATTTCCGATAATATTTTCCGATACGTACCATGTTTCCGTTTCCGGTAATATCTACGACTTGGATAATATTTATATTTCCGATACGATCCATATTTCCGTTTCCGGCAATATCATCGTTTCCGGAGTATTCATTTCTTGCTTGTGACGATCTCAGCTCCCACTGAAACCAAGATCCGTCGATTCCGAATATCCATAGATGGGGTATTTAATGCCATTAAATACTTGATCCGTTTACGTACTATTTGTGTGACCCTACGGGTTCAGTCAAGAGTAAGCTGTGGATTAATATCATTAATTCCACTTGAACTGAAGCGGCCTCTAGCTAGGCATTCAGCTCACTTGATCTCACTGAATTATTAACTTGTTAATTAATACTGAACCGCATTTATTAGACTTAACATAGAATGCATACTTGGACCAAGGGCATTATTTTTTTCAGTCTCCCACTTGTCCTTTGGGACAAGTGTGCATTTCCTAATTCCTTCGTCGCTCGATGCTTGCTCTTGAACATAAGGTAAGAGTTGTCATCCTTATTATGTCCAGAGGTGTTTCTCGGTTTCAGAGTTCAACTGATCAAATAAACATATAATCATAGCCTATGATTCATCCGAGCACGGCCATGCATTTCACAGTTTCTAGCTCTCCGAGTGGTCTTGTATAACTTTTAAGCATCTCATCCCGATTTATGGGAGGACAATCCCAATCTTGCGATCTTGAGATTAGACTTCGTTTGATAGGTGATTACCTGAGCGTTGCCTTTATAGCCTCCTTTTACGGTGCGACGGTTGGTCAACGTCAAAGCAACCAGTTCTCAAACAAGTAATCTCAAATCACTCAGGTATTGAGGATTTAGTGTCTAATAATTTTAATGAAATTTACTTATGACAGATTTTCATCTCTTACAGTAAAGTTTCATAGGTTTGTCCGATACTAGTCTTCCCAAAGTAAGTATCTATGCAAATGATTATGACATTGCCATGTCCACATAGTTCAAGAAACAGAACTACTAGTCATCTTGCATTCTAGTCGTCTAACGTCTTCTATGCGTCCAATTTTATAGAAAACTCCAACCAGGGACCATTTTCAACTTTTGACATTCAAGTTCACTTGATAGACATTTCTTAGTCACAGGACTGGTCCTGACAGTCTATCTTGAATATATCGTCAAATTGAAGGGACTCATCATTTAATAAACCACAAATTAAATTGAAAAATGAATTCTATTCATTTATTGTGAATGATTAACCAATAATGTTTTACAAAGATTTAAACTCTAAAACTTTAAAACATTAAATAAGGACATCAAAGCCATTCTCCAATATGCTTGATTCCCATAGCTGCAGTGTGCGAGTTGTGCTTCGCCTGCGGCAGAGGTTTAGTCAATGGATCTGATATGTTGTCATCAGTTCCAATCTTGCTTATCTCGACTTCTTTTCTTTCAACGAACTCTCGTAGAAGGTGAAATCTATGAAGTACATGCTTGACTCTTTGGTGGTGTCTAGGCTCCTTTGCCTGTGCAATAGCTCCGTTGTTATCACAATACAGGGCTATTGGTCCTTTAATGGAGGGGACTACACCTAGTTCACCTATGAACTTCCTTAGCCATATAGCTTCCTTTGCTGCTTCATGTGCAGCAATGTACTCCGCTTCAGTTGTAGAATCCGCAATGGTGTTTTGCTTAGCACTTTTCCAGCTTACTGCACCTCCGTTGAGGCAGAAGACAAACCCAGATTGTGATCTGAAATCATCTTTGTCGGTTTGGAAACTTGCGTCCGTATAGCCTTTAACAATTAATTCATCATCTCCACCATAGACCAGGAAGTCATCTTTGTGCCTTTTCAGGTACTTTAGAATATTCTTGGCAGCAGTCCAATGTGCCTCTCCTGGGTCTGACTGGTATCTGCTCGTAGCACTGAGTGCGTACGCAACATCTGGGCGTGTACATATCATAGCATACATTATTGAACCAATCAATGGTGCATATGGAATCCCATTCATTCGTCTACGCTCGTCAAGTGTTTTGGGGCACTGAGTCTTGCTTAGAGTCATTCCATGAGACATGGGTAGGTAGCCTCGCTTGGAGTCTGCTATCTTGAACCTATCAAGCACCTTATTGATATAAGTGCTTTGACTAAGTCCAATCATCTTTTTAGATCTATCTCTGTAAATCTTGATGCCCAATATGTAATGTGCTTCTCCTAGATCCTTCATCGAAAAACATTTCCCAAGCCAAATCTTGACAGAGTTCAACATAGGAATGTCATTTCCGATAAGTAATATGTCGTCGACATATAATACTAGAAAAGCAATTTTGCTCCCACTGACCTTCTTGTATACACAAGATTCGTCTGCGTTCTTGATGAAACCAAAGTCACTGACTGCTTCATCAAAACGTATATTCCAGCTCCTGGATGCCTGCTTCAATCCGTAGATTGATTTCTTTAGCTTGCATACCTTTTTAGCATTCTTTGGATCCTCAAAACCTTCAGGTTGTGTCATAAACACAGTTTCTGTTAAAACGCCGTTTAAGAAAGCGGTTTTGACATCCATCTGCCATATTTCGTAATCGTAATATGCAGCGATTCCTAACATTATCCGAATAGACTTTAGCATTGCAACTGGTGAAAAGGTTTCATCGTAATCCACACCGTGGACTTGCCTGTAACCTTTTGCAACCAATCTAGCTTTGAAAACTTCAAGTTTCCCATCCTTGTCCTTTTTCAGTTTGAAAACCCATTTGCTTCCAATGGCTTGGTAGCCATCTGGCAAATCGACCAAATCCCATACTTGGTTTTCTGACATAGAGTCTAATTCAGATTGCATGGCTTCTTGCCATTGCTTGGAGCTAGGGCTCGTCATAGCTTGTTTGTAAGTCGCAGGTTCATCACTTTCAAGTAATAGAACGTCATAGCTCTCGTTCGTCAAAATACCTAAGTACCTTTCCGGTTGAGATCTATATCTTTGCGATCTACGCGGGGTAACATTTCTAGATTGACCATGATTCTCACCAGATTCTTCTAAAGATCTCTGAGTTTCATTCTGAATGTCATCTTGAGCATTCTCTAGAGTTTGTTGTTCGACTCGAATTTCTTCGAGGTCTACTTTTCTCCCACTTGTCATTTTGGAAATGTGATCTTTCTCCAAAAAGACACCATCTCGAGCAACAAACACCTTGTTCTCAGATGTATTGTAGAAGTAATACCCCTTTGTTTCCTTTGGATAGCCCACAAGGATACATTTGTCAGATTTTGGATGAAGTTTGTCTGAAATTAATCGCTTGACGTATACTTCACATCCCCAAATCTTAAGAAAAGACACATTTGGAGGCTTTCCAAACCATAACTCATATGGAGTCTTTTCGACAGCTTTAGACGGAGCTCTATTTATAGTGAGTGCAGCTGTATTTAGTACATGTCCCCAAAATTCTATTGGAAGTTCGGCCTGACCCATCATTGACCTGACCATGTCTAGCAAGGTTCTGTTCCTCCGTTCCGACACACCATTCCATTGTGGTGTTCCAGGAGGAGTCAACTCTGACAAAATTCCACATTCTTTCAGATGGTCATCAAATTCATAGCTCAAATATTCACCGCCTCTATCAGACCGCAGTGCCTTAATCTTCTTGCCTAATTGATTCTCTACTTCACTCTGAAATTCCTTGAATTTGTCAAAGGATTCAGACTTATGCTTCATTAGGTAGACATAACCATATCTACTGAAGTCATCAGTGAAAGTGATAAAGTAGCTGAAACCACCTCTAGCATTTGTACTCATTGGTCCACATACATCTGTATGGATTAAACCCAATAGTTCAGTTGCTCTTTCTCCAACTTTAGAGAAAGGTTGCTTTGTCATTTTGCCAAGTAAACATGATTCGCATTTACCATAATCCTCTAAGTCAAATGGTTCTAGAATTCCTTCCTTTTGAAGTCTTTCTAAGCGTTTCAAGTTTATATGGCCTAATCGACAATGCCACAGATAGGTGAGATCTGAATCATCCTTTTTGGCCTTTTTGGTATTTATGTTATAAACTTGTTTGTCGTGATCTAATAAATAAAGTCCATTGACAATCTAGCAGATCCATAAAACATCTCTTTAAAATAAAACGAACAACTATTGTCTTTTATTAAATAGGAAAATCCCTTAGCATCTAAGCAAGAAACTGAAATGATGTTTTTTAGTAAGACTTGGAACATGGAAACATTCTTCCAGTTCCAAAACTAGCTCGGAGGGCAACGACAAATAATAAGTTCCTACAGCTAATGCAACAATCCGTGCTCCATTTCCCACTCGTAGGTCGACTTCACCCTTGCTTAACTTTCTACTTCTTCTTAGTCCCTGTGGATTGGAACATAAGTGTGAGCCACAACCTGTATCTAATACCCAAGAAGTTGAATTAGCAAGTATACAGTCTATAACGAAAATACCTGAAGATGGAACGACTGTTCCGTTCTTCTGATCTTCCTTTAGCTTTGGACATTCTCTTTTGTAATGGCCCATTCCATTACAATAAAGACAGCTTGATGTGGACTTGTCCTGCTTTGATTTAGCATTGCCCTTGGACTTTCCACTTTTCTTGAACGGTCTCCCTTTAGCCTTGAGTAAATCTTTGGCTTCACAGTCCAGTATTATCTCAGCCTTTCTGACAAGGTGAACAAATTCTGCAACTGTTTCTTCTCTTGGTTCACTTAGGTATAGTTGCTTGAAGCGACCAAACCCACTGTGTAGTGAATTGAGCAAGATAGAGACTGCCATCCTTTCGCTTATTGGTGTTCCTAGTAGACTTAGGCGATCAAAGTATGAACGCATAAGATCCACATGGAACCTCAGTGGGACGCCTACCCTCTGTTTAGTGTGAAGGAGCTGAACATGTGTTTCTTGGACTTCCATCCTATAACACCTGTTGGGAGAACTAACCTTTAGACCAGACATTGATTCAATCAACTCATGGACGTTCAGGTCCCTGTCCTCCGTGCTTCCACGACAGATATCCCTCAGATTCTTGATGAGCATAAAAGGTTCATAAGCTACAAACCTTCTAGCCCATTCATCAGGGATATTGTTCAGCATGAGACTCATAACCTTTTTGAGATCCGCATCCCAGGTGGAAAATCTTTCAGGGGTCATGTCTCTGGCATAGTAGCTTGGCATGGGATGTAATAGTACATACTCAAGTCCATTGAGTCTGATTATTTCAACTGGCTTAGCTTCCCATTCAAGAAAATTCGATAGGTTCAGCTTGACCATAAGCGCAGAACCCATGATGATGTTTTGATTGTTGTTTGCCATAGTTAAAACTACAATTGAAAAGAATAAACAAATAAATAACCATTCACAGTTTCTTTAATAAACTTAAATTCTAGCATACATGCATAATTCAATGTTTATTAAGCATTTTATTCAAGTTATGTGTTCCGGCAGGTGTGAATAAAATGATTCCAAGATCCTAAAATCATTGAAGAATTAAGCACAGTTTGTCGACTTAATTCTAAAACATCTTAGGTAAGCAAAAACCTTTTGCTAATAGTCTAGAAACTATTCTTGGTTGATAGGCACGTCTAAGAACTTATTAGGTAAACCTATCGATTTTGCCACGACATAAAAGGACTCCTTACTTATATCGTTGAGTTTCACCAAAACTAACATGTACTCACAATTATTTGTGTACCTTGCCCCTTTAGGACCAATAAGTAACACCTCGCTGAGCGAAAACTATTACTAGATTGATGTAAAGGATATCCAAGCAAGTGTATATTTTGGCATGGCACCTTTTAACTCAATTTTTAAGTTTGGAACTTAAGGCTCTTACTATGTTGGTTAGATTTTAAGTGAACTAAAATCCTTAATCATGCAACATAATCAAGCCGCAATCTCATGCATAATTAAGACATATTTAAAGCAATAAATAACTTAAAGCATGCATAAGATAAATGTGATCTAGTATGGCCTGACTTCATCTTGAAGCTTCAACTTCAAAGTCCGTCTTGAAAATCTCCGTGGGAGGCACCATTTTCTTCAAATAGGATAAGCTATAATTAAACTAATTACAACTATTTGATGGTACGCAGACCATATTTGAATTGAAAAACAATTTTGGTACTTTAGACCAATTACATTCAAATTAATGGTACGCAGACCATATTTTCTATCCTATTTGGGTCATACTAGTCACTTCATAACCTGCAAAACAGTACATATACAATATATACCATTCACCCATTCATTATCATGAATGGCCCACATAGCTGGTTAGTAAAACACATTATGCATCACATAAACATTTGCAGCAATTAATCAAGGGCACCAATAATCTACAAATTATTCAGTCCTTATTAATTCTAATCAAGTTGTTTTAACCTTAAGGATTTGTAGACCTAATCAAGAGTTTATGACTAAAAGGGCTCCCACTTAAACCAATAAATTCATATGCTTTACTAATTTTAAACATAAAAATGTATTTCTAGTCTAACCAGAAACATACAAATTTAATTAAAATTTAAAGCTCATATAAATTTATAATTGAATCCGCTTATTTAATTTATTTTTCAGTCGTATTTAAATTAATTCATGATTTTAATTTTAGTAAAATAATTAGAATAAATGAAATTTATTATAATTATAATATTCAAAATTAAAAATCCAAGAAAACAATTTAAATTATTAATTTTAAAATTAATTAAAATTACGTAAACTGAAAATTTCAAATTAAAATTTTAAAACTCGACAATCGTGACATGACGAGCACTTGGGCTTGCGCCCAAGCCCCGTCGAGTGCACGACCCATCGAGGTCCATGGCACAACGTCGCAGCAGCCACACGCAAGGCAGCAAGGCAAGCCACGCTTGCGCGCAGCCTGCCTGCCCTGGCATCGCAGCAGCTACGATGCTCCTCGCATCGCTCGCTCGCTCGTTCGATTGCTCGCTCGCTCGATTGCTCGCTCGCGCGAGGCCACGCGTTGTGGTGCGCAGAGCAGCGATCGCTGGGCGACCAGCTCTCGCTCGCTCGCGCGCCCACAGCGTGCCATTGCTTCGCCCATCGCCCATCCCGCATAGCGCTCGACACAAGGCAGGGCTGCTGCCTTGTGCTCGCGCGCCATCGCCTTGCTCGCTGCATTCGTACCGCGTGGGCGACGAGCTCCCTTGCTCGTCGTCGCACGCCCGCACTATACAACACCCCTTAAGGGTAACACGTAGCGTCCATTGCTTTGTGTGTGCAAGTTTTATGAGCGATTGAATAAAAATTAAAAATTTTATTTTCAAAATTAATGACAAATTAATAAATCATATTAATTTCATAATTTTAGGGCGAAAAATCGAAAATTTATTAATTAATTGATTTCCGATTAACATGGATTCAAGTCTAGGTCATAAAAATTTAAAATTTAACACAAATTTACAATTTTTATGGTTTTTTCATGAAATGCCTTCGAGGTTTGCAAAAACGCACCAAATACCCTCGCGTCTTTCGAATCACATAATATACCCCTATTTTTGCCTAAGTTTGCACCAAATACCCCTAATCCGACCTTCCGTTAGTCCTCCGCTAAGTCATGTTTATAATTCACAGAATGCCCCTATTTTTAAACTTATTGCACAATATACACCTATTTGTAAACTAAGTTGCACTAAATATCCAAACTGCTTTTTTTTTCTTTTCTCTCCATCCCTTCCTTCTCTTTTCCTGATCCATCTTCTCCGGTGCACTCCATTGTTCTACAACCGCCAACATAAGAATCAACGTGCAAACAATCAAATTCGAAAAATCAATTACTTCCATTCACACTAATCGCCCACAAATTGGACTGAGATTGGAGAAACAAGAAGGGTGGACTCAGAGAAGAACATACGGGATTGAGCTACTTAAAACACAAAGGCTGCAAAAATTAAACCACTTTATCAAAGATATTCAGATCAACAACACTTACAACAACATTTACAGAGAATTCCTTAACTAAGTGCTTCATACTATCTTAGTAGTAAGTCAGAAACCTTAGAATTAGAATTCGATTCTCGAAATCCACCACCATAAATCCATAATCAATGTCTACTTCTACATTGACTCCCAATTTTCTTCAAACAGTCTCCGCTCAATTTTACTCACTCTCCCAATTCCCAATTCCCAACACCCTCAACTTCTCGAATTTCATTCAATTGCAAATCAAAATATCCAATTTCGTCAAAATCATCTTCAATTCTAACCCTAAATGCAGCACTTTTTGACCCTTTTGTGCTTCAAATTGCAGAAACTTTTGAAGACTCTCTCTCCTCTTCATCTTCTTCAACTCCCTTAACTTTGCAGAAACTAAGGGATTCGTCCTCCGAATCCCTTCTTTCTCTATTGCTCGTTGCACTTGAGTGGGTCAATGAATCGACGGTGCAACCGAGGATGTTGAACCCTGGGCCGAGATCGGCCTCCGCCGGTGACCAGAGAACGGAAATCGGACGCCGTCGGCGATCAGAGAGCAAGAGGAAGAACAACTTCATTTTTTTGCACCGCCGCGAAACTTCCGCGGCACCGGAGAATCGACAACCTTCCCAATGCGGCCACCGGAGAACGACCACCCTCCGCGAAGCCAAGTCGACCACCATCAGCATCTGATTTAAGTGATCCTCCGGATCACTGTTGGCGACCAGAGATCGGCCTCCGCCGGCGACCAGAGAGCAGGAGGATCTACCCAGAATTACTGGGTTTCTAATAGGTTGGAGCTTGAAGAACAGGGGAGAGGAGAGAGAAATAGAAGAATATGAGATTTTTTTTTTGAGTTTCTGTCAAAGGGAAGGTAAGTAAATGGGTTCATAACACAATTAAGGGCAAAATAGTAAAACTCCACTAACGGTAGACTAACGCCGTTAACTGTTAGGTGCATCTCATGAACAGTACGGATAAATAGGGGTATATTATGTGAATCGAAACACGCGAGGGTATTTGGTGCGTTTTTGTAAACCTCGGGGGTATTTCATGAAAAAACCGTTAAATTATTAACTAATTATGAAAATCAAATTAATTCTAAATTATTCCAATTTTCAACAAATTAATCATAATTACAAATTAGATTGCATAATTAACAAGGCTAGGCATTCAAACTTGTTAAACATATACAGTAGGTCAATCAAAAATTCAAGATTTATCAACAAGAATCGCAAATATTTAATTTAACATCTTAAATTTAAGAAATTTTGCGTTCGAAAAACTAAAACCTCCGAAAAGTCATAGTTAGGCTTCGAATTTGAGAATTTTGGGATCGGCCGAAAAATACTGTTTTCGTCAAAATTTTAGAATGCCTTTTACATGCGGAATTGACACAAAAATCACTCGATTTTGATGAGTAACGAAGAAACTGGCGAAAAACTGCGTACGTATAATTAAATAAACGCAATTTGCAATTAATTAACAATTACGAAAATTAATCACCCCTTTTAATTCTTGCAAATTTGTAATATTTAACCATGTTTATGCAATTTAGATTATGAAAATAATAAGAGGCTCGTGATACCACTGTTAGGTTATGATACATATGACAATTCATAAATCATGCGGAAAAACCATAAAGCCAGGAAAGCATATTATTTACACATAATCATTTAGCATAGAATAGATGCATACATGTTGTAGCGTGCCTTCCCTAGCTGCGCCCGAACCGAACAAGAACAAGTCTTTAGGACTCCAAGTGTCGTCCCTCCGTAGATAGTCCACAGTACGTCCGGATCCGCCTCAAGATTGACCAACTAGAATCGCCCTTAAGGTGCTTAGGAATTTCGGTTATTATTGCAAGAGTGTGGCTGAATTTTCTTTCAAAAACTTACCCTTTGAATACTTTAATCTTTCGTATAAATTATGACCCTAGGCCCTTATTTATAGAGGTTTGGAAAGGGAATTGGAATCCTAGTAGGATACGATTTAATTAAACTTAGAATCCTACAAGGACTCTAATTAATTAAATAATCCTAATAGGAATAGGAATTTAATCATACATCAAATCCTAATAGTTTTAGGAATTATGCATGGACACAAACTCACACGAGCATGACCCGCAAGCATGCAGGCCATGCCCGCGCACAGCCCACACGCCCACGAAGCCCACGCGAGCTACCGCAGCCCACGAGGCTGCCATGGCCTAAGCTGCGCGCTGGGCCTGCCTTGCGGTAGGCCTGCCGCAGCCTTGGGCTGTGTTGTGGCGCGCCATTGCTTGCTGGGCGATGGCCTGGCTTCGTGCTGGGCCTTCGTCCGGCAGGCCTCGTCCGATGCTTATTCGTACGATACGCTTCCGATAAAATTCCCGGTTTCAGAATTCATTTCCGATACGAACAATATTTAATATTTCCGATTCCGGAATTAATTTCCGTTTCGAACAAATATTTAATATTTCCGTTTCCGGAATTATTTTCCGATTCCGATAATATTTCCGATTCTGACAATATTTCCGTTTCCGGCAATATTTCCGATTCCGGCAATATTTCCATTTCCGATAATATTTTCCGATACGTACCATGTTTCCGTTTCTGGTAATATCTACGACTTGGATAATATTTATATTTCCGATACGATCCATATTTCCGTTTCCGGCAATATCATCGTTTCCGGAGTATTCATTTCTTGCTTGTGACGATCTCAGCTCCCACTGAAACCAAGATCCGTCGATTCCGAATATCCATAGATGGAGTATTTAATGCCATTAAATACTTGATCCGTTTACGTACTATTTGTGTGACCCTACGGGTTCAGTCAAGAGTAAGCTGTGGATTAATATCATTAATTCCACTTGAACTGAAGCGGCCTCTAGCTAGGCATTCAGTTCACTTGATCTCACTGAATTATTAACTTGTTAATTAATACTGAACCGCATTTATTAGACTTAACATAGAATGCATATTTGGACCAAGGGCATTATTTCCTTCATAAAGATAAGCATATAACCGTTAAAAAAATATCAATCTACTTTATAATATAAAATGTTACAAAAAACTGAGCAAAAGTTACACCTAATACGCACAACACTTTTATATTTCATGTTGTAATTAATCTACTACGGAGTATGTATTATCATTACCGTCTTCACAAGGAAGTAAATTTTCATTCATAAAAACTTATAATGGAGATAGAAAATATATATAAAAAAATAGAAAAGGGAGAATGGGTACAATACTAAAAATAAATAGTACGGAGACACGTAGTACGTAAACCACAAAACGATAATAATATGGAGGATATAAACGCCAATAGTAATCTGGAGGATTTTATTATTTCAAGTTTTGCTACTAACGGGAGGTTTGATTTCAAAGAAGCTTTGAAAATTTGCAAGACTAGTAGTCCTTCTGACCCCTACTCTTTGAGTTGGATATGGAAAATAGACTCAATTCCAAAAATAAAATTTTTGTGTATGGTTAACTTTCCATGATCGTCTTCAAGACTCTTTTTGTTATACACATGATTCCTTCGGATTTTGTCAAGGTGTTTCAAAAGACTAGTAAAAGTTACGTGCGTTGCACATGGTTGTTCTTTTTTGAAAGGATAGGATAATTGTATTTGTTTGCCTTCTACTACGTGCTACTTAATTTATTTATATGTACAAAAAATAAGAGGATAGTTTGTATTTAGTAATACTGCTAAATTCACATCTATATTTAGCTTGATCCTTTTTCTACTAAAAGGTAAAAGGATCTATTGGAGCTATACAAAAACATACCCAGAAATAGGTTAGGCTTTGCATTTTGAATGAGTTAAAAATAATGCGGCAACTTTGTGTAAGACCGCGCCTTATAAAAAAAAAAGCACTTTGATCGCTTAACTAATTGGTTTCATTGTTTAAGTTATATGACACCGTGTAAGAGCGCCTTATATAAAATTTGTAAGAATTATATTTTGATGTCCTTTTCAATGTAAGTTTATCGCAATCTGACTCGAGGTTGTAGTTTTTGAATGTCGGATAGTTTTTAAGGCTGTAATTTGCAAAAATAAAATTTTAAGCTAGTAACTCGCAAAGTGACAACTTTTCATAGTTATATTTGAAAAATTCCCCCCACTATTAAATACAATCCTAGCGATCCAAGTTATATCGATAGCATAGGACATCTATTGAAAAATTTAAGGTGCTATGAGCAATTCGATAATTTATCCCCTTTTTTGTGAGACAGAGGGTCGTCGTGTTCCTATTGTTGCATCTATCAACTTAGAAACTTTACTTAAAACGCTTAATTAATAAATTAATAGTTTTATAAAAAACAAATTCGAGACTAATTTCAAAAAAATAAACACAAAACAGTAATGTTATAAGAGTCATACATCTCTTACAAAACAAAAGGTATATCGGCGCTAACTTATATCACTGCGCCATTTTTTTTGTCTCCATTGAAAGCTTGTTGGGCCAGTTGACTCGGTAAGTTTATAAAGAGATGTATGTTGGTTTTGAAGCAAAGTCAATGGAAAGAACTTGTCCATCGCATTCAAGTGGAATAAAATTGCAAATCAAACAAGAAAGTTGGCGATGAATGTTTTACTGTTTCAGTTGATAGATTGCTCTGATGTTCACTGTACGTACTTAATCTTCTCTTGAGTTTTCCATTTAGAGTGACATACTGACATAGCTTAAAGAAGTTACTAATTTTTCAAAAATAAAATTGAAGCCCAACAAGCTTTCAATGGACGAAAAAAAGAACGTTAATCGTTCGACAAAATGGCGTCGTGATAGAAGTGAGAGAAAGGAAATAGAGTGAAATTGTAGGGAAAAATAAGAAAAACGATTTAATTTTTTATTTTAAAAAGTCACGTACAAGTCACGTGTAGAGTCAAAATCGGAAAAAAGAGTCAACTACCAGAATCTGGTTAAAGGTGGTATCTCGCAAAAATATTTATAAATCGGGTTTCTTATCGCAATTTTATTTTTAAAATGTGGTTTCTCGCAAAATTTCTATTTTATAAGGTGGTTTCTGACAAATTTGCCTTCATTTTATGTAGAGCACGTGTAAAAGGTGGGTTTAATAAAATTATTTAAAAATCCAAACAGATATTTGGTTTAGAAAATAGGCTAGTCTAACCAATATGGTTTTTGGATCGGATACCAAATCTAAAAATTTGGATATCGGGTAACGCTACTGATATCATTCAATTCTAAAAGCAACGAGTCTGATAAGGATTTGGTAAGATTTTTTTATCTTCTTTTTTTTTGTCGGAATCTTATACTCTTGAAATTGTTCTAACCTCCTTATAGTTCGAATAAAATAATAAGTTTATCTGATTTTCCCAACAACCCATGACAAAACATGATTATATTTTACATCATTGAAAAAACTCTTTTTATTAAGTTAGCGTGAAACAAAAAGAAAAGTAAGTACCATCCATACATTGTACGGGAACTAATCTAGTGTGGCAATATGATTACTACCTCCATTCATTTTTAAAGATGCATTTGATTTTGAGATCATCGGAAAAAAAATGTTTGAGATGTTCCTTAAATCAAGATGTAAAAATAAGATAGAAAATTGAATCTTAAATAAAGATAAATAAAAACGATAACAAGAAAGAGCATATTAAACATTATTTCATGAGACTAATAAAAAGTAAACAATTTTATTTAAAATGTTGTTCTTGTTAAACATCTACAAGTTAGCTTCTATTCAAATTTAGGGTTGCGACAGCGTCCGTGCAAAACCCGTTAGATGCACAAATTTGACCCGGACAACAATTGTCGTTGTGGAGAGTGCATGCTTCACCATAATGAGAGCATTTGAAACCATTAGGATCCATAGTTTGTAATACAACGTTTGAGGGTAAGGGGAATTGTCGGACAGCCAAGGTTGATTGAGGTTTTGTTACAACCACCAAAAAGGCTATCAGCATAAGAAAAATAACCGCCTTCTTCATCTCCATTACTTCACTTGCTCGATCTTTCACTACAGATTATTATTATCTTTTATTTTGTGGCTTGGTCGAAGAGTTTATGTGTATTGAACTATCGGAGGAGAAGACCTAATCCAACCTTTTATAGGATGTATGTTATACTTAATCAATCACAAATTATTCTCTACTATAAATGACATATCATTTTTGATTTGTTTTAATGAAAGAATTGAAGGAAATATATCTATCAATTAATTATTGATGCTTTCTTTTAATGTATGATATATTCTTAAGTAATTGACATATATTTGATCGAGATCAAAGGCGGTGGAGAGGGGATGTGAGCGGAGCGACCGTACAGGGCCCAAATAAAAAAAAGCCCCCTTGAAATTAAGTATCTAACTATCTATAGCATTAAGTGTGAATGATAACAAGAAATTAATTTGGCCCAGTGGTAATATCTGACTAATCTATACCTAGTATTTAAAAAGGATAACCATAGATTATTGGAAGCCATGTGTCACCATAGATTATTGGAAGTCATGTGTCATCTCTCATTTCATTCATTAATTCATTATTAGTTTCTTTTGTCTTTTTTTATTGTTTCTATGTTTTACAACTTTAACTCCTCTTCCACTTCATCTTTCTTATTCAACTTAAATTACCCATAGTCCAATATACACATTAATCTCTTCCACTTCACCCCCTTTAAATTAACATTCAATATTAACTCAACATATATTTTTATATTTTTTCAACCTTCAAATTAGGGGTGACAATTTCATCAAAGTCCGACGGATATTCGAACAACCCGAACCGAATATATGGTTGAAACCCGATAAAACACTGATGTTAAATGGGTGGCGCGTGGATCGAGTGATAGGTCGGGTCGGATTCGGGTGGAGCTTCATCCAACCCGTCACCCGATCCATCATTTGATCCATCCATCCATCCGTTAAAATTATTAATTTTGTTTACTACAATTACTTAATTATTAATAGAATCATGTATGTATTACCTAATAACTAATTTTTTATTATTAGTTTTCGGTTATTTTATAATGAAGATGTCAAAATTATAATTCATTGTCCACTATATTAACACATACGGAGTACTACTTTATATTGATTGATATTATGAATAAAGTTGACGATACTTTTAATTACTATCGTTAATCATCCGACCAACCCAATTCATCCGCCGATGCATGATGGATGAGTCGGATCTGGATGGAGGGTAAATGGAGTGACGGATGGGTTGAATCATAGATGAAAAGTTGACGGATGGAGGCGGATGAATCTCCACCCGATCCACCTCTGATCCATTGCCACCCCTACTTCAAATTACACCTCTATTTAATTCATATATTACCAAAAATCACAAGTCGTCACTAATTAAAACTTTAAAAGACAGCTGAACAACCATTATACAACTGCCCGTTATTTTTAACAAATAATGACATCCATTATTAGGCCTACACCTAGCAAACAGGTGGTTTGGATCGAATTCGTATCGGGTTATTTTGGGTCACTTTCACTTTGGATCGGGTTTGGGTATGGGTCGGATCCTTTCGGGTTTCGAGTTTAATTCGGTTTTTTGATGGTCAGATAGGGTCAGGATTTCGGGTCATTATTGGTTCGTTTCATATTGGATCGGATCATATCAGATCCATTTTTTCGGATTAGATCGGATATTTTCAGGTTTCAAGTTTTGATTTAATTTAGTAATTTCGCTTTAAATTTGGGCATCATTCATAAAATTAAATTATTTTTAATATGATTATCATGTAACAATATTTCTTATAAAATAACTAAGGGATATATAAGCGTATACGGTTTGAGATTACTGACTTACCGTATTGAAATTTTAAACGACAAATATTACATTTTCACATTGTTACAAGTGATAATTTAGGAGACTCTAGTCTTACTTCTACTAATGTATGGTTGAGAAGAGGGAACATGAAATATGAATAAATATAACAATATATATTAGTAATTAATAAAGATTATCATGATTTAGTAAAGTAACTCGTATGCGAGACCAAACTATCAGATTATTTCATAGAAAATATGTGGTTATCAATAATAATGATAATAATAATAATAATAATAATAAAAATAATAATGATAATAATAAGGATTTTTTGTCATTTAACACCTTAAAAAAACTAGTTTTTGTAGTTTAACACCTTACTTATTTTTTATTGTTTTTAAACACCTTAAAAAACAAAAAAAAAAAAAATAGAAATCAACACCACTTGACAATTTTTGTTAGAAAAAACATTAGTTTTTAACTATGCTAAAGTTCCCAAGGCATGATATGGTGATAAACAACTCCTTCTACCATTAAATTATGCTTTGGAAGTTATAGCATGATTAAAAATCAACGTTTTTTTCTTATAGAAATCGTTAAGCGGTGTTGATTTATAAATTTTTAGATTTTTAAGGTGTTTAAATATAATAAAAAATAAGTAAGGTGTTTAATTACAAAAACTAATTTTTTTAAGGTGTTAAATGACAAAAAATCCTAATAATAATAATAATAATGCTCCATAATAAATAAATAAATGAAAATTTAAAAAACTTGTGTTAATTATTTAGTTGGAACTATTGATAATTTTGAGTTGTTCTTCATTTCGAATTGGTTTCGGATTTTCAATTCGGATCGGTTGTGGGTTGATTCAAATTTTACAATTTTTTTCGGTTCGGGTTATTTCAATTTTGGATGAATATCGGTTCGGTTCAGTCGGTTCAGGTCGATTTGGGTATCGGGTCATTTCGGGTTAAATCAATTTCAGATCGGTTTTCGGTTTCGATTCGGGTAAATTTGGGTTTCGGGTTAATTTTGGTTCGTCATTTAAGATCAAAATCGAATAACGGATGGGATCATTCGGATCGAGTCAGTTTTGCTAGGTGTAGGCCCATACTTTACGCTTCTCTCTCCTCTTTATTTTTGGTTCTTATTTTTTTGTCTTTCCTCCTATTTTACTTTGTTCTTCTTATTTCGTTTTCTGACTTTTAACGTGTTTTGATTAACTTTTATATTATAATTTTTTTATGGATAAACTTTTTAAAGAGTTACATAATTATCTTTTATATATTTTTAGTGAGTTTAAAAGTTTTTTATAAATTTTTAAAAGAAAAAATTTATCACTAAAAAGCAAATAACTTTTACTTTATACCGGAGTTCCTTTTAAATATTTTGATTTAACTTTTATTATGATGTACAATATTTATTATACACCTCCTTTATATAAGAATTTGTGCTCATAAAACACAAACACATGTCAAGGAATATTTAGCTAAATTCATCATGTTAAGAGTTTTGAGATATTGAGGCGTATGTACGTAGTAATTAATACTCTATTATTATTATTATTATTATTATTATTATTATTATTATTATTATTATTATTATTATTATTATTAGTAGTAGTAGTAGTAGGAGGAGGAGGAGGTAGATTTACATGCTTGAGATCAACCAACACATTGATCATTTAGGTCCAAAAAGTTAACACATGAGATATCATTTCCCTTGATTTTCATAGAAATCTCCTACAAGAAACAACTTATGAGGGTAAAAGTGGAATGAAAAATTACGACAAAATATAGTTGGTTGTAGGGCTTTTTATTATAGAAGAACTAGTATGTAACCCGGGCGTTGCCCCGGGTTTTGACTTTTATTCGGGCTTTTTTTATAAAATATGTGCACGTAGAGATGGTGTCATCATCAAATTACGGTGGTGACATAAGATTAGTGGCCGATCAACAACCTCCCCGATCAAACCCCACATCCAAAAATCTAAACAAAGTCGGATCCTTTTCTTCAAAGTAATAATTGTACATTTATGAATTAAGTAATCATTCATTTTTTTGCATTCACTTTTATTCAATGTATTTTTTATTGTAAAACGAATATATAGGATTATATGGAAAGATATTACATAAGTTGTAGTTGGTTAAGATGGTAAAAAATGTAACTTTTAACAAAGAGGTTTGATGTTCGATCCTTGTTAGATGTTTTTTGTTGTAATAACGTGTCATGATGCTAATAAGTGGTGACGTGGCGTAATAAGGAGAGATCTACGTGACACGTATACATTCTTCAAAACGTCTTTTAATATATTAGTATAGATTCTATCTGTAATCCCCCGTAAATTTAGAAACATTATTTATATATTTTAACGTATAGATTATTATGTTTAAATTAGAATTTACGGATTTTAGAAATAAATATATAATTAACGTATATTTATTTTATTATATTTTGAATATTTTTAACGATTTACTAAATCAAAATAATTTTAGAATTTTACGTTGAAAAGAAATCGAATTACGAAAATTGATTGAAATTATAAAACGATCTTATTCGGTTTTGGATTTGAATCCTAAAACTAAATTCCTAATTCTAGCCCAATTGACAAAGCCCAAACAATAAAACCCAAAACTTCTCTCATCCCTTCTCTACCTCTAATGCACGTGAAACAAAAAATGAACAAAGCAAAACCCTCCCACATCTTCACGTGAAAAAGAAAGGAAACAAATCTCCCAAACCCTGCTTCACCATACACGTGAACTCCCAAGCTTTACTCAGCCGCCGGCCGCCGTCACCGCAGACCCTCGCCACCGCAACCACCGCCGGTAATTCCTTCATCTTCCCTTCCCTCTTATTCTTTCCTTATCTCTTTCGTTTTCTTCCCTCACTCTTTGCTTCTGTTGGTTTGAACTAGTGCCTCACGACCGCCCTTGCCGCGACCACCACCTCACGGCCGCCCTTACCGCGTCGCGTCGCCCAGCCACCGTGAAGTGCACGGTAATCTCCACCCTTCTTATCTCAGTCGTTTTCCTTTTCTTTTTCTCATTCGTTTTTCTTCTTTCTCACGTTAATTCATCTTGCCCTCCTCCTCTTTTGGTTTTGAACAGCCGCCGCCGAGCCGTGCAACCAGTCCTTCGCCGCCGCCGAGCAGTTCTTCCGCCGCCGGCAGCACCTCACACCGCCTGCTACCTTCATCATCCCTTCCTTGTTGGTTAATTCTTGAAAACCTAAAGCTAATCTAATTTTAATTATATGTTATTAATTTAATCTATGTTGGATTGAATTAAATTTGTGACTTTTATGACTTATTTATGAATTTCAAATTGTAATATTTCATAATTAAATTATTGATTTTCAGATTTCACAAATTGATTGAAGCGAGATTATGAATTAATTAAAGCGGGAATTTTAAGTTTTAATGGTTTTAAATTATAGTAAGAATGATAAGGAATGATTAAAACTATTATTTTTATACTCTAAGCATGATAATTTGAGCTTGGCAAAGTTTTTAAACGACTTTATATTGCTGAAATTAAAGTATGATGTGTGCAAAGAATTTTCAACGAATTTCAATCTCTAATTCAATAATTATGATGCTAGGAAATCAAAGGTTTAAGTTTTGATATTGGGGAATGTTCTAAATATGTTTAGGATGCATTTAGAATGCTTTATTATGGTTGCCAATGATTGGAAATTGATTGGGATTATTTGTTGGTTGTTTTAGGAGGAGAATTCTCTTTAGGCGACTTTTGAAAGTGTTAAAGTGGCCTATCAGTTTGTTTACACAAGGTACGTACATACCTGTGTGCTTGGAATGTGTGCTAATTGTTGAAACCATGTTGAATTTGTTGGTGAACTTGGTTGTGTGGTTGAACTTGGTTATGTTGATATTATTGACGAACTTGGTTATGTTGAAATTACATGTTTAATACTGTTGGACGGACATATTGAACTTATATGGCATTATGAGAATTGTAACATGTTAGTATGGATTATTGATACAAACATGTTGGTTGGGAACGCTAGATTATTCTATATATGTTGGTTGTTGTTCCCTTTTTAGCTTTTCACTACTTTATGAGGGCCGATGACCTTGTTTAGTAAGTTGAAACTTTATACCCATATACAAGGTTGATCATGGTTAAAGGAAAGGCTGGGTAAATTGGAATGAGTCTTGATTGATGCCTTTATGATCACGTACTTAATTCTAAGATAAAAACAGTTGTGAACGAATGTGGATTATATGCCTTATGTGATTGTTGAGTCATAACAGAGTCTCAATTTGTAAATCATGTAAAGTGAAACTGAGTAGCAATAGCTTTAGACTGTGCACGTCTAAAGTGACGGACAAACAGGAGTTGGGGTTCATGGTGGTAGCCCATGGCCTTTATCTCGGACCGGATTGATCACCGTGTCCTATTTTTATTCAAATGTTCCTCGATATCGCAGGTCTCTGAGGTTACGGAGTCGCGCCCATACCTCGTCTTCCTTAGTGAAGGCTGTCGGACGGTCAACTCGGTCCATTGTCTATTTCAACTAAAATAATATTATTGCTAAAAGTCTAGCCTAGTCTAGTCTGGTCAAGTATGGTCGTCAAACTATCATGTTTTGTCTGCCTTTATTTGTGTTCATTAGTATCATGTTAGGGTTGTTCGTTTAATAGAATCATGTTAGGATTATTATTGATTTAGTATGTAGTACTCAGCTTTGCTGATTACGTGCTTTTGCTTGTGCATGTTGATCATGGCTATGCCTTATTGATCCTGTGATGACCCAATCTTTGGTGAGCAGTCTCTAAGGATCAATAAGCATTGTCCATCTGCAGGTTTGAAGATGTTGCATCATTGGGATCGGGAATAGAGAGCTTGTATTTAGTTTTGATTTTCTAAGTTGACTTGGGTTTGTTTAATTGGACTTTAAACTTGTCGTACTATTTATATTTCCTTATTTTCGTTGGTTGATTTTTGGGACTAAACCTGTAATCGATTATTTATAAACCTAAAGTTAGTTTTATGTTTTCCGCTGCAAAATTCTGAATAAGCCGTTACGTTTTCACACGGGCGATAATGCCTTGATAATTCTCTACGTTTTATATTAAAAGGTTATTTTAGAAAAGAAAGAATTGTCGGGGTGTTACACTATCCACATTCTTAGGGAATGCTTTAAAGCCAAGGAAGTTTGGAATCACTACGGTGTTTCATCCTCCTTTTCCTCATCCCCTTGCAACAATGCCTCCATTCTAATCTTACTTGTAAGGTACCCCATCTAAAAATCAGATTATGCTTCCATTCTTTGGTCCCTATAGAAAAGAAGAAACTTCATTACCTTCAATCAAATCCAACCCACAACGGATAAATGCATTTTGGAAGCCCAAGATTTAGCTTGGGAACTTCATTACCTTCAAACAAATCCAGAATTATATACGCATGCACTTTTCCGTTCCTCCTTTAAATGTTCCAATTCCACTGTGGACTCCCCCCTCCCCAAACAGGTTTCTTGAAGCTTGATTGTGATACATCGTTTTCTGAAAATTATCGAGGATGCTAGCTGTTAGGAAATAAACACAACTTAGTTAAGTTGACAAAAAATACGAAACGGACTTGTTTGATTTAATATCTTGTTTCTTAGTTTAATTAGAATTGTAATTAGGAAAGTAGATATATTTTGGTATGTAACAATCTCTAGAATTATTTAGACTTGGGGAGCAAGTATAATTCTAGTAGGGAGGAAATCTAATTTCCTCATAAACACTGGATTTGTTCTCAATCGTTCGTGGCACGCGTTTGGTTATAACACTAACATTGTCGGCGTTTTTAGAGAAATACGGTGAATGGGTGCTCGATTTTAACAAAAAATGTAAACTCCAATCTGTTTTGATGGGTGAGATTCTAGCGATTTGTGTGGGCTTGCGTGTTATCAAAATTAAAGGAAAATTGGCAAAGGGTGATCATTAACTCAGACTCGCAATAACCCGTCCAAAATTTGGCTAATGAACATATTATTGATGCTAACCTTACTATTGCAAAACAATGCATGGACCTTTTGAAGGAAATGCTTGGAATTCAGATTGTGTATGCCCCGAGATGTACCAACAAGGTGGCGGATATGATGGCTAAAATGTGTCGTTCTGATGTAATAGCTATTTTTTAATTTAGAGTACTTTGAACAATCTCTTATATTTGTTGCGGATGTAATTTTGGAGGACAAACCTCTTTGAACCCTCTCTTGTAACTCTCTTAACGAGTTATTAGAGTTAAGTAAATAAATGGGGTCTAACCTTTTGAACTTTTCACCGTTTAGGACCTATACCTTTTTTTTTCACCTTGGGACCTCATTTCTCTTTTCCGGCCAAATTTAACTAGAGTCATTAAAAGGTTAGGTACTTGGGTTAAAAGGTTAAAGTAAATCAAAAGTTTGAGGACTAACCTTTTCGTTTTTTCACCTTTCAGGATCTGAACTTTCTTTTTTCACCTTTTGAGACCTCATTCAAGTTTTCATGTAATTCCAATTCAATTATTAAAATTTCTAACCATTAACATATAATAAGCTCAAATTAAAATAATATGTAACGTAATTCATAAACTTAGCCCATATATAAATTGATTTGGGTATCAAATAATCTAATGAATAAAGAAGCAAATAATTACTTACAAGCTGATCATATTTTATACATTCGGTTATGGTGTCCAATGACAATAGAAGAGTTAAGCAATTTATATAGTAGAGTACGATATTCATACAATTATACTCAAAAGTTTACGGGGATGGTGGAACTAAAAATACACTACAGAATTTTTCGCCCGGGACCCAAGTTGTTAGGAAGATCTGCCATTGATGGTATATCCTCACAATTGTTTGTGGTTTGTTTGAAGAACATTAATAATGTCCACACAAAAACGTAAAATTAAAAATAGGTTATTTTTAAACGAATTTTGATTTTGATCACAAGTTAATATATCATACTAGTTCTTGATTATTTTATGAGAGTAAAGACAATTGGTTTATTGATGCTCATATTTGATGAGGTACTTAAATGATTTATGCTTAACTCGATCAAAATTAATCATCAATCTCCGAATTAAAATTTACGACCTCAAATTTTCTATAAACATATTTAAATAAGTTGTTATTGGATTACGTAAATTAAGTTTCAACTATTAAAGGTCTTATGAATGAGTAAATATTATCTATGATGTTTGGAGAAGAGTACTATGTAGTTTTAATTGTATGATGGGGTTTGGAAAAGATGAATTATTATTATTATTATTATTATTATTATTATTATTATTATTATTATTGTTAAATATATTAATAACAATTATTACATAATAATTAATAAAAATAAAAATATTAATAACTATTATTATAATTGTTAATTTGAGCGCTAACTTTTTTTTTTTGCATTTTCTGATTTTGTTTTTTTATAGTAAATAATGTTGGTATACAAAAAATGGATATGAGGTCCCAAAAGTTGAAAAAAATATTCGGGTTCTAAACGGTGAAAAAATCAAAAAGTTGGACCCTAACCTTTGTCTTAATTTATTATTTGAGTGATAGTATGGTTAACGGTGAATTAAACTATGGTTAACTGGCCGGAAAATAAATATGAGTCCCCAAAAGGTGAAAAAAAAAAAATTGAGGTCCTAAAGGGTGAAAAAATCAAAAGGTTGAACCCCAACCTTTAGCTTAACTCCTCTCTTAACTGTTTAATCTAATATTCCATGCTTGCATTTGAAAAAAAAAACTATTACGGAGAAGTATTTTTATAATTAGGTAAGAGAAGTCACTTGCCAAGTGCAAGGGCCAAAAAGGGGAGTAATTGGGGATCCTTCTGTATAAGTGATGAGATTTATGAGAATGCAACCCTTATCACATTTGGAACGAGAGCCTTACACTATTAGAAGGATCCTTGATTCTTAATTAACACTTATATTACAGTTGCATTTAGTATATACGTTATCTATACTAATATATTAAAAGGCGTTTATAAAAACGTATATGTGCCACGTAGATCCCTCCTTATTACGCCACATCACCACTACTAAGTATCATGACATGTAGTTGACAACCTGTTAGTTTTACAGAGTTCCTCAAGAGGGGGGGTGAATTGATATTTTACGTATTTATAAAAATTAAACTACAAGGAACAGAAATAGTAAAATATGCAAGCAAGATTTAGCGTGGAAAACTCTCTAGGCCCAATAGAGAGGAAAAAACCACGGCCCCTTTGGGGACTTAAACACTTTTACTAATTAGGCAAAACAACTTAGTTTCTTTACAAACCTAATCTACTCGGGCCACAATCTGCCAATCGCCTCTGATTGCAGATGACTAGGAACAACCCTCTTTGTTCCTTCCCTTATGGAAACAGTCCCTCAACTGTTCCTATCACTGATCTCTCGTGAGATCTACTCTCTTGCTCAAGTAAGCCTGACTCAGGCTTAACATACAATAACTCAACACTTTAATCAAACGTATAAGAATTAATAAACTACTTAACGTACGATATAAGACCAAGTAACAAATACTGCTCTATATGGGAACAGGAACAGACTTCTTTAAAGATTAAGACTTTAAGGGTGATACCTGAAAGCTTCCGGTTGATGTAAATAAGTCTGATAAAAAGTTTCGCAAAGAACAAAGGTTGTATTTATACGAATCCAAGTGTTTAACCTAGATTCAAATCCAACCCAGTTTAGGACTATTTTTAATAGATAGATTTTCGCAAATCTTACTTCAAACGCGTTTAGGTAAAATCAATCTTTTCGTATTTTGAGAGTTATATGTTAACTCAAATTCAAGAGTATAACTTCAAACAGTTTTGTAAAATCAGTTTAAAACATTTGACGTTTATCTTTTTGTAAAAGTAAAACTGATTTATTTCGTTTCACGATATAACTAGGACTCTTCAAAATACTCTGTTCCCATACTAAGCATGTACTAAATTACATTGGTCTTATACCTTTCGACCCTTATAGAATTTGCTTGACTTGATCCTTGATTTAATCTTGCCGCGTACTTTGAACTTAATTACTTCAAAGCTCCCTAGCTTGCTTCGGTTGTTGCATTTGTTCTTCTTTAAATATTAACCTGTTCCTGACATTCTCCAAAACGAACTATTAGTAGAAGGTAAGCTTGTCATCATCAAAACCAGGAATCAACAATTTCCCCCTTTTTGATGATGACAACCTTACAACTTGATAGGAGTAAATAACTTAAGGAATGAGATATGTAACCTGACAATCCAGAGTCAAAAACTTAACCAGGAACAGATGAGTCGCATAGGTGGTAAACCCAAGTATAAAAACAAATATAATGGAACACAAGTTGTCCTCTCAATATCTTCCCCCTTTGGAATTATCAAAAAGGGAGTAGGGAAAAACGCCGAACCAAAGGAGAAGTAGAAGAAGGAGGATATGGGAATCATATTACCCTAGCAAGCAGATAGTCATCATGCAGCTCAAGTCGGTCAACGAGTTTGACCGCACCCCTGCAAGCAGAACAAGATAAACGCAACATATAGCACAACACAAGCAAAAATTCTACAAGTCAGAGTGGGGCAACTATCAGAACGTAGGAAAAGCGCACTAATGAGCATTAGTCATAAACTTGGCGCATCCAAAAACCAACCAAAAAAAATTGTTTAGAGAGCAATAAGAGATGAAATTGTGTTTTGAGATAGCAGATATATAGGGGGTGGGGTAAGATCTGGTTGTAGCAGGGTCAGGGTAGGGATGCATCGTCATCAGCAGGAGCCACCTCTTCTATCACCATGTCAGCTAGGCGCTCCGTCATGTCATTGAAGAACTCAGCCTGGTCCTGCTGCATCTTGTGTATCAGCTCCTGTAAAGATGTGACAGCAGACATCAGAACAATATTGTCTAGCTGCAGTTGATCTACCTTGGTCATGAGGAGCTGAATTGAGCCATCTGGTGAGGGAGCAGCTGACTGAGTTTCCCCTTCCTTGTCCGAGTCAGACTCCTCAACCCGGTACACCGGAGGTGCGCCCTTGGAGGAACTGGCGAGACGGCTGCTACGACGAATAGGCTGAGTGGACACAGGGGAGAGATTAGGTTGCTGAACAGGTGAGGCAGATGGTTTTGGACTTTGTGGTGTTGGTCCCGCATTGTGAGACACATCCTCAGAATGACCCTCTTCGTCTTGACACGGAACGGCTACCTCTCCCTCTTCCTCAGAGAAATCCTCCTCATCATCGACATCTTCTTCTCCCTCTTCCTCCTGAGGTGTAGTATCTCCCACATTCGTCTTACCAACACAGACGACTCCATCCACTACACTCAGGCTAATCCCATTCAAGCAAGCTTTGTTAAGGATATGGGCAGGAGTAAGAGGTTCAGCTGAGTAACGAGTAAGGTCAACCCCAACCTTTCTCATGATGAAGGTGAGAAGAGACCCATACCCAATCATATTGTTCTGGGAGATGGAGTGAGTGAGATGGGAGATAAAAACGACAGGAAAGTTTATTTGACGCTGAGATTCTAGGAGAAAGATGTAGATCAGATCTAACCTGCTTGCCAAAGCACGCTTGTCATGACGCGGAACAATACCTCGTCGGACCACATTAAAAAGGACCTTTTGAAAAGGAGTGAGGACAGACTGGTTGAGAGCTTTTGGGTGTTTCCCTTGACCACCAAAATATGAGCAAACTTCCTTCATTGTTGCACCCCCGAGCTCAATTGGACCCTTTCCCTTGTGATAGACCTCCTCTCCTAACACTGGGACTTTGAACCAAGACCCTAATTTCTCAGAATCGAAGCTAAATTGTTTCCCATTAACTTCAGAACTACAAACTCCCTTTTGATTGACAAAGTTTGAGCAAAATTCCCCCATTGCTTCTGGATACATGCAAGCTTTAGAACAAACCTCAAAAAGATAAGTCCAACCTTGAGACTCGATCGTCTCCAACAATTCTACAAACCCTATTTCCCGACACCAACCGAAATCTATGCTAAGACCAGGGAGCATACGATCTGGAGGAAAATAGAAAAATTTTGTGGGTTCGAGTTTTACCTTCTTCTCAGCTGGAAGATGAGGTTCCCCCTGAGTCAAAGCAGCAACTTCCTTCTTCAAGACCAGTTTTCGTTTGGTGGCGAGTTTGGTAGTTGATTTTGTGGCTGGTGGTTTTGGTGTTGGTTGTTTGGGAGGCATTGTTTCCGGATGAATGACTTGAAGAGGTATGACGGTGATGATGGGTGTAGAAGGAGAAGATGAATTTGTAGGGTTTGGGAATTGGAGTTTGTAGAGGGTCATGATTTTATAGGCAGGGCTGTTGCGATTTACTAGGAGAGATAGGTGAATTTTGAATTTTAAAATTGGGAATTTGATAAGAAGGAGGGGATGTTCCGAGATTTTTATAGGCGGAATGATTAGAATGGGAAGAGTTTTGGTGTTGGGAATCGGAGTGTGGGAAGCGTGTTTGAGTGAATAAAAATGGAATAGTAATGCATGCACCAGTTTTTGTAAGATTCGATGAATCAAATTAATTGCTTTCCATTCATTTTTAGTATTCCCACTTAGACCTCGAATTGAATGCAAGTATTGGGAAAAAGTGCGATTACCTTAATAATGTGCAGACGTGGCTGTGGTAATGCACAGCTGGTTTTTGCAATCCGAACCTGGTTGTTAGTCCATTCAGAAAATATGGTGCATACACAAAAAATAATTAAAAACATTTTTTTTTTTTTTGATATTTTCCAGTGAGGTTAGAAAATTGTTAAGGACAACCGGTATTATTGTATTCGTATCATACCGAGTTCTAACCTGAGCTTGTCGTGTCTGTCCCTGTTAAGTGGTTTGGTCAAGATGTCAGCTACTTGATCTTCTGTGGGATAGAATTCAAGTTTGACTAGTTCCTTTTCCACATAATCTTTCAAAAAGTGATGTCGAATGTGAATGTGTTTGACCCTTGAGTGGTGCACTGGGTCTTTTGATATGCAGATTGCACTTGTGTTGTCGCATAGGATAGGAACACACTTTAATTTCATACCAAAATCTCTAAGTTGTTGTTTGATCCATAGCATTTGGGAACAGCATGAAGCCGCAGCTACATATTCAGCTTCTGTTGTGGATAATGCCACTGTGTTTTGTTTCTTTGAAGCCCAGGAGACTGCACATGCTCCTAGGAATTGAACCATTCCTGATGTGCTCTTTCTGTTTACTAGGTCACCTGCATAGTCAGCATCTGTATATCCTTTGAGATCAAAGTGATCATAGTTAGGGTACCATAGGCACAAATCGTCTGTTCCTTTTAGATATCTTAGAATTCTTTTGACAGCTGTAAGGTGAGATTCTTTTGGATTTGATTGGAAGCGGGCACAGACACCTACACTGAATGCGATGTCTGGTCTGCTTGCTGTAAGATAAAGTAGGGAGCCTATCATACCTCTGTACCTTGTTTGGTCTACACTCTTACCTTCTTGATCCTCATCCAGTCTCGTGGTTGTTCCCATTGGAGTGTGGTTGCTCTTAGCGGACTCCATTCCATATTTCTTGATGAGATCTTTTATGTATTTCTGTTGATGTATCATGATCCCTTGTTCCGTTTGCTTGATTTGGAGACCTAGGAAGAAGTTGAGTTCTCCCATCATGCTCATTTGAAATTCTTGCTGCATTAGGTCAGAGAATTCCTTGCATAGATCTTCGTTAGTTGCTCCAAATATAATATCATCAACATAGATTTGAACAATTAGTATGTCTGTATTTCTTGACTTAAGGAACAGAGTTCTATTAACCTTACCTCGATTGAACTTATTGTCTAGCAAAAAGTGTGAGAGACGTTCATACCAGGCTCTTGGTGCTTGTTTCAGTCCATACAGTGCCTTATCTAGTTTGTAGACATGTGCGGGATATTCTGGATCTTCAAAGCCTGGAGGTTGTTCCACATAGACTTCTTCCTTGAGATTTCCGTTTAGGAAGGCACATTTTACATCCATTTGATAGAGTTTGAATCCCATATATGATGCAAATGCTATTAGTATGCGTATTGCCTCCATTCTGGCAACTGGAGCAAATGTTTCTTCAAAGTCTATTCCTTCTTGTTGGTTGTATCCCTTGACAACTAGTCTGGCCTTGTTCCTGGTAATCGTAGCATGCTCATCTTGTTTATTTCGAAATACCCACTTGAGACCTATTACTTGATTGTTCAATGGTATAGGCTCAAGATGCCATACTTTATTTCTTTCGAATTCATTAAGCTCCTCCTGCATAGCAATGATCCAATCAGAATCAGTTAGTGCTTCTTTGTAATTTTTAGGTTCAATCATGGATAAATAAGCATAGAAAGCACAGAAGTTTTTGAGTTGGGATCTGGTCGTGGTTCCACGTCCAAGATCACTGATTATTTGGTCAAGGGGATGTGAGCTTTGATGTTTCCAAGGTCTGGGTTGGAAAGGTGTGTTTGTTTCCACAACAGACTGTTCAACTTGCTCATTTGTTTCTGCTTGATCTTCGGCCTGTGCTGGTTCCTCTTCAACTATGTTATCTTCAGATGTTTCTTCGACTTGGGTTTGTTCTTCTGTTTGGGAACTTTTCCTTATCTCTTCGTCTTCTGTTTCTCTAGTGAGTCCTAGTTCGAAGTTTCCATCAGAAGTTGTACCTGCAACATAGTTTTGGGAGTCAGTTTCATCAAATATAATATGTATGCTTTCTTCCATGCACATGGTCCTTTTGTTGAATACTCTATACGCTTTGCTGTTTGAGGCATATCCTAGGAATATTGCTTCATCACTTCGTGCATCAAATTTTCCCAGTTGATCCTTTCCATTGTTGTGAACGAAACACTTGCAACCAAAGATTCTAAGATGGGTTATCGAGGGTTTTCTTCCTTTGTACAGTTCATATGGAGTTTTGTTTTTGATAGCTCTAATTAGCACTCGATTGAGCACATAGCATGCCGTATTTAGAGCTTCGGCCCAGAAACTTTTTGGAAGTCCACTAGCAATCAACATAGTCCTTGTCATGTCTTCAAGAGTTCGGTTCTTTCTTTCTACAACACCGTTTTGTTGAGGTGTTCTGGGAGCAGAGAAGTTGTGATCTATTCCTGAACCTTTACATAGATCATCAAATCTTTTATTTTGAAATTCTGTACCATGATCTGATCTGATGTGGACCAGCTTATGACTGCTTTGTCGTTGAACCTTTGTGGCGAAAGCCAGGAATTCTTCAAACGTCTCTTCCTTGTTGGATAGGAAGATCACCCATGTGTATCTTGAGAAGTCGTCTACAATTACGAGTACGTACTTCTTTCCGCTTCTGCTCTGTGTCCTCATTGGTCCACACAGATCCATGTGGATCAGCTCCAGTGGTCTTGTTGTGCTGATTACCCCCTTTGATTTAAAGGACGTTCTTACTTGCTTTCCTTTGATACAAGCATCACAGACTGATTGTTTTGCAAACTTTGTATTTGGGAGACCTGTGACTAAATTTTTCAATTTTAATTTGTTCATTAGAGAAAAGCTAGCATGACCAAATCTTTTGTGCCATAACAAGGGATCATCTTCAATAACACTGAGACAGGTTAGATTGGAGTGAGGGACCGAGTTGAGGTTAACCACATATGTGTTCCCTTTCCTCTGTCCCTCTAGGATCACTGTCTCTGTGTTACTATTGATGATTAGACATTTATTTGAGAAGAATTTTGCATAATTGCCTTTGTCACAGAATTGAGAAATGCTTAATAAACTATGACCTAGTCCCTCAACCAAAAACACATTATCGATGGAATGAGACTTTGACTTACCAACCTTACCAATGCCAATGATGTTACCTTTCTTATTATCGCCAAAAGTCACAGTTCCACCTTCGTAGGTCGTGAGTGAGAGAAATCTATTTCTGTCTCCAGTCATGTGCTTGGAACAACCACTGTCTAGGTACCATGTGTTGTTCCCCCTCACTTCGACCTGCATGAAGTTTTTAGTTAGAGTTTTTAGGAACCCAGCATAGCTTGGGTTCCTTACTTGGAATCAAATCACTTTTCTTTACCCATTTAGTTTTGGTGAATTCGATGTTCTTTTCCAAGTACCTTTGGTTTTTAGGGCAAGAAACTCTATAGTGACCGATTTGACCACAGAAGGTGCATACTATGTCACTGTATAAATCTACTCTGGTTTTTCTAGGATGATGCTTTTTGTGGTTAAAACCTAGACCTTCTGTGCGTTTGGTTCTAGCTTCTTCTATCCATTTTGGTGTTACCTCTATTTTGTGTCTGGTCCTTTTAGCCAATTCACTTTCTAGATGGGTCTTTTCTTGGTGAATTTTCACTAGTTCTAACTGAGCTTTTTCTAGTTCTTCTTTATAGAGGTTCTTGGTTTTGGCTATTTTTAGGTCAATCAGATCTTGTTTTAGCCAGGAGTTTTCATTGCGTAAGGCTTCACACATTTCTTTTATATGGAGGTTTTGATCAAAGAGTTTAAAGAAACGATTGTCAATATCTAAGTTTGAGTTTCTGGTCCATTCCAACTCCTCTGTGAGTTTATTGACAATGTCTTGGTGTTTTCTGTCTGAGTCTAGTTTTTCTTTTAGGAGATCCTCATAATCACTAGTGAGACAAGAAAGTAAGTCAAACAGTTCTACTTTAGACATGGATTCAAGCCTACTTTTAATATGAACAAGACTTGCCTGGAATTTATCAGATTCTGAGTCGGATTCTTCATCTTCATGTTCAGCTACAAGACACAGGTGAGCAATTTCTTCGTTAGGTTGTTCTTGTTCCTCATCAGAAGAAGTATCTCCCCATGCAGCAATCATGGCTTTTCTTACCTCAGTTTTGGAAAAGGAGTTTCTGTTGTCTTTGAATCTATCTTTTGTTGTTTCCTTTCCCTTTCCTCGTTCTTGATCCCATAGAGGACATTCCCTAATGCGATGTTCCAAGTTTCCACACTTATGGCATCCAGTGTCAGTTTTAGGGAACTTTCTATTTGGTTTGCTTCTGTGTTCCACATCTTTGTAGTTCCTAAACATTCTTCTGAACCTCCTAGCAAACAGAGCTGTCTCTTCATCTTCTTCAGAGTTTTCATCATTTTCGGTTTTTAGAGCAAGAGCTCTATTTTTGGTATTCTCTGAAGGTCGCGCGTTTAATTGCAGTTCATGAGTTAGGAGAGATCCAGCCAGTTGTTCCAGGTTAAACTTTGTGAAGTCTTTAGTTTCCTGGAGGGCTGTGACTTTAGCCATCCAGGGATCTTGTGGTAGACTTCTTAGGACCTTCCTGACTTGTTCCTCAGGAGTTATGATTTTGCCAAGAGAATTTAGTTCATTGATAATGTTTGTGAAGCGAGTAATCATGTCTTGAATCGTTTCAGATGTCTTCATGGTGAACAGCTCGTATTGGTGCATTAAGAGATCAATCTTCGATCTCTTAACTTCGTTTGTTCCTTCATGAGTAACCTGGAGCAGATCCCAAATCTGCTTCGCGTTCTTGCAGCCCATTACTCTGTTGTGTTCATTTGGACCTAGTCCACAATGAAGGATTTTGACGGCCATGGCATTGAGTTCAAGCTTTTCATAGTCGGCTTTGTCAAATTCATCAGGTTTGGGAACAGTTTCTCTAGAGGAGTTCAGCTTAGTGACTTGGAAGGCTCCAACTTCAATCACTCTCCATACTTGATAGTTTTCAGCCTTAATGAAAATCTCCATCCTGTTTCTCCAGTAGGAATAGTATTTGCCACTAAACATTGGAGGTCGTTGTGTTGAGTATCCCTCTTCTAGTTTCTCCGTAGTGTTCATAGCTTCAGAATCGTTTTTCCCGTCAGCGTTACCTGCAGTTTAAAGGGTTCTGGCTCTGATACCAATTGTTAGTTTTACAGAGTTCCTCAAGAGGGGGGGTGAATTGATATTTTACGTATTTATAAAAATTAAACTACAAGGAACAGAAATAGTAAAATATGCAAGCAAGATTTAGCGTGGAAAACTCTCTAGGCCCAATAGAGAGGAAAAAACCACGGCCCCTTTGGGGACTTAAACACTTTTACTAATTAGGCAAAACAACTTAGTTTCTTTACAAACCTAATCTACTCGGGCCACAATCTGCCAATCGCCTCTGATTGCAGATGACTAGGAACAACCCTCTTTGTTCCTTCCCTTATGGAAACAGTCCCTCAACTGTTCCTACTCACTGATCTCTCGTGAGATCTACTCTCTTGCTCAAGTAAGCCTGACTCAAGCTTAACATACAATAACTCAACACTTTAATCAAACGTATAAGAATTAATAAACTACTTAACATACGATATAAGACCAAGTAACAAATACTGCTCTATATGGGAACAGGAACAGACTTCTTTAAAGATTAAGACTTTAAGGGTGATACCTGAAAGCTTCCGGTTGATGTAAATAAGTCTGATAAAAAGTTTCGCAAAGAACAAAGGTTGTATTTATACGAATCCAAGTGTTTAACCTAGATTCAAATCCAACCCAGTTTAGGACTCTTTTTAATAGATAGATTTTCGCAAATCTTACTTCAAACGCGTTTAGGTAAAATCAATCTTTTCGTATTTTGAGAGTTATATGTTAACTCAAATTCAAGAGTATAACTTCAAACAGTTTTGTAAAATCAGTTTAAAACATTTGACGTTTATCTTTTTGTAAAAGTAAAACTGATTTATTTCGTTTCACGATATAACTAGGACTCTTCAAAATACTCTGTTCCCATACTAAGCATGTACTAAATTACATTGGTCTTATACCTTTCGACCCTTATAGAATTTGCTTGACTTGATCCTTGATTTAATCTTGCCACGTACTTTGAACTTAATTACTTCAAAGCTCCCTAGCTTGCTTCGGTTGTTGCATTTGTTCTTCTTTAAATATTAACCTGTTCCTGACATTCTCCAAAACGAACTATTAGTAGAAGGTAAGCTTGTCATCATCAAAACCAGGAATCAACACAACCAAAAAGTATGTAGCAAGGATTGAACACTAGACCTCTTGAATTAAAAGTTACCATTCTTACCATCTTAGCTAGCCACAATGATGTTATATCTTTCTATTTAAATAATAAATACAACCTTTTTAAAATGAATAATAATGAATTAAAGGTAAAAAAACAAACAAAAGGGAATTAATTACTTAACTTATAAATGTACAATTCTTCTCTTCTCAACTTAAGCTTAAAAATTAAAAAAACTTAGGGTAATGGAGTGTAATTATGAGTGCGGAAGAGAGAAACATTGACAAGAGTATAATAATCAACTAATCATGAAGAAGAGAACTCGAATTTGTTTTGATTTTCGGATATGGGAAGGAAGTTTGTTGATCGACCACTGATCTTGCATGGAAATCAGATAATAGCACCACATATGCACATATTTAAAATAAGTAAATCCCACTAAAAGTAAAACCCGGAGCAACGCCCGGGCCACAAACTAGTTAGTTGTTATAAAGAGATTTATCACTTTATTTTTCCTTTAATTTTTTTCGAAATATTGCTCTACTTTGACTTGTAGATTATGATTTTTGACCATCATTTCTAATTTACACGTAAGAAAAATGTAATCATGTGAGATCTTATTATACTTGTATCGATATACACTTTTTAAATACTAACTCAGTTCCTGAAAGTTATTTACGTCTTAGAATATGTCCAAAGTATGAAAACTTTGACCGTAAATTCTCATTATTATATAGGCAAATTTGCCAAATACAACCTAATAAAGTTCTCTATTTGCCAATTACAACCTCAAATTTCTAATTTTGCCAATTACAACCTTAAACTTGTACATCTATTTTAAATTACAACCCGAAACGATTTTCCGGCGAAAATCATCGGAAAATGATGTCATAAGGTTATTAAAAAAAATTATGAAGTACATAATATCAGTAAAAAAATATTTTTTTCGATTATTTTATATTTTTTTGATTTAATTCTTATTTATCGATTTAAATTTTTTATAGAAAATATGTAACTATTTTTTTAATAACATTATTACATCATCTTCCAGTGATTTTGCCGAAAAATAGTTTTGGGTTGTAATTTAAAATTGATGTATAAGTTTAAGGTTGTAATTGATAAAAATAAAAATTTGAGGTTGTAATTGGCAAATAGACAACTTTATTAGGTTGTATTTGACAAATTTTCCTATTATATATATCAAAACATTACGGAGTATTATGTAAGATTATGTTAGATTGGTTTCGATATGCATTTCAAAATATCAACTTTTATAATTTTTTTTCACATTCAAAATATGATAAATTAATGGTTAAATGCATACCATATGGAGTACAATAATTGAGATTTAATCAGAAATGAAGATCTATTTAATTTAACTAATTAAATACATACAATATGGAGTACAATAATTGAGATTTATTTTATTCTTTTAATCAGAAATGGCTCTATTATTTCAGTAAGTATTTTCCCACGTGATACACGTTTTTGTTCTTTTCACTATTTTATTAATTTGTTCATCTTCCACTCTTTGTGATGTGAATATATAACCAGCTAGCATGTAAGCAATAATAAGTAGTCAAGGGAGGATATAACTAGTGTGGGGTGTCTGTGGGCCTTTGTCTTGGTGGTTGTATGACCTCCACAACATTGGATTTTACAAAGATTAGCGACATTGTATCCTCCTTTATTTTGTAAGGAGATGCTCCAAGTTATTACTATGTACATGTATAACAATTATTTATCCATGAAATTATGAGAAAATCTTATAGTGAAATAGCTTTCTTTATTATAGGAAGTAATAATAACAATTTTTAATTTGCAGATAGAATATATAATACTTCGTATGATACGTAGTATAGTTTATGGACAAGTCTCAAATGTTGAAATTTAAAGTTGCGGGTTCAAATCTTATACACACCACATTCTAACTTTTTAGTTGTAGGTGGATCTATGAGCACCACATGATTCAAATAGACTTCCTTAGAAACATGATAAATGATTGACATCAAATGGATGTATCTCTTGATTAATCTACGAGAAATTTTGAGGTAATTCGAGTTGGAGTAGAAATTTATCTCAATAGTTATTCTGTGACTAGTCATAAGCCAATTTTCGCCGAAAATCGAGAAAGTACCTACCGTTTTATGAATAAATGTCTGCACATTCGACTCATACCTAAAACCCAGCCTAATCGTTTCACAAATCATTCCTAGAATTTAATCACAATTCGGCCCTTGCGTGATTGCGCCTTATTGAAGACTCGTAATTCCCTAGCTAAGACCCAAACAACTTAGCTAGTTCCTCGAACTCTCAATCTCTACTTGTTGATTACTTGCTCTTTCCATTCCTTGCACACCCCAAGAGAACCCACGACCTATCAGAGAAGCCCGAATTCCAGTCGTTAGTGTTTTCAAAAAAAAATGGTCAACAACCTCAACCAACATAAAATTGAGGTTGTTATTTTACCGCCAAACTTATTTCATAAGCAAAGTCTTATTTAAACAAGACATACTCCGAACTCCCCTGCAAGATATTCTAAACCTAGTATTAAAATCAGTTAAAATTAGTGAAATAGAAAGACAAAGAAAAAGTATGAAAACTCAATTAAGCAAAAAGACGCTTTCTTGATTGATCTAAGAAATTATATATACTAGTTTAGTACTCGTGCAACGCACGATTATTACTACTTCATAAATATTTTTATGTAATACTTTCAATAATTTAATAATCATTTACAGAAAAGTTAATAAAATAAAATTTATTTCGTAAATGAGTTCATTAATACTAATTGATTTAATTTTTCCTAAAATTAAGTTTGTTTCAGATATTTTAACACATAAATTAGTTTATTTCAGTCAAAATAAGTTTTTTTTCAAATAAAATAAGCTGAGATAATATAATTTCAGACAAAATAAGTCAAATAAAACAAAGCCTTAAGTTAACTAAATTTATCTAAATTTATAATCCTTGAAATAAGTGTACTCATATTTATTTTCAATATAATGCAACAATTTGCCTTTTTTTTTTCTTTCAGTTCTCTATACAAAGTTTCTCATATTTAATTTTTTTTCGCAACTTTTTGTTTTCCCCCTTTTCACCCATATTCCAGCTTATTTCTTTACTTAAATTATTAATTTCATTCCTTCAAAAAAA
This sequence comes from Spinacia oleracea, assembly GCF_020520425.1. Lineage (NCBI taxonomy): Eukaryota > Viridiplantae > Streptophyta > Magnoliopsida > Caryophyllales > Amaranthaceae > Spinacia > Spinacia oleracea. The sequence goes on along the minus strand of NC_079488.1, from coordinate 86,043,758 downwards.
AAAAAAAATTATTAATTTCATTACATATTTTTTTTGAAGATACGACACATTCATTTTTTATAAGACAACAGGATTTTAAGTCATTATTAAATTAATATAATACAATGAAGTTTAAAATGTTGTTAAAAAGTTTTGTAAATTATTTCTTTTTTAAGTTAATCAATACAGAGTACTTATTTTCAAATAATAATTTATATAATGCATATGAGAGACATGACATGGGCTACAATTATCTTTCTACAATAAGAATTGATAGCTACATCAAATTATTTTCTCCATTTTTATAGTTTTATTAATAAACATTTTTAAATTAAAAAAACAAAAAAAACCTAAAGACTCAGCAGGAGATGACACGTGTCATTTCTGGTGTGTCTTTTAGTATACAGTTATTGATGATTATTGATGGTTGAGGCTTACTATGGGAAAATTTTAAGCCTTAACGGACTTCTATATAATTTTTTCCCAATGTAGATTATTTTTTTTCCATAAAAATATCCATATCATATATTATTAATTAAAAAAATACATGACGCAGCAGGAGATGACGTGCATTGTTTTGTGTGTCTTTTTTTTGAGGGAGTTTTGCGTGTCTTTAAGTATATAGTAATTGATGGATTGATTGATAGTTATATTTATTGATCATGCTAGTTAAAAATGTGCCACAAACATTCTCGCAAAGAAGAAACGTGTAACATTTTTGGTATTATTTTAAAATAAAGTACCGATGATGTCTTAGCCTAGTGGTTAAGATTGAGGGTCTGTGTACGATAGGTCTCAGGCTCGAATTTATTATTGCCCTTGTGGCTCATTTACAACAAAAATAAAATAAAAAATAAAGTAGTGTAATTATTTATTGATTGTTCAGAAATAGAAATGAAACTGTAAAAAAATAATATTACGTAGTATAAAAAATGTATGTTGCTATATTCATATATTTTGAAAAGAATATAATATAAAGATGTTTATAACATGCATTACACGGCAAAAAAAAATGAAAAAATGCCAAAGACTCACCAGGACGTAACATGTGTCATTGCTGATGCATCTTTTAGTATATATAGTACGAAGTAATAGATAGATGTTGCCTGTCATGTAGTATGATGTTAATCCTCTTATATGTTCTTAACCTTTTATCAACTAAGATGAAGATGATAGAGATTAATTCGCTCATCTCTGAGTCTTATGTGGATAGAGAATTAGAGATTAGTTATGGAAGTTGGAGAATAAATAACAAAATTACAAATATATGTATATATAATTTCTTAAATAATATATACATATAATTTTTGCAAATTAGACTATTAAATATTTCTACCAATTTACTAAATTCTAATAGTATTGCATTTACGCTAGGAAATCTCTAATGACCAGTTTTAATAAGTGGCATGTCAACCTATCACGTAATATTTGCGATATAAGTATTTGTCGCAAATCTAATCTAATATATATATATATATATATATATATATATATATATATATATATATATATATATATATATATAAATGAGGCATATTTGCTGAAATATTATAGCGCCACCTAGGATTACTATTGGTTTAAGCCAATAAAAAATAAGATTTCTAATTTATTTTTTGAATTAAAAAAATCAAATGTCACGTAGATAATTAGGTGTCACATAGTTACTTAGTGTCACATACATATTCTAATTATGTTATCGATTTATCAATACTGAGTGTTTTCTAGTATAGCCTTTTTGTTTAAAGAGCAAAATACATGTCACAAAAAGATAATCCATAATAATTAATATAAAATAATGATTTATGAGATCTTTAATTATTTATCCTCTGTTTCACATTAGACTAACCCAAATCCAAAACTTTTAAATAATGATTTATGAAATCTTTAATTATTTATCCTCTGTTTCACATTATTGACTAACCCAAATCCAAAACTTTTCTCCCTAAAGTGATACGGAGTACCTAGCATCATAATACTACTCCCTCCGTCCCGGAATACTCGACCCGGTTTGACCGGCACAGAGTTTAAGGGACTTGAATTGACTTATTTAATTTAATAGGTAGTAGTTGATAGTGGGGTATTATTTTAATGTAGTTAGTGGGAGGTGAGTTAAGAGGTGGGGTTGGGGGAGAGTATGGGTTGAATTTTTAATTATTTTTTGTATGGAGTAGGGGTAGGTGGGTTAATAGGGGTGGAGTGAGAAATAATATAATATTGTTAGAATATTTCCATTTTTAGAAACAGGTCAAGTATTAAGGGACGACCCGATAAGGAAAACAGGTCAAGTATTCCGGGACGGAGGGAGCACTAAATAACAACAAACACGTATGTGTTATTAGTACGAGGATGGTCAAACTCAAACTCTTCATTAGTACGAGTATGAAACACTTCGTACATTATAGACTCACTGAATGGCAATTCAACTCCTCTTAAAGTTATGGACTCACTGTATTTTAACAACTCTTTAAAATAGGAATTGAAAGTTCTAATCATATTCAAATTTATAATTGATTAAGTTCTATAAATTGATCGTATTGTTCAACTCATAACCCATATACAATCACATTTATCGCATTGTTCAATTAACCCATACACAATCACATCTTTGACTTTTAATTTGATTATCACATTGATCCTATTGTTCAATTAACCTATACACAATCACAACCATATATATGAACTATACCTCCACATCTTTGATCCATGATATATATAAATCTTGATATTCTGGAGGTTCGTAAATTGAAAGAGATATGGAGGTATAGTTTATATATATGATTTTTATACTTCGTATATTAGCATCCAAATTCGTTTCCATAAAAAGTGATTTATTTCTTGGTGATCGATTCAAAATGATTGTTTTGGTTAGAAGTTAGCAGGAGTTAAATCTCATGTTTAATTTTAACGTAAGGTGCAATATCCAGCTAGAGCCTTAAACTATGTTAAGTTAACATGAGAATAATGGGATGATAAAATGCAGGGAGAACTTATACTTATTAATAATTTTGTCCGGTTGAATCTTCTACGGAGTACTTTGTATCAACTCTTTACCTTTCCTTGGTGCTAAGTTTCGACGTATTGTGAAATTGCACAACACCGTCCTTATCCTAATTGACAGACTAACACTCCATGCATAAAATATGAATGTAGTTCAATCAGGGCCGGTTCTTACTGTTTATGGGCCCGGGGCGAAAATTAGACAGAGGCCCTTAATACATTCATGTCCGACAAATTTTTTAAATGTACCGGTTAATTTAGTACTCGTAGTTCATAATTTATAAGTTGATATCATCAATCTAGCTAACACTTGCTTGCATCTAAAAAACTAATCTAACACAACAAAAATAATAGTTCGATCAACATGGAAAATGACCCACTTTAAGGTAAATACGGAGTACATGTAAATGGAATCTCGGTTAGAAAAGAAAAAAAAAGCAAGGAATCCAAAGCAAAATGACAGTGTTCAAATAAATGGGCCTTGGCGGACTCGATCACGCATCGCCTGTTACACCAAAACTCTTCTAAAACCAACTGTGCTACAACTCATCAGTATTACAATCTAGCTTTCTTAATATTATATAACTCATTTTCCGATTTCGGGGCCCCTTCTCCCACGGGGCCCTGGGCGGTTGCCCCTCAAAACAACCCCCAGGGCCGGGCCTGGGTTCAATCTTAATATATGTTCACTCATAATTTTTATGTTTACTCTAAATATATGTTTTCTTATATTATTGTTGTTATAGTGAAAAGTTAGAAACTACAACTATTGGACAACTTGAAATACAACGTACATGACCGGAAGACATTATCTCTAAAACGATTCATATCTCAACTCTCATCGATCATATCCAAAAACACTATTGAAACGAAACTCATTCATTCACCATAACACAACCTAATAACATATATACAAAACAGTTAATAAAATAAAAAATAAAATGAAACTCGTGCATCGCACGGGCTTCAAAACTAGTTGCGACTATTATTACCTTACTATTAGTCTTATATGCACGTCATGCGTGCAAAGGTAAATAGAAAAAAATCTCGTATCCTAAGATACTCTCCCTCTCTCTCCCCTTTTCTCTCTCTTTTTAGGGTTTACAAAAATTAGGGTTTTCTAGGGCGGAAATAGCCAATTTTCTTCGGAAATTTGGTTATTTTCGCCCCTTCTCTTAAATTCTGTTTAGTTCTTTTGCGTTAGATCTCAATAAAACTATATAATTTCAGTTTAGTGTAGTAAGTACCCCTATGGTGGGTTTGATTCTAGTAAGTACCTCTGTGGTGGGTTTGATTCTAGTTAAGTTTTGTGTGTTTACTTTCATTCAGATTGTTTTTTTGGTAAAGATTTATGCGAGATTGAAGAGGAGGTCAATCTTTCGACTACAATCAGACGAATCAGACGGAAATCATATTTGTCACGTCTAGCTACAACAGATCTATAGACCCCCTCGTCGAAAAAGGATGTAATTCACAGCGATATAAAAGAGGGTATACAAAATGTTTGATATACTACGATCGTAGCTATATGGTGAAAGGAAGTTTTTATTTGATTCGATTGTTATGTATATTTGTTAGATTCAAATCTCTATGCAGATGTCGTATGACTTTTTATCAATGAATTAATTTAATTATAAAAAAAAGGTAAATAGAAAAAAAAAATTACAATATTACATGCATCTTTTAACATCAAACAATATGTAAGGGAAAAAAAAAATTCGCAAAGTTCTTGTAGAGAAAAAGGCTACATTGTCTATGTAGCAAACATAGAAATAGTTAACAATGTAATACAAATTAAATAAAATAAAACTAAAAAGAAATGTTTCACTTGTTTTTATTATATTTCCCGCAATATGTTTGGCTAACCGCATGCACTTCTAAGTCGAATCGATTTGCAACAAATAACCAACAATATAATAATGTTCTAGATAAAGAGGTAACACGCGCGAAAAAGCTTTGGATCCAAATTGAGAATATTTTTTCCATTACTCATTTGCGTCACTTAGGCTGCAAAAATGTAAACACTTATCTTTTATTTGAAATACCATTTGAGCTAATTAAAACTAAAAGATTATTTTTAGTGAATGGTAAGCTTCTATGCTTTGATTTTTTTTTTTTTTTTAATATTTTTTTTCTAATATTGGTTGTTTCTTGATTTTGTGCGTTTGTTATTTTACATAATTCGTTAATATTGTTATTTGATACTTAATATGTCATTAATTTTAATTTTAATTTTTTTGGGTGTAATTGTGAGTACGATTGTTTTAATTGACTTTCGAGAAAATTTCCAGATATGATTTGGATGTTCTTATGCGTACCACTGTTCATGGAAAATTATTTGAATTATTAATTGATTGAGCGTTATGTGATATTTATGATTTGCATAATTGTAATTTTCTTAAGTTGAGGCATGTTTCTTTGATACGATTTGCAGCTTCTTCGTTTTTTCCCGTGTTTTGCTGTTTTATTGATGTTATAATTTAATCGTGATTGACGTATGTGATTAGGATGATATGAAAATTTTGAGGTATTATTGAGATACTTTTTTACTTTCTTGTTTTCTTTCCTAATCAGTTATTATTCGATTGGAATATTTGGAGTATTATGCTACTTATAGGAAATTATAAACGAGTTTTGGGCGTGATCAGGATAATTAATCAACATAATGGAGTGATTGATTATTTGATTGGGAAAGGGCAATATAACATTTATAACACGTTACGTTTTAGCATGATTGGATTTATTATTTATTTATAATATCATTAAGGGTATTGTGGTTTATTCGGGATACCAAAAGTGCAATTAATAAATTCACATTATGAGTTCCCTTATAGAAGTACTAGTCTTATATGCACACGATGCATGCGAATATAAGAAACAGATTTGTGTTATTACAATTAAACCTGAAATAATATGTAAAAATATACTCTGTGTACGAATATAAGAAACAGATAAGTTAGATAGAGCAGAACGCATATAAACAGAATGATTAAAATGGTAAGAATTTATTCAAGGGGCTTGATTGATTAATATGTTTATTTTTGCTTTTCCTATTGGGTAAATTGTTCTTTATATTCTCTATTCTATAAGTGTGGAGGGTATTTTAGTAATGCAAAGGGGACACCAAAAGTGGATTTACTTAAATAACCTCAACTCTTCACTTATATAATAGAGATATAACTTGGGATTTGCTGATTGGCAGATTGGGAGTTGGGTTTTATGACTGTAGTTTGCATTTTCTAAATCAGGATCGTTTTTGGCTTACCAGTTAATCTGGTAATGTAGGATTGAACCCATAGAAATTGAATATGCGTGTGATTAATTGAGCTTGTTTAGTATAGTTTGCCTAATCTAGACTTTGAAATTGGTATGTCTACAGATTTGCAAGGTGATTTTAGGAAGCAGTAAATTCATGATTGAGCACTCTACGAAGTTTTCTTCAAATAAGAATACCCGTCTGTAGTAAAATCAAGCTACCAAAGACCTCGAGCTACCTGGAAAATGACTTCTACACACCTTACAGACACTCATAACTCATAACTCATAACTCATAACTCATAAGCAATCTGCATTCCTAAACCTGCAATTATTGTCCCTGCAGAAGGCTGATGATATACAACTTATACAAGTATCAGAATAATTTACCTGCAAAATAACCCTGGAGGCCTAAATCTCAAGCAATTAGCTGTTGTTCAGACTTCAGAGCTATCATAATTACATTCAAAAGCTCAACTTTCTAGACTTTGTTCCTTACTCCCAAAAGTTTTCTCAGATAGCTTCACCAAATGAAAAAGTGCTGCACCAAATCTATGTATTCATCTGTTCCACAAATATCGCAACATGTTGATTTTTATACTATTCATGTTGTGCCTTTGATTATCTTTTATAACCTATACATAAGAAAATATGTAGTCGTGCAGAATCTTGTTAGATTCACATCGATATATAATTTGAACATAACTTTTTTTATAATTTTTACTTATGCATAATTCGAGATATTAAGAGTCAAAGTCGTGTGGTGGGAAGCGTAAAGTCAACGTGGTGCAATATTTAAGGAACGCAGGAAGTATTATAGTTAACAGATAACATAATTGTTATTTCCTGAAAATCCATCCTGTTAATGGATGTTTAGCTAGCAGACTCGACAGGTTCCAGACGTATCTGTTGGAAATTCTCATTGGGAAACACAAAGGAAAAAAGGGTGAGTGAAAATTCAAAAGTCCCACATTGGAAAAACTCTTCATATTCCTCTTGTTTATTAATTGGGGAATGAGTGTAACTCTTGTTTAAGAAAGTGTGAGAATGGTATGGGTGGACACATCACACACACGCGCGCGCGCGCGGGCCGTGGGCCGCGGGCCGTGGGCCTTGGGCCTTGGGCCTTGGGCCTTGGTACTTGGTACTTGGGAATGCGGTTCGCGGGCGTGGGGTGGGTTTTGTGGGTCAACCCTATTCTTTTTGGTAACTGGACCGTTTTGCTTAAGTCATTGTTACGGGAATCTGTATTGATTACGTAACCGTTGGATTAATTACCATTAATTACGTCCGTTACTACATTCAATGTCTCTGACCGTTTTTGGCTGTTGCAACATTCATTCCCTCAGCCGTTTTTGTCTGTTGCAATGCTTTCCTTCTAATTATTTAAATCAGAGTTGCAATACACACAAAATACGAAAACACATTCTTACTCTCACACAACAATTGTTCACGACGCAACAATTGTTCTTCGTTCAGTTCATCGAATCAGATAAGTTTGTTCTAATTTTCGCTTTAATCGCAACAGTATCAACTTAAACCAATTAACAGCTAAGATTTCCTGTACATTATGTTTTGGCTCAGATATGTATTAAGGCTCTGAAACCTAGCTTCCACCATTTCGAAAATTACCTACATTTGCAAAAAGTTGAGAAAAGTTGTTGTGCTGAATATAACATGGTCAAATTTAATCAACGTGGCTAATTCATTACATAAGGATTATTTAGGAAAGTCATCAATCATCATAGAGGTATTCTATGTTGTAAAGGACTTGAATTGTCACTCTATTCAATCTATATTAATACAGGTGTTTGCAGGAAAACCAATAAACATTATACTAGCTTGTACTCTTGTAGTATATTTGCACCTGCGACTTATGACTGAACCTAACTATGAGTAAAGAACCTTAATCAAGCATATTGGGTTTAACATTATAGGAGCTCAATTCTTGTATTAAGGAACGCATATGACAATATGATGAGCCACCAACTTCAACAGCTTTCCTTGCTAAGTCTTTTAACTTGTTTGCCTTAATTCTTAACTCCAAAGCCTCTTGGCCTACCATAACTCTTGTTATAGCCTTGTTTATATCTTCATGTTTCACTTTAGCATCAACTGTTCTGCTACTTTCCTTAGCTCCAACAGCTATACCAGTCTTCAAAATCTGAATCACCAATTTTTCATTATAAAATTGATCAGCAAATGCTGGCCAAGTTACCATAGGAACCCCACTTGATATGCCTTCTAGAGTTGAGTTCCATCCACAATGAGTCACGAATGCTCCAGTAGCTTCATGGTCCAAAATTAACACTTGAGGTGCCCATCCCCTTATAATTAATCCTTTTCCTTCCATCCTCTTCTCAAATTCATGTGGTAACCACTCATCATTTTTCTCATTCTCATTCTTTCTCTTTATTGCCCATATGAAATCCTGCTCAGAAGCTTCTAGACCCATCGCGATCTCTCGAAGTTGTGAGTTTGAGATTTCAGCCAAGCTACCAAAGCAAATATAAACAACGGACTTTGGCTTTTTCGAATCTAGCCATTGTAAGCAGTCATACTCATCGATTGAAGACTTGATCCCTCTTTGGAACTTAGCTTCATTTTCGCGGTTGCATAATGAAACCGGACCTATATTCCATATCTTCCTACCAGAAACCTTGTTATAACAATCAACATATTCAGGCTCAAGTTCATAAAAGCTATTCATAATAACGCCGTAACTCTTCTGCTCGGCGGCTAAAGCACGACCGAATACTTCCATCAATTCAATGGTCATCTGCTTATCTCCTTGCTCCCTCATCATTTCAGGTAGTTGAAATTTCGTCAATTTAATTTCATGAGGAAGGTTGGGGATGACAAATTCCTCGTCATCCGAGGAAACTGCTTCGTATGGCTTGTACTTCATAATTGAATAAATGACACATTGTGCAAAGTTGTTAGTTCCAAAGAAGACTAACCTTGGTATGTTAAATTTGGCAGCAACATCAGTAGCGAAAGGCAAGAGTAAATCAGCCACTAAACAATCAGGCTTGCATTTTTCCATAACTTGTTCAAGTGATTCTTGTAGCATATAAGTAGCCTTGAGAAACTTGACAACCATCTCATCTGAAGTGAATTGATCAAAATTCTCGATTCCCTCAGGGATGCCACCCAGATGACAAGGAAACGGGATGATTTCAATGTCGATTGGAGGACCGATGTTTTTGTAAGTTTCAAGTGGTTTAGTGAAAAAGGGTGAATTACGAGGGGTTGTAACAATGGTAGTTTTAACTTGTTGGGCGGCGAACATCTTCGCGATATCTAAGGTTGGGATCATATGGCCAGCAGCCATAAAAGGGAACAACATTATGTGAAGCCTTTGTGGTTCGCCAGCCATTTTTGAGGATTTTTATTTTTATTTTTATTTTTATTTTTATTTTTAAGCTATGCTTTTTTACGAATGAATGATAGAATTAGAAATGTGTTGTTAATTACTATACTATGTTGCTCTTGCTGTGACTATGGGGATGTATATGGATTATGGACAAGCTAAGCTAAGATTATTATATAGTCTTGACTCTTGAATGGAAGAAATCTGATCTCCATCTCTTGCATTTTTGTATGTCACTCCTTACGTCACTAATCACTCTGTTTGTCAATATTTTCTTTTGATAAACAATATTTTATATTTCTCTTCACAAGTTGTTCTGCCGCTTTCCTTTCATCTCACAACAAGTCTAACAAAATGATAAAAGGTATACTGGCCTTGCGGCGCAAGACAAGACCACCGCCTTATTCACTTTCTTAATGGACTAATCAGATCTATGGTTAATGTTTGGCATTAATAGGTTATTCCTTCGTGACCTTCCCTTTTATTCTTTACATTTGATATCAACGTACGTGATTTAACAACTAACTAGTTTTGGGTCCGTTCGACGAACGGACTAATTATATGTTGGTCGGATAATGAAATTTAGAAGTTATGTTGTTCTTAAGTAGGTGTTAGAAGGTGTTTAAACTAAATGACAATAATTAAAACTTTAACATATGAAGTCTTGTCTTTTTAATCATTACATTTTTCTGCTTATGTTCATCTTCCCTGAAAATATAGATCCACTTTAAATCAATTACTACCACCAATAACATATCAGTTGTACAAAGACCAAACAAATTTGCAACTGTTACAGTTTACGACTATACTCATGTTATCCAATTAAGGGAAAGGCTTAATAAAGTCTAACTATTAAACTATACTGACAAAACTTTTTTTATAGGAGAACTAAAACTAATTGTAAGTTCCCTTAACAACAAAAATATACAAATAAAACCCACCTAAAAGTCTCAAAATATCGATGACGATTTACCCACCTTTAATCATTTGCATGGAAACCATACATTATAAGATTATCCTTCTCTGCAAAATGAATTGCAACTAATTAAGCAAGAAAAATAAACAACATACTTCCAATGTGCTTATAAGAAAAATCAAGAACAACGTGGTTAGAGAGAGATATGGGGGGTGGTATTACAGCTTGAATTGCATGCATGAAAATAAACAATAGAAATGTTGAATTAAAGCACCCTATAATCTCCTAGCGTTTCAAAATGGATCAGTCAAAAAGTCTATTAGTGAGGTTAAATTTTGAATTAACGCTACAAGAGAAGGGGAGAAGATTTGAGGATTGAATTAAATTGACATTGAAAATAATTAAGCTTGGAGAGTTAATGAGAAGGTGAAGTAGGGGACGGTAGTTTAGGCATAATCAAGTTGAGTATCGATCTTAATTTTTGGTAATCCCTCCGTCCCGTTTTTGTAGTCCTGATTCTATTTTAAGCGTCCCAAAATTATAATCATGTTTCTATTTCTGGCCATTAAGTTTTCCACTTTTCCATGTACTATATGAATTAAAAATGCACTGAAAACCCAACACAACTTCTCCATGTACTATATTTCTTTATCCATGTATTATATTTCACTTTCTCATACAAATCAATTATCAATGTACTATATTCTAAATTTCCGTGTACTATATTACACTTTTCTTAAACCTAGTGTTTTTAGTCAAATAATACTATAAATATGGGATGAATGCAGTACAATTCTAGTAAATTAAAGAGACGAAGATCAATAGTATACTACGTAATAGCTAATGACAATAAAGTAGAATATTGAATGACCATTAATTTTTTTATAACAAAAAGTAAATAGAAAGATTAATAAGATTGAGACACGTGTCATCAAAATAGTATTGCTTATGTCATTGAAATGGTGATGGTTATGCTTTTTAAATACCTGGTATTGATTAACATCGATAATTATCTCTTTTTTTATTTAAATAATGAAAATTATGTTTATTAATGATGTTTTCACCGTATAAAATATTTAATGTCTCTATGGGAACATGTGAAATGTTTAATGTCTCAATGATTTTAATTAATTAAAATAATTAATTGCCCGCTTGGTGAGAGAATATTAAAGACATTTATTATACAATATAAAAGAAAAGAGTTTATATGTAAAGATAAAAATGAGAAATTAGAAACGAAAAGCGTAAAGAATAAAATAGGACGGAGGAAGTACCTGATTAGATGAGTACTCCCTCCGTTTATTTTTGTTTCTTACGTTTGGACTTTTGCACGTTTATTAACATATAATAAAGTTTCTTTTTCTTTTTTTATTTTAAATGCTTTAGATTCCATCATTAATCTTGATTTCATTTTTCCAAAATCTGATATTTATTGTCTCTTTGAATATAGTGCAAATCAACTTTCATTTTTTATTAAAAAAAATAAACTCAAGTAAAACCTCAATCCACTAATCATTACAACAACCAATAAAATTGTTTTATTCATCAAAATGAACCAATAATGGAAAAGCACACAGATTTCTGACTTAACATACTTGGAAAATTGTAAAGAAATTTAATAAGTTGAAAAAATTGGACCAATTAAAATTAAAGGGAAATGATAAATCCAAGGAAATTTTTACTTCTTCCAAGGAAATCCACATTATTTTAAAGTTGGTTTCCTTGGATAAAGTAAAATTCTTTCTTGGATTTATCATTTCCCAAAATTAAAAGGTGGCATAAAAAATGACAGTACGGTAAGTTTATAAAAGTAAAGATTCTCCCATTAACAAACATTGTAAAACACCTAAAAGGAATACATAACAAACAAAAAGAAACGGAGGGAATAATTTGGTAGCATTAATTGTTTAAGGAGCTCAAATTTATAAAATAATTGTTTCAAAAAAAAAAATTAAAGCTAAAATACACGAAAATTTTAAGGACCTTAAATGTGAAGACCTTGTATTCTATTTAAGGTGCTTGACAAACCGATTTACAGTAATCATTTAAGGTGACTTAAAATTTCAGTACTTTATAATTTAAGATGTCTGAAATAGCGTGCCAAACAGAGCAAGCTTACCTCTATTTGGCTAATTTAATTTTAATTTTATTAATTAATTAAAATAACTAAAGTATGATTAACGGTTGATTATGATATGATTAATTACTAATTAGATGGAATATGGACTAAGGTAGGTAGTAATGTGAGTATATTCAATTCAAAGAAAAATATCTAGGTAGCAATTGACAAAGTCCCAAAATACATAGGTACTAGGTAGTAATTCACAAAGTCTCAAAATACCTAGGTAGTAATTTAAAAAATTTCCTTATATGTATCAATAAAAGTTAAAAAAGCAAAACATAAAAATAACCAAATAATATTACAGAATTTGGTACAATTGCTGAAATGTATCGCTAGCTATTTTCTATATATGGAAAACTATAATTAATCAAATTACTTTTGTCATTCTATTTACTGTAAATGTAATGTGAGTCTATCCAATTCAAACAAATATAATATCCAGGCCCGTTTCTGACTTTTTGGGGGCCTAGGCGAAATAAGGAATTGGGCCCTTTTCGGAAAAAAGACGCATCAAAATTTCGTCCAATAAACTACATATTCAAATTCAAATCAATAAAAATATATTTTATCCCCATCTAAAATTTCACCGTCCTGCTCTAAGCACTTGCAACTTAGTAGTAAAATAGATAATCACTTAATTAAGATATTACTTAGTCAATATGAATAAATAGGTTTATTATTTTATCCCCAAAAAAAAAAGATTTATTTAGTATTAGTATCTTTGTATTAGTAGTTATTTATTCTTGTTTTCATTAAAGTTTGAAATTTGATTTTTCATATTCCTATCATAAAGGTAAATTCGCCCACGGATATTACATGAATTACAACTGATTACTAAAAACTAAACTAGATGTCAAGCACTACATACGTAAATAAAAATTAACATACACGAATATATGAATGAGTAAATAATTAATCAAAAATAAAAGTGATTTAGTGAATTAAAAAAAAACCAAAAACTAGCTAAAGTAAAAATAAAATAAAATGAACAAAGCAGAGGATTAATGCAGTGAAGATCGAAGAATTGTACTCGCATCCCCCAACCAAACAAAGAGTCATCCCACCTTACCACCGAGCCAATGATATTTTAGTTGTTTAATAGCGCGTTTATTTATTATTGTACTAATATACTGTACAAATTTCTATTTTCGGTCCCTTTTCGCCTTGGGCCTAGGCGGCTGCACTCCCCGCCTACCCTCAGGGCCGGGGCTGATAATATCTCATCCTCGGTTGAAGTAGCAATGATACAAGTTGTTCCGGTGTTGAAACAATGGGTTTCGAATGAAGACCCTTTTGAATGTGTTGAAGATCTTGCTAGCTTGAATGAGTTGTGTCCGAATTCACCTGCACAATAACAAGGTTACTGGCCTCAGTGGTATTTCCGAGTAAAGCCCCTCCGATGCCTAATTAAGAACGATGCTCGGATTCTAGAGAGAAGTTCTCTAGAGAGTAGTCTTAAGGCGGTAAATTGGACGTACCTTGAGGTGTGAGCCTTGGCGGCTTATTTATAGTGTTTGTGTGATAAATGCCCATAGGCCATTTATTGCTATTGGGCCTTGGGCCTTTGTTGGTGGCTGATCAGCCATGTTGAGTAAAGTAGGTTTGATGTTGTTGTGTAGAGCCATTGGGCTTTGGAATTAGTGGCCCAATTGGTATCCAATTGGGAGCCCAAACACAAGTAAATATATTTTTCTCTTGAATTCATGTACACATTGATTAATAATTAAATTAAAAATATTAGTGGAATTCTACCTAATTTGTTGATTATAGTTTTTTGGGGATGAGGTACGTGCAACTCCTTAGTAAAAAAATTTTAATTAATTTTGTCTCCTATATTGAACAAGCTCATATTTTTATTTGAGAAAAAGTTCATCTACTATATAATCTCTATTCTATAAGAGAATTCATGAGGTGATTTCGTTAAATGGATTTTTGGTGCCCCTATAGAATAGTCTATAATGCCCCAGGCCACAATTGAATGATCAAATTATACTATTACATGATAAAAAAAAATAGTAACAATGCCAAAGAATTAGGGGATATGATGCTAATTTGCAGACGATTGTATTTTCATGCGGGAATCAATCAACTAATTAGAAAATAAGTCAAAGCATTACATATATTGACAACAACTATTAAATTTATTATTCATTAACATACTTACTATAAGAAATTTTATGAAATCTAATCCAAAAAATAGTGTAATAGACCAATTGTCTGTTGGTTCAGTGGTGATTGGAGCTGAATTTAGTAGGGAGGATCGCGTGTTCGATCCGCCACAATAACAATTGGGAGGGGACTGGAACATATCCACCCAGATTTTGCCTGGAATTTGGGTTAGCCCTAATGGTGAATCGGGTGGTAACACCAAAAAACAATAGTATATTAGCAATAACATTCAAATTTTAAAAAGTACAAAAAAACCCTTTTTCATGACAAAATAAAATAAAAATTTGCGAGATTTTTCTCTCTGCGACGAGGGTTCGAAGAGGCGACTGCTTTCCTCGACGCCATGGCAAGATCTCGAAAACAGGGACAAAAATAAGGAACCAAGAAGAAGAATGATGAACAAGCTGCACCGAAGAAGCCTAACACCAGATCCCAAACTGAAGAACCATCTCCTTCTCCAATGATGGTGGAAACCGCCATCGATGAAAGCTTGAGTCCATACCCAGATGATGAAATTCCGATTGAGAACCTGATTCTTACTCCAAAATCTTCACTGAGGGAGCTCCAACACATTGCAAGTTTGCGAAATGATTTTAATGCGTGGATCAATGGCCATAGCCAAGGTAAAGATGCTCGCTCCCATTTTCAAAATTCTGGCGCGAACTGTTTGAATATTGAATCCCCTGTGAATGTTGTCGTTGAACATATCCGGTAATATCGTTCTAACTCACATGCATTCTTTGGGATCGGGCATTATTCATGTGGGGCATTGGTTGGATGGGTAGCTGTGCCCCTCCTTGTTTCGTTTTAGGCCTTGAGGACATGGCCTAATTCGAGCTTGGGGGGAGATTTTATTGTGTGGTTGCCGTTATGATTTCGTGCATTTGTGTGCTCTTGCATATACTTTCTTGCTTAGTTTCTTTGATTTTAGGTTCTTTTTGTTTTCCTTTTTCTTTCCTTATTTTCTTTTTCTTCCTTTTTCTTTCGTTTTCCTTTTTTCTTTTTCTTTCTTTTTGTCAAGGCAAGTTTTTCTAGTTTTTAGGATTTATTCTTGATTCGGGCATAATAAAATTGGAACTTGTAGTTTAGAATGCTTTTATTCCTAATTGGTAGAGGTATGCACTGTAATCCCCCGTAAATTTATAAATTTTATTAATATATTTCAACGTATATTATTTATATTTAAATAGAATTTATGAATTTTAGTAATAAATATATAATTAACGTATATTTATTTTATTTTAATTACGTTCTAAATATTTAACGATTTATGAAATCAAAATAGTTTTGAATTTTACTTTGAAAAGAATTCGAATTCAGAAAACAATCCGAATCGATTTTTGATGCATACACTCAAACCCAAATCCTAATCCTAGCCCAATTTTGGAAAAGCCCACATAGATAAAACCCAAAATTGACTCACAAGTTTCACTCCTCTCAAACCCACATACAATTCACGTAAAACCCAAAGCAACCAAAACCCTTCTATTTCACGTGAACAGGAACCGCAAACCCCTTGCTTCAGCCACCAGCCCTCCTCCACCGTCGCACCACAGTACCTGGTTGCAGCCTCCAACACGTCGTCGCCTCCCTGCCCAGCCGCCGGCCTTTCTTCCCTGCTCCATTCTCCTTCGCGAGCACCATTGTTCCCTTATCTCCCTCTTTTCTTTTTCTTCTTCACTGCTTGCACCAACAGCCACCTCCGACCACTTCGGCAAGCCTCCTCTGCAAACCAGCGTCGTCGCGTCGACCAACCACCGCCTTCAGTTGGCCGACGTCACTGCCCTTCCAGCCAGCAACACCTCTTCTCCCCTCTCGTGTCTTCTCTCTTTTACCCTCCTCCTTTCTTCTTGCGCGGGTCAACTGCAGCCCCCAACGCGACCCTGCACCGCAGCGGCACCAGCCGTGCACGCCACCTGTTGTCGCCGCCCAGCTTGCTCCGGCCAACCTTCCCTCCTTTTCTCTTTTGGTTAATTTTTAAACCCTAAACTAATTAATGTTTTAATTACGTTTTATTAATATAATTCATGTTTTCCTTGAATTAAATTATAGTTTTTATGGGTTAATGATGAATTTTAGATTTTATGTTTTGCATAATTAATAATTTTAATTTCAGATTATATGATTGAATTGAAATAAGCATTTTAATTATTAAAATATGAATTTTTAAGGTTTTTAATGATTTCAAATCATGGTATGATGTTTATGAATTATTAAAGTTATGATTTTATGATTTTAAGCATGTTGAATATATTTTGGGAGTAGTTTGAAATTAGTTATATTGCTGAAAATTTAAAGTACGATGTTTGCAAAGAGTTTTCAACGAATTTCAATCACTAATTCAATAATTATGATGCTAGGAAATCAAAGGTTTAAGTTTTGATATTGGGGAATGTTCTGAATATGCTTAGGATGCATTTAGAATGCTTATTTATGGTTGTCAATGATTAGAAATTGATTGGGATTATTTGTTGGTTGATTTAGGCGGAGAATTTTCTTTAGGCGACTTTTGAAAGTGTTAAGTGGCCTATCAGTTTGTTTACACCAGGTACGTACATACCTGTGTGCTTGGAATGTGTGCTAATTGTTGAAACCATGTTGAATTTGTTGTTGAACTTGGCTATGTTGATAGTATTGTTGAACTTGGTGATGTTGATACTATTAACGAACTTAGTCAGGTTGAAATTGCATGTTTAATACTGTTGCATGGACATATTGAACCTATATTGCATTATGAGAATTATAACATGTTAGTATGGATGATTGATGCAAACATGTTTGATTGGGAACACTAGATTACTTTGTATATATTGATTCAGATCAATTGATTGTTGTTCCCTTTTAGCTTTTCACTACTTTATGAGGGCCGAGGACCTTGTTTAGTAAGTTGAAACCTTATACCCATATAGAGGGGTTAATCAGTATTAAAGGAAATGTTGGATTTGATTGGAATGAGTCTTGTTTGATCCCTTTATGATACTTACTTAATTCCAAGATAAAAACAGTTGTGAATACATGTGGTTTTTATGCCTTATGTGATTGTTGAGTCATAACAGGGTTTCAATTTGTAAATCATGTAAAGTGAAACTGAGTAGCAATAGCTTTAGACTGTGCACGTCTAAAGTGACGGACAAACAGGAGTTGGGGTTCATGGTGGTAGCCCATGGCCTTTAATTCAGACCGGATTTATCACCGTGTCCTATTTTTATTCAAACGTTCCTCGATATCGCAGGTCACTGAGGTTACGGAGTCGCGCCCGTACCTCGTCTTCCTTAGTGAAGCCTCTAGCTAGAAAACTCGGTCCATTGTCTATTTCAACTAAAATAATATTATTGTTATAAGTCTAGCCTAGCCTAGTCAAGTATGGTCGTCAAATTATCATGTTTGTCTGCTCTTATTTATGTTCATTAGTATCATGTTAGGATGGTTCGTTTAATAGTATCATGTTAGGATTATTATTGTTTTAGTATGTAGTACTCAGTTTTAATAGTATCATGTTAGGATTATTATTGTTTTAGTATGTAGTACTCAGCTTTGCTGATTACGTGCTTTGTTTGTGTGTGTTGATCATGGCTATGCCTTATTGATCCTGTGATGACCCAACTTTGGTGAGCAGTCTCTAAGGATCAATAAGCGTTGCCCATCTACAGGTTTGAAGATGATGCATCATTGGGATCAGGATTAGAGAGCTTGTAGTTATATTTGTTTTATTAAGTGATTTGGTTTGTTAACTTAGATTTGAAAGTTGTCGTACTATTCGTATTTCCTTACTTCCGTTAATTGGTTTTGGACTTAATATGTAATCGATTATTTATGAACCTAAAAGTTAGTTTTATGTTTTCCGCTGCAAAATTCTGAATAAGCCGTACGTTTTCACACGGGCGATAATGCCTTGATAATTCTCTATAGTTATATTTATAAAAGGGTTGTTTTAGAAAAAGGGAATTGTCGGGGTGTTACAAAGTGGTATCTAGAAGCTTATGGTTTTCTTCAATAATTTTTAGGCGCCTAAACTAGCTAGTTTCCTAAAACGAATTTCCTATAATTGACTCCTACTTATTATATCATTCAAAAATGCGTACTTTTTTTTGGGGGACCAAATTCATTTTACTTTGTTTGAAAGTATATTCTTATTTCTTATTTAAGTTCTAAATTAACTTATTTTTTTGAAACTTTTCGTTTACTTGAATTAAGTACGTTCTTCTTTCGAATTTAAATTAAATATATTCAAAAAAAAAAACAAGACCTTATTCTATTTATTCGTTATTATTTATTCGTTTAATAAAATTCCTTTCTTTTTATTCATTCTTGTTTTATTTTAAGCGTTTCAATGTTTACTTATTTTGATTTATTACGAGAGATGGGTAGTATAATTTAAGAAGGGCATATAAGATAGAATTACACGTGCATTAGTAGCTAGTTAATGCTAGCATAAGAAATTAATTGTTGTGTACGTGCATGTGTTTATTGTTTAAATATTGTAATTATATGTGCATAATAAAAATTGTTTGCTTCCACCAAACTTATTGTGTTATTGAATTTTGATTATGATTTGGTTGGGAAGTCATTAGTGAGACCTGAAATTGTTTATTTCAGAAATAAAATATTTCTTTCTAAGTATACCAACATAGGATTTCTCGAGAAAGATCGATATAGAGACCCTGGTAGGGATGAGGAAGCCATTCGTGAGTTTGACTGTGTTAGAGGGCATACTAGAGTTGATATTTATAATGTAGTGATACTGAGCCAGAAGAGGATGACCTCAGTCTCAAAGGTTACGAAGATCCACAAGGCAGAGAAAACTAGCTTAATATTTTAATACCGAGGATGATGATGAATTTAAATACGAGCCCTTTACTCTAGAAAGCTATAAGGAATCAAAGAACAAGATTGATAATGCTTCCCCTCTAAGATCGTTTCATTATTTATTTATGTTGGGAATAATGGGGGACAAGTCGCCCAACGGTAGTTTAAATTTATTGCATAGCGCTTTTATTTTATTTTGGGACAAGTACGTTATTATGATTTAGAAATTGTTATTAGTATTGTTTTAAGGAATAAAAGTTTCTTTTAGGAAATACAAGTTTCTTTTGAGGAATTAAAGTTAAATGTTTAATTATCCAAGTGGTCAATGATTTAGTTTGGGCACGCGAAGAGGAATAATTTCTTTTATTATTATTATTATTATTATTTGTGATGATTGAATTTGATTTTTTTTCCCTCGATCGGATGTCCTTTATGCGAATGTCGTTCGCGAATGATCGGGGAGAATTATTTGGAATGATTGTTGCACCTTCGTAAATGATTTTATGTGAATATTGTTTATTGATGCGATCTCTATGGTCAAATCAAATATTGCTTGATATAGAATGACATGTAAGTGATGTTTAGAACCTAAGATAGAGTATATTAATTTCAGGTCGTGTTATAGAATGACCAACAAGAATGACTTAGTTGTTGCTATTCGCCTTTTGGCGGAAAAGCTGATCCAAGAGAGAACTGAGCGTCCCGATTTTGCTGGGGACATGTTTGAGAGACTAGCCAAAGTTAAGTCACCATACTTTAAGGGGGAAACTGATCTTACTTTTTAGAGAACTAGGTTAGAGAGTTTGAGAAATTGTTTGAGGCTGTGAACTGTCCTTAGAATATGAGAGTGGGTTAAGTTGTCATGTAATTGAAAGACGAAGCCGATTTACGGTGGAGGGAGAATAGAGTTAGGCTTAGCGCTGCTGAGAGATTCAATTAGGATTCAATTGTTACTGCCTTAAGGGAAAGTTTTACCCTACCTTTTATGAGAAAGCAAAAAGTTTAGGAATTCATAAACCTTAGTATGGGGAGCATGACCATCGATGAATACTATAGCAGATTTATAGCATGACCACCTTAGGATTAGGTGGGGAAACCTCTACATCTTTGGATATTGTGTATGGGGAAGCTGCTCATATTTATGGTTTGCAGTCTAGAAGGGACAAGAAAAATATTGTTGTTGGGGAGAAAAGAAAAGAGTTTAATGCTGGTGTAGCCATAGGGTATATCAAGTTGTTTAAGAATTTGTCTTGGAAGATAAAAGATTGCGTTTTTCTTCTGATCTGATAAAGTTTAATCTGAGGGACTTAGATGTAAGTCTGGGGATGGATTGACTAAGTTTGGACAAGGCTAAGGTAGACTGTGAAATTCAGAAAGTAAGTTTAAGGAACCCTATTAGAAGGTTGACCTCATATAAACGTTTTGAGAAGTCCAATAACCCTTAGTTATTTCGGTAATGCAAGTGAGGAAATTGATGAATAGGGAGTGTGAGCTATTTTTCTGTAGTGTGCTAGTTGGGAGTAAAGAAGTTGGAGTGAAGATCGAGGATGTTCCCAGTGTGAGTGTATTCATTGATGTGTTTCCTAGTGAAATTGCAAGTATGTTACATGTTAGAGCCTTTGAGTTCACTATAGACTTAGTTCCTGGAACGACACCTATATCTAAAGCACCATATAGAATGACACCCCCTGAAATGAGCGAATTAAGACACAGTTGCAAGAGTTGTTTCGTTAAGGGGTATATTAGGCCTAGTGCATCACCGTGGGGAGCTCAAGTGTTGTTTGTTAAGGAGAAAGATAAGACTAGGGAATTGTGCATCAATTTTAGGGAGCTAAACTATGTCACCATCGAGAACAAGTTCCTGTACCTAAGATAGATGACCTATTTGACCAATTGAATGGTGAGAGTGTGTTCTCGAAGATTGATTTGTGTTCGAAGTATCACCAATTGAGGATAGCTGATAAGGATATACCTAAGACTTCTTTGGATTCGTTATTGTCATTATGGGTTTAGAGTAATGTCTTTTGATTAACCAATGCACCTGCCATAATTATGGATTTGATGAATAAGATTTTCCCACGAATTCCAAATTAAGTTCGTTATTATGTTATTGATGATATCCTGATTTATTCTATGAATGAGAAAGAGCATGACAAACACTTGAGGATTATTTGGAGATGCTTAGAAAGAATCTAGTTTTATTAGATGAAGTATACAGATCTTGAAGTCATGGGTGTATAAGTGACACCGACGAAAAAGTGAAGGACTAAATTAATTGAAAACTACGTTACGTAAGGGAGTAAAATTAAGAGAAGATTCGAGTGGTCCAGGATTGTTAGAAATCATTGGTTGTCTTGAAAAGATTGGAATGTAGTAATTGGTAAAAGTGCTAAGAGTTAATCCCAAGAGTTATACATCCATGAAAGGCGTAATGAGGTTCAGTAGAAAGGGAAAGTTGAGCAGAAGGAGTCTCTGTAGATCCTGCTAAGATTAGAGATGTGAGTGAGTGACCTATTCCAAGAACGTGTACGATATCTAAAGTTTTCTAGGCCTAGAAGACCATTATAGGAGGTTGTGAAAGACTTTTCGAAGAGAGCAAAACCATTGACCAACTTGTTAAAAGAGGAATCGAAATTCGAGTGGAGTGAGAAAGCTTTCTAGATTTTAAAAGAGCGTTTGACCTCCGCACCTGTTGTCGCGTCAATTGAAACTTTATGAAACTAATTACCCTACGAATGACCTAGAGCTAGCTGCTATTGTGTTACATAATATTTGGAGATATTACCTTTATAAAGCAACATGTAAGATCCTTATCGACCATAAAAGTTTGAAATTTTAGCAAAAAGGGTCCAGTTGAACCTTGGAGACAACATTGCAAATGATACTGCTTTCCACCCTGCAACCGATGGTCAGCATGAGAGCACTAACCAAACCATGGGAGTTATGTTGAGAGCATGTACTAGTGACTTTAAAGAGAAGTTGGGAGCTCATTTAGATTTGATTGAATTTTCGTGCATCAATAGTTACCATGCGAGCATTACGATGTCACATGTTGAGGCGTTGTGTGGAAAAGTGTGAAGTCCATCTACTGGAATGATTTGAGTGAAAATATTGTATTGGGGACAGAATTCGTTGAAGTGGAAGTATCCAAAGTTATTCCCTGAGATGAGTTACGAGGGCGTAACTCGTTTTCTTTAAGGGGGTAGAATGCGTTAGAAATTCGCGCTTTTTACCTATTTTTATAGCAATTTTATGCATTTTATGCTCATTTTTAGCGACTTATACATGTTGGTGAAAAGTAAATAGATTCTCCGCATAAGAAAAAGGTGTTCATGAGTAACACAAGCAGCTTTGACTTGGCAAAAGAGTCACATAGGTGACATAAGTACTTCTCTAGTAAGATTAAGATAAAAGCTTTTGGGGAATATGTGGGAAATTTCGTGTCAAGTTTCGGTACGAAACTTCTTTTAAGAGGGGTAGATTGTAACCCCCCGTAAATTTATAAATTTTATTAATATATTTCAACGTATATTATTTATATTTAAATAGAATTTATGAATTTTAGTAATAAATATATAATTAACGTATATTTATTTTATTTTAATTACGTTCTAAATATTTAACGATTTACGAAATCAAAATAGTTTTGAATTTTACTTTGAAAAGAATTCGAATTCAGAAAACAATCCGAATCGATTTTTGATGCATACACTCAAACCCAAATCCTAATCCTAGCCCAATTTTGGAAAAGCCCACATAGATAAAACCCAAAATTGACTCACAAGTTTCACTCCTCTCAAACCCACATACAATTCACGTAAAACCCAAAGCAACCAAAACCCTTCTATTTCACGTGAACAGGAACCGCAAACCCCTTGCTTCAGCCACCAGCCCTCCTCCACCGTCGCACCACAGTACCTGGTTGCAGCCTCCAACACGTCGTCGCCTCCCTGCCCAGCCGCCGGCCTTTCTTCCCTGCTCCATTCTCCTTCGCGAGCACCATTTATCCCTCCTCTCCCTCTTTTCTTTTTCTTCTTCACTGCTTGCACCAACAGCCACCTCCGACCACTTCGGCAAGCCTCCTCTACAAACCAGCGTCGTCGCGTCGACCAACCACCGCCTTCAGTTGGCCGACGTCACTGCCCTTCCAGCCAGCAACACCTCTTCTCCCCTCTCGTGTCTTCTCTCTTTTACCCTCCTCCTTTCTTCTTGCGCGGGTCAACTGCAGCCCCCAACGCGACCCTGCACCGCAGCGGCACCAGCCGTGCACGCCACCTGTTGTCGCCGCCCAGCTTGCTCCGGCCAACCTTCCCTCCTTCTCTCTTTTGGTTAATTTTTAAACCCTAAACTAATTAATGTTTTAATTACGTTTTATTAATATAATTCATGTTTTCCTTGAATTAAATTATAGTTTTTGTGGGTTAATGATGAATTTTAGATTTTATGTTTTGCATAATTAATAATTTTAATTTCAGATTATATGATTGAATTAAAATAAGCATTTTAATTATTAAAATATGAATTTTTAAGGTTTTTAATGATTCCAAATCATGGTAGGATGTTTATGAATTATTAAAGTTATGATTTTATGATTTTAAGCATGTTGAATATATTTTGGGAGTAGTTTGAAATTAGTTATATTGCTGAAAGTTTAAAGTACGATGTTTGCAAAGAGTTTTCAACGAATTTCAATCACTAATTCAATAATTATGATGCTAGGAAATCAAAGGTTTAAGTTTTGATATTGGGGAATGTTCTAAATATGCTTAGGATGCATTTAGAATGCTTATTTATGGTTGTCAATGATTAGAAATTGATTGGGATTATTTGTTGGTTGTTTTAGGCGGAGAATTTTCTTTAGGCGACTTTTGAAAGTGTTAAGTGGCCTATCAGTTTGTTTACACCAGGTACGTACATACCTGTGTGCTTGGAATGTGTGCTAATTGTTGAAACCATGTTGAATTTGTTGTTGAACTTGGCTATGTTGATAGTATTGTTGAACTTGGTGATGTTGATACTATTAACGAACTTAGTCAGGTTGAAATTGCATGTTTAATACTGTTGCATGGACATATTGAACCTATATTGCATTATGAGAATTATAACATGTTAGTATGGATGACTGATGCAAACATGTTTGATTGGGAACACTAGATTACTTTGTATATATTGATTCAGATCAATTGATTGTTGTTCCCTTTTAGCTTTTCACTACTTTATGAGGGCCGAGGACCTTGTTTAGTAAGTTGAAACCTTATACCCATATAGAGGGGTTAATCAGTATTAAAGGAAATGTTGGATTTAATTGGAATGAGTCTTGTTTGATCCCTTTATGATACTTACTTAATTCCAAGATAAAAACAGTTGTGAATACATGTGGTTTGTATGCCTTATGTGATTGTTGAGTCATAACAGGGTTTCAATTTGTAAATCATGTAAAGTGAAACTGAGTAGCAATAGCTTTAGACTGTGCACGTCTAAAGTGACGGACAAACAGGAGTTGGGGTTCATGGTGGTAGCCCATGGCCTTTAATTCGGACCGGATTGATCATCGTGTCCTATTTTTATTCAAACGTTCCTCGATATCGCAGGTCACTGAGGTTACGGAGTCGCGCCCGTACCTCGTCTTCCTTAGTGAAGCCTCTAGCTAGAAAACTCGGTCCATTGTCTATTTCAACTAAAATAATATTATTGTTATAAGTCTAGCCTAGCCTAGTCAAGTATGGTCGTCAAATTATCATGTTTGTCTGCTCTTATTTATGTTCATTAGTATCATGTTAGGATGGTTCGTTTAATAGTATCATGTTAGGATTATTATTGTTTTAGTATGTAGTACTCAGCTTTAATAGTATCATGTTAGGATTATTATTGTTTTAGTATGTAGTACTCAGCTTTGCTGATTACGTGCTTTGTTTGTGTGTGTTGATCATGGCTATGCCTTATTGATCCTGTGATGACCCAACTTTGGTGAGCAGTCTCTAAGGATCAATAAGCGTTGCCCATCTACAGGTTTGAAGATGATGCATCATTGGGATCAGGATTAGAGAGCTTGTAGTTATATTTGTTTTATTAAGTGATTTGGTTTGTTAACTTAGATTTGAAAGTTGTCGTACTATTCGTATTTCCTTACTTCCGTTAATTGGTTTTGGACTTAATATGTAATCGATTATTTATGAACCTAAAAGTTAGTTTTATGTTTTCCGCTGCAAAATTCTGAATAAGCCGTACGTTTTCACACGGGCGATAATGCCTTGATAATTCTCTATAGTTATATTAATAAAAGGGTTTTTTTAGAAAAAGGGAATTGTCGGGGTGTTACATGCACGGTTTTGAATGTCTTGGTTCGAGTCTATGATTTGGGTGTAAAAAAAGTCGGTTAGAACTTTGGATAGCATGAGTCTTGAACCCTTGGTTTGTGGTAAGATGGTGTCGTTCTCTCTAGTGACTTGAAGCCGGAGAGGATAGTATTTGCTACCTATATGTGAGGATCTTATTCTTTTTAGCCCAATTCCCAAACACAAATATTGAGTGGCATGGATCCTTGGCATTGACTTTCCTATATCCCGAATTTGACTTTTTCCTCCCCGAGACCGCGACCGAACTACTTTAGGGGGCGATAGAGGCATTTCTTTCGGTGACTATTTTTCTTTTTAGATTAGGACATCATTATTTTTATTTTATTTTCTCTCTCTTTTTTTTTTTTGCATTTTCCCCCTTGCTAGCCATTTGAGCCTTGCCCCTTCATTTCTTATAATTAAGCTCATTACAAGCCTATTAGCATTTGTTTTATTTTCACCCCTAGAAGTGATAGGGAAGCTAGAGTAATTGTGATTTTGTAACGCCCCGACTTTTCGGTACCTTAATTATCGGTAATAAACCGTACTTAACTGATCATTAGCAGCGGAATTAGGCTTAATTAATCCTGGGACCTGTGGGTATGGGCCCACAAATAAAATAATCCTTAGTAACATTCCATAAATAAATAATATTCCCAAAAATAAATATAAATCAATATTCTTATAACAACCTTAATAACAAGATTTCCATAATAAATAATTTCTCATCTTGATATCTCCATAATAAATAACCAACTCCAGTAATAATTCTCATTTGAGCAACTTGAGCTCCTTAATCGAACCTGTACATCATCATAAAATAGGAAACAGGAAAAACACAGGAAAATTGCAAAAATGAGTGGAAAACTCAGTAATATTACTCCAGCCCGTCAAAACGGTTTTATTTTGAAAATCATTTGACACATATCAATCATTAGCATTTATTGTTCGGAAATAACTAACTTAATCTCGTTATCTTGAAAACTGTGTCGGCCAGGAATCATTTCCTTTACAGCTCATTGGCAAGTACATGCTTTGGCGGGACTTTTCTTACATTCAGGGGGGAACTGTTTCCCAACTTTTACTTTAACATGGCCTCTACCTGTAACTTGCCCATTTACTAGTTCAGTTCACTTTTCCATGCCGACAAAAGCAACATCGTCTTTCTTTTTAAAATAACTTTATAAATATTATAATTATTTCCGAAAAAAGTCTTTAACATTATAACATCATGATCATAATCATAAACATATATCATATCATTTATCACATAAAACACATAATAAATATATAATCACATAATAGTCACACATTTCATATACGGACATATAAGCTTAAGTGCTGGACATAAAAATTACCTCAACCGTAATTCCGTAGGCTTAATTTAGTACGAAGCTCAACTTAAATACCATAATCCTTGACCATTGCTTTCAATTCCTTTAATCAAACTCCAAAACCTCAACAATATACGAAGTAAACATAGGAATTAATAAAATTCATTCTACCAAAATAAAGGGAAAGACTAGTAGATTAGGAGTTTAGGGCACTTACACTTACGTGGCCTTCCCTGATTTCTTGTATTCATAGTCAAAGCCCACAAAATAAATTGCTAACTCCTTATTAAAATTATCATGGCCTACTAACAACCCCTCTTTATGCTTAGGCTTTTATCTGGAAAAGATCAATAAAGCAATAAGCAGTAGCATAGCAACGAAAAGAATAAGGAGCCGCACAACAACAACAACACTCATAGCAACGGTGGTTAGAGTGGACCCGGCGACGAGTAGGAGGTGACTCCGGGTTTGGGTTCTGGGCGGCAAAGGGAAGAGTCATCGGAAATAGGTGGTGGCAGCGGTGGAGCCGCGATGGTCATAGGAGGAGAGAGAAAATGGGTAGATATCAATGGTTTCTTGAATTTGCACAAGGAAAAATAGAGAGGGGAAATAAATTAAACTTTGGAAATATAATCGGAAATATTAGTTGAGTTTTGATCTTGCATAACAATGGGGTTTTCATGGGCAATTTATATAATGTTCTTGACATGGTGAGTCATGGAATAAAAAAAAGAAATCAGACATTTGTCAATTAAAGTTTCTAGTGCTGCCAAGTCAGACAACACAAAAGTGTCTTATTTAGTCTTTGATTCTTCAATTGAATAATGGCAATTTGGTAATTTTATGAACTTAGGATAGAAATAAATCAGATTTTGGGTATAAAATTGACTTGAAAGAGCAAACTCATCGTATGAAAAGTAAATTGGGCTTAAATAATTGATATTATGTCACAATAAAAAGATAGACATAATAGGTTAATTAAAATAGCTCGGAAAAATTAAGGACGTAATTACGTTAATAATCGTAATTACAGAATAATAACAAGGCTTAAAAATATGGGGTGTTACAACTTTGTGGTTTTGAATGTTTATGCAAATGATGAGAAATGATGGTTGTTGGTTAGAATGGAGAGTTTGGGAAATATGTTGTATATATTGAATAAGAGACAAAAGCAAAAGAAGAAAAGTTTAGAAAAAAAAAGCCAAAAATAGAGAAAAAAAAACAAGGCAAAGAGAAAAGTTTCATTTGAAACACAAAAAAAGAGAAAATCAAATCAAGAAAAGTGCAAAAAGAGTATAGTTTAGTTTGAATAAGCTTGGGGGTGCCCCAAATAAGTGGTGTGAATTTGTTTTGGTTCTATTTGCTTGAGTAAAGTTCATTTTGTGCTTCACTTTAGGATTGAGCTCCAATTACAAAATTTATTCCACGCCCTTACACCTAGCCTAAACGTTTCACCATAAAAGCCCTCTTGACCCTTTTGAGTTGAGTCATTGTCGGTGGAGGGAGGAATTTGTCAAATTTATGGAGCGGCATTGTCATGCCGAGATGTCGAGTAACTTTCTTTCCTCTCTTGCAATTCTTGTCTTTTCCGGCGCCTTCGCGACGTCATGAGAAACTATCTTTAAGGGTGAATAGTACCAGACTGAGGGGCCTTCAAAGAATCTATCTTCAGGTCAAGGCTGCCACTTGTGAGGACAATAGATCATAAGCATCAACATCCATTTTTCCCTTCTTAGATGTGGTTCTGGTGGTGCTGTAATGGTTGACAGCTAAATTGGCAAAAAAATCATAACCTGCATCCACTTCTTTGTCAAGAAAAACACCCCCAGCAGCAGAATCAACTGTGTTCTTTGTATCATCTTGCAACCCATGGTAGAAGATCTGAACCAAGAACCATTTTTCAATATTGTGATGCGGACAAGACCGCTGCAATGCCTTGAATCTATCTCAGGCTTCTCTAAGTGATTCGCCGGGTTCTTGAGTAAATGTGGCCAGCTTGTGCCTTATTTCAGCAGTCTTGGTGGGCGGAAAGAATTCTTCTAGAAAGGCCTGTGAAATAGCACTCCACTCTGTCTCCTTGACATCGCTCAACCATGTTTGAGCCTTATCACGAAAGCTAAAACCAAACAACATAACTTTCAATTGGTCTTGAGTGACCCCTTGATGCTTGATAGTACCACACAGTTGGTTGAACATCTGCAAATGGTTGGTGGGTTCCTCAGATGGATAGCCACCATATTGATTTTGTGAGACCATGGAGATTAGAGCGGGCTTGATCTCAAAGTTGACTGCATCAATAGTTGGCATTGTGAGCCCAGTCGGAACACTATTCGAGGAAGGCACCCCATATGATTTCAGGGATTTAGACATCGTGTGACTCGGTGGAGTCTGTGAGTCTTGGGACCCTGACTGCTTCTTCTTCTTCTTCTGTTGCTTTTTTAGTTGACGAAGGGTCTTTCCAAGATCGGGATCGGGAGGAACCAAGGTACCCGTTCTGGCAGACCTGGGCATAAACAACAACGAAAGAAAACTCAGTGAGATTTGCCTCAATTGGAACTGAGAGTTCCAATGAGACAATGGAAACAATTGAAATAATCAAACTAAAACTAATAGAATCTAGCCGTCTCCCCGGCAACGGCGCCAAAAACTTGATAGATTAAAAAGTGATACCGCAAGTGCACGGTGTCTGTTGTTAGCAGATACTTAGCAAATACGGGC
Source organism: Spinacia oleracea (assembly GCF_020520425.1). Lineage (NCBI taxonomy): Eukaryota > Viridiplantae > Streptophyta > Magnoliopsida > Caryophyllales > Amaranthaceae > Spinacia > Spinacia oleracea. Next base: position 86,013,754 of record NC_079488.1, on the reverse strand, counting down.
CGATCCCATAGGGAGACAAGTTCTATTAGTTTTTCCCCAATTAAATAAATTATTTCAATAACGAAAGTTGATTTTGAGTATTAACTAGTAAAACTAAAGCAATAATGTAAATGAGAATTTATCGATGAATTAAAGGTCTAGGGCGTCTGTTCGGTTCACCATGCTTATACCAATCCAAGAACACAAATCAATTCGGAAATGAATAAACTAAGCCGAGTAATTAAAGTACATGCTAATCCTACGGTCGGATCTTAATTAACACTTTCAATTCAACATATGCAGTACGATCGCTAACATAATCAGAATTGCCAATTGCACTAGGCCTCTAAAAATATGATCTTTCGATTCTAATTCCTATTAGCTATATAATCAATCCATGAAATTGGCCAATAACATGAATCAACAATTAGGAACAAATCAATTGGAATTACTCAAGCATAATCTAGAAATTTGCAAACTTTAATGCATAACAATCATGGTATATACATGGCTTCCCTTACTTAGCCCTAGAATAAAACTACTCGCTCATAATTGAATTAACAAGCATGAAATAAATAATAAAAACGAGATTCATAATCAAAGGACGAATTAATCTAAGAAACGAAAATAATAAGAAAGAATTAAAGCAAAAGAAATTATGAAAAATACTTCAGATTGATTAATTGAATTGTTGAAAAGCTAGGGTTCAACAATGGAAAAGGGAAGAATAGAAACTAACGTCAAAAGGGAGTTCTAGGAATTCTAAGGGAATTAAAACATTAGGGAAAATAAAAGCATAAGGGAAAATAAATTAATTCCCTTGAAGTATTTATATGCTTCCTAAATTCTAAACAAAATAGGAAATAATAATAATTACATAAGTTATCATTTAACTGAACGATCACGATAAGCGACGCAACGAACCCGCGCGGAAGTCAGTTGGGCGGAGAAACCAGCGGCCCCGCTGGTTGGTCGCTGGTTTCGCGCCCAAGGAGAAGAGTTGGGCCTGCGTTGTGGGCCGTGGGCGAATCCGATAGTCGAGCCATCTTGTTTATGTCATAACTCTTGTTCTACAATGCCTATAAGGATGCGTGACCTGTCGTTGGAAAGCTCTTGAAGCCTAATTTCTAGCCCAATCAAAATCGTCTCATTCCGACATGTAGAACTTGAGATATCATCAAAAGAGTGAATGCTTGTCCGTTTTGATGCTTAGAAAAGTAGCGTTTAGCTTCGTTGTTGACTCAAAATTATCCCTAGAGACATGCAATGATCCTCGAGTCAACATTCCATCCGTTCATCATCCAAACCAACTCATAACACTCCGAAAGCATCCAAATGACCGTAAAATTACCTGAAACATTAAGAAAACACAAACGGGGCGTAATAGAGTACGACAACGATAACTTATTCAAATGTGACCCTAAATGCAACTAAAATGATATAAATGCCTAATAATGCAACCTAAATGCGCCTAAAATACCCTATACAAATATGACTCATCAAATAACAAAGTAAAGCACATGCAATATTTTCTCATATGCATGCAATGCGTGCGAAAAAGATTTGAATTTAAGTGACGGTTGCCTAACATGTTTTGTTTTCCTCAATGATTAATCATTGTTTATGCGTCGTCCTCTTTTCCCAAATTAATTACTAATATTAATAAACATACGTTATGGAGTGCCCTCAAGAAAAAGGACGAAAAAATTAAGGAGTAATTGTTTGGCTTTCTTTTCCTCTTATATTACTTTTCTGTTATTACTTTATTCATTTCCTATTGTTTGACTAATCATCCTACATAAATTTTCTATTATTTATTTATTTAATACACTTTTGATTTGTTTAATGGTCATTAAGGATATTACTGTTTATTCTATAAGGGTGAGTTTATCCCTAAGACTCAACCCCAATCTTCAGACAGCCACATCAGCTTTCCACTAATTTTTACCTATTTTTTTCATTATTCAAACTCACACAAGATTCTCCCTACTTTTACACATTATTCTCAGACTCGCCCCAGATTAACTAAACTCCTAAAAGAAATAATTAAATAGGATAAAGTAGGATGATATGCCATAATTTTATTTGGTTTGAGAAAAATGGAGTCCTAAGTGAGTTTTAGATTTTCAAAGTCACTCCAATACTAATTTTTTACCATATTATCCCAAGATTCTAGCTCGAGACTCTCTTTAAAACTCCCTTCAAGAAATCAAGACTAATGATAAACTCACCATCAGGAGACGCTAATAGATCTTAATGACAAGAATATAGATGAGTGATTTAAAAAAAGTAAATTTTATTAAAAAAATATTATCACTAGAAAGTAAATATCTTTTACATTATATATGGAGGTAATTTTAAACACCATAGTGTTCTTGTGTGGAATTAAGTGTTTGTGAAATTGTACTCCATAATGTTCATCAAATCATCAATACATCAGTTAAAAAACATTTCATTATGAAAGCGGGAGATGGTTAAAGCAACGCTTAGTGTTTCTGATGCAGTGGTGCTCCTACATACAGGCTACAGCTAGCTTCCTAGTTCACTGATCTGCTTAGGATTTCTCATTTCTGTAATAAGATGGTGGTGAGTAAATCCTTCAACCTAATCATTCATGCAAATATCCTTTATTTTTTGTGGGTTAATTCATTAATGTTAGAAACAAAAATTGTGCTTTACTATTACTTTTGCTTCTGTGTTTCTTGGTTCTTTATTTTTCCTGATAAAGCTCCAAATTTTGTTTACGTTTCTTATCTAAATTTGCAATTTTTCTCATTGTATTCTTAGTTTAGAATTTATTTAGATGAATTCATAATTTAAATTCCGCAATTCCTAATTTTACTAGTTTTGTTGGGGGTTTACATGGAGAGTGACTTTTGGGTTTAGTTCCAAAAATATGGTAAGAATTTCCATACAATTTGCCTTAACCGTTTAATTAATTCAACCCCATATGCGATGTTGGAAATTTCATTAATTAAAGTGGATTTGTTTGTGATTCATCTGAGTAGATTCTCATGGGATTCTTCAGATTTTCCTTGATTGAAGTTCTTTGTTGGCAGTTAATGTTATGATTGTAAAAACCCCATTTAAAAAAATTGATATGCATTGCTGTAATCTTCTGAGTCAGTTGAATTATATAAAGTACAATTAGATGCTTTGTGTCTAGTATTATTTTGATGTTATCCTGAACTGATACCCAGATGCTGTTTTTCAGTTGCAGATTTTTTCGGCTTCCTCGGTCTAGTAACGGTAAACTAAGTTATTATTTAATAAAATGTGGTCAAAATAATAGGTTTTTGATTTAATAGTATTTGATAAATGGGATTGGAACTTGAAGTATATTGATTTTTGATGAGTATGTTGAATGTATGGATCTTTTTTGGGGTTTAAAATAAGGGAATGAAGAAGGGAAAGTGAGACATTAAAGGAAAGAAATATTAAGAAATTCAGCAAAGAAGGTGGTGGGAGTCAGATAGTTGCTTGTGGGTGTCACTGACTGTGGGAATTATTTTAGTAGTTTGAATCTGTTGGCTATGTTTCCTTACTTCACTTGGTTTACCCGCGGTCCATGGGGTTTGCCGCCGCCCAGGGAAACAGGCACTTCTTATGGCAAGAGAGTCCTTTATTAAAAGTTACTTGATCCCATTTCATTCTCTCTCTTTCCCATTCACCATTCCGGCTTAGTTTCCGCCAAGATTCGATCTTTTCAAATTGCCTTGAAACTGAACCCTTTCTGTTAAATCTAGTTATTTGGTCCGACTCCTTGGGGAGCTTAAATGTTCTATTTTCAGGAAAACTACTTCTTGATTAGTGCATGTTCTGTGATTGCATACACATTTGTATAGTTAGTTTTCTACCGGAGATAATACTGCACCTTTGTGTAAAAGCGACGATAGTCCAGATCTTCACTGACCAAGATGAAGTTTATGAAACTTGGATCAAAGCCAGATACATTTCAAAGTGAGGATAAACATGTCAGGTAAGATCTCGGAGCCGAACTATGGTATTGGTCAATGATGTTGTGTTGGAGCTGTTTTCTAATATATAGTCCGTAGGTTCTTTTTTGGGTAACTTGTGTCTAATTTCAACAATTGGTGTTTGGCAATGTGACTGACTTGCTTAGTTTGATGCTTATACTCCAGACTTCCAGCCTTAGTTTGATTGATTTAGGTAGTTAATTTAATTCACTTGAAATGACTCATGTCAAAGGTTCTGGAACCGGTAATCCTATTTCATCAATATTTACAGTGATTTTCGTGTTATCAATCCACTGATCCAGCAGGCAGATTGAGCTGTTTAGATCTGATTATTCGTGTTCTGTTAAGAGTTAATGATTTTGATTTCAGTAGATCCTAGAATCTTTTCTCTTTTCACCTATTTTCTAGTAGACGGAGGAGACTTAAACTTCTGTAATATATATCTCTTTAATCTTAATGGATCTTTTGGCTCTGGAGAAAAAGATAAGTTGTATTTGGCACCTTGAGAGAGGAAGTTTAGAAGTTTATTATTACCTTTCTCGAGTTTGGCTTGTGAAGAAGAGTACGATTTGTTCGGGTTGGGTGGGTGGGAGGCAGAAAATATTGCTTGAAATAATCATCTGTTATGTTTTATAATAAACAGTATGTGATTGCATAGGCAGGTAATAGTTATCCTGCATATGAAACTGTTGCCTACATGGCATTAAATGTTACTCCGTAATATACTTTGTGTTTCAATCTGTCTTTACTTTTAGGTTTTAAATTTTGATAACTTTGGAAGAAAGCATGGGTTAACATGAAAAAAAATCAATAATAATCACTTCAACATCGAAATGACCACTATATGGAGAATCCATAGGCTTTTCTTGTTTTGAATCCATAGGCTTCTCTGCTAATGAGAAGTTGATTAGTCCTAAAAATCAGATAAGACTCAACATAATATGTTGCCAAAGCCCATTTTGTTTGCCAGAAGAATCATTGGTAACTGGAATTACCATAATAACACAATATCCAGGTCACCCCAGTCTATAAACATTTTTAAATACCGGTCTGTTCCAATATTTGCCTTGGGCTATTACCATTACGAAAAAGGGAATTTTGACTTTGTAGAACTTCAAATACTAAATCAAATCATTGGCACATATGCGGAAAGGGTTTGATTTATTATGCTTGATTCAGATTATAGGGAACGGATGCTCTGTTAAAATCCTTGATTCAAGTGAAGTGAAATTATGATCTGAAAAATTGTCTAGTTAATGGATTCATGTTTTCATTTCGGTTCAATAACAGCAGTCTAATTTGAGTTGAATGATGGACTTTAATGTATCAATGTTATTCTATATGGTTTTAGCTGTAATTTTTTCTTGCATAAAGTTTCTTAAAGAGTTGACTTGGGTATTATTAATCTATGTTCAACGGCATGTGTAGGTATGTGGCCACAGAGCTGGCTACTGACATTGTTGTCAATGTTGGAGATGTAAAGTTTTATCTGCACAAGGTAAGACAATTATTAAGATATGATATAAAATTCGAAAAGAAAGAAGAATTTCTTCCATTCAGCCGCTAGATACTGACGTATAGCATTAAGTTTTTCTTGAAAAATACTGACAGGTTGCTTTAATTGTAATTCACAGTTCCCTCTACTCTCAAAGAGTTATCAGCTGCAAAAGTTGGTTTCAACAGCAAATGAAGAGAGCAGCGATGAACTGATAATCACGGACATCCCTGGAGGGCCTGCCGCCTTTGAAATTTGTGCCAAGTTCTGTTATGGAATGGTTGTTACCTTAAATGCTCACAATGTCATTGCTGCTCGCTGTGCGGCTGAATACTTGGGGATGCATGAAACTATGGAGAAAGGTAACCTTGCATACAAAATTGATGTCTTTCTAAACTCTGTTATTTTTCGAAGCTGGAAAGACTCTATCATAGTTCTACAGACAACTATGTGTTTGTTCCCATGGTCTGAGGATTTGAAGTTGATTTTTCACTGCGTTGAGGCTATTGCTTCCAGAGCTGTAATTGACACTTCCAAGGTGGACTGGTCCTACACGTATAACCGGAAGAAGCTTCCAGAGGAAAATGGAACTGATCCAAATTGGAATGGTGCTAGAAACTACAAAGCGGTGCCAAACGACTGGTGGGTTGAAGACTTGTGTGAGCTTGAGGTTGATTTATATAAAAGGGTTATAGTCAGTATCAATAGCAAAGGCATTATTTGTGGTGAAGTTATTGGAGAAGCTCTGAAAGCTTATGTGTATCGACAATTTCCTGGTCTCATCAAGGGTGTTACCCGATCCAGTGATTTGACAAAATATCGATCCACTGTTGATACCATCATTTATCTGCTCCCTGATGAGAAAGGCTGTGTTTCATCTAGTTTTTTACTCAAAGTGTTAAAAGCAGCTATACTAGTGGACTGTAGTGAAGAGTTGAAAAAAGATTTAATCAAGAAAATAGGACACCAACTAGAGCAAGCCTCTGTCAGCGATCTTTTAATAAGAGCACCAGAAGGAGATTCTTTAAAGTATGACATTGATGTTGTATTGAACATAGTGCATGAGTTTTTCATCCGGGATCAAAGTTCTGAAATTGAATCACTGGAAGCCAATGAGGCTCAGGAATTTAATAAACCAGGGATATTGTCCGAAGCATCAAAGCTAATGGTGGCCAAATTAATTGATGCATACCTTACTGAAATTGCAAGAGATGAGAATCTGCCTGTATCGAAGTTTGTTGAACTGGTGGAGATGGTATCATGCATCTCAAGGCCTGGACATGATGGGCTTTATCGTGCCATTGACATGTACCTCAAGGTAATTAAATCATTTATTTTTCTTCTGCATCATGTCAACAAATTTGGTCAATAGTTGAATACATTTCTTGTATTTGCATGAGAAATTAAAGGACGCAGCATTTCTTATGGCGTTTTTGAAATTCTGCAGTAGTTGAATTAATTTTTATTGGCAACAGAAACTACAATTGTTGGGATTAAGTTGTGTTAATGAGATGTAATTGTGTGTGTAAATGCAGGAACACCCTGGAATCAGCAAGAGTGAGAGGAAGAGGATATGTCGGTACATGGACTGCAAGAAGTTATCAGTAGATGCATGCATGCATGCAGTGCAGAATGAAAGGCTCCCAATGAGGGTGATTGTCCAAGTGCTTTTCTTTGAGCAGGTACGTGCTGCAGCTACATCTGGGACCAGCACACCTGACCTACCAAAGAGCATCAGGGACTTAAACAGCGGCTCAATGAGGAGTTCAAGATCAACACCTAATGCAGATGAAGATTGGGACGCAGTGGCTACAGCCGAGGAATTGAAGGCCTTAAAGGGTGAGTTAGCCGCTTTGAAATTAGAGCGGAGAAGAAGTGACAAATTTGTAGAAGGTAGACCTAGTAGTGTTGAAAAGACTGCCCTCAATAAAGTCAAGGGATTGCTCATGACAAAGAAGATATTTTCAAAGCTTTTGTCAACCAAAAGTGGTAATGCTGATACAAGCGGCTCAGATTCATCTGAAACTCCCAGTACTGCGAATAATCCTGAAGATTCTAAATCCACGTCTTCCGCAAATAGGAGGATTTCAGTTTCTTAGTCAATTTTAGTCTTCTTGTTCATCGCCTGAGTTCTGATTCTGACCCCTCCCCTTTTGTTGCAACACCCTTTGTATCTGTTGAAAACATTAGATGTCTAGAATTAGTGGTTATTTGGGCTTTTGAGTATAAAAAAAAATTAAGGTAACATGTAGTAAATTAGTATGGGCCTATGGGGAGTATTGGAGATAGATCAATCATATTATGAATAATTATATATGGACAAAATGTCCTAATAATTTAATTATAAAAAGATTATAGATTAACATGCTTTGGTCAAACTTGCTAACTTCTTTGATTGTCCTAGCCTTTTGCATTACTTCGGAAAAATCCTACCTACTTCATTTTTTTGTTTTGTTAAAAGAGTCTTTTCACCATTACTACGTCAAAATATGATCGGAATCAACATTATTTGTAGTGTTTGTGACTAGGGATGACAATGGATCGGATTCGGATCGGATGTAGTAAAATTCATATCCGATCCATCTGAAATTCGGACCCTAAATTTGCATCCGAATCCGAATCCGACTCCGAAACTCCGAAATCCGAATCCGATCCATTTACCCATACTGGAGGTCCGAATCCGACTCCGACTCCGAAATTCCGAAATTCGACTCCGATCCGATCCGATGGACCTCCGAAAGAGTCCGAAACTCCGAATCATCCGATCCAAATACATACAAATGCTCCCTATAAATTTTTCTTCAAATTTCCTATTAATTCCATTTGTTGCATATATTGGGTGCTCAAAAAAATAATATAAAATAAATTACACGCATATTAATTTGCGACCACAAATTGTCTTAAAAAGAACTACTAGCATACTACTATACTAGCATATCTTCTTATCCAACACAATAACCAACAAAATGTCTTTTAAAATACAACCCCAAGTAAAATATCGTCAAATACAACCACAAAATGTCTTTCAAATACAACCCCAAATAAAAATGTTTTCAAACACAACCACAAAATGTCTTCAAACACAACCTCAAATACAAGCATCATCGAGAAAAGAGCTTCCAACTTGAAGTCCAATGAAACCTATAAAATAAACAATAATAAACATTACTTGAAAAAATATTTGATGAAATAGACATTAATAGATGTACAAACTTACTAAGTGGAAGACTATTCATTAAGATTCATCTTCATTAAGATTCACATCTTCATCTTCCAAAATCGAGGCACATCCAAGAGTAAATTCAAGAGCATCACCCATAATAGCTCCTAAAAATAACAACAATATTAAATAAATAAAATATATAGCAATAAATAGTTTAGATATATCAAATTTGAGAACAATTACCTTTAAATTGAGGAAGCCTCCAACTTTGAAGACACATTAAAGCTTCCACGGTGTCTTGGTGAAGTCTACTACGATGGGGACTAACAACTCTACCACCGGCACTAAAAGCACTCTCCGAAGCAACGGTAGAAATAGGCACCGCAAGAATATCCCTAGCAATCCTAGAAAGGGTAGGATACTTGCTTGTTTCGCAGTGCCGGGGCTATAATTACGCCATAATAATAGGGCCCTGTGCAATTTCTCAATTTGGGGCCTTAATTCATCTAATATTTATTAAACAAAAAACTGTATACTAGTATAATCACTTGGGGAAGAAAGGATGAAATCAAATTTGAAGGAGATTTGGAGAAGAATGGATGACAATAAATTGAAAAGGATTTAAACGAGATTTGGGGAAAATGATGAATTTGTGTTTCCAAGTAATTACTCTTCCATAACTGAAAGGTAACTGAAGGGACACGGGCATAGTATTCCCCAGAAAAATAAAATTAAATGACTCAGTCAAAGTACAGCGCTGTCAAACTCCTAAAATCCCAGCAAAATAATGAAATGGGATTCGAACCCAGACTTGCAGTGTATTAGCACATTACTTAAACCAATGCTCCAATTAAGTTTTAATGTATATTTAGGAAACTGTTTACACTATATTTGAAATTAACATTTGGGGGCCCTGTTCCGTCGCTCACCCCGCGCTGCCCCAGAACCGGCCCTGTTGTTTCGGCATTCCACCAAGCTAAAATGTGAAACTTGCTATCCTCCTTAACTATCCTACACTCCTCTAGGTATGTCTCTACCTCACATTTGCGAGGCTTTTTAATTGGTTGAGTAGAAACATGCTTTGCCCATAATCCCTCTACTTCATCCAAATCCAAATCAACCATTGGCCCCTTACCCTTATCATTAGGAATGGGAGAAGGTGCTACCGAGGAAAATTCCTTATGATACATATCAAACTCATAATCAAGGGTTAAATCAAGTAAGAAGCGCCTAACCTTCTCACATTCCTCATCACCGCGTTCACCATAAATAGCACCAAAATAAAGAGACACACATTCCAATTTTCTCCTAGGATCCAAAACCGTTGCAACGGACAACATCATATTAATGACCTCCCAATATTTATCAAACTTAAGCAACATTTTTTATGCCATCAATTCAATTACTTTATTCCCACAAACCATCCATTTTCTCAATGCAAGCTTAATTTCACAAACTTTTTCAAAATACAAGTTTGCGGTGGTATAGTCTTTTCCCGAAAAAGCATCGGTGGCCCTACTAAACAATGCCAACTTTTCACAAATGTCACTTGCCATTTTCCACTCCTCTCTAGTAGGCAACATGAATTTATCTTTTCCTCTTTTTCCAACTTTTGTAGACAACCTAGTGAAAGCATCTTTATACAAGAGAGCAACTTGTAACATTTGAAAACACGAATTCCATCTTGTCTTACAATCCAAAATCAATTTCTTAGTTATAGGAATTTTAACATAATTGCAAGCATTTTCAAACTTCTCATATCTATTAGGTGTAGAAGTACAAAAGGAAACAACACCGTGAACTTTTTCAATTGCACCACTAATGATATCCAACCCATCATTGACAACCAAATTCAAAATATGTGCACAACATCTCATATATGCAAATAAGTACCACTCAAAATAAGCTTACTAGGAGCAAGTTTTTCACACAACACATCCATAACCGCATCATTAGTAGAACAATTATCAACGGTGATAGTAGATACCTTTTCATCCAAGTTAAAGCTCTTCAAGCATGCAATCAATGCCTTACTAATTGTATCTTTGTTGTGTGGGCATGGAACATACATGAACCTAACAAAGATTGTATATAATTAGTTATACAAAATATTAAATTAACTATACCAATAATAAATAAAAAGAACAAATACATAAATTTTATACACTAATCATTTAAGTGTAGTATACCTTATAAGACAATTTTGCAAAATCCAATCATCATCAATGTAATGCGCCGTGACGGCCATATAGCCTTTCCTTTGATTTCCACAAGTCCACATATCCGTTGTGATGGCAACCTTACTTTCATTTTCACCCAAAGACTTCATCAAGCGAGTTTTTTCTTCCTTGTAATTTTTTAGAATATCGGATTTCACCGTATTCCTTGAGATGATGTGAAAATCGGGGTTAATACTTTGTACAAATCTTCTAAACCCAATGTGATCAACGATAGCAAGAGGGTACTCATGCATAAGAATCATGTTAACTAACTCATTCCTTGATATTTGTTGGTTGAACTTGAATTTTCCAATTGACATGGTAGGAATTCCATTCTTACTTTGTGCATTAGCTAGCAACAATTGTTGTTTCACATCAAGAGTTTGAGAAACTTTCATACACCTCTTTGCATGATCCTTCAAGTGTGATGTACCACTTGTACTTTTACCCACCAAAGCCTTCTTACAACCTCTACAAATTGCTTTTATTTCTCCATTAATCACTTTCTTATCAAAAAAGTTCCACACCTGTGAAGTTAACTTTTTAACATTAGCACCCGTAATAGTACACTCATCCTCTTCCTCGACTTTATTATTTACTTGGGATACATTTGTAGCATTCCTCCTAGTAGTCCTTGAAGGAGGAGGTAGTTCCGGTTCCTTCAAATGTTCGTCATTCGGTCTAGAAGATGCTTCATCGGTTGAAGTATCCATTAATATCGGAGTTGAGTCCACTGTATGTAAATAGTTATAATTAGATAACGGATAACACATTTTATCCACTATATACATGATGATACAATTAATTAACAAAACTAATTAATTACAAGATTTGGCTTACTCTGATTGATTAGTGAATATGGAACATTTTGAGACTTGAATATAAGTGGTTGGGTTGCATAAGTTGGACATTTCGTTTCTGTTTACACTTATTAAAATACATAATTTATTTTAAAACCCTCTAATTCATAGTATCATAGGTCGGTACTCGGTAGTTCAAAACTTATGTCCGAATCATAGGTCATTAATTTATATAAAAAAGTTCGAAACAAACCCTCATACATTCTTAACTCATGTGAGTCATGTCCTTAACATATCATCAAGCAATTTGTCCAAAAAATCAAGAAAAACGAGTCTCTCAAACAATTAAAAAACTTAACTCCAACTATACAAAAAAAAGCCTCAGAAAAGGAACATGAAACTTGATGAGGAGGGCTACCACTTGGTTTTTTCTATTCAATTGCACCGCCAGCTTTAATACTTACAAACAATGGCAATATGGATTTATAAAAGCTTGAGTACACTAATAATTTCTATAAAAGTTTCTTCTAATAATTTCTATAAAACTTGTGGATTTATAAACAATGGCAATATGTGAAGAGGGGAGACAAAAATAAACATACCTTAGCGACGAAAACCTTAGCGGTGGTGGTCGGCGAACCTTAGAGACGACAACCACAGCACACCGGGTCGGAGGTGGTTAGTGGAGCGACAAAAACATTAGTAGCGGTGGTCCGTGGTCGGCGGTGGTCGGTGGAGGGACGGAAAATCGTGAGGTGAGATAACCAGAGAACCTTGAGGTGAGAGACAGAGAGAGTGGTAGAATTAGGGAAGGGCGGCTGTGAGCTTGTGAGTTGAGTTTGCTAGAATTTAGGATTAGGGTTTAGTTTTCAAATTTCCCCCCTTTTTTACTTACTAAATTTTAATCAAATTATGTAGTTTGAATCAAATGTAGTTTCATTTTGGTACACCCGTTTGGTAAAAAAAATATCGTATTGTGATATATAAAAATAACGGATTTTTCATGAAATACCCCCGAATTTTTACGAAATTCACCAAATGCCCCTCGACTTTCAGAAATTCACCAAATGCCCCTCACAAATGACTTAATACCCAGAGTACCCTTACTAATGACGCGCCGTTAGTCCTCCGTTAGCCTAGTTTCAAATTCACCAAATACCCCTATTTTAATACTTATTTCACTAAATACCCTTTTCTGAAACTTAATTCATTAAATACCCATAACTTTAAATAACCCATTTTGATGCTCAACTCTAGATTTTGGCTTTACGATCAGATGAAACATCAATAATTTGGAGATTTACTAGTAAAATATCGTAGGATCTTGAGGTTAGGCTGCAAGCATGTCACAGCCTACAAAACCAGGAACACGGCTCTTTTTTTTACTGAGTGTTGCTGATGCAGCTTTCTCATGCTCTTGTTATAGGACTACAACTTTGTCAGAGTTCATCAAAATGAGCATCAATGAGGATAACCAGAGTCTTATTAGTGAGAATTAGCAACACGACCTTGTGGCTCGCCTAAAACACAACGTTGTCCTGAGAATGGATTCACCAGTTACCCACAAAGAAAGTGACATCCTCAAACAGGTCATGGTGAAAATGGCAGAGACAAACAGCGAATACTATAAATATGAATGTTCTAATGAGGTTTAGTGCACTAAACAACGAACACCTTTGTCTTTTTTTTCTTTAATCCATTGTTGTCCATTTTATCACGTTTTGCTGGGAAAGAAAATCAAAATCATATCCCAAAAAAACTCAAACAAAGCAATTGTTGGATTTTGTAATGCTTTCACAAAGCTTCAATAAGGAGATAATGTTCGATCAAATCCTAACAAATTAAATTGGATTTGGACATTAATCAATTCATAATGTTCGATCAAATCCTAACAAATTAAATTGTAACCCAATTGAAAGTTCAATAATATTAAAGCAAACCCAATAACAAAAACAGAGTTAATTCAATGAAACATGCGATTTTTTGATTAATTTACCTCACAAGACAACAACATTTAACAGATTAAACCAATAAATTGGTTTCCAAAATACCCAATTGAAAATTTCAATCTATGTTGGGAAAATACCCAATTGAAATTTCCAATCTATGCTTGAGAACCTTGAAGATGTAGATCTTGTAAGTATCGACGCTCTTCTAGTCTCCTACGGCGGGATTCTTCTCGGCAAGCTTTCTCGGCGGTGACCTCTTCTCCTCCCTTCTTCTTCTTCTTGCCGGCCTTTGGCTTCTTCTCAGCCGGATCTTTCTCGGCGGCGGCGGCATTCTTCCCTTCCCTTCTTCTTCTTCTTCTTCTTCTTCTTCTTCTTCTTCTTCTTCTTCTTCTTCGGTCTTTGGCTTCTTCTCAGCCGGATCTTTCTCGGCGGCGACGACATTCTCCTCCGCGGGCTTCTTTTGGGCGAGCTTCTTCTCAACCTGGTGCCATAGTTGTTGATGAGAGAGAAAGTGAGAGAGTTTGGGAGTTTGTTACGTAAAAGGAGAAGATAGAGAATGAAAATTGAAATGTGGGATGGAGTAAGGGCAAAATAGTAAAGTCATGTTAACGGAGACTTAACGTCCGTTAAGTGTAAGGGTACTCTAAGTATTAAGTCATTTGTGAGGGGCATTTGGTGAATTTCTGAAAGTCGAGGGGCATTTGATGAATTTCGTAAAAACTCAGGGGTATTTCATGAAAAATCCGTAAAAATAATTTTTGTTATACTAGGGCTTTGTTTGGTAACTTATGTAGTTTTGTTCGACTTATTTTGACTTATTTCATATGAAATAAGTTCAGATATGTTCAGATAAGTTCAGATATGTTCAGATAAGTTAAGATAAATCTATATAAGTTCAGTTAAGTTCAGATAAATTCATATAATACTCCGTATAAGTTTAGACAAAATAAGTTGAATAGAACGAAGCTCAAGTTACTTGTTTTAAACTCGTGTGATGTACGATTTTGTTTTAATATCTCATGTATAAACTTGAATATAATGTATTCGACTAATATCATACAAAATAAGTTAAATAAGTATACTAAATTACTAATAAGTTAAGTATGTCTATGTTCTATACACCTAAACGTATCTTTTCTGAACTTAACAAACTTTTAGAAATAAGTGAAAATAAGACTAACATAACAAATTTAGACAAAATAAGTTGAATAGAACAGTGCCTACGTAATACTCCATACTATGTATCGTCAGGGATGATAACATATGATAAATATTGTTAACACAAATTCTTATTTACAAGTGGTGTATAATAAATACTCTACACTGGAGTAAAAGTTAACTCAAAATGCTTAAAAATTAAGCTTATATATGTGAAAGTTATCTATGTTTTAGTGAATTTTTTTCATTTTAATAAAACTTATTTCTTCAAAAATCACTAATAATGTATAAAATTAATCGTTTAACCCTTTAAAATGTTTATCTATCCACTTTTTTTCACTAATATAAAAGTTAATCATAACTAGGTTAAAGTTACATAAAAATGGGTAAAAGTTATCTTGGTGTACAATAAACTTATTGTACACCTTATGTGCGCAAGACCTTTTGTATTTTTAAATAGTAATGAAAAGATTGCTATTGTATTGATTGTTTTATATTTACAATAGCTATGCACATTGAGTTTTGAGTACAAACATATTTACGGATTTTTCATGAAATGCCCCTGAGGTTTGCAAGAATGCACCAAATACCCTCGCGTGTTTTGAATCACATAATATACCCCTATTTTTCCGTACTGTTCATGAGATGCACTTGGAGTTAACGGACGTTAGTACTCCGTTAGCTGCAATTTACCACTTTGCCCTTAATTTACCCCTGAAATTGAAAATTAAAAAAACTGGGAAACATCGATAATCAGTAATCAACTAATCACCAATCCAAAAAAACCCTCACATAATTCCCACCTCCACAATCCACAAACACAACAACAATGGATTCAGAAGCAGCACGAAATGCAAAGGAGTGTTTAGACCTAGTATTTGAGATGTAAAACATCTTGAACACTCAACTTGATCGTCACACAATCTCTCTCCTAATCGCCCTTTCTGAATTGGGGTTCAACCCCGAAGCGCTTGCTGCTCTTGTCAAGGAGCTTCCTGCTGGAACGGTTTCATCTTCTTAACGAGGGTTTTTATGCTTCTCTCCTTTTTATACATTTTTCTTTTAAAATTATTGTAATTATGAAATCGACTTTTGATGAAATGCATGAATTTTATTGGTATCTTTGTTGAGTTTCTGTGTCTGAAATTGTTCTTATATTAATGGGTCTTCTTTTATTCAAAATTATGTTGTGTAGCTAGGAGTATTTGTACCTTTCAATATGCTAACATTTTACTCCTTATTATAGTTTTTGGGTGCAAATTTGCCTTAATGTTGCTTCAATTTTGAATGTTCTTGGATGTGGGTTTTAATTGAGAGGGGTTTAATTTTAAAGGGTGTATTGTACTATTGTTAAATCCTTTGGTTGCTTTATATGTATATAATTGATCGTTACCGAAGTTTGTACTTTTGGCGCTTATTATGTCATGGCAGCAGCGTCTGGATGCAAAGCAGAGGCAAACAATAGGTTTCCTTGCTTGGTCGATCTGGTATAGGAGAAATAAATGGTTGTTTGAGAAGGTGGAGGTTCCTGATGGGGTCTTTATGGAGAATGTAAGGAGGTATGTTGTTGATTATGGGGAGTACTCAGCTTGTATTTATGGTGGAACAAAGTGCAGCTCCACATCTAGTAGCAATGTGTGGATCCCCCCTCCCGAAGGTGCCCTCAAAATTAATCTTGATGCATCAATTTATGATGCAAGCTTTGTTGGGATGGGGTAGTGGCCGAATGAGGGATGGTACAATCCTCTTTGCTGCTTCCCGTCGTGTCCGTGCTCATTGAAACCCTTTTGTCGCTGAATGCAAGGCTGCCCTCCTAGGACTAAAGAAGGCGAGGGACCATGGTTACCGGAACGTGATTCTCGAGTCAGATTGTCTGACCCTCATTAGCAAGATGCAGAATGGTGTTTTTATGCTTTCTTTAGTTGATAGTATCTTAGAAGATATAGCTTCTGTTTGTCGTAGTTTTGATTTCCTTGTTTGGTCTCATTTTCGTAGAGATCACAATAGTGACTATAATTAATGAGGCTAAGAATTATGTTTTTCTTGATGTCTTTGAACTTCAAATTATTGAGCAGACTATGAATGGCAAGCATTGCTATGATTGATGTCTAATTTTATAGCCGTTAGATTCAATTCCTACAATTTGGGTATTTGGTGCAAATAAGTTTACAAATAGGTGTATATTGTGCAATAAGTTTATAAATAGGGCCATGTGGTGAATTATAAACATGACTTAACGGAGGACTAACGGAAGGTCGGATTAGGGGTATTTGGTTCAAACTTAGGCAAAAATAGGGGTATATTATGTGATTCAAAAGACGCGAGTGTATTTGGTGCATTCTTGCAAACCTCAGGGGTATTTCATGAAAAAACCGACATATTTAATACTTTGTATAAATGTATAGTATTGCACTAGAATGATAAACTATGGCCCTATAAAAGCACATTGATGTGCTAAGAAAGGGAGAATCATTAAAAAAGATAAATAGATTATGAATCCGTCAAAAAATAAGTTCTTTAAGATAATAGTTACATCCTGTTTTACTTACATAGCAGTATGGCACCTGTATTTTTTAATTGGTATATTACGTTGAAATCTTTTTTGTTTATTGGTCGTAATTTAATGACTATCTGATCTCATGTGTTAGCTTTACCTACATGGAATTTGAATTTCTTTAATGCTAAATTAGAAATCCTATTTTTCTTTGCTAAAATCTAAGGAATTTCCAGTAAATTAATAAATTACATATACCCGATTTAATTAAATATATTAGATTAGATAGGAAACTTCCCTAAAAAAGCCATAAATGGAAAAGAATTTCGGATTCGGACTCGGACTCGGATTCGGGTCGGATCCGGTTTCGGATTCGGATTCGGGTCGGATTCGGGTCGGATTCGGATTCGGATCGGATTCGGGTCGGATTCGGGTCGGATTCGGGTCGGAGTCTCAGCAAACTCCATATCCAATCCATATCCATTCGGATTCGGATGTTTTTATTCGGATTCGGGTTCGGACTTTTTTTTTTCGGATTCAGATCGGATTTTTTCCTTCGGATCGGGTCGGACTCGGTTCGGATTCGGATGTGATTGCCATGCCTATTTGTGACTAGCACATTTGCTCCCAAATCATTTGGCAAATACATACAACCATTCATGGCGTCAAGGTAGCCCAAATAATTACATTACTCGAAACTAACGTCATTTGATTCAGAAATATCACTACTCAAAATGGTGGGGGGTGTTATGTTAAGCCTTGTATGCAACAGACTCAGTCGGTCCCTCGCTTTCCTTGCTACGAAGTCCACTTTCACCAGCTCTATGCCTCTATCCTTCTCCTGAACTTCAACAACCTCTTCTTAGCTTTCTCAGGTGATCCCTGCATTTGCCGCACAGATTAGAGAGTCAAGTTGTGGCAGAGTTTGTATGCAGGATATTATCCACACCAACTTTACAATCAGAAACAATAACCACATCCTACTATTCCATTTCTACTATCTAAGAGGAAGCTAGAAGGATGCCTTGAGCTTCAGCAGCACTGGAAGATATGGTGGTGATCCCTGCTATGAACAGTTTGTGGTTGTTCCTTCAAATACTAGCATAACTGGCAAGTAGGGAGGTGCTATAGAAGGTAACATCCACCTTAACAATATGGTTAGCACATATTTCAGGTTCAATATGCAAAGACTTATTCCCATTGGGTAAGGCATTGTATTTGGAGTGGAATTCTTTGGCTAGACAAACAGTTTGGGTGGACCAATATTTGATAGGCTTAGACTCTTTCTGAAAAATCCAAATGTTTCTTCTGAGCCAGATTCTTCAAAGATAAAAGGAGAACATGGTATTGTGGGGGAGGTTGGTGACAAGGTCAGTATCGACACACACAATATTTTTTAAAAAAAACCATTCATCAACATCAGAATTCAAAGAGTCAATTTTGTATTTAAACTACATTTCATTCCAGAATTCATGAGCTCTAGGATAGAGCATGAATAGATGTTTACTGTCTTCATGGACATTAGGACAAAAGGGACGATAACTGTTTGGAATAATTTGTCTACTAGCTAAATGGGAAGCAGTGGGTAGCATGTGCCACATAATTAGCCAATGAAAGATCTTAATTTTAGGAGGACACCTAGCTTTCCGCACAGTAGAACACGTTATATCAAACTTTAAATTAGGGAATTTAGAGTTCCAAATAATGTTGTAGGCACACTTAGTATCAAAATTTGAATCTTTCAAAATGGAGCAGAAAGGGGTGTCAGTCCCAAAGTTGGGGATGAGAATGCATTGATCCACATAACTAAATCGGAGGGGAGTCTCCTTAGAGAAAGTTAAGGGTCCATGGAGAGCAATTAAGTTAGCCAACTTTCCTTTAAGTTTCCTGCATATGTGGTCAGTTTGGGCTCTAGTTGGTCTTTTGCCAGTGAGGGAAAACCTAAATAGGTCCATAAGCCATGGCTTGCATCTACACCAAGGAAACACAAAATTGGACTTGATGAACTTCGGGTGTATGCTTTGAGAAGTACATACAGCTTAATTGCTTTTACTGTGGTTTATTTTTTGTCCTGAAAAATCCCAAAAGTTAGACAAAACATCATTCATCCCTTGCAATGTTTTCATGGAAATGTCTCCAAATAAATTTAGGTCATCAACAAACATGAGATGAGATATAAAAATACCATTTCTTTTGAGGAAGAAAGGTTTCCAGTTTCCCTCATCAACAACTTCACTAATCATGCATATCAGCTAGATACTACATGCATAAAATAAACACATAAGGGGATCTGGGGTCACCTTACCTAATACGTCTAGAGGTTTGAAAGGGAAGGGAGGTTTTCCCATTAACAATCACATAAGTAGAGGGGGTGTCTAGGCAAGAGAGGATTGAGTCACAAGAGATCTTGTCAAAACTTTTCCCAACTAGACAGAACCTAACAAAGCTCCATGAAAGCCTATCATAGGCTTTCTCTAGGTCAATCTTTAGAGCAAACCAGCCAAACTTTCATTTCCTAGATTTTATGGATCGGAGTGAAGGGTCAAATGTAATTAACATCACAACCCATGATTATTATGCTAATGTTGTATGAGTATGATGTATTTAGAGGTATGTTATTCATTACCCAATGCAGAGTCAAGAGCATCACGTACTACATATGAAGTTTTGGCCTTTTCAATTTTACAACATGTGTATATACTAGTACTTATGTGTGTATATTACTACTTATTTATGTAGTATGCATTTATTAATTAATTTCCTTCCTTGCAGTCACATTACTATATTAGGAGCTCAAAGTACAACTATACAAGTGTTGGTTTTACCTATTGAAAAGCTTAAGCGTAGGCCCACATAGAATATTGACATGCTACATCTTATAATTACTAATTTTAAAATAACTTCAATAGAAATTAAGATAAAAAGAACTAGAGTTTGTATCATAATACAACTCTACAAAGTTGTCTAACGAAATAAGAGAAACTAATAAGCTAAAACAAAATTTGTCGTATAGTATAACGACAACTTTTGTGTAAGATCGTCTTACCGGAAGACCACTTTGGTTGCTTAACTAATTTGTTTAATTTCTTAACTAATTGGTTACATTGCTTAATTAATTGATTCAATTGTTTAACTAATTAATTCCTTTGCTTAACTAATTGGTTTCAGTGCTTAACTAATTAGTTCAAGTGCTTAACTAATTGGTCCATTTACTTTACTTATATGATATCAAGGTGGTCTTTTGTGTAAGACCGTCTTATAGAAAAGTTTGTAATAGTGTAAAATGATAAAATAAAAATAAAAATAACATATTACATGCAAATACAAAGCCAAAAAAATTCATTTCTATTAATCAAGTAAAATACTTAATACAAGTCTGAATCCGCGAATCGCAAGGGCTTGAAGCTAATGATGGCCTTGATGGACTAATTAGGTACCCAAAAACGTTTAGGGACAAAAATAGTTGAAAATAAATAACAACTCTAGACCCATTTGAGACTAAGACCTTTCAGACCAAAAAGTTAAGGGTCTGAAATTTTCAAATTGGTTACGTCCATATGAAAAATATTGGTCTTCGTTTGGGTCTTACTATCCGCCCATGCCCATCCCTACTCTGAAATGGAAGAATTTGATACCAATGAGTAGAGTCTTTTCACAAGAATTACTTTGTATAAATTGTTTTCATAAGATGTATGTATAGAGTTTAAGTGATGCAAGTAGAATTATATTCACATTTTTCAATACATATATAGTTTTTTTTTTTTGAGGAAACCCAAAAGAGGGAATACATATATAGTTGATGCTAAATTTCGAGTTCCATAGGTGCAAATTCAAAAATGTTTTTCTCCGGTGAAATACAAATTAACAATTTTAATAAATTAACCCTTGATTGTACAAAAGGACAAAGGAAAGTTAATTTGTACTGTAGCCAGTTGTTCTTGAACGTATAAAATCATTGCCATGCCACAACGTCTAACAACAAATTTAGTTCTTCTTGACTTGTACAGATAAAATTTTCGTCCTTGGATGTACATTAAGAATAAAAGTCACACTTTTTGCATTTATTTTAGAAAATAAGGAATAAAAATAGAAAAAAGCATTTAAAAATATAAATTAATCGAGTACGTAAAATACATTTATGCTGCAAGTTTGTTCAATTTGAACAAAAAGAAAATGAAGGCCTGGGAAATGTGATGAAGTACTAGAACAAGTTGTCAACAATCGATGGAAGGTGGATATTGAAGAAATAATCTTTCCAGTTGATGCATAAGGGGTCGAAGTTGAAGGCATTTTCATCTAAACCGTTTTCCCGGGCAGTTATGAGCAACTTTTCTGTATTCGTATCTGCAAAACTACACAACACAAAACACAATTTTAGATCATAGTCCTTAAGGTTGGAAGGTACAATTCTTTACTACGGAGTACGGAGTACATAAACTTAAAAAATGAAGTATATATAAAGCAGAAGTTGACTTACATGCCCTTAAAGAATACGTAAGGTTTGTACAACTCTACTATCCGTGTTACCATTTTCAGCTTTTTGTCAAAGTTACGCAAAGTACGTAGGAAGCTGCTATCACCCATTTTATTAGGCAAAATTAAGACCTACACAAACAACAATTAATGTTACTAATTAATTAACAACATTGTGTTATACTTTCTCCGTCCCAAAATTATAATCCTATTTTTCAAATCGGGCGTCTTATAATTATAGTCTTGTTTTCTTATTTGAACACCAAAATATTTACATGTTACCCTCATTTGGGACCACAAAACAAAAATAAAATGTACTTTATTCTTTTTTACCTGTACTATATTCTACCTATTCATCATCAATGTACTATATTTTAATTTCCCATACACTATATTCCACTTTTCTTGAAATCTGTATTTTTAGTCAAAGAGGACTATAATTTTGGGACGGAGGAAATATATATAATACTGAAATCAAAATGAAGATTGCACAAGAAAATAGTACTAACCATTTGAACGAAATAATGCAATAGGGAGAAAATGATTTCAAATATGAGTATATTGCTGAGCACGACACCTTTCCTGACATTGACAGTGTTACCTTCACGATTGATCCAAGGATTTTTAGTGAAGTATCGGAAAAGAATATCATGCACATCACCTAAAGATATTGGGTTTCTTTTCGAACTCCCAACTTGGTACACAGTCAATTTTGATTGATTTATATGGTCCTTCATAGCCACAATAATCGAATTCACAAACATATCAGCCGGTATCTGCATATTAGCATAATCACATTAGAAAATAAAACTTTTATACAACTGATTTGTAATTAAGAAAGGATAATTAATACAGTTTAAAGAAGACTAACCAAGTCCAAAACAGAAGTACTATCACCGCAGAACAAACCTAGATATCCTTTTCCATACATAACAGCAATACTATCAATTGTCCTGCCATAGTATAAATTGAAATTGATATAAAGTGAAAACTTAATCCGAGCGGATCGGAGGAGCTACAAATAAATCCATACAATTACATATATTTCCTCTGTTCTTATTTACATGACACGATTATTTAGCCAAGTTTGTCAATGCACGATTTCAAAAATTAATATACTCCGTATTCAATTATGGATAAGAAAAAATTATAAAAAGTTACTCTGTAATAAATAATATGTGAAATATAACAAGACTACACACGAATATATATTTTTCTTAAATATAAATCACAAAAGAAAGTTTAAAAAGTTTGTGTACGTGAATAGTGTCTAAAATCTATGTAAAATAAGAATAGAAAATGTAACAATTGGATTTTGGACACTATTGAAAGCTGAAAATGTACCTGCAACCTTCAACCCAGCCAGGAAAGGGTTCTTTGAATGTACTGCACACGATGGTAGGCCTCATAATAAGCACAGGTAAATTGCCTCTAAGCTTGCCTACAAGCATCTCTCCCATTGCTTTGGTAAATACGTATGTATTTGGCCATCCATAAAACTTTGCCCTATGAAATTAATTAGATTGATGATCGATCAAGTGTACTGCAATCATACATGCAATGTATTATGTGTTTTAGTAATACGATCGTACCTTTGATCTCCTAAATTCTTCATCCTAATTCTTATATCCTTTTCTGGAACATCACTGGCTTTAAGACTGCTTAAAGTTTGATCAACAAGCTTCTTCTCTGAATCAATATCCAAACCAACCACGCCATTCAAAGTTTCACCCATGCCATACGCCTTTTCAGATATTATTCCTGTTTTCTCTCCACAAACATATGCTGATACACCAAATTAATTAAAGTTTAATTTCTTAGCTATTACCTACAATTCATGTCAGAACCAATTAAGCTAGAGCAAGATTGTGTGGCACTTACCGGTTGATACATGGATAAGCAACTTTATATTAGCACAATTCTTAGCAAAGTTGACAACATGTTTAGGTCCTAGGGTATTCACGCCCAATGCAACATCATACCTATACAGTATACACATGCAATCATTTAACATTACAACTTGTAATTTACAAGTAATAAAGAGCCAAGCTTATTCATGAATCATGATCGAGCATTAGTTAACATCTCATCAAAATGCTAAGTTGACAACATGTACGTTTTATGTTTGTCTGGGTAGTTAAATGTTCACCCAATTCAATAGTCATACCTACACGCAATAAATACTCCATATGACGATAGTCGTGATAAGATAAGTGAGCCAATTGAGTTAATAATTTACCTTTCGTCGAATTTTGTGGTTGCTGCGACGTTGATAACAATATCTATATCATTGTACATTTGTTTCAGCCGATGACCAGTAATTCCCAAGTTCTCGTAGGAAGTATCACCAGCAACTGCACTAATTTTCTCCGACATGAAACACTCAAATTTTGTTCCCCATTTTTCTCTTAGAATTTTGAATAACTCCTTCCCTAACACCTGCGTCCAAAACACCGTACGTACAACAATATGAGCTACAAGCGACAATTTTCGTAACTTTGTGGTCCTCATATATACCTCGTCTTGCAGCCGAATATCGGCTGCTTGAGAATTACTAGCCCTTATAAGAAGGTATAATTTGTTCACATTTGGCTGAACCCGAAGAATCTTCTCCACTAGAACTGCATTAAGGATCGTATTAACTTACATGTTAATATGTATGAAAATGAAAATTAAAATGAAAATTAAAATGAAAATTGAGAGAGTACGCGTAACTATTAAAGTTAAAGTTGAAGAAAAAGAGAAGGAGATAGAAAGAACAACACATACTCTTAGCAATGAACCCGGTAGCACCGGTAACTAAAATGGTTTTGTTGGCTAAAAACTCAGTTATGCTACCAAAATCCATGATCAAATTCTAAAACTTTAAAACTGGCTACTTGTAAAATATATAGATTTCCGGATGAGAATATTGGTAAAAGTAGATCAAATCGCTCAACCTATTTATTGGTCTGGCCAAAGTATAGTCTATATCAAAAATAGAGTAACCTACCACGAAATCGGTGTTCAAATTAATCAATTAAAATTCCGACGTTATATAAAGTGACACGTAATACAATTTTAAGGGAATACGGAGTTTATTTTGAGTTTATTACTCCCACTATCCGGAATACTTGACAGATACGGAGTTTAATACAATTTAATTGACTTATTATTTAATTATATGATAATGATAGTGATGTATATTTTTATTACCTAGTGAAAAATATGTGGGACCTTTAATTTTTTATTTGTTATTTTAGACATTAAGAATACAAGTAGTACTTTTTTTTTAGTACCTTAGATAAGTGAAAGCAATAATATACATTAGAAAAATATGTCATTTATAGAAACGAAGCAAGTATACTGGGACCACTTTATAAGGAAGCCAAGGCGAGTGTTTCGGGACAGAGGGAGTACGAATTTAGGGTTGTCGGGTCGCTTTTAAACGGTTCAAAATTGGTTAATGTTGGGTCAATATTTCTATTCGGATTGGTTCGGATAACTTTTGTCCGGGTGAGGTCGGGTCTTAAATTGTTTCGGATTGAACTTGGTGTTGGTTCAGGTCAGTCTCGGGTTCGGTTGGAACCTTTTTAGGTTTATCACGATTTTTATTAGTTCAAATTGAGTTCGGTTCGGGTGTATCTCGGATTCAGGTACAATTTGATTGGTATACTTCGGGAATATGTGGGTCATGCCTGGATCGCCTAAATCTCGGATTAGGGTCAAGTATGGGTATGTGAGTGTGAGGGGGTAAAAAAATACGACGAGGCGCCTCTAAAACAGTATACGACCATCACGACTTTTCCCCTCTGGATGTGGCAAGCATATTAAGTAAATAGGAACTATTTGTGGGCGTTAGCCTCTTTTTACTAGTCTATAGGAGTCGCCGTCCAGTTTAAGAAAACTGACAAAACCCGGTTATCGTGATATGCCTGGAATGCAAACATATTTGACTCACAACGGCCATAGGTTCCCTTGTGATCCCTGGTGTGGAGATCCCTCAACGTACATCCAACGGAGCAAAGATTGAGAATTCGGGGGGACGTTTACTAATACAGGGAGTGCCCAGCATTAGCCCACGCGGCGCAGTCCTTACTAGTTCAATTGTGACGACGATGGTACATGCGTTATGCTACATTACTATCTGGATTGATTTTAATGCACATATATTACTAAAGAGATGTCAAAACGCTGATTTAGGTTAATTCAAGGTATTTAACAATAATCAGATTTGTCCAGAGATTATCTTATTAGGCGTGATTAAATAAACAGATTAAGTGAACAGATTTATAAAAGGTGGTGAAAGAAATAAAAAAGTAGATTCCAGGTTACAGTATAGCGTAGGCTATACTGCGGTTCTCAGGAACACTTACCACTCGCCTTAGTAGAGGCTCCTTTTAGATTTAGAACAACCTTTATACTGACTTTTAGATCCTTACCCTTCCTTTAATTCCGGCAGAGTTTCCTCTTAGATTCCTTGGTTTAGCTTATGAATTGGCTAGAACTTTGGTAATAATTGCGTACAGAGTTCTGCTTAACAAGAGTTAATACGGCAGAACTATTACGAATGCGGGGCGGGACGTCAACAGAATTTTAGTATACCAGAGAGGGAAGAGAGAATTCAGATTATCAGAGGAGTGAGACTGAATTGATGATTGAAAATGGGGTGCAGAAGGGTTGTATTTATAGTGTAGGTAGTCGAAATAAGATAGATATTTGAACAGTTCGAGCGCTAGAAAAAAGTAGCGCTCGCTTCGTAAGCGCTGGAAATTTCCAGCGCTTTACACTGTAGCGCTAGAAATTTATAGCGAGCATAAGATAAGATTTGAAGAGTTTGAGTTTTAGTCAGAATCAAATAGCGGCGCTGAAAAAAGTGGCGCTTAAATTGAGAGCGCTGGAATTTTCCAACACACGCTATGCCAGCGCTAGAAAACTCCAGCGCAGGCAGATCTGCGGATTTCCAGAAAACTCAATCTTTAATAGTTCATAACTTCTTCATACAAACTCGGTTTCTTGCAAATATTATCTTGTTGGAAAGCTACGGAATCCATCTTTCCAATTCCGCCGGTGTCACATCAATGGGCTTCGTAATACTCAAGTTATGACCCAAAGAGTGGAGGTTTGTCCGTTTCAGCGAAGCCCAAGTAAAAGCCTTATAACTTATTCATTTTAAATCTGATTTGGGCTTATGATAAGTCTATGGAAATCTTATTCCAAGGAATATACAATCATGTGATGTACATGATCCAAATCATAATTTATAAGATAGACTTTGACATCGTAAGGACGTATCATTTGCTAAACGGGCTAACGAGCGTATTTAGGCACTCGTAAGCATTTTAAGTAACTTGGGTTAACATTTACATGCATCGTGCCCAGTAAGTATGAGTTTGAGAAGTGTTATTGTTTGAGCTATGTTATTTTAGAGCCTGAAGGTAAGCATTAGAACATTGTGGCGTGTACGGGTGTCCTGTAATGCGGACAATCATATTCTATCTTTCTATCGATGCAACCACATATTCATCCGTATCGGGATGCGAATGCGACTAAATATGTGTCCAGTAAATTCAATCGCATAGTAAATGAAAGCAATCAATAGGAATTAACCAATAATACCAACAATCAACAATATTCAATATTCAATGAGACTACTCACACATAATTAAAATAACCAATCCAAACATATTAATTGAAAACATGATTAAAACAAATAATAAAGCAAGGTAAGAATTAATACCTAAACGAAGAATGGAAGAATAAATGAAAAATTGGAACTTTGATTGAAAATAAAACTAAGTGTTTGATTAAAGTTGAGAGAATAAAACTAAGTAGTAAAATAACTAAGTGCTTAATACTAGAAAATAAGATACGGAATTAAGATCCCTTACAATGAGCCAAGGGCTTAGTTTAATTAGTCTTGCCCAAAAACGATACCAAAAACCGGAAATAAAAGCTTATCCGCGTGTCCAGAGGTTGTCGTCTCCCAGTCGGGCAAACCTTCGTTCGGCCGGGGATCCATCTCGTAAACGGCCCGGACGGGCCGCCATCCGCCCGGGAGGGCGGATGGAAATCTTCCAATACTGCTGCTAGATGACGGCCCGATGGGCACCGGGAGGATGGCGCCCGATCGGGCGCGTGCTGGAGGACTTATTCTCCTCTTTGCTCGCCCGACTAGTCTCCATTCGCCCTCCTAATCTCCATTCGCCCTCCAGTCGTAAGGCGACCAGCTCGACGCATCCAATATCACTAATAACACCAAGTGTAACCCTTGGGGCTCAAATATAAGCATCTTAGGCCCCCAAGAGTCGACACTGGTTGCCTCGAACCTTCTCGGGATCGGGTAGTGGCCCATATCATCATGAAACGAGCCTAAAAAGGCCAATTTTCCATTAAACGAATCTGAAACTCAAGGCGCACTCAATAACACATATTAGTACTCAAAATGGCTCATAAGAGCTCATTTAATTTAACACATAAAAGTACTAAAGGACGGGGGTAAAAACTCTATATAAAATGCATATATCAAGTGGGAGCTGTGAACTGAGCCCAAATTTTATCTTTCACATACATAGCATGCACCCATTTTACCCACAAGTTGTCCTCTTCTGAGATATGGCCCAAGCGTGTTTACCCATAGCTGCTTGATTCCATAAAATCAAATTTCTGAAACCTAAACCCCCTTGAAACTTAGTGTAGCAAAGCTTGTCCCATGCCACAGCACCAAGTCTACTATCAGCATAAGATCCAAACCATAGATAGGACCCACAGATAGCATTGATCTTCTTTAGGAAAGAACTAGGGAATAGAAAAATTTGAGGCCAGTAAACACTGATGCTCATGAGGACAAAATTAACTATAAAGCTGCATTCTGCCTGCAAAAGACATATGCCTTGAACTCCATATCCTTATTCTAGCCACCATTTTGTCTATAATCATATCACATTCTGCTCCTCTCAGCTTCTTTGAACTAATGGGCACACTTAAGTAGGTGAAAGATATAGAACCAACATTGAACCCTGACAGGTTTATGATGTGTTCCCGAGCTTAAGTATTCACCCCATATCAATAAATAGAGGACTTATTAGGGTTAACCTGTAAGCATGTGGTATCAGAGAAACACTGGATAATTCATTATTCAATTCATTATACATTATCACTTTTTATTTATTATTTATCATTTTTTTAATGTTTTTTTTAATATTTTTTATTCATTTCATTTAAGTTAAGTTCGGTTCAATTCAGTTCAATTCAGTTTAAAAGAACATGCCTATCTTACTTTATGCATATTTTACTATATTCACCTATTTTATTTATCATATTTTAATATATAATATATATATATGTGTTAGATTACACCATCTTGTGTAAACTTTGTGGGACGTTAGCAAACAATTTTTAATTTTCTGTCGCTCTCGCAACTAATATGCGGGGGTTTCTCTGAATAATATCTGATTAAAATAAAATGGTTCAAAGTGATCGGAAGTCGGTGGCATCGCTTGAAATCGGCAACCACCTAAATTGTTTCCATGCTGACAAATAATGTTGTATGTCAACTGGTTGGCTGTTTAGGCCACCTAGACGAGTCATGTAGTAGATCATCCGTCTAAAGGAATAATATACGGTTGAGAATACCATGCATAAAACTTGTGTTCGTAACAAATTTTTGGCTATACCCGGGTACAGCCAAAGCTGGCTGTACCCCCATCCAAAACGATGTCGTTTTGTGTTGTTTAAAATGAACATTAATATACTGGTACAAAAATGAACATTTAATATTTCGAAAATGAACATTTATTTATTTATTTGGAATGAACATTTACTATTTTGGAAATGAACATTTATTTATTTATTTGGAAATAAACTACAAAAATGAACATTTACTATTTCGGAAATGAACATTTATTTATTTATTTGGAATGAACATTTACTATTTTGGAAATGAACATTTATTTATTTATTTATTGGGAAATAAACAATATAGGCGCTTGTAAAAACATAAAAGACCAATGAAGTGAACAATTTCATTATGAACATTAACCATATATTTATTATGAACAAACCAATAAACAAGAAAGAACAAATAATTCAACAAAAAAGAACAAACAATATAAAAAAGAACATAAAATTCCAGAAAAAAGAACAGCCAATACTAAAATTATGAACAATTTTATGATGAATTTTAAAGCCAACATGAAAGAACAAACAATACAACAAGAAAGAAAAAATACTGGTACAAAAATGAACATTTACTATTTCGGAAATGAACATTTATTTATTTATTTGGAATGAACATTTACTATTTTGGAAATGAACATTTATTTATTTATTTGGAAATAAACTACAAAAATGAACATTTACTATTTCGGAAATGAACATTTACTATTTCGGAATTGAACATTTATTTATTTATTTGGAATGAACATTTACTATTTTGAAAATGAACATTTATTTATTTATTTGGAAATAAACTACAAAAATGAACATTTACTATTTCGGAAATGAACATTTACTATTTCGGAATTGAACATTTATTTATTTATTTGGAATGAACATTTACTATTTTGAAAATGAACATTTATTTATTTATTTGAAAATAAACAATATAGGCGCTTGTAAAAACATAAAAGACCAATGAAGTGAAAAATTTCATTATAAACATTAACCATATATTTATTGTGAACAAACAAATAAACAAGAAAGAACAAATAATTCAACAAAAAAGAACAAACAATATAAAAAAGAACATAAAATTCCATAAAAAAGAACAAACAATACAACAATTATGAACAATTTTATGATGAATTTTAAAGCCAACATGAAAGAACAAACAATACAACAATAAGTTTGATGAATGAATTTAAAAAACAACAAGAAAGAACAAACAGTACAACAAGAAAGAACAAACAATACAAGAAGAAAGAGTAAAAGATTAATGAAGAGTTTAATTATGAACATTAACGTACCATATGATTATTATAAACAAACAAATAAACAAGAAAGAACAAACAATATAAAAAAGAACATAAAATTCAAAGAACAAACAATACAAAAAGAAAGAATAAAAGATTAATGAAGAGTTTAATTATGAACATTAACCATATGATTATTATAAACAAACAAATAAACAAGAAAGAACAAACAATATAAAAAAGAACATAAAATTCCAGAAGAAAGAACAAAATATACAACAATTATGAAAATTTGATGATGAATTTAAAAAACAACATGAAAGAACAAACAGTACAACAAGAAAGAACAAACAGTACAATAAGAATGAACAAACAGTACAATAAAAAAGAACAAACAGTCGACAAGAATGAACAAACAATATGAGCGTGTCGTTTTTGGGGGTACAGCCAGAGCTGGCTGTACCCGGGTACAGCAGTTAGCGATTGAAATGCCAATCACTAAACATACTTTTTTCACTGGCTTTTCATTGGCTTGTGCATAATTTTATGATATGTTGCTTTATTTTCTGCTTTCTGGTCTCCATCAAGAATATTTGTATCTATGACAAAATCACGAGTCGATTATTTATGTCAATAATCACGAACTTATCTGAACTTATAAGATTTTATAGGACTTTATTTGACTCATAGGAACTTATGTGAATTAGTACCTGCAACTTATTTAAATAAGGTTTTATAAGTTGAAGAGAACGAGGCCTATTATTTTCTGTTTAGGCCACCTAGAAGGTCATGGAATAATCTACGGCTTAGAATACATAATAATTTAAATTTACCAATTACTACCTAGATCTTTGGTGACTTTGCAAATTACTACATACCTTGTTAAAAGTTGTAAATTACTACATAGGTCTTTAGTTATTGTTGTCAATTACTACCTTAGTCAAAACTTCGTTCAATTAGTCACTAATCATATAATTTCTCCGATTCTTTATTGTTGCAACATACCCCTCTACACGGTATTTAAGAAAGTGGTACTTGAGTGGGGCCACAACCACTTTAGTCACACTACTTACTTAAATTCATCTTAGGTGTAAAAGTGTAACTTTAGGTAAAAAATATTTTCATTTTAGGTGTGTTGCAACTATTGTGACATTTCCATTTTAGGGAAGTGTTGTAAGTATATAGAAATGGAGGAAGTACTAATCAAACGTTAATCATATTTTAATTATTTTAATTAATTAATAAATTTTAAAATAAAAAAGTTTCAAAACTAATTAAGTCAGAAGTACCAAAAATACCAAAAAAACTTACCCAAAAAAATTCAAAAAATTAAACTCCCTAAGCTCTTCATCTTATGTTTTTCCTACTACCGTTGTTAGAGCTGGTCTTAAGGGTTTTCTACTGTTCTTCATCCCAAAACACGAAATTTGTTAATTTACATGCTGATTTGCTGCTGCTAGTCTCTCTTTCCTCTCTTTGCTGGTATCTCTGCTCATCTCTACTCCTCTCTTCTCTTTAATTCGCGGCCTTGCATTACTGTTCTTGCTAGGTCTCCTTCTCTAACGAGTGCAATTATATTATTGCTCTTTCTACCACGGTTCGTTTTCTTGCAAACAACATTTCGTGTTTAGAAATTTCGTTAAGGTAAGGCCAATTTTCTAGTAGTGTTTAATTTCGTAAATTATGGTTCTTATTTTCAAATGAACTGAGATTTTCTGAAATTTTGGGGCTTTTATGTTTTCTGTCCAAGTAAGTATATAATTAAACACTTTGGGTATAGAACCTACTCAATTATTAGGCATTTGAAGAATTATTTCATGGAAGGATTATTATGGTTTTTTGTTGGACGGTTTGGATTAAAGTTCAATAAATTTTAATTAATTCATGTTAAATATCATTATCACTACGACTACACAAGTCTTAATGCTAATGGAGTCGATTTTAACTTGTAAATTTTTTCTGCATTTATGCAAGAGTCATGGGATGGACATACAGGGTTGTCTTAAATATTTTGAGGCCCTGTACTAATCTAGTCCTGATCTTAAAAATGGGGCCTTACACAAGCAAATGTGCGATAATTGGAATACTACTAGGAGTAATTTCCGAGTACAACGCTTTTATCCCAACAGACCAAAGCACTAAAAAATCAAACTACTTTATTTAAATTTTTAATCAGTCCCAAAAACATTTCAAGTCACTTCCACAATTACTCTTGTGAATTATACTCAAATTGCAATAGTCCTTTTTTTTTTACAAATAGGAGATTCATTTATTAGGCGGAATACATTAGGGATAAACCATTAAAGCTCAAATTTTCTTGGCAATTATGGCATCCTATCAGAGCTAAAAAATCCAGCTTTTGCGTATATGTTTGAAGCCAACAAAATAAGAACAAAACAAGTAGAAATAAGAACAAATTTTAAAATTTCATCAATAAAATCAGACAAAAAAACGAAAATAAACTCAAAACACACTAAAATCGCAACAAACAAAGGGAGCATTAAATCAGACTAAAATCGCAACGAAAAGTTTAATAAGGCAAAATAAACTCAAATCAGAATAAAATCATAGTAGTTAAATTATAGATAAAACAAAATTACATCTATCAATAAATTCAGAATAGAAAACTTATAATTTCATCTATACTAGCTAAATTACCTTTATAATTTCATCTATAATTTAATCAAGCTAGTTTGTTGATTTATTCTTCGATCTTCAAAAAATCCCCAAATCTCACCCCTTCCTAATTCCCAGCAAATATTGAATCGAGGGGATCTATAATCTGATTTTTTTTTTCTTTTTGAAATGAAATTTGAAAACACATTGCTTGATACAGATTAAATTCAACCATTGAACATAAAATAATGTTAATTGAATGATTGAGAAGAAGAGAATGTTTAATGGAAAGTTTGATTAGAATATGAAAGGATTGAAGATAATTGGAATCCAAATAATTTGGAAACAAGAAAGTAATTGGTAATTGGTAATTGGAGAAGATTACAAGGCGTTGAAAATTGAATGCGTTTATTGCGTTGATAGGGGCGATGAACTGAACCGTGATTGAAACAACAACGTTTGTAGTTTTTTTAATACTTCCTCCATTCCAGAAATATCGCACCATAGTTGATTTTTTGCTCCTCTAACCATTATTTTGATTCTTAATATCTCAAGTCGTGTGCAAGTAAAAATTATAAAACATTAATATTTAGAATATATATACATAAGTACTAATCTAACATGACCCCATATGATTAAAATTTCCTTATGTACGAATAACTAAAAAATGGCAAAAGTCGTAGTGTGAATAGTGTAAAAAATAAATGGTGCGATATTTCCGGAATGGATGAAGTACTTAAATTGGGCTCCGAAAAATGGGCCCTTTAATTTTCGGTGGCCCTGTGCTATTGCCCAGGATTCGCAGGGCTCCCACCGGGCCTGTGGACATGAATATGTGGTTTGAAGGCTTTGATTAGGACGAGATGGACCAAAGAAAATACGGGAAGAAGGTTTATTATGCGTCCTGATTATGATGCTAATACAAACAGGGGAGGATGCATATACTTTATATAATATGACGAGGAAATGACATTTTGGCAGAGGGACATATTTTTGGAGCTGCTGGATCAAAATAAGGAGCTGTGCAAGGAGAATAAAGAGCTGAAGAAGATGATTGCTAATGTGAACCATGATCCAAGAAAAATCAAAACTCATTATGCGATGTTGAAGATGAAGTGTAATGGGGTAGACTTAGGGGTTGTTT
Organism: Spinacia oleracea; assembly: GCF_020520425.1. Taxonomy (NCBI): domain Eukaryota; kingdom Viridiplantae; phylum Streptophyta; class Magnoliopsida; order Caryophyllales; family Amaranthaceae; genus Spinacia; species Spinacia oleracea. The sequence goes on along the minus strand of NC_079488.1, from coordinate 85,979,396 downwards.
TATGTATCTGTGTACTTGTAATTCTTATCGGATTTTTCTCATGTATTGGTAAGAGCGTTTAAGGGTCGGAGCCTCGGACTAGGGGTACTAGACTACTAGGTGTTGGGCCCGGGTTTTTTTCTATGTAGTTTGAATCGGATCGATGTGGTGATAAATTAAGATGTAACAAGCTAATTGATGGCAAGAAATGAATGAAAAGTTATTATGTTTCTGAATGAGTAATTGTTATTGTTTGTTTTGGATTGTTGGTTGAAGTCTCACTTTATATAGGGAGTGTTGGGGTGTTAAAATGGGCCCACCATTTTAACCTAAAAGCCAATAAAATCCACTCAAGCCCAATATCCCTTACAAGGCCTCAAAGGCCCAACAAAGGCACTATATATACCCCTCAAAGGGCAAGGTAAAGGGGCCATTCTCTAACCCTAGAGAAGCCACCCTACTCTCTCTCCCCTAAACACCTCATTTTATACATCAATTATACTGACTTGAGCGTCGGAGGCTCCGCCTCGGGGACCCCCCCTTGGCCCGGAGTTCATCTTGCAGGCACCGTACGTGATCGGAACTCAAGACATCAAGGACGCTCCTTCCATCGTTTCAACCCCGGAACAATTTGGCGCCGTCTGTGGGGATCGAGAGCAATAACCCATGAAAATCCACATTTTCATACTATTATGTTCAACCGCAAAAATGGCCGGAAATCTGAAATAGCCGACCAAAAATTACTGTTTGTCAACAAATTACGTTATAATGGGTAGTGTGGTGACAAATAATGTTGCTACAAATTGTTGCTACAGATCGTTACTACATTTTGGTGGCCCAGTAGCCTCAAGGCCAAGTAAAGATGCTTTCCCACTCTCCCAGATCTGCAAACTCATTTTCAGAATAAAGAGGATTCATTTTGCTTGAGTACAGATTTTTGGAGCCAGTAACAGCTCACGCGTGAAAGTTATGAATTTGGAAATAAAGCAAGTTTCCACAACTCAGACTCAACTGAGCCCACAATCACCTTGCACGATTGGTAACAACAGCATACATTGGCATGATGGCACTACATCACTTCCGAAGGTAAAAATCCGAAGGATAAAACCGAGCCGAAGGTAAAAATCCGAAGGATAAAACCGATCCGAAGGTAAAAATCCGAAGGATAAAACCGAGCCGAAGGTAAAAATCCGAAGGATAAATCCGAGCCGAAGGTAAAAATCCGAAGGTAAAAATCCGAAGGATAAAACCGAGCCGAAGGTAAAAATCCGAAGGATAAAACCGATCCGAAGGTAAAAAGCCGCTCCGAGATTACAACTCGAACCGATGTTACAATCCGAGCCGATTTTAGAAGCACGTTCTTGAACAGATCTTCGGATTTGAAGAGCGAGGTTAAAAATCGCTCCGAGATTACAACTCGAATCGACGTTACAATCCGAGCCGAAGTAAAGAAATCGCTCCGAGATTACAACTCGAACCGATGTTACAATCCGAGCCGATTTTAGAAGCACGTTCTTGAACAGATCTTCGGATTTGAAGAGCGAGGTTAAAAATCGCTCCGAGATTACAACTCGAATCGACGTTACAATCCGAGCCGAAGTAAAGAAATCGCTCCGAGATTACAACTCGAACCGATGTTACAATCCGAGCCGATTTTAAAAGCACGTTCTTGAACAGATCTCCGGATTTGAAGAACGAGGTTAAAAATCGCTCCGAGATTACAACTCGAATCGACGTTACAATCCGAGCCGAGGTAAAGAAACCGCTCCGAGATTACAACTCGAACCGATGTTACAATCCGAGCCAATTTTAGAAGCACGTTCTTAAATAGATCTTCGGATTTGAAGAGCGAGGTTAAAAATCGCTCCGAGATTACAACTCGAATCGACGTTACAATCCGAGCCGAAGTAAAAAAACCGCTCCGAGATTACAACTCGAACAGATGTTACAATCCGAGCCGATTTTAGAAGCACGTTCTTAAACAGATCTCCGGATTTGAAGAACGAGGTTAAAAATCTCTCAAAGATTACAACTCGAATCGATGTTACAATCCGAGCCGAAGGAAAAAAGCCGCTCCGAGATTACAACTCGAACGATGTTACAATCCGAGCCGATTTTAGAAGCACGTTCTTAAACAGATCTCCGGATTTGAAGAACGAGGTTAAAAATCGCTCAAAGATTACAACTCGAATCGATGTTACAATCCGAGCCGAAGGTAAAAAAAACCGCTCCGAGATTACAACTCGAACCGATGTTACAATCCGAGCCGATTTTAGAAGCACGTTCTTAAACAGATCTCCGGATTTGAAGAGCGAGGTGAAAAATCGCTCCGAGATTACAACTCGAATCGATGTTACAGTCCGAGCTGAAGGTAAAATCCGAAGGTAAAAATCCGAAGGATAAAACCGAGCCGAAGGTAAAAATCCGAAGGACAAAACCGAGCCGAAGGTAAAAATCCGAAGGATAAAACCGAGCCGAAGGTAAAAATCCGAAGGATAAAACCGAGCCGAAGGTAAAAATCCGAAGGATAAAACCGAGCCGAAGGTAAAAATCCGAAGGACAAAACCGAGCCGAAGGTAAAAATCCGAAGGATAAAACCGAGCCGAAGGTAAAAAACCGAAGGATAAAACCGAGACGAAGGTAAAAATCCGAAGGATAAAACCGAGCCGAAGGTAAAAATCCGAAGGACAAAAATCCGAAGGTAAAACCCGAGCCGAGATTACAACTCGAACCGATGTTACAATCCGAGCCGAGGTTAAAATTCTGAGCTGAAATCGACTTTCACTTGGAAGTGATCAAAATCAAAACCCAACCCATTTTTCAAATAGAATTGGGTCTGGGGGGCATTTGTTGGGGTGTTAAAATGGGCCCACCATTTTAACCTAAAAGCCAATAAAATCCACTCAAGCCCAATATCCCTTACAAGGCCTCAAAGGCCCAACAAAGGCACTATATATACCCCTCAAAGGGCAAGGTAAAGGGGCCATTCTCTAACCCTAGAGAAGCCACCCTACTCTCTCTCCCCTAAACACCTCATTTTATACATCAATTGTACTGACTTGAGCGTCGGAGGCTCCGCCTCGGGGACCCCCCCTTGGCCCGGAGTTCATCTTGCAGGCACCGTACGTGATCGGAACTCAAGACATCAAGGACGCTCCTTCCATCGTTTCAACCCCGGAACAGGGAGTATATATATATATATATATATGTGTGTGTGTTGAATAGTTTTCAAGAAAATAACAACAATGTTAGTGGTGAAGAGTTGGTAAAAACTTGATGAAACTTGACAAGTGATCCTTACATATTGAGGGATATGTACCTTCTAATCTTGATTAAGTTTGCAACATTTTGTTGTTGCGGTGATTTCCATTTGATTTGTGAGTCAGGATAAAGAGTATGCAACTCCTCCATGGTATAGTGTATCACTTTAAGGTGGTGAGTCACAACAAGAAATCTGTGCCTGATTAGCACTTGAAATAACAAGTTGATCCTCTAAAGCAACTTCGCCCGCTCAATATCATCGATACCAGCTATTTGGAAGACCATACCCCTTTACTAATATGTCTACATTTGACTAAAATATCACCAATTCAACTACGAAATGACCAAATTCACCATGATGACTAAAATCAATTATGATGAACCAAAAATGACCAAAAAGTACCACAATTGACCATAATTATCCAGAGCCATCCAATTGATGTCATCATCCACTGAAATTAACAAGTTGTTATGCATCAACATAAACATAAGTCGTATCATACATAATATTCTTAATTATCAACATAAGCATAATCAATAAACCCTAAACCATTCTTAATTATATCCTTAAAGATGTCTCACACACTTCAAGGCTTCACAAAAGCTAAGATACTACATTGTTTTCCGCATCAACAGTCAAACATTACTCTCCTACAACATGGCTTGGGATGTCAGTTTGTGAAGGGCCTGTTGAGGTCATAGTTGAAGCTTGGGAGGACATATCTTGTGCAACTGCTTCCACAAACTCAAGTTCCTGCTGAAAATAATTTGAAAAAATAAGTTAATTTTGTTGTTTTCAACCTACACAAAAAGTGTAAAACCAAATGACCAGAAGATGGAAATGCGAAAATAAATTATTATTAACCTTACCTGTTGTTGGGTTTTCTTCCATTTCCCTTGTGCTTTTTTCTCTCTCATATGAATATCCCAAGGATCTTGTGACAAAGGTTTTACACCTTTGTTCACTAGCTCTACAGGTGGGTCAACAGTGGAGTTCTTGCAGCATCTTCTGTTGTGGTCATACTGCCTGGAGTTAGATCATTAATTTGTTGACTTTTCCTCCAAGCCTTATGACTTCCTCGACAGCTTTAGCAACCTTCTCAGCTTCCTCCAATACAACTTTTTTCCTCTTATTCTTGGAAGGTCTCCTAGGCATCTTTTTGAAAATTGCTGGAATTGAGTTTGGAAATGGAGTTCTCTCCCATTCTTTAGGTCATGGCATGGGAAACAACACCGGCTCATACGCAACCATATACCTTTTTTTGAGTAAAAATCATCAACATAATCCTCTGGTTCAATTGTCATGTATAAGATAAAATCATAAGCATGATGACATGGAATACCAGTCAATCCCCAACTGAAACAAGTGCATTTCCAAGCCTCTATTTTTTACCAAAAACCTCTCACTATTATTCTCTACTTCAAACAAATGCTCAGTGCTCCTAGTCAGATTGTTATACCTTTTAATCTTCTCAGCCCAATCAAATTATTTCTTCACATAAGGCATGAACTTGCCAGCTAAGAATGCAATCCTTCCCTTTTCTGGCAGATTCTTTGCATAACATACATTCTCATCCACTTAATGTGTGTCAAAATGGGCTTGTCTCGTACTTGCTTCGAGACATTATTAAAGCTCTCACACATGTTATTCAGTAACATCTTAGAGTTTGGTGTGGAAGAGAATGAATACCTACTCAAATACTTAAGGGGAATGGCTTTCATATATGCAAGAGCAGGCTCACACATGCTTTTAAGAGTAAGCAGGTGGTTGTAAAATTCCAAATGAGACAGAACACAAGAAAACATAACAATTAAGTGAAAATTTAAGTTGGTCATTTGAGGTCAATTAAGGTCAATGTTGTTCTTTTTTGGTCAATTTATGTCAATGTAGGTGATTTTAGGATAATGTTCGTCATTTTAGTCGGTTTTGGTTGTTTTTTTTTTTTCCCCCAAATTTAGGTAAGGGTGAAAGTTGGTAAATTTTGTTCAATTTAGGCCAAAGAAAATATTTTAGATCAATTTAGGTCAAAGTTGGTCATTTTAGGACAATGTTAGTCATTTTAGTCTGTTTTGGTCATTTTAGGCAAAACAATAGGCATTTTACGTAACTTTGGGTTAAAGTTGGTAAATTTTGGTCAATTTAGGCCAAATCAAACATTTTAGGTCAAAGTTGATCATTTTATGACGTTTTAGGTCAAAGTTGGTCGTTTTAGGACAATGTTAGTCATTTTAGTCCATCATGGTCATTAGGCCAAAATTGGCATTTTAGGTAACTTTGGGTCAAAGTTGGTAAATTTTGGTCAATTTAGTCCAAATCAATCATTTTAGGTCAAAGTTGATCATTTTAAGTCATTTTAGGCCAAATTTGGCATTTTATGTAACTTTGGTTAAAAGTTGGTAAATTTTTGTCAATTTAGGCCAAATCAAACATTTTAGGTCGTTTTAGGTCAAAGTTGGTCGTTTTAGGACAATGTTAGTGATTTTAGTCCGTTTTGGTCGTTTTAGGCAAAAATTGGCATTTTAGATAACTTTAGGTCAAAGTTCAAAGATTCAATTTTTAGGTCAATAAGCTATATTCATCAATTCATCAAATTCAACAGTCCCAAAATTAGCAATTAAATAACTATTGTTAATAATAATTTAATTAGTGTAACCAACCTCGATCCAATTAATCGTGGAACCACCAACTCTTTCTTGTGTCCTCTGCATGTAGTCATTATCTTGTCTTTTGTACCACAACAACTCCAGGAGAAGAGTATTTTTTTTCTTGGTCTGGTCGTTTTCTTGTGTCCTCTGCCTATTTAACTTTAGTGTATTTTTTAAAAGTTTAGAGTAAAAGAGAAGATTTTTTTTTGCGGAGAAGAGTTCAAAGAGAAGAAGCGTGCATTAGCAATAGCTGAGTTCATGAGAAGAGAGAAGAACGTCGTTATTATTTTGATGATTTGGGATTTTTATTTTTCCCAATTATTTTGGTAATTTTAGTAGGAATTTGTTAAATTTTGGATTTTTAAAATTAATTAGGGATTTTTAATTTTTTTTTTTTTTTTGAATTTTCGCATGCATAGCTGAACTGATTAATCTAAGATATGTGTTGGTTTATTAAGGTTCTAGACTTCTAGCTTCTTCTTACCTAATAAAAAAAAATGATTGTAGATGACATTATACATACTATGGAGTACGTAATACTACTTATTTTTACAACGACTTTGTAACTTATCATCAATATATAATAACTTTGGTTAAAGAAAATAGTTACTCATAAAACCAATTGAATAGTTATATTAAGTAAAAAGATATTTATCTCATAAGTAGTACTATATTACTAATTGCTTGGGATATCATCCAGGACAATAATGAGTTATTATTGATATTTTCGTAGCAATGAGCCAATGAGTATACGAAGTACTACACGTACTTAATTGAGTTGCAATCACAATTAAACAGGTTACAAGATCACATTTTTTTTTTCCGAAGGGAAGATGAAAATAAGAAGGGAGATAAGGAAAATCCGTCAAATAAGTTCCATGAAATTTGATTCCTGGACTATATATATGGATATGAAATAAAAAGCAATGCCACTATTTCAACCTCTCAATCTCGGTTGCAAGATCACATGCAAGCTTTAGAGTAAAATAAAACGTCACACTCCGTACTGGTATGAAAATACCACCACCAGCCATTCCACCAAAATTATTAAAAGGTGCTTGTTTGAGACGTCAGTCACAGAATTGAATTTCATGAGAATTTTGCACATTTTTCTTCCGGCATTTTCATTCATTCAACATCCGAACCGTGGTTCGTGGACCCATTGGCATGTACGGAGTAATCCGTAAAGTAGAATCGTAGAACGCTAAACCTACCCTTACCCCGTGGGTAGATGTAGTCAATGTACCCCGTTTTATTATCTCTATTACATAAGGGAACACCTGAGATTATTTTAGTAAATATACCTTTGGTGTCTCCTATAGAAAATACTAACATGCCCTTACTAACCATTACTTATATTAACAATAATATAAATATTAATAAAAAAGAAAAAAGAAAAAAGAAAAGCATTCAATAGCCATTTATACGTGCTGAACTTGTTGACAGTAAAGGAGTTTTCCTTTGCTTTCTTATTGTTGCATGTGTATGGTTTACATACAGTGGATACTAGGAAACAATTGTGGTCCTCTTTGACAGGGTTAGCTGCTGGTGTCTCCCAATCACATTGGCTTATTCTTGGGGATTTCAATGCGGTTTTAGCTAGCCAAGACAGAATTAATGGAGCTGATACTAGCAAAAATGAAACACAGGATTTTGAAGCTTTCTTGGTTAACACTGGAGTGGGGGAATTAAGAAGTCCAGGGCATTTCTTCTCTTGGACTAGCAAGGGATTTGGAGATGCTAGAATATCTAGTAGAATTGATAGAGCTCTAGGGAATGGGTGTCGGATGCTGAAATATGGTCATCTTGCCGTAGATTACCTAAATAGTTCCATTTCAGACCATTCTCCCTTACTGATGAAGTTTGATGATGATCAGAGGGAAGGTGGTAGACCATTCAAGTTTTTCATTTTCCTTGTGAAGCATTCTCAATTTGAGAAGGTGGTTTTGCAAGATTGGAGTAAACCTATGCAAGGTAATCCACTCAAAAGTTTCTGGTACAAGCTTAAGAGACTAAAGGGACAGTTGAAACATCTTCATCAGGAGGAGTTTGCAGGGATTCATTTAAGAATCCAACAAGCTGAAACTGAGCTTGAAGATATTCAACATCATCTTAGTTCAGATCCTACAGATTTATTACTGCAAGCAGATGAGAAGGTGGGCATTGAGAAGCTTAGAAAATGGCTTTCAGTAGAGGAATCTGCTCTCAGACAAAAATCTAGAATTCAGTGGTTAGCTGATGGAGATTCTAATTCTAGATAATTCTATGCATCAGTTAAGCAGAGGAGAAATTCCAATAGAATTTCTTTGTTGTATAATGATCAAGGTGATAAATTGACTGACCCAGGGAATATTACTGCAGAGATTCAAAGATTCTACATATCTTTATTGGGGACTGCTGCTACCAGTTTGCCTAAAGTTGACTTGCCAACTATCAGATCAGGTCCTAGATTGTCTTCTGCTGCAGTTCACCTTCTTTGTCAGCCTGTTACTACTAAAGAAATTGATGATGCTCTTAAGAATATTGATGATAGCAAGGCTTCAGGATTGGATGGATATAATGATGTGTTCTTTAAAGCTACTTGGCCTGTGATCAAAGAAGACATGAATAAGGCTGTGTTTTACTTCTTCCAAACTAGGGAGATGTTGTTAGGTTATGATTCATATGACAGTTCATAAATCATGCGGAAAAACCATAAAGCCAGGAAACATATTATTTACACATAATCATTTAGCATAGTTTAGATGCATACTCTTTGTTGCGTGCCTTCCCTAGCTGCGCCCGAACCGAACAAGAACAAGTCTTTAGGACTCCAAGTGTCGTCCCTCCGTAGATAGTCCACAGCACGTCCGGATCCGCCTTAAGATTGACCAACTAGAATCGCCCTTAAGGTTCTAATATTTTCGGTTGGGTAGGCAAGAATATTGGCTGATTTTTCTGCTTAAAAATCTTAGTTTTGAATACTTAAAAACTTGTATTTAAATAATGACCCCTAGGCCTTTATTTATAGAGTTATGGAAAAGGAATCGCAATCCTAGTAGGATACGAATTAATTGAAATTAGAATCCTACATGAATTCTATTTAATTAATTTATCTAATTAGGAATAGGAATTTAATCACACACTAACTCTTGCAGTTTTAGGAATCACGCATGAGCACAAACTCACACACACACACGGCAGCCACAAGGGCTGCCCATGCGTATGCGAGCAGCAGCCCATGCAGCGCGGCCCACGCATCCGTGGCCTTGGTGCGCGCTGGGCTTGTGGCGTGCGTGCTTGCTGGGCGATGGCCCGGCTTCGTGCTGGGCCTTCGTCCGGCAGGCCTCGTCCGATGCTAATTCGTACGATACGCTTCCGATTAAATTTCCATTTCCGGAATCTATTTCCGATACGAACAATATTTAATATTTCCGATTCCGGAATTAATTTCCGTTTCGAACAAATATTTAATATTTCCGTTTCCGGAATTATTTTCCGATTCCGGTAATATTTCCGATTCTGACAATATTTCCGTTTCCGGCAATATTTCCGATTCTGGTAATATTTCCATTTCCAATAATATTTTCCGATACGTACCATGTTTCCGTTTCCGGCAACATCTACGACTTGGATAATATTCATATTTCCGACACGATCCATATTTCCGTTTCCGGCAATATCATCGTTTCCGGAGTATTCATTTCTTGCCTGTGACGATCTTAGCTCCCACTGAAACCAAGATCCGTCGGTTCCGAATATTCATAGATGGAGTATTTAATGCCATTAAATACTTGATCCGTTTACGTACTATTTGTGTGACCCTACGGGTTCAGTCAAGAGTAAGCTGTGGATTAATATCATTAATTCCACTTGAACTGAAGCGGCCTCTAGCTAGGCATTCAGCTCACTTGATCTCACTGAATTATTAACTTGTTAATTAATACTGAACCGCATTTATTAGACTTAACATAGAATGCATACTTGGACCAAGGGCATTATTTCCTTCAGTCTCCCACTTGTCCTTAGGGACAAGTGTGCATTTCCTAATTCCTTTGTCGCTCGATGCTTGCTCTTGAACATAAGGTAAGAGTTGTCATCCTTATTATGTCCAGAGGTGTTCCTCGGTTTCAGAGTTCAACTGATCAAATAAACAGATAATCATAGCCTATGATTCATCCGAGCACGGCCATGCATTTCACAGTTTCTAGCTCTCCGAGTGGCCTTGTACAACTTTTAAGCATCTCATCCCGATTTATGGGAGGACAATCCCAATCTTGCGATCTTGAGATTAGACTTCGTTTGATAGGTGATTACCTGAGCGTTGCCTTTATAGCCTCCTTTTACGGTGCGACGGTTGGTCAACGTCAAAGCAACCAGTTCTCAAACAAGTAATCTCAAATCACTCAGGTATTGAGGTTTTAGTGTCTAATAATTTAATGAAATTTACTTATGACAGACTTTCATCTCTTACAGTAAAGTTTCATAGGTCTTGTCCGATACTAGTCTTCCCAAAGTAAGTATCTATGCAAATGATTATGACATTGCCATGTCCACATAGTTCAAGAAACAGAACTACTAGTCATCTTGCATTCTAATCGTCTAACGTTTTCTATGCGTCCAATTTTATAGAAAACTCCGACTAGGGACCATTTTCAACCTTTGACATTCAAGTTCACTTGATAGACATTTCTTAGTCACAGGACTGGTCCTGACAGTCTATCTTGAATATTTCGTCAAATTTGAAGGGACTCATCATTTAATACTAAACCAAGATTAAATGGAATATGAAAATACATTTCATATATGATAAATGTTCAACCCCAATGTTTTACAACCATGGGCCTCAAACCCATTTTCTAAAACAATTCATGGAATTCAAAGCTATGCTTGATTTCCAGTGCGACAATGTGAGTGTTGCTTCTCACTTGTTGCATAGGTTTAGTTATCATGCTTTGCCAATCTTAACATCCTTTTCATCGAATGTTCTTTGAGATATGATGATAAGATCTTTTCGAGTTTGTTTATTATGTGATCTAGTCTTTCTTACTACATTAGTGGTTCTACGCATTTTGCAATGAAGAACCATTAAGTTAGCAGACGTTTTTCTTGCTTCAAGAGTGGTTCCACGCATTTTTCAATGAAGAACCATCAAGCCAGCAGATAGGTGATCTACCCAAGTTCAGTGAAGAACTTTAAACAACCCTGTTTTATTGCTTCTTAGGCAATAATTACTTTTACTTCAACTTTATAGGTTGCTAGTGATGCTTTGTTTGGAATTACTTATCCAAGCAGTTCACAAATATGTGGAATACTCTCAACTATATCTTAGAACATAGAAATCATTATTTTAATTTCCCACGCAACAACTCATGGTCTCCAACCCATGTTGCCATTTCAAAACACGATGCTCTATAGCTCGTCCTTGTCAATGGTTAACTCCAAAGGGGTCTTGCTTGATCCTTTGCCAGTGTTTCTGCGTGTAGCATCAATATTTAGCATATCTTTATTTCCTTGAATCAAGAACTATTCCTATGTACCTTTTCAAGTACCATAAGTATTCTTGATCTCAATCTAGTTGATCTTCACTTAGATCAATAGAGATTGGTATATGTTCGTCATGGCTAAAGTCATACGATACGTTTTTGGCGATCCTCATATTATATCATACATGATAAATTCTTTTGCAGAATAATTCCCAATTGAATTCTATTCATGTAACTTTAGCTTATTCAATTTCAGCAGATACTGAATCCAGCTAAATTCTTTGACATATAATATAGGTTAAGAATCTCATTTAGACTCTTTGATGTTTAACTTAGTAAATGCTTATACATAGTTCAAACATCCTTTACTTAGATTTATTCACATGGGTCGAATATCTCCAATGGAGACTTTCGTGTTTGATTTAGTAAATGCCATTACTTAATCCAAAACAATATCATAAGATTTTGTAAATAGATCTTAATACCCAGTATGTACTAAGTTTCGCCATGGTCCATCATTGATGAATTATTTCAAATCTAAGTCATTAGTATTTGAATGTTATTTCACAATAGAGAGATATGTGTGTGATACACATAGGACCAAATAAGTTTTTATGTACTCCCACTAAACTTCTTATACATCTATAAGAATCATGTATATTTTATGAAACTAAAATGCTTATTAGCTTCACTTAAAATACAGTTCCAATTCCCAATTGCTTGCTTATATCTGTACTTAGATTTTATAAGCTAGCTTTCCTTTTCAAGCATTTATTTGGATCCACAAATCCTATGACATGCCATGTACATAGTTTATTCCAACATTTGATTGAGGAATACTTTTGTCATCCAATTGCCATATTTACCAATATGCAATCATTGCTTGAATTATAGACTTGAAGCATTACGATTTTGCATGAGGTTTCAACACAATCCACATCGTGAATTTGCTTGTAACTTTTAGCAACTAATCTAGCTTTGTGTGTGAACACAATTCATGTTTGATGGTTTTTATCCTTAAAACAAACTTGCAACCAATAGGTGTGAAACTATTCTTGCAAATCAACAAAATTTCAATTTTGTCATCAAAACATTGAGTATGTTTTATGGCCTCTAACCATTTAAAACATTTGAGTCTATATATGGCCTCTAACCATTTTAGGGAATCTGGGTTTCGTCATAGCTTTCTTACAAGTCACAAACTCATTAATCTACATGATAATAGTTTGACTGCAAGTTGTAGGTTTCTTCACTATCGAATAGAAGAATCTCATAGTTTCATTGACCAGAACTCTATGTTTCCTTACTATCTAATAGAAGAATCTCATAGTTCCAGTGACTTGAATTCTATGCCTACTTGGGTATAGAACATCAAACAATAGAATATCAATAGCCACTTGAAAGTCCTTTGAATATTCTGTTCTCTTTGAAGCACTTGTAAAGTCTTCTAAGAGATGTCTATTCTTTAAAGCCACTTCTAAAGTCCTTAAAGAATAAGTTTGGTTTTTCTGAAGCACTTCGAAAAGCCTCCGGAATGTCCGTTTTATGTTTGTTGTTCGCCTCGAAAACTTTCGAGGTCTATTTTCTCCCACTTGTCATTTTGGAAACGAATCTCCAAAAGGACATTATTTCGAGCAAACAAACATTATGTTCTCAAAAATTCGTGGTAGAAACAATACCCTTGTGTCTCATTTGAATAAATCACAATGAAACATATATCTAGACTTGGGCCTTAGTTTGTTGAATAACAAACACTAAGCTCCCACTGAGTTTAGCAACTCTTTAGATATATATAATTGAAAAGATATCCTGAAATTACTTTTCAATAGCTTTGACGAATTTGGTTTAGTTTGGTGGTAGTTGAGCATTTTGTTTTAGAAATTATAGGAAAAGTCTTTATGATTCATCATTGATCGAATCAAGTACTAATTGACTTCGATCATTCCAACGTAGATATGCCATATCTTATGGAGCTAGATTGTGAAATTACAACACACAATCATTGATGATCATATTTGGTCTCAAGTAATCATCAACATGATCTAACCTAGATCTTTATGATTTCTTGCCGAGTGGATTTTATACTTCTGAATCTTTGAACTAGCCAAACAGATTCAACTTATATCACATTTGAGTAAATAAACCTATATTCACTCAAATCCATGTGAAATAATAAAGTCATAAAACCTTTCTTTAGCTTTGAACTCTATCGTCTAGGCGTTCTAACAGTAGTTCATATTCTTTGTTACTTTCAACAAGTAAGACTAGCTTGTCTTAAGTTGATCTAGAAATCAACCAACTTTCAAAAGTCCATCAAAATAGAGCTTATGAATGTTAACTTGTTGATATGGTCTAAGCAATAATGCCAAAGATTTAATGGAACTCAAATCAAGGGTTTGATTTGAACCTAGTAAAGTTCTTTAAAGAGTTGTTTGTTTTAATCAAGCATATTGACTCAACCAGTAATTGACCATTTCATTCAAATAAACAAACAAACAAGCATTGTTTTTGTTCTTCTGAATGTGAGTCTTTCTGTGTTTGAAGCAGAAATTTAGGTATGCTGATTATGGAACAAAATAGCCATTAAGTTCCAGCCTTTGAAAGGACTTAAAACAAACTAGATGACCCTACAACTAATGTAGCATTGCCATGCTTCATTTCCCACTTGTAGGTCATTAGTGTATCCTAGCTTCCATTATTTGAGTTATTACCGAAGTAAGAACCTCAAGCGGTATATGATACCAAGGAAGTTTGATTGCTAGGTCACTTCTCTTTAAACATAAATTTATAGGTAGAAACGGAATCGTAAATTCCTTTCATTTGTTCCTCGTTTTCCTATTTCTTGTACCCTTTCTTATAGTCTTAAGAATTGAATTCTTTAGTGTTGACTTTTATACTTTGTTAGACATGTCCAATGTCACCAACAAGGTTCTTTACCATTTTAATTTATGTTGAATATTCTGTTTCAACTAGATGATCTTACCAGAAGCTTCTAAAGTTCTCTAAGCATCGATCTATTCGAATGTCTAGGAACTAGACTCATTCGAGTATTAAATGGACAAAGATATTAGGTTGTTAACCATTGGTAAAGCTGAGCGTATTAAACTCAATGCTTTATGATCTCAAAACTACATTGTATTTTGAATTCACAAGCACCAATTGGTTTGCCATTCGATTTTGATATTCGAAAACAACCATAAAAGTCGCTAAAAGAAACGTACATTTTAAATTGCTCACTTTCTCTCATTTCCGTGAATCGTTCTTGGATTCACTACCAATCGAGGAAATTTACTGTTACCTTTCTAAAAGGATTTATTGCAGTGCAAGATATTTAATTATAAACAATAATTAAAACATACATTGAAGCATGCAAAGTCTAAACATTTATCATGAATAATAACTTGAAATTAAAGCAACCATGCAATTCAAACAAGTTATTAGCATTTTATTCGATTTATGTGTTCCGGCAGGTGTGAATAAAATGATTCCAAGACCCTAAAATCATTGAAGAACTAAGCACAGTTTGTCGACTTAATCCTAAAACATTTTAGGTAAGCAAAAGCCTTTTGCTAATAGTCTAGAAACTACTCTTGGTTGATAGGTACGTCTAAGAACTTATTAGGTAAACCTATCGATTTTGCCACGACATAAAAGGACTCCTTACTTATATCGTTGAGTTTTACCAAAACTAACGTGTACTCACAATTATTTGTGTACCTTGCCCCTTTAGGACCAATAAGTAACACCTCGCTGAGCGAAAACTATTACTAGATTGATGTAAAGGATATCCAAGCAAGTGTATATTTTGGCATGGCACCTTTTAACTCAATTTTTTTTAAGTTTGGAACTTAAGGCTCTTACTATGTTGGTTAGATTTTAAGTGAACTAAAATCCTTAATCATGCAACATAATCAAGCTTTTGATCTCATGCATTTTAAGACATATTTAAAACAATAAATAACTTAAAACATGCATAAGATATTTGTGATCTAGTATGGCCCGACTTCATCTTGAAGCTTTGACTTCAAAGTCCGTCTTGAAAATCTCCGTGGGAGGCACCATTTTCTTCAAATAGGATAAGCTATAACTAATTACAACTATTTGATGGTTCGCAGACCATATTTGAATTGAAAAATAACTTTGGTGCTTTAGACCAATTACATTCAAATTAATGGTACGCAGACCATATTTTCTATCCTATTTGGGCCATACTAGTCACTTCATAACCTGCAAAACAGTACATATACAATATATACCATTCACCCATTCATTATCATGAATGGCCCACATAGCTGGTTAGTAAAACACATTATGCATCACGTAAACATTTGCAGCAATTAATCAAGGGCACCAATAATCTACCAATTATTCAGTCCTTATTAATTCTAATCAAGTTGTTTTAACCTTAAGGATTTGTAGACCTAATCAAGAGTTTATGACTAAAAAGCGCTCCCACTTAAACCAATAAATTCATATGCTTTACTAATTTTAAACATAAAATTGTATTTCTAGTCTAACCGGAAACATACAAATTTAATTAAAATTTAAAGCTCATATAAATTTATAATTGAATCCAAAAATTTAATTTAATTTCAGTCGCATTTAAATTAATTCATGATTTTAATTTTAGTAAAATAATTAGAATAAATTCCATTTATTATAATTATAATATTCAAAATTAAAATCCAAGAAATTAATTCAAATTATTAATTTTAAAATTAATTAAAATTACGTGAACTGAAATTTTCAAATTAAACATTCAAAACGATCTAATCGTAACGCAAACACCCTACGCGTTGCACGCCCATGGGCCGTACGCACACAGCCATTGCTGGCCATGTGCGCGCAGCCCATGCGCTCGTCGCATAGCTGCTGCTTCCCTATCGCAAGCCTTCGCACGCACTGATGCTCGCTGCGCGCGCCAGCGCTCATCGCACGCGAGCTATCGCTCGCAGTGCGTGCGCGCGACATCGCTCGCTGGGCGCGCGACATCGCTCGCTGGGCGCGCGAGATCGCTCGCTGCGCGCGCGAGCCATCGCTCGCTGACGCGAGCCATCGCTCGCTGGCGCGCGAGCCATCGCTCGCTGGGCGCGCGACATCGCTCGCTGGGCGGGCGACATCGCGCGCTGTGCGCGCGAGTGATGCTGGGCGCAGCGCTCGTGGCACGCGAGCTTGCGCTCGCTGCGCGCGAGGCTGCGCGCTCTTGTGCGAGGCAGCGCGTTGTGGCGCAGCTCGCTTGCTGCCCACACGCGACTGCCTTGGCTCGCCCTTCGCCCATGCCCATTCGTTCATTGCTCGTGGCACACGACACAAGGCAGGGCTGCTGCCTTGTGCTCGTGCACTACGCCCTTGCTCATTGCATTCGTGCCGCACGGGCGACGAGCTCCCTTGCTCGTCGTCGCATGCCCGCATTATACAACACCCCTTAAGGGTAACACGAAGCGTCCATTGCTTCGTGCGTGCAAGTTATTTGAACGAATCGCATAAAAATTTAAAATTTATATTTAAAATTAATGACAAATTAATAAATAATATTAATTTCATAATTTTAGGGCGAAAAATCGAAAATTTATTATCCAATTGATTTCCGATTGATATGGATTCAAGTCTAGGTCATAAAAATTTAAAATTTATCGTAAATTTACAATTTTTATGGTGGTTTTTTAATCATAGGTTTCTAATTAAATTACAATTAATTATGAAAATCAAATTAATTCTAAATTATTCTAATTTTCAACAAATTAATCATAATTACAAATTAGATTGCATAATTAACAAGACTAGGCATTCAAACTTGTTAAACATATGCAGTAGGTCAATCAAAAATTCAAGATTTATCAACAAGAATCGCAAATATTTAATTTAACATCTTAAATTTACGAAATTTTGCATTCGAAAAACTAAAACCTTCGAAAAGTCATAGTTAGGCTTCGAATTTGAGAATTCTGGGTTCGGCAGAAAAATACTATTTTTGTCAAAATTTTAGAATGCCTTTTACATGCGAAATTGACACAAAAATCACTCAATTCGGATGAGTAACGAAGAAACTGCCGAAAAACTGCGTACGTATAATTAAATAAACGCAATTTGCAATTAATTAACAATTACGAAAATTAATCACCCCTTTTAATTCTTGCAAATTTGTAATATTTAACCATGTTCATGCAATTTAGATTATGAAAATAATAAGGGGCTCGTGATACCACTGTTAGGTTATGATTCATATGACAGTTCATAAATCATGCGGAAAAACCATAAAGCCAGGAAACATATTATTTACACATAATCATTTAGCATAGTTTAGATGCATACTCTTTGTTGCGTGCCTTCCCTAGCTGCGCCCGAACCGAACAAGAACAAGTCTTTAGGACTCCAAGTGTCGTCCCTCCGTAGATAGTCCACAGCACGTCCGGATCCGCCTTAAGATTGACCAACTAGAATCGCCCTTAAGGTTCTAATATTTTCGGTTGGGTAGGCAAGAATATTGGCTGATTTTTCTGCTTAAAAATCTTAGTTTTGAATACTTAAAAACTTGTATTTAAATAATGACCCCTAGGCCTTTATTTATAGAGTTATGGAAAAGGAATCGCAATCCTAGTAGGATACGAATTAATTGAAATTAGAATCCTACATGAATTCTATTTAATTAATTTATCTAATTAGGAATAGGAATTTAATCACACACTAACTCTTGCAGTTTTAGGAATCACGCATGAGCACAAACTCACACACACACACGGCAGCCACAAGGGCTGCCCATGCGTATGCGAGCAGCAGCCCATGCAGCGCGGCCCACGCATCCGTGGCCTTGGTGCGCGCTGGGCTTGTGGCGTGCGTGCTTGCTGGGCGATGGCCCGGCTTCGTGCTGGGCCTTCGTCCGGCAGGCCTCGTCCGATGCTAATTCGTACGATACGCTTCCGATTAAATTTCCATTTCCGGAATCTATTTCCGATACGAACAATATTTAATATTTCCGATTCCGGAATTAATTTCCGTTTCGAACAAATATTTAATATTTCCGTTTCCGGAATTATTTTCCGATTCCGGTAATATTTCCGATTCTGACAATATTTCCGTTTCCGGCAATATTTCCGATTCTGGTAATATTTCCATTTCCAATAATATTTTCCGATACGTACCATGTTTCCGTTTCCGGCAACATCTACGACTTGGATAATATTCATATTTCCGACACGATCCATATTTCCGTTTCCGGCAATATCATCGTTTCCGGAGTATTCATTTCTTGCCTGTGACGATCTTAGCTCCCACTGAAACCAAGATCCGTCGGTTCCGAATATTCATAGATGGAGTATTTAATGCCATTAAATACTTGATCCGTTTACGTACTATTTGTGTGACCCTACGGGTTCAGTCAAGAGTAAGCTGTGGATTAATATCATTAATTCCACTTGAACTGAAGCGGCCTCTAGCTAGGCATTCAGCTCACTTGATCTCACTGAATTATTAACTTGTTAATTAATACTGAACCGCATTTATTAGACTTAACATAGAATGCATACTTGGACCAAGGGCATTATTTCCTTCAGATGTATCCAGGTATGAACTGTGCTTCTATTACTTTGGTTCCCAAAGTTGTGAATGCTTCTTATGTGAAAGATTACAGACCAATAGCCTGTTGTTCTATGGTTTACAAGGTGATTTCAAAAGTTCTTACAGCCAGACTCCATAAAGTAATTACAGAAGTAGTTAGTGAATGCCAATCAGGGTTTATACCTTATAGGAATATAACTGACAATATCTTGCTAGCAACTGAGTTGATCAAAGGTTATGACAGAGCTCACATGTCTCCTAGATGTGTTCTCAAAATTGATCTCAAGAAAGCCTATGACTCTGTTGAGTGAACTTTTTTGGAAACTGTGCTTCTTGAATTAGGCTTCCCAGTGATGTTTGTGCAATTGCTTATGGCTTGTATCACTACTGTGTCATATTCAGTTCTCATTAATGGCTTTCCTAGTAAACCTTTTAAGGCTAAGAAAGGTTTGAGACAAGGAGATCCTCTCTCCCCTTTTCTGTTTGCCATTGGAATGGAGTACATATCAAGGTGCATGAATCAGTTGAAGAAGAATCCAGATTTTAATTTTCACCCTAGATGTGAAAAACTAAACATCACTCATGTAATCCCCCGTAAATTTATAAATTTTATTAATATATTTTAACGTATATTATTTATATTTAAATAGAATTTATGAATTTTAAGTAATAAATATATAATTAACATATATTTATTTTATTTTAAGTACGTTCTAAATATTTAACGATTTTGAACTTTATTATATTTATATATTTAATGTATATTTAATTTTATTTAAATATATTCTAAATATTTTAGCGATTGTGCAATCAAGAATAATTTTAGAATTTTATGTTGAAAAGAATTTGAATTAGGAAAACTCGTTGAATTCGGAAAAACAATTCTATTCGATTTTTACTCAAACACTAAAGTCCAAATCCTAATCCTAGCCCACATGGGAAAAGCCCAAAATAAAAATCCATTCCTTCCCTTACTCTAATTCACGTAAAACCCAAAGCAACCAAAACCCTCCCTTTCTATTTCACGTGAAACACCAAGCCTCCTTCCCTCAGTTCTCTCTCACGGTGGTGCCTCTGCCTTGCTCTCCACGTCGCCGTCCCAGCCGCCACAGTCACCGGCGATCCCTAACACCGGTAACTTCTTCGATCTTCTTCTTCATTCTCCTTCTCTTTCGTTCTCTTTTCGTCCTTCCTTAATCGTACTCCCATTGTTGATTTTCGCGCAGCACAGAACTCCGCGAGTCTGTCCTCGCCGCCAGCCCTACCGCCGCCAGCGCAGCCGCCGGCCACCGCACGGTAGCCTCCCCCTTCTTTCTTTCTTTTTTTGTTGGTTAAAGCTTTTCTTTTAATTTATTTTCACGTGGTTTAATTGCCCCTCTTCTCTCGTTCAAGGTTCCCGCAGCCAACCACCACCACCTTGCTCCCACTGCGCGACGCCGCCACCTCCAGCCGTGCCTCACACCGCCGGCCAACTCCTCTCTCTTTCTCCTTTTGGTTATTTCTTAAACCCTAAGTTATTTAAATCTTTTAATTAAGTTTATTAATTTGAATTTATGTTTCTTGAAATTAAATTATTAATCTTTATAGTTAAATTATAATTTTCAGATTTGGTGTTGATGTTATTAATAAATTATTTTCAGGTTTGGTTGATTAATATATAAGTTAGGGTTTAAATTAGTTTAGTGATTTAATTCATGTTTATTGAATTTAAATTATAAGTTATTATGATTAAATTATATTTTCAGATTATATATTATGTTTAAATAATAAATTTAATTTTCAGATTATGCGATTGCATTGAAATAATGATTTTTAATTATTAAAGCATGAATTTTTAAGGTTTTAATAGTTTTAAAATCATAGTATGATGTTTATGAATTATTAAGGTTATTGTTTTTACGATTTTAAGCATATTAATTATGGTTTGACGAAGTTTTAAACTATTTTATATTGCTGGAATTTTAAAAGGGATGTTTTATTGAAGTTTGGGACGATTTGGGATCATTAGTTTAATAGTTATTATGCTTGGAGGATATTTAGTTAAATTTCGATATTTGGGATGGTTCGAAATATGTTTAGGGTCTATTTAGAGTACTTTAGTATTGCTGTAAATTGTTGGATATTGATTGGGAATTTTATTGGTTGTTGTTAGGCGGAGAATTCTCTTTAGGCGACTTTTGAAAGTGTTAAAGTGGCCTATCAGTTTGTTTACACAAGGTACGTACATACCTGTGTGCTTGGAATGTGTGCTAATTGTTGAAACCATGTTGAATTTGTTGTTGAACTTGGCTATGTTGATATTATTGTTGAACTTGGTGATGTTGATATTATCGACGAACTTAGTCAGGTTGAAATTGCATGTTTAATACTGTTGGATGGACGTATTGAACCTATATTGCATTAAGAGAATTATAACATGTTAGTATGGATGATTGATGCAAACATGTTTGATTGGGAACACTAGATTACTTTGTATATGTTGATTCAGATCAGTTGATTGTTGTTCCCTTTTTAGCTTTTCACTACTTTATGAGGGCCGAGGACCTTGTTTAGTAAGTTGAAACTTTATACCCATATACAGGGTTGATCATGGTTAAAGGAAAGGTTGGGTAAATTGGAATGAGTCTTGATTGATGCCTTTATGATCACGTACTTAATTCCAAGATAAAAACAGTTGTGAACGAATGTGGATTATATGCCTTATGTGATTGTTGAGTCATAACAGAGTCTCAATTTGTAAATCATGTAAAGTGAAACTGAGTAGCAATAGCTTTAGACTGTGCACGTCTAAAGTGACGGACAAACAGGAGTTGGGGTTCATGGTGGTAGCCCATGGCCTTTATCTCGGACCGGATTGATCACCGTGTCCTATTTTTATTCAAATGTTCCTCGATATCGCAGGTCTCTGAGGTTACGGAGTCGCGCCCGTACCTCGTCTTCCTTAGTGAAGGCTGTCGGAAGGTCAACTCGGTCCATTGTCTATTTCAACTAAAATAATATTATTGTTGTAGGTCTAGCCCAGTCTAGTCAAGTATGGTCGTCAAATTATCATGTTCTGTCTACCTTTGTTTATGTTTAATAGTATCATGTTAGGATTATTATTGTTTTAGTATGTAGTACTCAGCTTTGCTGATTACGTGCTTTGTTTGTGTGTGTTGATCATGGCTATGCCTTATTGATCCTGTGATGACCCAACTTTGGTGAGCAGTCTCTAAGGATCAATAAGCGTTGCCCATCTACAGGTTTGAAGATGATGCATCATTGGGATCGGGATTAGAGAGCTTGTAGTTATATTTGCTTTATTAAGTGATTTGGTTTGTTAACTTAAATTTGAAATTGTCGTACTATTCGTATTTCCTTATTTCAGTTAATTGGTTTTGGACCTAATATGTAATAAGATTATTTATGAACCTAAAAGTTAGTTTTATGTTTTCCGCTGCAAAATTCTGAATAAGCCGTTACGTTTTCACACGGGCGATAATACTTTGATAATTCCCTACAGTTATATTTAAAAATGGTTATTTTGGAAAATGGGAATTGTCCGGGTGTTACAACTCACTTGATGTTTGCTGATGATTTGATGTTGATGAAAAACTAAACGTCACTAAACTAAAAAGTAATGTAGTTTTCTAATTAAACATTTGTGCCTTCAGTTATTCATATATTGGTGGTTAATAAACTTAATGCAATTATATAATTATACCTTCTTTTTTCTTTGACGGGAGGTTAT
Organism: Spinacia oleracea; assembly: GCF_020520425.1. NCBI lineage: Eukaryota > Viridiplantae > Streptophyta > Magnoliopsida > Caryophyllales > Amaranthaceae > Spinacia > Spinacia oleracea. Next base: position 85,956,761 of record NC_079488.1, on the reverse strand, counting down.
ACCTATACTCTTGTACGCAACACATTAAATCATATTTAGTAATGCATATTTGCAGAATATTTAATATATTCGACATACCGTAATTAAGGTTTTTATTTTGATTATTTATTTTATTATAAGAGAGGCAAATCAAAGAGTGACACTTGTTAGCTCAACAATGATTTCCTAGCTCTCTTTTAGTATAGTACATAGATAAATATAAATTTTATTTGTTTCCTTATCCAAATATATTATGGTGTATATTTTTTCTTAAATAACACAAAGTAAATTTGACTAATAATTTTAATTATTATTTAAAAATTATAAGAGAGACGAACCATAGAGTGACATTTGCCATCACCACATCGATTTCCTCTCTTTTAGTATAGGATAATTATAAGATTACATAATATTTAAAATCTTTTACTGGATTTCAAATATCGTTCTCTGGCTACATATATATGGTAGAGATTTTTTTTATGTCAATTCAACTAATGAGTGAGAATAAGAGTTGGTGTTTAATATAATGAACTTAAATTATTAAATTAATTAATTTCAATATATAGTAGTAAATAAAAGTTTCAGTACATAGCGGTGCACATCATTTATTAAAGACTCATTTGAAAAATATACTTCGCAAAAAAAAAAAACATACCAAACTATAATCGAAGGCAATAATCAATTTATGTCAAGTTGTCAAATAAAGTATTTATGATAGACAATCTACAAAATTTGGTTTAATTATAAATTTAAACACAATATTAAAAGTCAAAAATAATTATTTTTCAATTAATTGGCCATTATCGATCAACTGTTAACATTTTTTCAAAACAATCTCATACTCCATTCAAATACCACTTATTATGAGTAAGAATTCATAGAATATATTATTCGTATACCAGGATTCAAAACATAAGAGATTAAGGTTGATGACTCATTAGCGATGTTAAAGATTATAATTTTGAATAAATCATAATATGTAATACAAGTTGGGGGCAGATGTCCAACATCGATACGACTAATTAAGTAATACTTGTAAAAAATATTCTCTCTTATTTGGATGATGAATTATATTGGGATGTTTCTATTTTCATCATTAAATTTCTGAAAAGGAATTTTGAATAAACGTAAAAGTTAATACTATATATAGGTGTTAAAAAACAAAAACAAGAAAAAACTATCAATCTTCGCATATGAAACTTATTGCAAGGAGATTAAATACTTAGGCGTAAGTAAAATAAAAATTAATAATAAATAGTAGGGATTGGATACATATTATTTTTGCAGTTAGTGTTCTGACGAAAAATATGTATATATAGATAGATAGAAAAGAAATAGATTTCATATATTATACATATATAGAAAATTCTTTATATAAGTTAGTAACAATATTGATGAATCTTTAATTATTTATGGATTTTCCCATATTAGTAATAGTTACCATAAAATTTATTAGGTTAAATATGATAAAATATAATCTATTAATTAATTTATATTAAAAGAGAGGCGAATCAATGAGCGACATTTGTCATCACCACATTGAATCCTCTCTTTTAGTATAATATATAGATAGATTGAGGGCTAAATTTAAAGTTAAATGAATTATAGATAATACGTTGTTTGACGAAAATCCAGAGATATCATATTTAGTAATTTGAATTTTAAAACCCGTGCATCGCACGAGCTTTAAAACTAGTTTTGTTCATAAGGCGTGATTTTTATCAGTGTAATATTTGCATAACCTAAACCCTAATTCTTGTTAGGACATATGCCAACCTTATTAATCTTTCGATTTATTTCACTTTAAAAAAAAACAAAACAAATTTTTTTTCTTCTTGCAAGTGTAACCTTTTATTAGGGGTTTATCAAATTATTTAGGATTTTATTATCATTTTTTTAAAAAAGAAACTAATAATTTCAGGAGCTGAAACTCAAACGTTAATCAGATTAACGTTTTAATATCAGTCACTTTTTCCACCTTATATTTTATTTCAGCTATCTGCCAAACACTCTTAATTGTTTAAGGTGACTTATCATATTAGCACCTAATAATTTAAGGTGACTAAAATAGCTTACTAAACATACCCTTAATTTTTTTTCTTCTAATCTGATATGTTCTTAACTTATTTCTTATGATATGGTCCAAACTTATTTTTCCTAATTTGATCAAATCTACAATAAATAATAAAGTTATGAAATAAGGTGAACTAAACAAAACCCTGAACATTTATAAATGTAAAGAATATTAATTGTCTTTCTGATGTCCATTGCTTTTCGAAACATTAGTCTTTTCTTCTTCTTTAGACTTTCTATAATTTTGGAGTAAATATTTTTTGTTTCTCAATTTGAGAAGCACTTTTAGAAGCTTGGCCAAAGTGCTCCTAAGTAGCTAGCTCAATACACTACAAAAATTTGTATTTTTTGTGACAACCTAATAACGACGGGTAAAAATTCCGTCGCAAAATGGCTTTTGCAACGGGGATAACAACCCAATAAAAACGGGAACAACTGTCGCAAATGTCTTTTACAACGGATTAATGACGGGATTTTCCATTAACGACGGCCCCCTTTTATGACGGGTTCGCGACGGAAAATCCCGTCGTTAATCAACAATTATTGACCTTTAGCGAGGGATTTCCCGTCGTTAATAGTACAATTTCTTGTAGTGATACATACTATGTTGTACGTTCCTTTTCTTCTTTATAACTATTGGAGTAACAATATCCATAATTATTGCTGATGAATGAATAAATGAAAGGCAAATTTGTAAAAAACTACCTTATAAATTTGGATTTTTGCGAAAAACTACCTTATAAAAAAAATGTTGTAATTAACTACCTTATAAAAATTTTACGTTGCAGGATACTACCTTTCGTCGGATTATAAGCATCGATTACACATTTCGGGGTCGACTTTACTAGGTGCATCTCATGTGGCATGTCATGGAAAATGAGTAATTAAATAACTCATGAGATACATATGATAAAGTCAATCCCGAAATTATGATTCAACGTTCAAAATTCGGAAAAAGGTAGTATCTTAAAACATAATTATTTTATAAGGTAGTTAATTACAACATTTTTTTTATAAGGTAGTTTTTCACAAATAATCAAATTTATAAGGTAGTTTTTGACAAATTTGCCTAAATGAAATTGATGTTCTATTAGTTAACATTTCAATTTCTTTTCTCACTTTGATGACCAAGAGACAACTCACTGGAATACTAATTAGAGATGCAGATTGTCGTCTTTAATTTGTCCAAGTCCGTCTAAAATTTTGATTGTATACAGATTTGAGAAGGAAATACGACATTCACATACAGTTTGCCTTAGATATTTTGAGACATAATAATATTACGGTATATTACAAATTTGAGACAAAAGAAATCAGCTAACTTGTACTTCATCTAATTTTCTTTTTATTTTCCACATTCACAAGCAACCGTTAACCCAAGCTTCTAAAAAAGTATAGAAGACTTGGAGCATGTTTGTATAGATGAAGCTAAAAACATTCAATAAAAGATACTCCGTATAATATTGAATAGATTTGGTCATTTCCACTATGAACACATATGCTAACTTAATTATTTAATATTTAATCACGGCTTTGATGTGATCCTCTGAAATTAGATTGCAAGTCTCCAACCATCACAATTGAAATTTCTTCACCTAACCTTCACCTTCATTCACCCCATACTTTGTACGTAGTATAACTTACTTTGGGCGTAATTTCGGTACAAGGGCAACACGTTTTCAGCTTGGAGCTCGAATGCTAAAAAAGAGGGAATTTCTTAGTTTAGATTCGTGTCTTTTAAAAGGGTGATGATACAGGTTGCAAGTTGCGATAATATTTAGTTGTCGCAATCTTATGTGTCGGCGTTTAATTGGTACATATATGCGCCACGTAGGATATTAGTCATCATACTCCCTCCGTATTTTTTCAAGAGATACACTTGGTCGGGCACGGGTATTAAGAAAAAGAATTAAATGAAATAAAGTAATAAAACAAGCGGGGTTGAGTAGATATTTTAATAAGAAAAACAAGTAGGAACCATGTCATTTTAGAGAGTGGGAGGTGGGGGTGGGTTGTAGATATATTATATAATTAGATGGTGGGGTTGATAAGTTACTAAAATGGCAAGTGTATCTCTTAAATAAATACGGCCGAAAAAAGCAAGTGTATCCCTTAAATAAATACGGAGGGAGTAATATTTTTACTATCAATGCAAAATTTTTACTATGAAATTATGTAAATAAGGTAATCGATATAAAGAAAGAAACAAATTAGAATATTAAGATTTTTCTACCCTTATTTTAAACATGTATAATAGGATATATAAGTTAAATATTTTAGATTCCAATTTAAATCATGACACATAAACATGTCATGTCATCATTGTGACACGGTTTAAAGGTCGCATGTTGCGACCTTTATCATTTTCGCTTTTAAAATTCTTTTTACTTATGGGCCGTGATCGCATGATCAAGTGCCCTTAACCTTAATTAAACTCCAAATGTCAAAAATTTGTATACATACAGACTACAATAGCACTTTATAGTCGTGTATGAATGACATTTATTGTAATTTACGAAAAATTAATAACTAACCAAGAAAAACAATAAACTACATTTAACAAATTAGAAAATCACAATGTAAGGAATTGTTTGGTTGATTGTGGCAAATAGAACTTTTTAGGAAGGAACTTTTCACATGCATAAGCATTTTAATTTCTATGAAGTGGGTAATATTGTTTGGTTAAATATGGGGAAGTGAAATTCATATGGGAAAGTTTACTTACCTAGGAGTACCTATGCAAGAAACTTCTTCCGTTTTGTAGAAAGCAAAACTTCCTAGGAAGTTAGACTTACAATATTTTTGTCAATCAAACAATCTTAAAAGAATTTTAATGTCAACCAAACATCACCTAAAATTTGATTTTTTTTCCTTTCTGGTGTAAATTGACCATAAAAGCGATACAAATTACAAATGGGAGAAAAGGTTTGGACCTTTGACGTGCGCACCTATCAATCAAAGGACTTCAACCTTAACAACAAGGTGAAGAGTTCATTGGTATACTAGATTGATAAATAAGTGTAATATAACATTTTACTTCAAGAAATTATCGTGAAAGTGTCATTTTCATAATATTGTAAAGAAATATGTTTTTGTAAGATCTTCAATTTAAACCTTTTTTTAACTATGAAAAATACGTAGGTAACTTACAATGATCGATAGAATTCAATAAAAAAAGAAAAAAAAACCCTCAACCATTCCCTTGCATGCATCATTAATATCCGTCAAATTTCCAATCTTTCTTATCCTTCAAGGCTCAAGCACGACATAAGACTTATCTCTCTTGGTCATTTGATTTTGAGTTTTTCTTTCAACGTTGAACAACCGATGATTAAACTTCCTAAACAAATATTTTCTACGTAATTTATGACTAGCACATATAAAAAAGTAGGAAATATTTTATGAAGAGACCAAGTCGATGTTAACTTGTTTAATTTGTGTCATTATGAGTGATATTTCCATATATCCTTGCTTGATTTCGTAACGAATATATCTCCATTATAATCTATGTTCTCTATCATCGAGCATCCATAAAACATAATTAATTAGAGATTTATTTATATTCTACCAAACCAAAGAAAACAACCCCCTAAACAAACTTGCACGTTAGATAAATATGTGTGTAATCTAGATCAAAATATCATCAATTTTTTGTCTTGTCTGCGCGTGATCCGTTTACCAATCAACAAATGTGTCTGGTCTTTACATAATATTACCTTCATTTAAAGTTGTTAACAAATTTCGTTTTAGTAAGTTCATGAAAGTTGTAAACGAAGATGTGTCACTTTTTGCAAGGACAAAACCCATCGCACTAGAAAATGTGCAAACCGTTGGTACCATGCACGGGGTGCTTGTTTTAGGCCATAAAGTGCCTTGCAAAGCAAACATACATAGCTGGGAGCTCGTCTGTCGATCAACAAAGCCTGGTGGTTGATGCATATAAACTGTCTCCTATAGATCACCATGTAGGAAAGCATTTTTAACATAAAGTTGGTGAATAGACCACTGTCGCGCCATAGCAAGACCCAAAACAGTTCGAATTGTTGCCGGTTTGACCACCGGGCTAAATATTTCATCACAATCAATTCCCTTTTCCTGTGACCTGCCACCACAAACAAGTCTCGCTTTGTGCCGTATAAGATCACCTTTGTCATTTTCTTTATTAGAAAAGATCTACATACAATTAGGTTTAGGTACCAAACGGGGTTTAGAGTAAAAATCCACATAGATCGAATCACATTCACATTAGGTGGACGGGGCACCAATTCCCACGTCTTATTTTCAATAAGAGCATTAAGTTCATCATCCATGGCCATTTTCCAATTTGGGTCATGAAGTGCCGACACCGGGTTACGGGCTAAGGGGGATTTTTTCACTCCAGAATGTAGATTAAATTGTGTTTTGGGTTTGAAGATCCCCCGTTGGCTTCTAGTGACTGGTCTAGTAACATGACTGGAAGGAGGTTGGATGGGAGCAATGGACATGGTCCGTTCCAGTAGTGGGCTGGAATTGTTCAGGTCTGGCCCAACTTCTGAGGTGGAATGAGTAGGAATATGGCAAGGGATAGGGCTGCCATGGGGATTGAGCTGGGCCGTCGGTCCAGGCCGAATGATTGGGCTGGACTGGACAGCTGGACCTGGTGGGCCGACTGGGCTCGGCGGACTAGGCGGGGTGACTGGGTTTGGCGGCCCGGACCGGGCAGTAGGTTCCCTTAGTCGCAAATTTGATGGTGCAGGCGTGTGCACCGTGCTCTAGGTGCACCGGAAACAAAACGATATAAAAAACACATAAAACGCGCGTGTTTCATCAAATCCCGGGAACAAAAGAACATTTTCCTTGAACAAAAGAACAATACCATAGAACAAAAGAACATTAAAGGCTCTATTCTTTTCAGCTCTGTATTTCACGTTTTTTATTCGATTTGCTTTCTTCTTGCAATATATATTCTTCTAGAATTTATGTTTTGAACTGAAATTGTGAAGAGGAGAGAGAAAGTATGAACTATGTTTTCTAAAATGGTTCTTAGAGAGAGAAAGTAGTGAAAATTCCCAAAAATTCGTTGATTTTTCTGCTTCAACATCAAATTAAATCGATTCTTCTTCTTCAAATCTGAATTCTGCTGCTGATAATCAGATTTTGGGAGGTAATTTTTCAATTTTGAAATAATAAATTCTAGGTTTTGATGATTTTGATTTTGTAATAATCGTGTGTTTGATGATTTTGATTATTTTGATGATTTTGTTTTTGTAATAATCGAGTTTTGATGGTTTTGATGATTTTAATGAATCAAATTATGTAACAACACACTGATTTCGTTGAAATCGCTGATTTTGAAGATTTGGATTATGTAATTACGATCTTTTTCCCGAAAAGAACAGTTTTACGTATTAAAAGAACATATGCTCGTATTAAAAGAACAGCTTCTTTATGCTCGTATTAAAAGAACAGTTTCATTATAGTAGAAAAACTAGTGTGTGGCCCGGGCGTTGCTCCGGGTTTTACTTTTAGTCGGGTTTACGTTTTCGAAAAATGTGACAATTTTAAAAGATTGTATTTTACATTTATATGTGAAAATATGACAAACATTGTAGCTAGTTGAGATGGTAGGAAGTGAAACTTTTAGTCCATGAGATTTGATGTTCGATCCTTGCTACATCCTTTTTTGGTTGTCAATAACATACCATGATTCTTATTAGTGGTGACATGGCGTAATACGGAGGGAGTCTAGGTGACATGCATATATACGTTTTCACAAACGCCTTTTAATATATTAGTATAGATTGACAATACATGCAATTAGTCATTAGTAAATTTAAATTCAATATTTTAATACATGCTAAGAGATGTTAAAATATTTTAAATAAAACGATGTTTTGGACAACCTAGTGTAGTTGAAGATCATAATATTAAATCATAATACATAATAAGGTTGGTGAATCATTAGCGTTGTTGAAAATCATAATTTTGAATAAATCATAATACATAATAAGAGTTGGGTGCAGATGTCCAATATCGATACGGCTAGTAATACTTTAACAAATTATTCTCTCTTATTTAGATAATGAATTAAACTGGTATGTTATTATTTTCATTATTAAATTTTTGAATAAGAATTTTGAATAATACTACGTATAAGATCGTTTTATACTTAGGTGTAAAAAAAAAAAATTAGCAATCTTCGCATATGAAATTTATTGGGATAAGATTAAATACTTAGGCAATATGGATACATATCATTTTGCAGTTAGTGTTCTAACAAAAAGTATGTACTTTATGTACTTCGTATAATTTAATATATAAGCTGAAAAATTCTTTATGGATCATATTTTTGCGATGAGATTATATTATTTTCTGTTTAAAATATACTAACTTAGTACTCCGTATATACTAACTTATTAAATTATATAACTTGTAAAATATCATTTTTTCGATGAGATTTTTTTTTTCTTAGTATATACTAACTTACTAAATTATATAACTTATTTTAATTTTCTAACTTACGTAGTATATACTAAATTGTATATAGATATACTAATTTCCTAAATTATATAATTCTTTATGTAAAATTTTTTATATAAGCTAGTACAAATATTGATGAATCTTTAGTTTTTTATGGATTTTTCCATATTTGTAATTGTTACCATAAAATTCATTAAGCTAAATATGACAAAATATTATTTACTCAATTAATTTTATATTAAAAGAGAGACGAATCAATGAGTGACATTTGTCATCACCACATTGATTTCCTCTATTTTAGTATATTATATAGATAGATTTTTTATATTATAAGATAATCTAATAAAGAACGACACTTGTCAACACCATGTAATCAGGTTTGTACGTACTTTGAGGAAAATATAACATATAAGAATCTTTAAAAATGAAAATCTTGGTAAAGTTACATTTTTACGTTATATTTTTAGGATATTTATATTATCAATAGAACCTAAAAATTTATAATGACAATCAATAATATTTTCTTTGTGCATATTTTTCCTTAAATAAAACAAACAAACTTTGACTAATATTTTTAATTTTTTTTATATATTAAAAGAGAGGCCAATCAATGAGTGACACTTGTCATCACCACATTGATTTCCTCTCTTTTAGTATATTATATAGATAGACCATTTGCGTTTCATAATTTGTTCTTTCATTCTATTGTGTTCTTCTTTTTTATTATTTTCAATTTCATTTGTGTTTCATAACTTGTTCTTTTTATTTTATTGTGTTATTTTTCTTCTTACTTTTTATTTATCCTTTGTTCTTTTAGTTGCGTTATTTTTCTTGGTTTTATACATTTTAACCTTTTTTTTTTCAAATATTATGAATAATGTGCTTGATAATTCATAACAGAATGATGAAAATGATGATTCCGAATCATATATTATTGTTGGACAAGGTACTTGACTTGTTCTTTTAGTCTCTCTATTTGTTCTTTTAGTCTTTTCATTTGTTCTTTTTATAATATTCTGCTAAAAGAACAAAATAAAAACACGTGCATAGTTCTCATTATGCACTCTTAAAAAAAAAATCTTTTCTCCTTCTATGTTATTCTTTTATTCTACTTCCTATTTTTTCATTTTCTATTTTTCAGCAACTATATATACAATAATTGTACTTATGAATCATAACCATTAGTCATTTTATAAATACATTTTAGAGAGAGAAAGAGGAGAGGATTTATATTCTCTCAACATAAGAGAGATTTTTTGAGAGAGAAAGAGTGAGATGGTGAGTGAAAGAGTAAAAATGTATTTTCTTCTTATTCTCTCTCTAAAATTCCTTCTGGATGTTTCTCCTTTGTTGAAAAATGAGTGAATTAAGAAAAACACTAGTTCAATTTGTCTAGTTTTCGAAGCAAGAGAATATCTGGAGAGCGTGATATTTTCCGAGGATTGAGATCAATTTTTGATGCTCCTGATAAAAGTTGATCAAGTGTTTAAGGTACGTTTCCTTGTTCTTTTCTCTGATGTTCTTTTCAAATTGTAATGTTCTTTTCACAACTTTACTTTTACTGTGGCATTAACATAGTTTGTTCTTTTAAATCAACATAGTTTGTTCTTTTATATCAACGTACATAGATTGTTAAAAAAAGAACATATAATGGTTTGAAAAGAACACATAACACTTAAAAAAGAACATAGTCTGATTCGTGGTAAAAGAACAAAAATACTTAAAAAATATATATATATATTTAGTTTTAAGTGCATCAAAAATTCGTCGTTTCGTCTTTTTTTAATTAGAACATAAAATCGTATGAATAGAACAAATAACACTTAATAAAAGAACATAGATCTGATGCGTTGGATAAGAACAAAAATACATTTAAATAAAATATCGTCGTTTTTGTCTTTTTAATTAGAACACTAAGTGGTTTGAAAACAACAAATACTACTAATAAAAGAACATAGGTTTGTTGTTCTTTTCGCCCCTTTCATTCTGTTCTTTTGTTCGATAAGGAAAAAGAAAACGTTGTTCTTTTTCATGTGTTTTGTTCTCTTGTTCTTTTTTTTTTGTCTTTTTCTTAAATTTTTTGAGTTTTTGTTATTTTATTTTTCTTTTGATTTTGTTCTCTGTGTTTTCTAAAAAAGTTGTTGTTCTTTTTTGGCAAATTTGCCAAAAACAACCTTTTATAACCATTTTTTTTGCAAAAACAACCTTTTATAATTTTTTTTTGCAAAAACAGACCTATAAGTAAAAATAATTTGCAAAAGACAGCCTTTTGGCATTTTCAGGCGTTCACCTTCATTTTTCCAGTTTGACTTGGCCGATTTTACTTATTGCACCCACTTTCCATCCTTTTTTCTCACTTAAACCCATTTGGAGCCAAAATAAAACCCCAAATTACAACCTTCTCTCTGTTCTTCATCCTCGTTCTTCATCCTCGTTCTTCATCCTCCACCAAAAAAAATTTCCTCTCTTCTTGCTTAATCATTTGCATGAAATTGGTAGATTGCTGCTATACTAAGTGATTTTCGACCCTCTACCACTAATTTTTGGTAAGTTTTGTTCATTAATTTTGCCTAATTTTAATGTAGGAAACTTAGGATTTTTTCCCCAATTTTGTGAATTGATACGGTTTTGTTGATGGAATTGCCTTCTTCTTTCCGTTATTGGGCGTCATTAGAGTACAACAGAGCAACAAAGAGCTGAGCCAAAAACAGAAATTGACAGTGAGAGAAAAGTCGGAAAATTTAACCCAATAATGGAAAAAAAACACTTCAATTTAAGTAGTTGAAGAAAGTGACGTTTGAACTTGATGACTTACCGCATTCAATGAAACTTCATTGACGGTGGAGCTAATTTAATGGCGCCCGAGTTCTTCAAAGGTTTTCTCAGATATTTTTTATTTTTTTATTTAGGTTTTCCCCTTTTATACGCCAGGAAAAGGGAAGGAAAATGGTGCACTTAATGAAAATCGAAGGCACGGTCCCGGCACGTGAGAGTCAAGCCGGAAAAATGAAGGTCAACGCCTGAAAATGATAAAAGGCTGTCTTTTGCAAATTATTTTTACCTTTAGGTCTGTTTTTGCAAAAAAAAATTATAAAAGGTTGTTTTTTGCAAAAAAATGGTTATAAAAGGTTGATTTTGGCAAATTTGCCTTCTTTTTTTTAATTATTTTGTGTTCTTTTTAACTTTTTTACTGTTTTTAATTTTTTATAATATTATCGATAATATGTTTTTTTTTTGTTTTTCTGTTGCGTTTTTCACATGATGTTCTTTTTGTAAAATAGTTGTTCTTTTTGTAAAATAGTTGTTCTTTTTATAGTGTATCAGTAGAGAGAATATGGTATTTTCAATTTTGTACATTTTCTTTAGTTTTTTAACATTAGTGTTCTTTTCAGCTTTTGGTTAATGTTCTTTTCGTTTACTCTATTATGTTCTTTCTGTTTAGTTTCTTATGTTCTTTTTGTATTTTTTTCATTTTTTGCGTTTTGGTGCAGGTGCACGTAGATCTACGTACAGGCCCCTGCAGGCTGCACCATCCGCGCGTTGTCCCTTTGTGGGCTGAAGGGAAACTGTGCCTGGCCAGGTTCACTATGGGCCATATGGTGGACAACATATGGGGCCAAACCACCATCCAGAAACTCATAAGAGGGAGGGGGTGGAGATATGTTTCATTGTTTCCTGAGCCCATGAGAATATGTGAATGTAATAATGCTTTTAACTTTCCACAAAAGAAGTAAAAATGTAAAATGGGATCAGTTGAGAGCTGAGCAGAAAGAGTGGGCATCACCAGTCATTCATAAACACCAAATTAGAGATAGCCGGAGAAATTAAGTTATCCTTAGAGCCGTTTGGGTCCAGCCACCCGATCAAGACTCAAACGAGCTCCAAATTGACGCTAAATTTTAGTATAATTTTGCAAACAGAGATGTCGGAATGAAGTAGAAATGTGTCGAGAACTATTTCATCTTGCTTTAAATGAAGCTGAAAAGTGCAGGTTACTTTTGCTTTTGGTGAAAACGATAAACTTGGATAAAATTAAGTCACGGCATTAAGCCTATACAAGCATGTTATTAGTTTTTCAAGTTTGAGCTAAGAAAGATGAGATGAAAGGCTAGCAAATACTAGTCCGATCCATTCTTAGAACTTAGAAGCTAGTACGTCTAGAACAAATATTTAACAATTGCGGGAAGGTGGACATTGTAAAAATAGTCCTTCCAATTGATGGACAAAGGATCAAAGTTGAACACATCTTCATCTAGACCATTTTCGCGGGCAGTTTCCATCAACCTTTGAGTATTTGTGTCTACAAAACTGAAAACAAAAATCCATTCATTCTCATTGTGACTATTAAAAACAAAGAGAGAAATATTATGAAAAAATTTCAACTTACATGGCCTTGAAAAATAGGTAGGGTTTGTACAAGTCCACCAATTTCCTAGCAATTTGCAACTTTTTGTCAAGGTTGTAGAGAATACATTGAAACTTAGAACAACCCATTCTAGTAACGAACATTAACATCTGTACATAATATTAAGTAAACAGTTTAATATGATTGATTAACATCACTGCACGTTTTATGTAAAAAGAAAGATGAAACTAACCATCTTCACCACGACATGGAACATGAAGAGTATGACTTCGAATATCAGTATGTTGCTTAACACCAAGCCCTTGCCAATTTTGACTGGGAAACCTTGACGATTGGTCCATGGATTTTTAGTGAAGTAGCGAAAATGAAAGTCGTGCAACTCTTCAAAAGTAACTGGGTTTCTGTATGAGCTCCCCACTTGGTATATAGTCAAAGAAGGTTGGTTTACATGAGCCTTCATAGCCACAATCATCGAGTTCACAAATATATCAGCCGGTATCTGCGCGCGCGCATATCAAAATGAAATTAATTGGTGTTTTGTTTGTAAGAAATATGATTGCGTTCATTTGTGAAGGTGACTAACCAAGTCGAAGACAGAGTATCTACAGACAGGGAAGAAACTTGGAAGATGACCCTTTGCATACGTGACTGCTACACTATCAATAGTCCTGCCATCATAAAATTAAAGTTGTAAAAAAGGTCACAGTTGTATATCATCAAACCAGACAATTTGTTTCATGAAAAAAGATTAATATATTATATATATACCTGACACCTTCAACCCAACCAGGGAAGGGTTCTTTAATTGTGCTACATACAATGGTAGGCCTCATGATAACTACTGGTAAATTTCCTCTGAGTTGCCCTATAACCATCTCTCCCATTGCCTTAGTAAATGAGTACGTATTTGGCCATCCATACAATTTTGCCCTATTTCATAAAAGGGCCGGGTAGAATAGTTTCAAGTACCAAGGATGACAGAAATTCAAATTAAAGGATAAGCTTATACTTGAAACATACCTTTGATTTCCTAAGTCCTTCATCATTTGTCTAATTGTCTTATCCGGAAGATCTTTGGCTTTAAGATCGCTTAAAGTATGTTCAGAAAGCTTCTTTTCGCAATCAATATCCAAATCAATCGCACCATTAAGAGTTGAACCCATGGCATACGGACTTTCAGATATTAATCCTGCCTTTTCTCCACACACATATGCTGATCATTTGATCAATGATGCATGAAAATACACCAAAGTTGAATCATTATTTAGATTTTTGCTTAATTATCCAAAATATTTTTCATATTTACTACTCCACCTGTTTTGTACCCTCTTATAAAATGTAACTTCAATTCATATTTACCACCTTAATTTTATGAAAAAATTTCATTCTTTTTAACAAATTTAATCTTACGAAAATTTTCACTTTTTAACAAATTTCATCCGACTTGTTTAATTTTCCTCCTCTTTCATTAGATTTCCAACTAAAGAAGTTAGTTAAATAAAGTTCACATGGACCGAAAATTGTATGAAAACCGTTAAGAGGTGGTAAATTTAAAACATTTCATAAAATTAAGGTAATTACATTTATGAGGTAATAAAAACCAAAATCTAAAACTTAAAATGTGATAAATATCAAAATATTCTTATCCAAACTAAATTATTGGGCCAGTTTAGAAACATGCACTTACCAGTTGAGACGTGGATGAGCAACTGTATTTTAGCACAATTTTTTGCAAAGTTTACAACATTTTTCGCTCCTAGGGTGTTAACACCTAATGCAACATCATACCTGCACATTCAATTTAACGCAAACAAAATTTGACCTTACTTCCTTTGTCTAAAAAAACAGAGATTGTAGAAGCTATCCGGCCATTAAAAAGTCAATAATTACCTTTCATCAAATTTGATAGTTGCTGCTACGTTGATTACAACATCTATATCCTTGTATATTTGCTTCATCTGATCAACAGTAAGTCCCAAGTTCTCATACGAAATATCACCGGCAACTGCTGTTATTTTCTCCGACACAAAAGACTCAAAATTTGTCCCCCATTTTCTTCTTAGAACTTTGAACAAATCCTTGCCTAACACCTGCATTCAAGATCCATAAAGTGACCCAGCTAAGCTAAATCTCCATTCTATGAATTCCTCCCACGTATAATTAACTTTGTCTTTCTCATGTATATATACCTCATGTTGCAGCCGTACATCAGCTGCCTGAGCATCTCTAGCCCTTACAAGAAGGTATAATTTGTTAACATTTGGCTGAATCCGAAGTAACTTCTCCACAAGAACTGCAAATTTATTAATACACTAGATTAAATCTCGTATACGCACTGATATTTTAAAATTATTATTTGACCATTTTGTATATACACTACAAAATTATGCATCAATTAGAGATGGATTTTGTGACGGATACAACAAACGTCTCAAAATAGAGACGGATTACTAAATTTCGTCTCTAAATTAAAATTGAGATGAAATTGTATAGGGAGTTTCAAAAATTCCGTCTCAAATTTGTAATGAATTTGCAAGAATTCCGTCTCAAATTGTTTTGAGACGCTCTCTATAGAGACGCCTTATTTTCGTCTTAAATCCGTCTCTAAGAATCATTTTGAGACGGATTTGGACTATATAGAGACGAAATTCCTCGTCTCTATAAAATGATTATTTTGTAGTGATAGTATTTGAGTAAAATAAAAAAATTATTCAAAATTAAAGTAGTACGGAGTATAAAATATATTAACATGCAAATTTTCAAAATATTAATAAATTTAAGATATCTTTCTTGATTTTACAAATATTACTTTCTGACAAATAAATTACAACAATTAATTTATATAGAAGATCAAGTAAATAGAGAATGATAAAATTTTAATCAAACATACATAATATTTTCCATATAAATTATTGAAATATGAATAAAAAGTTTTTGACAGAAAATTTTTGTACCGGGAAGTAAAGTAAACATTTGCTTAGCTTAGAAGTGGGTATTGATTATTGTACACCGTAATTAATTAACCGAAAGATCTACAAGGAGAGAGAAAGATTGAGTACGTACCCTTAGCAATGAAACCAGTTGCACCAGTAACTAAGATAGTTTTATTTGCTATAAACTCATTAATGTTTGCAAAATCCATTATTAAGCTCAGTAACAACAAAAGTGCGCTAATTAAGTTTAACTTAGAAAAATATGATTTGCGATTACGAATTGACTTGATGAAATAAACTTACAAGGTTTAACGTATTTATAGTACAAATTTTGCAAGGATGCCAAGGAGCCACAAACGTCGTCCATATCTAATATTCCCAAGTTCCCAACTACATACGCCCAACGATATACGCCCAACTACATGTATGTTAAATTTATTGCAAGTACGAGGTACGTACTCAAATCACTTGAATAACTTGCTGATGGGGTTTCAGTAATTTTTTATTTTACTTTTTTAAATATGTGATTTTAGGTGCTAAATAGCCTCTATTTTTATTCTTTGGAGAAAGTAGTGGGAATAAATTAGCTTTTAGGCCGTTCGCAAAAATAATTCAATTTTTTTTTTATACATGAATAAATCTACCTTTTTACCCCCATCAATTTCAAACATGTCACTTTTTATTTTGATCTTTTATGTTTAGTTCTTTAGGGTTTAGAAAAGTAGTCGTTAGAAGCTAATTCAACACTTTAAAAGCCAATAGGGTATTTGATGCAACAAGTTTAAAATAGGGGTATATAGTGCAATAAGTTCATTAATAGGTGTTTTGGTGAATTATAAATATTACTTAACGGAGCCCTAACAAACCGTCAAAATGAGGGGTATTTGATGCATTTAAGTTTAAATATGGGTAATATTATGTTTTTTTGGGTTTTTGGTGTATTCCGGGAAACTTCGGGGGTATTTCATGAAAAATCCGTTTTTGTTGTTAAACAAGGATAATTTAAAATTCGATAACAATATTCAGAAATATCGTTTAAGGTAATAGATAGGTTTGACTAGGCCAAAACACTAGTTGTAAGAGGTATATTAACTGTATAACTAGTTGTACCTTACAAGTTACATTTGCTCACAAGTTACAAGCACATGGCAAAATCATAGGACCATACATTATTGTTTTTTGTTTCCTATTTTTCTCTATTGTAAAACTAAAACCAGTATAAGAAACCACAAAAAATACTTTCCAATTTTTTATTGATAATTTATAGGTACGTGTTAACGTGTATTTCTGTTTCAATAGTGTAATTTAAATCGCACTTTCAAAAAAAGAGCAGGATTCGCCGCTCCCCTCTCTCCTTTTTCTTTCTTCTCTCTCATCTTTTCGGGTTTTAGTTTTCTTTGACGTTTAGGCCGGAAATAGTCTAATTTATTTGGAAACTAGATTTTAGCCCGTGCGATGCACGGATTCTTTCGTGGTTGCACCCAAAAAGGACTTTTTAACTAAAATTCTATCATGACACCCTTTTTGGGGTTTTATGTAAATAAAATTCTATTACAAATTTCTTTCGTGGTTGCACCCAAAAAGATTATTTATCTAAAATTCTATCATGTGAAAACCTGAATCGTATTGCTTATGATAAGAGATATATATAGTACAACTGATTCCAATACTTCTAGTTGACTTAGGTACGTAATATCATAATCTAATGCTACTGCTAATGTATGGAGATCCAAAACCAACTTAAACTCTAGGACTAATATTGGTATTAGAATTGTAATCCAATTCTAATTATTAACATTCCGTAACACACCCTTTTCTTTGGGTTTTGGTTTTTGGGGTTTAAGTCTATACAAAAGTAACGTACACTCATAAGAATATGCATACGTGTGTAATTGTATAGAATGAAGAATTGTATATGTGCTGTTCTATCTATTTTTCTTTTTTGACTATTCTATCCATTCCCTATGGTATTTTCCATTTGAGAAAACACACTATTAGTAATTCTATCTTATTTGTTAAAGCGGATAATTGTATCTTTTTCTCTTATTATCTTTTACTTAGTACTTATATATCTTTTTTATTCTTGTACAGACCTGAAAACTCATAATTTACATCATACTCTTAATTAGGAAAGATAATCTATACTTTAATTAATTCTATTCAAAACATAAAGTAAAAAACCCCAAAATCAACGATTTTAATTTACATCACTTTACCCTTTTTCTAAACAAATTCACACACCCTTTCAATATTTTCCAGTATCAATACCAAAAAAAACTATGCAATGGTGAATTTTAAATCAAATAAAAATAGATAAAGGGATTAAGTTTCAATGTACAAAAAAAGAGAGGAGAATAAAAAATGAATAGAATCCTTATTATTAAGATAATTCAAATTACAATTACCATTTATTGTCAATAACTATTACTCCATAATTTGTTGCATCAATCACCGTCATTGAATTAAAGTTTGTGCTTTACTTTTTCTTGTGTGCAACCTATATGTGTAATTCTTCACCCTCGACTTTTGCGCTGAAAAATAGCAAAGAATTGATGTACATGAGTTACTTAAGCAAGATGAAATCAAGAACAACAAAAACTTAAGTACAAATATATCAATATCAAGTAGTCATACGAAATAGTATTAAATGAACACACATAAACGATGGAGCATAAACAAATATGTGTAAAAAAAAAATCTGCGTAGATTTTTGTGTGTTATACGTGAGTTTTTGTGGATCTCAAAAAAGTTTATATGTATATATATACAAAAAGGTAGAAGGGAAATATGATAAATTTTAGTTGGAATCTATCTTTATCATATTAAGTGGTCAATCATGGTAATACTCTAATATTATTTAATTAATTAATTAATAATTTAAGTATATGTGATTACGTGGAAATCCTATGTGGACACTCTAAATGCTCTTGAAAAAACTCCCCTTTATATATATATATATATATATATATATATATATATATATATATATATATATTAGATTAAACTATTTCCGACCTTTCTTCTTGTTTTTTCATTGTTTTCTCTTTATGTTTTGTCTTGTTTTGATTTTTTTTTTCCGCTGATTTGTTCCCAAATTTTTCTTGGGTTGTTCCCAATTTATTTGGGTTTTTTCTATAGTTTTCTAGGTTCTTGATTCTCATCCATGGATGGGAATTTTTTTAGGGTTTCAACAATTGGGAAGGAGATTTGGAGTCATACAGGTTTAGGGTTTATCATCAACTAGTCGATCAGAACAATTCGTGCGCAGATTGCGAAGGCTCTACTTGGAAAGATGCGAAAACAGAAAATCACTGCTCGCGTTAAGATAGAAGCGGTGGAGTATGAGATGTGCTTTAGGATGCAGAATAGTACTCCCTCCGTCCCAGATTAGTTGTTACACTTTCCTTTTTCGTCTGTCCCAGATTAGTTGTTACACTTCTAGATAAGGAATGACCCCACAATTATTATATTGTCTCTCTCTTCCCACTAAATATTTTTTTGTCCCCACCCCCTCTCTCATTCAATTAAAAAAATACCCCACTAACTCCTATCACATTCACTTTTTCAATAAAATAACAATTGATAACCAAACAACCACTTATCACCTAAAACTTTGTGCAAAGATAGGTGTAACGATTATTCTGGGATGGAGGGAATAATTGTTTTTGATTGTAACAGTTATGTATTTTTCTTTGAATCTGTATTATGCAAATCTATTTTATCATTTTAAATGTCGTTTGGCTGATTATTAATGAAATTGTTCTTCCCCGTCAAAAAAAATAAATAGCACTTTCAAAACCAAAAACTTAAAAAGTTTATGGGTAACTTACGATCCCTTAATTTTCGGATTGGATGGAAGAAATTTTGGGTTAAAAAAAAATTGAGATATTTGTAGGCCTTAATTTATTTTATCAGACCTTCAGTTCCATGTTTTTAAGATATTATTTCAAGTTGTGAGGTATCATTAATTTGAATCGAAGAAAATAAGGATCACAGATTCGCAGCCTCACAGGTCATTAGGCCCAATAATTAGCGGCATTTCCATGGATCATACAAACTTCCTTCTTTCGTTTTTACTCGTAATGTTTTCGATAGTGAATAGTGAAAGAAGTTCAAATTTTAGGAATATTATAAATTCGGGAAGTATCAATTTCTAAATCAAACCAAAAAATTCGGACTGAATTGAACTCGTATGCTATCAAAGTTGGATATTTTCGCCTTTCGTTAGACTAGATACAAATCCAAATCTAATATTCAATAGATATCAGATACCGTTAGGAAATAAATATGGATGACATCAAGTCAAAATTTAGCTTCAAACAAGTGGCGTTTTAGTTTATTTGAGATCGTGATGCTAATAGAAGTATAGAACAAAAGATCATAACGTCGTACCAAAACAAATGACTAACGTGTACAAACACTTTAAAAATGAATTGTACGTGTAAGCTTATTTTATTTAAAGGTAATATACAATATATGTTCTAGATTGGAGTAAAAGTTAAGTTAATTTTTTTAAAAAGTTATTCATGTATAATGTAAAAGCAATATATATTTTAGTGATAAAATTTTCCGCTTTAATAAAATTATCCTTTCAAAATCACTAACATTGTATCAGAGTAACTACATAACCCTTTAAAATGTTTATCCATAAACAAAAAAAATGAATAAATTTATTGGGTAAAAGTTATTCAAAACATGTTAAAAGTTAACAAAAATTGTTAAAAGTGAGCCCGATATACAATAAATTTATTGTACATCTAGTGCGTGTAGAATCTTTGGTACAATTTTTTTTATAAATAAAAAAGATATATTAGAAGGCCCTCTGCTCGAGGAGAACTCCTAATTAGTCACTATTTACAATCGAAGTTAACTGATGGATATTACAAGGCTAAATATATATAGAATCTAAAACTAGATGTCCTACATTAGCTACCAATTTGCTGATATGGTTGTGTCTCTGTAGATATATTGAGTATGAACTGTTGAGAATTGCCGAAGTAGAATATTGATGTTGTTGATGATAGTGTGTGTGTGATGCTTCCAAGGAACGTTCTAAATACCTTTAACTAAATTGATAACTAAATATCTTATACGGTTAATATTCTGGGCAGCGTTCAAGCATAGCAGTTACTATAAATAGTAGTTTCTAAAAATTGGAAATATGGTTTATCGGATATCAGTCAGTTATGGATCGTTCGCTGCATACTTAAGAAAGCTTAGTCAAGCGGTGTTTGGTTTCATCATCAAACACACGTTGTCGGGCCTAGGGACAAATGTAGGCGTCTACACCTCCCCTCAAATATTATCGTATTATTAAGTTCCTGCAAAATAATACAATAGCCCATTAATTGATGATTCCTCTCACCAATGTATTTTTCCTCTTATTTTCTAGCTAGGCCTAAACCCCCTTTTATAGGTTAAACTAGAAACCCACAGCTACTAGAATTATACTTGCTCCCCAAGTCTAAATAATTCTAGAGATTGTTACATACCAAAATATATCTAGTTTCCTAATTACAATTCTAATTAAACTGGGAAACAAGATATAAACCAAACAAGACTTATATTTGACTCCAAGTCCGTTTCGTATTCTTGTCGACTTAACTAAGATGTGTTTATTTCCTAACAAACCTTCCCTTAAACTCAACTAAGTCTATTCGCGAACCAACAAACAACTTTCAGAGCTTGCCTTCCCTTGAGCAAAAATTCGTCCCCCACAACATCCTTCAAGTATGAAGAGATTTGTTTGTTTCGTCGTCCCTTCAAAATCACACTCCTAGCGTTGGTGACTTCCAAACAACCTTCCTCAATATGAATAGCATAACCCAAGCCATCCAAACGACCCAAATATATGAGATTACGATCAAGTCTCGAAATATACCTTACCTCTCGTAATTTTCTAGTACTCACATCATGTGTCTTGATCTCAACCTCACCTATACCCTCAACCTTAACCTCTTCCCCGTTAGGCAACGTAACACATAACTCATCACTTTGTTTATAAGAAGTAAACCACTCCTTCATACAACAAATATGTTGTGAGCATCCTGAATCCAAAATCCAACAATCTTTTGGATCATTACTCTCCTCCACTATTGCAATATCATCATCAATAACAATAGTTGCAACACCTCTAACCCTACCGTTCCTCAACACCATCAAGTCTTCTTTGTACCTAAAACACTTTAATTGTATATGTCCTATCTCGTCACAGTACCAACACTTGATGTTAGGGTTTGTATTTCTCTCCTTCTTATTGCCTTTCCATTTGTTGCTACTACCCTCCGCTACTAATCTTGCTCCTCCATAGATTGAAGATCTCTCTTGCTTCATGAACCTCTCCCCCTCGAATAACGCCACCACTGTATGGTCCAAAGCAATTATTTTCTTCCCTACAAGTAAATTAGTTATCACAGAGTTATAACTTTTAGGGAGAGATCGATGTCAATAATAAAATTGCCTTGTCCTCCTCCTCAACTTTCACATCCAAACTCGCCAATTGGGTGATCAAGCCATTAAACTTATTTATATGATCTTGTAATGCGTTTTCTTCCTCCATCTCGAGTGAATAAAGGTCTTTCTTCAAGAACAACTTGTTGGCCAATGACTTAGATGCGTACACCGATCTTAACCAATTTGTCTCAAAACTCTTTTGGATTATTTTCCTCTAAGACGTTGTACTTGATCTCCGGTGCAAGAGCCAATCTGATCGTACTAGTAGCCTGTAGTTGCATATCCTCCCACTTGTCCTTGTCTACCGAATCGGGTTTTCTATCCTCCAAAGTCTCGTGAAGACCTTGATGTATAAGAATATCCTTAATTGTACTTTGCCATAATGAGAAATTCGTCTTCCCATTAAAAAGTTATACCTTGTACTTGTTCCAGAAATATTCCATGGCTAAACCCAGCTCTTGATACCAGTTTGTTGTAACCAAACGCGTGCCACGAACAATTGGGAACAAACCCTGCAAATACCAAATAGAACAAATAGCAAAAACAATAATAAAAAAAGACACAAGCGTTTGTGAGAAAATTTAGATTTTCTCCCCTCAAATATTATCGTATTATTTCCTGCAAGCAGCAGGCGCGCACTGCTGGGCCGTGGGCCGCGTGCCGCTGCTGCTCCCCTCTCCTTTTATCCGCGCACGCCACACAGCCAAGGCCTTTGGGCCAGCGCTGCATTGACATGCGCGCAACGCCTATGGGCCTTGCGCTTGTGCGCTCCGGCTCGTGGGTTGCTTTCGTGTTGCGATTAAATTATCCTTCGTCAATTTATTTATCGTTTCGTACTTGACGATCCAATGTTGTACGATACAATTATTCATCTCGCCTAGCTTACGAATATACGCAATACGATATACGATTTCACGATCCAATGCTAAATCGTATAATTATGTTTTCCGAACTAATTTCCCGAAAAGCTATTAAATGAATTTCCGATTCATTTAATCCGGTGATCTGTTACATGCTAATGGTGTGACCTTATAGGTTCAGTCAAGAGTAAGCTGTGAGCCTCATATAGATTAGAACTCACTGATCGGAACCATTGCTCCATCTAGGTGTTCTGATCACTTGATCTCACTGAATTAATTGTTCGTAATTAATCTGAACCTTGGTATTAGATTAATGCACCTTGGGTGAAGGACACATTTCCTTCATCCCTAGCTAAAAACTAGTCACTTTGCACCATGTTTGTATAACTGAACTATGGGACTTTTTTGAGGATAATATGAGTCAATGTAGTATAGTTGACATTTTCAGCTTAAGTAAAGTCAACTTTGGTCATGTTTTGGACAAAGTCAACTTTGGTACTTTGGTTTTATTGCTATATATATAAATGTGGATGTGGATTAACATTTTTTATTTGGCTCGTGTTTTAAATCTCGACTTACAACGAAAATTACTCGTCTCAACTTTTGAATATAAGTCTCTTTTAAGTTATCGAGTTCCACAAAGATCGTTAAACTCATTTAAGTTCATGAGAAAGTTGGGTTTATAATCCCGACTACAATAACTTTTGTCGGGTTAGAGTCGGATTTTTAAAAATCGACTTCAAGTATAAAACTCATTTAACGGGTTTATAATCCCGACCACAACATCGTCGGGTTAAAGTCGGATTTCACCTCGGGTTTCTAAAACAAACTACACAAACATAGGTCGGGTTATTTTCATATTACCTCGGTTTATAACCCCGACTACAAAAGCTTATTTTCACTAGCATTTTTTTTCATTCCTCTATACATTTGAACGCAAACACAAATCAATAAACAATATTCATTTACCAAAACATTAAAGAAGATCTTTATATTTCATCAATAAACATCAATGTCATTGCACTCAAACATTCCATAAATATTTCAAGTGCACACACCTAGAACTAAGCTAAGCAAAGACCTTGACATACAAGGCACTAACCACAACAGAGACAATAGCACAAAGACAGGTAATAATGTAGACATTCCTAATCTCTGTCTTGGAACTTCCTTCTGCCTTCCTCCTCATCTCTCGTACTTCATCCTCATGTTCTCATGCTCCTTATTCAACCTCTTATTTTCATGTTCCAAGAATTCAGCTCTTCCCTTGATTATTTTCATCTCCATTGCAAGCCTCTACTTTTCTGAAAGAAGATGATTAGTGATGTCTTTTTGCGACTCAAAAATGTCTTCATCAACCCAATCAAATGCATTACATCCCCTTTCCTCAGTTTCAAAGATGTAGAATCTGCAACCTTTGAATTTCCTCTCTGGATTCTCGTGTGTCCACAACGTTCTTTGAACAATGGGAAACCCACAATCACAAATTTTCGCTTTTTGATGAGACAATGTCATTCTAAAACACACAAACAAAACAAATTAGAAAATCGCCAATTCTTATTCACGATTTTTCGAAGAACCCTAATTTTTTGGATGCAAAATGAGGACAATTGAGGAGGAATTTGAGAGGGGAAAACAACATACCTGATTCGTATGGGTATAAATAACAATACGTGGCAGCTAATTTAAGTGATAAACTACTCTGCTAGAGCTTCAATCTTCCTCTGCTTTTGCTATGGTGTCGCGCTTTTTGGGAGAGAGAAAATGCGATTTGGTTTTTTTAATATTTATTCCAGTTGGGGATTTTTGAGGGAGAATTAATTTTTTTTTTTTTAATCACCAACATGCCACGTGTCAGTCTCCGGCAGACACGTGGCCAAGTCAACGCCAGATTCATGGGTCAACTGCTAAAATCCGGCCAAAGGTCCTAGTCAACAAAAATATTAATGTTTTAGGTCCCAACTCACCACTTTCGTTATAAAAGGTCCTTTCTAACAAAAAATTGGTTATAAAAGACCATTTCTAACCAAAGTTCCTTATTTCAATTGTAAAATTTGTTGCAAAACACAATTTATCATTTCTTGGCTCTAATGAGCGATTACATCAAAGTAGTAATGGAAATTTTTTGGTTTTGATTGAAATGTTGTCAGAGTTTTATCCAATCATTCAAGGGCATGTTCGACGTATTACAAATGATGAAATTCATATTCATTATCTTGGCCATAGAATTCAGAATGAGTTAATACTTTTGCTTGGTTCCGCAATTAAAAGTGAAATTATTAAGAAAATAAAAGAAGCTAAGTATTTTTATGTGATTCTTGATTGCGCACCCACTAGTGGAAAAACAGTCATTTGCGTCGGTCATTTAAGCCCATTTGCGTCGCACATTGGTGCAACGCAAATGAAAAAAGTCATTTGCGTCGCAGATTTGGGCGACGCAAATAAGAGTCATTTGCATCGCAGATTAGTTAACCTGCGATGCAAATGACCTTTTTTTTAACATGCCGAAAAGTCATTTGCGTCGCAGTTTAGCTGCGACACAAATGACTTTTTAATATGTTAAAAAAAAAGTCATTTGTGTCGCATATTAGCTAAAGTGCGACACAAATGACTTTTCATCATATTAAAAAAAGTCATTTGCATCGCAGTTTTAGCTAATCTGCGACGCAAATGACTTTTGGATATTCTAAAAAAAATGAGCTGCTGATTTTATTTAATCCATAGATTAAATAAAATAAGCAGCTTACAATACTAGTATATTCAAAGCATAAAAATAAAAGTAAACTAGGTGAAAATTTCGGCAATATTTCCTTTGTAATTTGACCCTCCCCAATACCGGAAATGTTATAATACATTAATATATACCTGTCAAAACAGTTTACAACCCAATAAAGGCAAATTCACCATAGATCAACCAACAGGCCTTAGGCATTGTCACCTCAATGCACTCAGTGAGCGTCGAACCCTTCGCAGAGATGCCACGAGGGAGGAAGCCTTAAAGGCAATCCTTGATTCTCAACCTCCCTCTTTCAATTTCGACCTGAGTCCGGGTTTATTAGGCTTATAGTAATGATCAACTTAAAGTACTATTGGATTTCTCATCATCATCATGCTATCACCTCCAGTTGTTGAGTTCTCCCTTGTAAGTCCTGGAAACTGTAGAGGACCCTCAGGTGAGGCAGATTGTGAGCTACTTTGTTTTAAGGACTCACTGCATTCCCGTGTTCTGCAAAAAACATATGCATGCGTGTTTTTTATAGGTATCCGCAATTCAGCAGCAACCTACAGACAAAGACAACAATAACAGAAGAATAACTTATACATACTTACAAGTTTTCCAAAGTGTACATATTATATCAGCTACCCATATGTATTAGCAAATATCACCTGAGCGGATTTATTAAGCTGGAAAAGTTTGCAAAGCACAGGAGCTTCAGTTGAAGAATACACAAGGTTCACAACAGTTTGGTGGCTGTACAAGTGCGATGAGTGCAAAATCAACTACCACACCATTGTGAGAATTCAAACACGGAAAGTATTGATTTAAAGACATGAATTGGGTTTAAATAGAGCAACTTAAAGTTCATGATGATGCAACAAACCTCGAGACCAGATATTCCAATTTCTGTGCCAGAAAAGAAGCAGCATCATCAGCAGTCCCGCCAGAGAGAGGGAAGCTTCATCAGCAGTCACGCTAGAGAGAGGGCTTCACTAGTATCTCTTTAAGTTTTGTGGCGGCATCTAAATTAAAAGCTTCCACCGCCAGAGAGAGGGCAGCTGCAATAGCAATTGCTGGTGCTCCACGAACCACCATATCCTTTACTGCAGACCTGAAAAAAAGAAAGATAATACTGCTTAAGATGGGTAGTATATTGATTGAAGGAAGAAGAACAGTCAGTTTTTCCTAAAGCTTGGTGACATCTTAAGAGTCTAGTAGCAATGGTGACTGGCGATAAACTGAATCATCCAACCATCCAAGGTATTTTATGCACCAAAAACATGACAGTGGGGAAATCAGAGAAATATCAAGAAGGTTTTAATGTCCATATGTGCCACGATTAATCTAGATTCATGACAAGTATCTAACCATTGCACAACTGTACGGGAGAAAGGTTTATTGAAGTTCACATGAAGTTACTGGATCTTTTAAGGAGTCCAGTAACAGTTTATTGCCTTTAGGGTTCTCTGTCTTGTCTAAAAACAGCGAGATCTTAGTAAGATTTACAATGTTACAGAGATAATGAAATACACCTTTTCAAGACTGGTTACATCGATAACAATATGATTCAATCCAACAGGCAAAACACCCCTCAACCCTTAATAGTGTAAGCCTAAGACCACTTGCAATCAAACTGTCAAAAATATCAGGGTTGCATTCAACATCGACTAGCTTAAGACTCTGAATATTAGCAAAGATCTTGAATTCACGTGGTGGAGGGTTCATAACAAAACTCATGAGTTTCAATTTCACCGACTCTTTGCATTTGAAAATATGACAAGGTATGAAAATTAATTACATGCACTCAATTATGTAAGTTCATCAAAAACAGTAACTTGGACATAAAAACTCTAAATTTTGTCTACACCGTAACCTAATTAACTACCCCTAATTCCCTAAATTGAATATGAATGGGTCAAAACTACAAAAAAAAACATTAAAAGTAAAAGCAGCTACCAGAAAATGACTTTCTCATCAATAATAACTAATGTATTTAGCAAGAACAAAGACCATTTCAGACCTATAATCTGATGAATTAGTGATACAAAGGAAATAATACTTCAATTAAAATGATGTACAGAAATAAAATGACAAGAAAGATTAGAGAAATACCAACGAATTTGCTTGGGAGGCTTCAAAATTTCATTGTTGCCAGATCTTAAGTGACCAAATTTTTGCTTCTGCATCAAAGTTGTTTTTTCTTTGAAAGCCTTTGCTGCGCTTTTGCTGCATCATCCTCATCTACGTTCTTAGATGTAGGTTTTTTTTCTTTGATTTTTCCTAGAATCGTCGAACTTTAGCCTGGCACAAACATCAAATTTGAGTTAGCCAGATCTACTTATGTCACATCCTCACGATTAGATAAACACTCAAATTAAGCATTCTATTTACCCAACCTACATAAATTTCTGCGACTATGGACAAAAATTAAAGTGAAATTTAACAAATTTGACGGGAAAAATTAAGAAATACCTCCAGAAATCCGAAAATTGAACAAGTGAAAGGAAGAGCGGAAGAGGAGATAGAATCAGCTCCCCAAATTGTGTTATTCTTCGTCGCACCGCTGAAACCTAGGGTTTTGCCTCTGAATACCGAATTCGCATAACTTGAGTTTTCAAAGAAAATGGAGAGATTGGGATGGTATGGTGAGAGGAGGATTTGAAGGACAAGCGCAATACTGATTTTGTTAAGGAGAGACAGAGGTTTCGGAGTTTCAACAATGAAGATCTGTGAAAGAAGAATGTGCGAGAGAAAGGGTGGTAGAGAGGAGGCGGAAAAGGGTTTAGCCTGTTTAGGTCATGACTGCATCGCACCAAAAGAAAAAGAAAAAGAAAAAGGGATCACTTCGTCGCGCGTCCATATACCTGTGACGCAAATGACATGTCAATTGCGTCGCATAATAAGCAATGTGTGACGCAGATGACTAAATTGACCTACAATGGGTACATTTGCGTCACATGTTAATTAAATAGCGACGAAAATGATAATTTTTACCCAAATTAGTTGCTTTTGCGTCAGTCATTACAATGTGCGACCCAAATATACCGAGGCAAATAAGTATTTTTGTACTAGTGACCTGATGTAAGTCACCAAGAACAAATGTCTATTATTTTAAGATATGTCGACATCTCTTCAAAGCCTATTAATGTAGCAGAGTCATTTTTAGGATTTTTTAATGTGAATGATACAAGTGGTCATAGGCTTTTTGATGTTTTGCAAAACGAGTTAAAGTAACTTGGTCTTGATATTGATAATGTGCGAGGACGACTATGATAATGGATTAATTAAATATGAAAGAAAAATATCAAGGAGTACAAAAAAGACTTCTAGATATAAATCATAGAGCTTTTTATACTCCTTGTGGTTGTCATAGTCTTAATTTAGCATTGTGTGTTTTGGCTAACACTTGTGCTAAAGCTAGAGATTTTTTTGGCATCATACAACGTACTTATACAATATTTGCATGTTCATCAAAAAGGTGGAAAATTTTAAAAGATAATGTAAAAGTATTAACTCTTAAGTCTTTGTCATCCACCCGGTGGGAGAGTTGTTTTGTAAGTGTCAAAGCTATAAGGTTTCAAATGTTGGAAATTGAAGAAGCTAGCAATGCTACAAGTGGCGGATATTGATGATGGTGATAAAAAAAAATACAAAGTGAAGCTAAATCCTTGGCGAAAAATGAGCTTGGTGATTTTGATTTTATATTGGCTATTGTTATTTGGTTTGAAATATTATGTGCTGCAAATTTGGTTAGTAAGCATTTACAGTTTAAGGATATGCTTGTTGATGTTGCTATTGAAAAAGTAAAGGGATTGACTTCTTTTTTTGAGCGATATAGAGAAAATGGTTTTAATGATGCCCTCGAGAGTGCTAAAAAGATTGCCACAGAATTGAACATAGATCTTGTTTTTCCCCAAAGACGTGAAATTAGAAGTAAAGTTTTTTTTGATGAGAATCCAAATACGTCATCTGCTTCTCAATCTCTTGAAGAATCATTTAGAGTTAATTATTTCTTATACATTGTTGATCAAGTTGTTGTTTCTCCTACTAAGAGATTTAAGCAGTACCAAGAATATGAAAAATATATTTGGTTTCTTGTTTAATTCCCACAAGTTGCAATCACTAGATCATGCGTGTCTGAAATTTTATTGTACTCATTTGCAAATCTTACTTTCAAACAACAATGAACAATATGATATTAATGGTAACGAGTTATTTGTGGAGTTAAAATTACTTTTGAAATTCTTGCCTGGGGAAAAAATGGGACCTATGGATATTTTGAAAATTTTAAAGTCTGGATTTCTTTCAATTCATAACTCGATGATTTCATATAGAATCCTTTTAAAATTTTAAAGATGGTTGCTTCTGCAGAAAGAAGTTTTCTAAACTAAAGTGATTGAAGATGTATATGCGTTCCACAATGTCACAAGAACGACTTAATGGATTGTCCTTCATAGAAATTGAGAATGATGTTTTTGAGAAGATTGATTATTATGAAGATTTAGTCAACGATTTCGCTTCAAAAAGTGTTAGAAGCATGGCACTTTTTAAATAAAAAGATAGTAGTAGTACTTATTAATGTTGCCAGTAAGAAACAATTATAATATAATTAAATAATAACTATTTTTGAAACAATTGTGCATTTGATTTTTTTGTATATAAGGGCCTATTTTCCAACCTCAGCACAGGGCCTCCATATTGTCCAGGCCCGGGGCTGGGTAATTGTATCAGCTCCACCGGGTAATTTCCTCTGTTTTTCTTGAACATTGTAAATACGTGTAATTATTGGTAAAAGCATTATTTCTTTTAATCACCTTATTACACTACAAGAAATTGTACCAGTAATGACGGGAAATCCCGTCGAGAAAGACCAATAATCGTTGATTAACGACGGGATTTCCTGTCGCGAACCCGTCATAAAAGGGGGTCGTCGTTAATAGAAAACTCGTCGTTAATCCGTCGTAAAAGACAATTGCGACGGTTATTTCCGTCTTTGTTTGGTTGTTAATTAGTGAAAGAAATAATACCCTTGGTCCAAGTATGCATTCAATGCTAATTCTAATAAATGCGGTTCAGTATTAATTAACAAGTTAATAAATTCAGTGAGATCAAGTGAACTGAATGCCTAGCTAGAGGCCGCTTCAATTCAAGTGGAATTAATAATATTAATCTACAACCTACTCTTGGCTGAACCCATAGGGTCACACAAATCGTACGTGAACAGATCAAGTATTTAAGTGAATATATTATTCATTAAGTATTCCATTTATGAACATTCGGAAACGACGGATCTCGGTTCCAGTGGGAGCTGAAATCGTCAAAAGGCAGAATAAAGAATACTCCGAAAAAGATGATATTGCCGGAAACGGAAATATGGTTCTTGACGGAAACATAAATATTATCCAAGTCGTAGATGTTGCCGGAAACGGAAACATGGCTCGTATCGAAAAATATTATCGGAAGTAGAAATGTTACTTGAATCGGAAATATTGCCGGAAACGGAAATATTACCGGAATCGGAAATATTATCGGAAAAGAAAATTATTTCCGGAATCGGAAATATTAACGGAAACGTAAATATTTGTACGAAACGGAAATGAATTCCGGAATCGGAAAACAAATCGGAAGCTCG
The DNA here is from genome assembly GCF_020520425.1 of Spinacia oleracea. NCBI lineage: Eukaryota > Viridiplantae > Streptophyta > Magnoliopsida > Caryophyllales > Amaranthaceae > Spinacia > Spinacia oleracea. The sequence goes on along the minus strand of NC_079488.1, from coordinate 85,925,287 downwards.
ACGAGCGACAAGCCGGCAAGCGAGCCGGCCCATCGCTCGACGAGCAAAGGCAGCACCATGGGCTGCGCCTGCGAGCAAGGCAACAGCCATGAGGCTGCGCCCTGCGAGCAAGGCCGCAGCCATGAGGCCGCGCCAAGCTACAAGCAAGGCAGCAGCCCCATGGGCCGCGCCAAGCTGCAAGCAAGGCAACAGCTCATGGGCCGCACCAAACTTACGGCAACGCAACAACACATGGGTTGCGCCCAGCTAGCGTGCAACGGCTGCGAGGCCTACGAGCCGTGGGACACAGCGTCATGAGTCGTGGCAGCTCGTGCAACCCACGTGGGCCCTTGTGGCTGCGTGGGGTTGTTCGTCTTGGGCTCCAAGAAATATCCGATTAGTTAAATTCCTAGTTTTACTAGAATGCAAATAATTAAGAGTTTAATTATAGTTGCAATTCTAATTGAATAAGAATTTCAATCCTATTAGGTTTGGTAATTCTATTCCTAGTAAAACTCAAATTCCTTATTTCCTACACTATAAATATAGGGCTAGGGCATCATAATTATACACATCAATTGAATTGAAAACATATTCTTTATTCCCATTGTGTTCAAGGGAGAACATAATACAAGCCTGCCCGACTACATAAAACCTTAAGAAAGATCCTAGTTGGTTGAGCCTAAGGCGGATCCGAACGTGCTGTGGACTTTCTACGGAGGAGCAACATTTGGGGCTCTAAAGACTTGTTCTTGTTCGGTTCGCGAGCAGTTAGGGAAGGGCACGCATCACATTGTATGTCACCTAAATTATGCTAATTGACTATGTGGCAATTAATTTGGATTCTGGCTTCATGGTTTTTTCGCATGAATTATACTGTTGTATTATTCCTAACCTAACAGTTAGCCTCGTCGCATAAGGCTCTTGCGACAGGATTTTTGACCCGTTGTAATCAGGTTGTCGTTAAAGATACAAATTCTTGTAGAGTTAATATATGCTCATATAATTCGGAAGTTTGATCACGCACTTAATAAGATTATTAATGGACAAATTAAATATGAACTTGTTAAGTAGCACTATTGCGTAAACAACTTGTCCTAATTTTTCTCTGAAAGAAGCTGAAGCTAGAATTAAAGTGTATTTCACTAGTTTTTCAAGTTTGAGAAGATAGACCAAGATGAGATGAAATAACCATAGCAAATATATGAGAGTACATATATAAATATTTAACAATTGAGGGAAGATGCACATTGACAAAATAGTCATTCCAGTTGATGGACAAAGGGTCAAAGTTGAACACATCTTCATCCAAACCATTTTCACGGGCAGTTTCGATCAACCTTTGCGTGTTCGTGTCTACGAAACTGCAAAACCAAAACCAAAACCACTCATTAGCAAGTTCATTATCACCCTAATAAGAATAAGAATGAAGAGAGAGATATTATCAATTAATGAAGCAAAAGTTCAACTTACATGCCCTTGAAGAATAGATAGGGTTTGTACAAGTCCACCAATTTCGTAGCCACTTGCAGCTTTTTGTCAAGGTTATACAGAATATGTTGTAACTTATAACAACCCATTCTAGTAACAAACATTAACATCTGTATATAATAAGAGTTTAATATGATTGATTAATATCACTTTACTTTTTATATAAGTGTTAAAAAAAAATTGATGAAACTAACCGTCTTCACCATGACATGGAACATATAGAGAATGACTTGGAATATCATTAGATTGCTCAATACCAAACCCTTGCCAATTTTGACAGGGATGCCTTGGCGATTGCTCCATGGATTTTTGGTGAAGTAGCGAAAATGAAAGTCGTGTAACTCATTAAAAGTAACTGGATTTCTGTATGAACTCTGTTGATTCCTGGTTTTGATGATGACAAGCTTACCTTCTACTAATAGTTCGTTTTGGAGAATGTCAGGAACAGGTTAATATTTAAAGAAGGACAAATGCAACAACCGAAGCAAGCTAGGGAGCTTTGAAGTAATTAAGTTCAAAGTACGTGGCAAGATTAAATCAAGGATCAAGTCAAGCAAATTCTATAAGGGTCGAAAGGTATAAGACCAATGTAATTTAGTACATGCTTAGTATGGGAACAGAGTATTTTGAAGAGTCCTAGTTATATCGTGAAACGAAATAAATCAGTTTTACTTTTACAAAAAGATAAACATCAAATGTTTTAAACTGATTTTACAAAACTGTTTGAAGTTATACTCTTGAATTTGAGTTAACATATAACTCTCAAAATACGAAAAGATTGATTTTCCTAAACACGTTTGAAGTAAGATTTGCGAAAATCTATCTATTAAAAAGAGTCCTAAACTGGGTTGGATTTGAATCTAGGTTAAACACTTGAATTCGTATAAATACAACCTTTTTTCTTTGCGAAACATTTCATCAGAATTATTTACATCAACCGGAAGCTTTCAGGTATCACCCTTAAAGTCTTAATCTTTAAAGAAGTCTGTTCCTGTTCCCATATAGAGCAGTATTTGTTACTTAGTCTTATATCGTATGTTAAGTAGTTAATTAATTCTTATACGTTTGATTAAAGTGTTGAGTTATTGTATGTTAAGCCTGAGTCAGGCTTACTTGAGCAAGAGAGAAGATCTCACGAGAGATCAGTGAGTAGGAACAGTTGAGGGACTGTTTCCATAAGGGAAGGAACAAAGAGGGTTGTTCCTAGTCATCTGCAATCAGAGGTGATTGGCAGATTGTGGCCCGAGTAGATTAGGTTTGTAAAGAAACTAAGTTGTTTTGCCTAATTAGTGAAAGTGTTTAAGTCCCCAAAGGGGCCGTGGTTTTTTCCTCTCTATTGGGCCTAGAGAGTTTTCCACGCTAAATCTTGCTTGCATATTTTACTATTTCTGTTCCTTGTAGTTTAATCTTTATAAATACGTAAAATATCAATTCACCCCCCCTCTTGAGGAACTCTGTAAAACTAACAGTTGGTATCAGAGCCAGAACCCTTTAAACTGCAGGTAACGCTGACGGGAAAAACGATTCTGAAGCTATGAACACTACGGAGAAACTAGAAGAGGGATACTCAACACAACGACCTCCAATGTTTAGCGGCAAATACTATTCTTACTGGAGAAACAGGATGGAGATTTTCATTAAGGCTGAAAACTATCAAGTATGGAGAGTGATTGAAGTTGGAGACTTCCAAGTCACTAAGCTGAACTCCTCTGGAGAAACTGTTCCCAAACCTGTTGATGAATTTGACAAAGCCGACTATGAAAAGCTTGAACTCAATGCCATGGCCGTCAAAATCCTTCATTGTGGACTAGGTCCAAATGAACACAACAGAGTTATGGGCTGCAAGAACGCGAAGCAGATTTGGGATCTGCTCCAGGTTACTCATGAAGGAACAAACGAAGTTAAGAGATCGAAGATTGATCTCTTAATGCACCAATACGAGCTGTTCACCATGAAGACATCTGAAACGATTCAAGACATGATTACTCGCTTCACAAACATTATCAATGAACTAAACTCTCTTGGCAAAATCATAACTCCTGAGGAACAAGTCAGGAAGGTCCTAAGAAGTCTACCACAAGATCCCTGGATGGCTAAAGTCACAGCCCTCAAGGAAACTAAAGACTTCACAAAGTTTAACCTGGAACAACTGGCTGGATCTCTCCTAACTCATGAACTGCAATTAAACGCGCGACCTTCAGAGAATACCAAAAATAGAGCTCTTGCTCTAAAAACCGAAAATGATGAAAACTCCGAAGAAGATGAAGAGACAGCTCTGTTTGCTAGGAGGTTCAGAAGAATGTTTAGGAACTACAAAGATGTGGAACACAGAAGCAAACCAAATAGAAAGTTCCCTAAAACTGACACTGGATGCCATAAGTGTGGAAACTTGGAACATCGCATTAGGGAATGTCCTCTATGGGATCAAGAACGAGGAAAGGGAAAGGAAACAACAAAAGATAGATTCAAAGACAACAGAAACTCCTTTTCCAAAACTGAGGTAAGAAAAGCCATGATCGCTGCATGGGGAGATACTTCTTCTGATGAGGAACAAGAACAACCCAACGAAGAAATTGCTCACCTGTGTCTTGTAGCTGAACATGAAGATGAAGAATCCGACTCAGAATCTGATAAATTCCAGGCAAGTCTTGTTCATATTAAAAGTAGGCTTGAATCCATGTCTAAAGTAGAACTGTTTGACTTACTTTCTTGTCTCACTAGTGATTATGAGGATCTCCTAAAAGAAAAACTAGACTCAGACAGAAAACACCAAGACATTGTCAATAAACTCACAGAGGAGTTGGAATGGACCAGAAACTCAAACTTAGATATTGACAATCGTTTCTTTAAACTCTTTGATCAAAACCTTCATATAAAAGAAATGTGTGAAGCCTTACGCAATGAAAACTCCTGGCTAAAACAAGATCTGATTGACCTAAAAATAGCCAAAACCAAGAACCTCTATAAAGAAGAACTAGAAAAAGCTCAGTTAGAACTAGTGAAAATTCACCAAGAAAAGACCCATCTAGAAAGTGAATTGACTAAAAGGACCAGACACAAAATAGAGGGAACACCAAAATGGATAGAAGAAGCTAGAACCAAACGCACAGAAGGTTTAGGTTTTAACCACAAAAAGCATCATCCTAGAAAAACCAGAGTAGATTTATACAGTGACATAGTATGCACCTTCTGTGGTCAAATCGGTCACTATAGAGTTTCTTGCCCTAAAAACCAAAGGTACTTGGAAAAGAACATCGAATTCACCAAAACTAAATGGGTAAAGAAAAGTGATTTGATTCCAAGTAAGGAACCCAAGCTATGCTGGGTTCCTAAAAACTCTAACTAAAAACTTCATGCAGGTCGAAGTGAGGGGGAACAACACATGGTACCTAGACAGTGGTTGTTCCAAGCACATGACTGGAGACAGAAATAGATTTCTCTCACTCACGACCTACGAAGGTGGAACTGTGACTTTTGGCGATAATAAGAAAGGTAACATCATTGGCATTGGTAAGGTTGGTAAGTCAAAGTCTCATTCCATCGATAATGTGTTTTTGGTTGAGGGACTAGGTCATAGCTTATTAAGCATTTCTCAATTCTGTGACAAAGGCAATTATGCAAAATTCTTCTCAAATAAATGTCTAATCATCAATAGTAACACAGAGACAGTGATCCTAGAGGGACAGAGGAAAGGGAACACATATGTGGTTAACCTCAACTCGGTCCCTCACTCCAATCTAACCTGTCTCAGTGTTATTGAAGATGATCCTTTGTTATGGCACAAAAGATTTGGTCATGCTAGCTTTTCTCTAATGAACAAATTAAAATTGAAAAATTTAGTCACAGGTCTCCCAAATACAAAGTTTGCAAAACAATCAGTCTGTGATGCTTGTATCAAAGGAAAGCAAGTAAGAACGTCCTTTAAATCAAAAGGGGTAATCAGCACAACAAGACCACTGGAGCTGATTCACATGGATCTGTGTGGACCAATGAGGACACAAAGCAGAAGCGGAAAGAAGTACGTACTCGTAATTGTAGACGACTTCTCAAGATACACATGGGTGATCTTCCTATCCAACAAGGAAGAGACGTTTGAAGAATTTCTGGCTTTCGCCACAAAGGTTCAACGACAAAGCAATCTTAAGCTGGTCCACATCAGATCAGATCATGGTACAGAATTTCAAAATAAAAGATTTGATGATCTATGTAAAGGTTCAGGAATAGATCACAACTTCTCTGCTCCCAGAACACCTCAACAAAACGGTGTTGTAGAAAGAAAGAACCGAACTCTTGAAGACATGACAAGGACTATGTTGATTGCTAGTGGACTTCCAAAAAGTTTCTGGGCCGAAGCTCTAAATACGGCATGCTATGTGCTCAATCGAGTGCTAATTAGAGCTATCAAAAACAAAACTCCATATGAACTGTACAAAGGAAGAAAACCCTCTATAACCCATCTTAGAATCTTTGGTTGCAAGTGTTTCGTTCACAACAATGGAAAGGATCAACTGGGAAAATTTGATGCACGAAGTGATGAAGCAATATTCCTAGGATATGCCTCAAACAGCAAAGCGTATAGAGTATTCAACAAAAGGACCATGTGCATGGAAGAAAGCATACATATTATATTTGATGAAACTGACTCCCAAAACTATGTTGCAGGTACAACTTCTGATGGAAACTTCGAACTAGAACTCACTAGAGAAACAGAAGACGAAGAGATAAGGAAAAGTTCCCAAACAGAAGAACAAACCCAAGTCGAAGAAACATCTGAAGATAACATAGTTGAAGAGGAACCAGCACAGGCCGAAGATCAAACAGAAACAAATGAGCAAGTTGAACAGTCTGTTGTGGAAACAAACACACCTTTCCAACCCAGACCTTGGAAACATCAAAGCTCACATCCCCTTGACCAAATAATCAGTGATCTTGGACGTGGAACCACGACCAGATCCCAACTCAAAAACTTTTGTGCTTTCTATGCTTATTTATCCATGATTGAACCTAAAAATTACAAAGAAGCACTAACTGATTCTGATTGGATCATTGCTATGCAGGGGGAGCTTAATGAATTCGAAAGAAATAAAGTATGGCATCTTGAGCCTATACCATTGAACAATCGAGTAATAGGTCTCAAGTGGGTATTTCGAAATAAACAAGATGAGCATGCTACGATTACCAGGAACAAGGCCAGACTAGTTGTCAAGGGATACAACCAACAAGAAGGAATAGACTTTGAAGAAACTTTTGCTCCAGTTGCCAGAATGGAGGCAATACGCATACTAATAGCATTTGCATCATATATGGGATTCAAACTCTATCAAATGGATGTAAAATGTGCCTTCCTAAACGGAAATCTCAAGGAAGAAGTCTATGTGGAACAACCTCCAGGCTTTGAAGATCCAGAATATCCCGCACATGTCTACAAACTAGATAAGGCACTGTATGGACTGAAACAAGCACCAAGAGCCTGGTATGAACGTCTCTCACACTTTTTGCTAGACAATAAGTTCAATCGAGGTAAGGTTGATAGAACTCTGTTCCTTAAGTCAAGAAATACAGACATACTAATTGTTCAAATCTATGTTGATGATATTATATTTGGAGCAACAAACGAAGATCTATGCAAGGAATTCTCTGACCTAATGCAGCAAGAATTTCAAATGAGCATGATGGGAGAACTCAACTTCTTCCTAGGTCTCCAAATCAAGCAAACGGAACAAGGGATCATGATACATCAACAGAAATACATAAAAGATCTCATCAAGAAATATGGAATGGAGTCCGCTAAGAGCAACCACACTCCAATGGGAACAACCACGAGACTGGATGAGGATCAAGAAGGTAAGAGTGTAGACCAAACAAGGTACAGAGGTATGATAGGCTCCCTACTTTATCTTACAGCAAGCAGACCAGACATTGCATTCAGTGTAGGTGTCTGTGCCCGCTTCCAATCAAATCCAAAAGAATCTCACCTTACAGTTGTCAAAAGAATTCTAAGATATCTAAAAGGAACAGACGATTTGTGCCTATGGTACCCTAACTATGATCACTTTGATCTCAAAGGATATACAGATGCTGACTATGCAGGTGACCTAGTAAACAGAAAGAGCACATCAGGAATGGTTCAATTCCTAGGAGCATGTGCAGTCTCCTAGGCTTCAAAGAAACAAAACACAGTGGCATTATCCACAACAGAAGCTGAATATGTAGCTGCGGCTTCATGCTGTTCCCAAATGCTATGGATCAAACAACAACTTAGAGATTTTGGTATGAAATTAAAGTGTGTTCCTATTCTATGCGACAACACAAGTGCAATCTGCATATCAAAAGACCCAGTGCACCACTCAAGGGTCAAACACATTCACATTCGACATCACTTTTTGAAAGATTATGTGGAAAAGGAACTAGTCAAACTTGAGTTCTGTCCCACAGAAGATCAAGTAGCTGACATCTTGACCAAACCACTTAACAGGGACAGACACGACAAGCTCAGGTTAGAACTCGGTATGATACGAATACAATAATACCGGTTGTCCCTAACATTTTCTAACCTCATTGGAAAATATCAAAAAAAAAAAAAAAAAAAAAAAAAAAAATATGTTCTTAATTATTTTTTTGTTTATGCACCATATTTTCTGAATGGACTAACAACCAGGTTCGGATTGCAAAACCAGCTGTGCATTACCACAGCCACGTCTGCACATTATTAAGGTAATCGCACTTTTTCCCAATACTTGCATTCAATTCGAGGTCTAAGTGGGAATTCTAAAAATGAATGGAAAGCAATTAATTTGATTCATCGAATCTTACAAAATCTGGTGCATGCATTACTATTCCATATTTATTCACTCAAACACGCTTCCCACACTCCGATTCCCAACACCAAAACTCTTCCCATTCTAATCATTCCGCCTATAAAAATCTCGGAACATCCCCTCCTTCTTATCAAATTCCCAATTTTAAAATTCAAAATTCACCTATCTCTCCTAGTAAATCGCAACAGCCCTGCCTATAAAATCATGACCCTCTACAAACTCCAATTCCCAAACCCTACAAATTCATCTTCTCCTTCTACACCCATCATCACCGTCATACCTCTTCAAGCCATTTATCCGGAAACAATGCCTCCCAAACAACCAACACCAAAACCACCAGCCACAAAATCAACTACAAAACTCGCCACCAAATGAAAACTGGTCTTGAAGAAGGAAGTTGCTGCTTTGACTCAGGGGGAACCTCATCTTCCAGCTGAGAAGAAGGTAAAACTCGAACCCACAAATTTTTTCTATTTTCCCCCAGATCGTATGCTCCCTGGTCTTAGCATAGATTTTGGTTGGTGTCGGGAAATAGGGTTTGTAGAATTGTTGGAGACGATCGAGTCTCAAGGTTGGACCTATCTTTTTGAGGTTTGTTCTAAAGCTTGCATGTATCCAGAAGCAATGGGGGAATTTTGCTCAAACTTTGTCAATCAAAAGGGAATTTGTAGTTCTGAAGTCAATGGGAAACAATTTAGCTTCGATTCTGAGAAATTAGGGTCTTGGTTCAAAGTCCCAGTGTTAGGGGAGGAGGTCTATCACAAGGGAAAGGGTCCAATTGAGCTCGGGGGTGCAACAATGAAGGAAGTTTACTCATATTTTGGTGGTCAAGGGAAACACCCAAAAGCTCTCAACCAGTATGTCCTCACTCCTTTTCAAAAGGTCCTTTTTAATGTGGTCCGACGAGGTATTGTTCCGCGTCATGACAAGCGTGCTTTGGCAAGCAGGTTAGATCTGATCTACATCTTTCTCCTAGAATCTCAGCGTCAAATAAACTTTCCTGTCGTTTTTATCTCCCATCTCACTCACTCCATCTCCCAGAACAATATGATTGGGTATGGGTCTCTTCTCACCTTCATCATGAGAAAGGTTGGGGTTGACCTTACTCGTTACTCAGCTGAACCTCTTACTCCTGCCCATATCCTTAACAAAGCTTGCTTGAATGGGATTAGCCTGAGTGTAGTGGATGGAGTCGTCTGTGTTGGTAAGACGAATGTGGGAGATACTACACCTCAGGAGGAAGAGGGAGAAGAAGATGTCGATGAGGAGGAGGATGATTTAGAAGGAGTAGAAGAAGAGCTTGATGAGGGAGATGAACTGTCAGATGCGGAAGAGGAGGCACCACTTCCTTGCCATGAGACAGAGGGTCAGACAGAGGGTGTTCCTGTTGACCTATGTCCAAAGGAGACAAGTCCAATCAAAGCCACCTCCTCTCCCAAGAACATTCCAACCACATCATCTTATCAGCCTATCCGTCGCAGTAGCCGTCTAGCCAGCTCTTCCAAAGGAATTCCTCCGGTCTACAGGGTCGAGGATTCAGAATCAGACAAAGATGGTGAAACCCAATCTGCTTCTCCCTCACCAGACGGTTCAGTGCAGCTCTTGGTGGCTAAAGTGGATCAACTGCAGCTGGACAATGTGGTTCTGTTGTCAGCTGTTACTTCTTTGCAGGAGCTCATTCACAAGATGCAGCAGGACCAGGCAGAGTTCTTCAATGACATGACATAACGTCTTGCTGACATGATCGTCGAGGAGGTGACACATGCTGAGGATGCTGCTCCTGGATCTCCCCAAACCTGACCCTGCTAAAAAATCTTTGCTTATCCTACCCCATATAATCTGCTGTCCATCAAACATTTTATTTTGTTTTGCTGGCTCTTTAAACAATTTTTTTGGTTTGGTTTTTGGATGCGCCAAGTTTATGACTAATGCTCATTAGTGCGCTTTTCCTACGTTCTGATAGTTGCCCCACTCTGACTTGTAGAATTTTTGCTTGTATTGTGCTATATGTTGCGTTTATCTTGTTCTGCTTGCAGGGGTGCGGTCAAACTCGTTGACCGACTTGAGCTGCATGATGACTATCTGCTTGCTAGGGTAATATGATTCCCATATCCTCTTTCTTCTTCTCCTTTGGTTCGGCGTTTTTCATACTCCCTTTTTGATAATTCCAAAGGGGGAAGATATTGAGAGGACAACTTGTGTTCCATTATATTTGTTTTTATACTTGGGTTCACCACCTAAGCAACTCATCTGTTCCTGGTTAAGTTTTTGACTCTGGATTGTCAGGTTACATATCTCATTCCTTAAGTTATTTACTCCTATCAAGTTGTAAGGTTGTCATCATCAAAAGGGGGGAAATTGTTGATTCCTGGTTTTGATGATGACAAGCTTACCTTCTACTAATAGTTCGTTTTGGAGAATGTCAGGAACAGGTTAATATTTAAAGAAGGACAAATGCAACAACCGAAGCAAGCTAGGGAGCTTTGAAGTAATTAAGTTCAAAGTACGTGGCAAGATTAAATCAAGGATCAAGTCAAGCAAATTCTATAAGGGTCGAAAGGTATAAGACCAATGTAATTTAGTACATGCTTAGTATGGGAACAGAGTATTTTGAAGAGTCCTAGTTATATCGTGAAACGAAATAAATCAGTTTTACTTTTACAAAAAGATAAACATCAAATGTTTTAAACTGATTTTACAAAACTGTTTGAAGTTATACTCTTGAATTTGAGTTAACATATAACTCTCAAAATACGAAAAGATTGATTTTCCTAAACACGTTTGAAGTAAGATTTGCGAAAATCTATCTATTAAAAAGAGTCCTAAACTGGGTTGGATTTGAATCTAGGTTAAACACTTGGATTCGTATAAATACAACCTTTGTTCTTTGCGAAACTTTTCATCAGACTTATTTACATCAACCGGAAGCTTTCAGGTATCACCCTTAAAGTCTTAATCTTTAAAGAAGTCTGTTCCTGTTCCCATATAGAGCAGTATTTGTTACTTAGTCTTATATCGTATGTTAAGTAGTTAATTAATTCTTATACGTTTGATTAAAGTGTTGAGTTATTGTATGTTAAGCCTGAATCAGGCTTACTTGAGCAAGAGAGAAGATCTCACGAGAGATCAGTGAGTAGGAACAGTTGAGGGACTGTTTCCATAAGGGAAGGAACAAAGAGGGTTGTTCCTAGTCATCTGCAATCAGAGGCGATTGGCAGATTGTGGCCCGAGTAGATTAGGTTTGTAAAGAAACTAAGTTGTTTTGCCTAATTAGTGAAAGTGTTTAAGTCCCCAAAGGGGCCGTGGTTTTTTCCTCTCTATTGGGCCTAGAGAGTTTTCCACGCTAAATCTTGCTTGCATATTTTACTATTTCTGTTCCTTGTAGTTTAATCTTTATAAATACGTAAAATATCAATTCACCCCCCCTCTTGAGGAACTCTGTAAAACTAACAAACTCCCCACTTGGTATATAGTCAAAGAAGCTTGGTTTATATGGGCTTTCATAGCCACAATCATCGAGTTCACAAACATATCAGCCGGTATCTACATATCACAAAAACATGCATAAAACGGTTTAATCGTTTAAATTAGAGTTTTTTGTTCGTGCTGATTTAAAGGGCACTTGAAATCTTTAAAATGTCTTTATCACTTGAAATCAGCACCTAATCATTTTTTTTTTTTTTTTTTGAAATAATGCACCTAATCATTTAAAGTGACTGAAATTGAATGTTAAACTCAGCTCTAGTCTCTCTTTTAGGTAAATAGAACTTACTACACTTAATGACTCAAGTCTCAACCAACCAAGAATGTTCAATCATGATCTCTAGGTAACTAAACTACATGGAAATCGCTAACACAGGGTAAAACCTTCCATATCTAATTGGTTAAGAAAAAGAAGATATTATATTAAAAGGTAAACTGGTAAAGGATGACTAACCAAGTCTAAGACAGAGTATCTTCCAGCAGGGAAGAAACTAAGACTTCCTTTTCCATAGGTAACAGCCACACTATCAATAGTCCTGCGCCATCAAATAAATTGAAATGGAAATTTCAAAGATCTATCTTTGTGCCAATGAGCCACAAAAATAATACAAATTACAAATAGAAAAAGGATATTCGAACTTGAAACTTATATTATACAGAAGTTATCAATCTTAATCACTAGGTTAAGACCTTATTGTTTGAAGACAAAATGTCAAAGAGAATTGATTTTGAGAGAAGGGAAAACACTGATTCTCATTGATTGATTTTGGCAGAAGCCACACACCTCATACATATAGAAATATTCAGAGAATGAAAGAAACAGAAGCAGACAAAAAGAAAATAAGGAAAAGGACAAAACTGTGTAACAGCTCTAAAGAGGAATACTACGGTGTAGCGCAGTACACCATCACAGCAGTAGACTATTACAGAAATGCATCTTCCCTTTATCACTCCCCCTCAAGCTTGGAGTGTGAAGATACAGCAGCTCCTAGCTTGGAGAGTAGATATTGATGTTGTGAGATGGGCAGGACCTTTGTGAGTATGTCAGCTAGTTGCTCTGTGCTTGGAATATAGGAGGGCAGAATCTGGCCTGCTTGAACTTTGTCTCTGACAAAGTGGTGATCAATTTCAACATGTTTAGTATTTTCGTGTAAGACGGGGTTTGCAGCAATTGCCAAGGCTGCCTTGTTGTCACATTTGAGCAGAGCTGGACCTAAACTTTTTAAACCCAGGTCTTTTAGGAGGGAAGTGAGCCAAGTGACTTCACAAGTGGTTAAAGCCATAGCTCGATACTCGGCTTCAGCAGAGGATCTAGCTACCACCTGTTGTTTCTTTGCTTTCCACGAGATAGGAGAATTTCCCAAGAGGATGCAATATCCACTAGTGGATCTTCTGGTGACCGGGCATCCAGCCCAATCACTATCACAATATGCAGTCAATATGGCTGCTGAGTTGCTTGCCAAGAGTATACCTTGACCCGGTGAGTGAAGGAGGTATCTTAGGACCCTCTTTGCAGCTTGGAGATGAACTGTAGTTGGGTTTTGCATAAACTGAGCAAGAACTTGAACGGTAAAATTGATGTCAGGTCTAGTGACAGTTAAATACAACAATTTGCCGACCAACCTCTGGTAGATTTCAGCATCAGGTAGGGGATCACCCAAGGTAGGTGTGAGCTTTATGTGAGTGTCCATAGGTTGCTGCAATGGCCGAGATTTAGTCATGCCGTATTCTGTCAACATGTCAAGGGTATACTTTTTTTGAGAAATAAAGATATCTTTAGAGGAATGTTCAATTTCTAAGCCTAAGAAATACCTAAGGACACCCAGATCTTTCATCTTAAATCTCTGTGACAATAGAGCCTTGAGAGTGTTGATTTCTTTCTCACAGTTTCCAGTAATGAGCAGATCATCGACATATATTAAGATCGCCACAAATGCATCTCCAGTTTGCTTAGTGAATAAAGAATAATCTGCCTTTGATTGAGTGTAGTCAAAAGTCTTCAAAGCAGTTGTAAGCTTAGCAAACCATTGGCGAGGAGCTTGCTTTAGTCCATATAGAGACTTGTTCAATTTACAAACTTTTGCATAAGGTATTTCTCTATGTTCTGCACTCACTGGCAGCCCTGGACCCACATACCCTTGAGGCAACTTCATGTAAACATCTTCAATGAGATCTCCATGAAGAAACGCATTTTTGACATCCATTCACTAGTAGAAAAAACCCCTGTTGCAGCCCCCTTGTTACAGCGTACATGTATAAATACGCTTCAACAACCAGTCGGTCAACGCGGGTCAAACCCTTTAAAGGGTTATCGCAGCGTACATTTTAGTTGTTCGCAGCAAATGTGTTTGTTGCAGCGTACAAAATAAAAGCCCGCAGCAACAACCCGACTTTATTGCAGCGTACATGTTATTGCCCGCTGCAACAAGTCCGCGTTTCAAAATTTTTTACTTTCCTAGGTTGCAACAAACCGCGCTCAAACGAGCGGGCTCAAACGTACGTTGTTCCTTCTCTTCTAGCTCCAAGCTTTTTCCCTTAAACAAATATCCAAGAAGCCGTCGAACTCAGCCCTGCGTCGCCGTCGAACTCAGCCCTGCGTCGCCGTCGAACCCAAGCGTTGCTCAGCCCTGCGTCGCTGTCTTCGCCGGTGTGTGGTGTTCTCGCCTCATCTCCCCCATCCCGTTCAATTCTCGCGCGGCCTGTCACTGAAAGATATATTCTTGGTCGGCCGGGGGTTCAGCATCTCCCCGTCGCGTCGTGGTTCCGGTGGTTGCTCGGCGTCGTGGTTCCGGTGGTTTCTGTATGGTGTGTTCAATTTCTATTTTCGTTTTTTATTTTCGTTTTCAGATTAGGGTTCAATTTTAGTTTTTGATTTTCGTTTTCAGATTAGGGTTCAATTTTAGGTTTATGATTGACAAAATCACATAGTTTTGAGTTCGATGATTTATGGGTTTCTTAGGGTTTGTTCAAATGATGTTTATGGGGATAAAGTCATAGCAACCAGTGCAGTGTTTGGCACAGAAATCTGGCCGGCTGCTGAGTATGGTAGAACCATGTATACCATCCGTCAGAGGATTGGTCCTCTCTTCATGAAAATGCAGAAGCGCTTTGGAAACCTTGATTATGCTGGTGAGTTGTCTGAGAAGGATATTATTCGCGCTGAAAGGAATTCTGGTTTTATCAGTGACCGTGTCAGAGAGATTCAAGTAAGCCAACCCAACCTCTCACCACACTACTTAGTACCTATATCATCTATTCATCTGTAAACTTATATTACAGTTTTTATTTCTTTGCAGCGCCAAAATTACCAGAGAAAGATGGAGACTAAAGAAAGTAGGGAAAAGGACCTCCGGGAAGGCCTCCAACTTTACAAGTATTTATCAATCCATTCTTCTGTTTGCTGTTACTCAGCTGTTTAATTATGTTATTTCATCTTCTTTAATTTTCTTGTTTTTTATAACATCAAAGGAGCGGAAAATACGAGGAAGCACGAGAAAAGTTTGAATCTGTTCTAGGTTCTAGGCCTACTCCAAATGAAGCTTCAGTGGCTAGTTACAATGTTGCTTGTTGCTATTCTAAGCTTAATCAGGTATTACTCGTCTCCCTCAATCCTCTTCTTCCTCAGTTATTTTCTACTTTGGTTATTATGGGATATCCAATTATGAGTACCCTGGTTGATGTGCTGACAATTATTTTTGTAACACAATCGAGCCTGAAATAATTAATACCCTGTATTCCGTGGGTTTAGTCGAGATAACAATGTAATTTGATTAGGAACTGCATTGTGTCCTGAAGATTTAGGGTTGTGAGTCACGATTAAAGAAATTAAGTTAAGATGTATGTTTGCATTAAAGGTTGTTGTTGACTTCTTAATTTATATGTAGAGAATAAGTCAATCAGACATGTATGGCATGATTAATTTTCTAAAGTTAATGTAAACTTGTTTTCTTGCAGGCTATCACTTCTACTGGGACAAAGAAGGGCGAGTTGTTTTTGGCTGATGTCAGCACTAAGTTGACAAACAAGAATATTACCACCGATGTGAAAGTTGATACCAACTCCAATGTGAGTTTGTTTATTTGTATTACTACGAATTGATTCTATGATACATTACGGTTTCATTGGTTTATAGGTTTTTATAATTGGTAATTGTGTAAAATTTGGTGACAGATAGCATTGCTTTCTATGAACATCTTGTTTTACATAATTGGAATCTATTGTAATCTGATTCCAACTTCTTTGCTGTTTCCGTCTTCCGCTCCTAGCTTTTCACCACCATTACGTTGATGAACCTGCCCCTGGCTTGAAGGCTATTTTTAGTTTCCGTGTTCCTGATCAGAGATCTGGCAAGGTACCATACAATTATCTTTCTAGTATTTTCTTACCTAAAGAGGCATGGTTCAAGATACTACGGGATAATGGTTCTAATTTGTGGAGTATAAATTATGTTAACAGGTTGAGCTTCAGTATTTGCATGAGTATGCTGGCATCAGCACAAGCCTTGGTTTGACAGCAAACCCCATTGTCAACTTTTCTGGTGTTTTTGGAAACAGTACTCTTGCTTTGGGTACTGACCTCTCATTTGACACTGCTTCTGGAAACTTCACCAAATGCAATGCTGGGCTGAGCTTTACTAATGATGATCTCATTGCATCTGTGAATGTGTAAGTAGTTTTTGTTATACTAATCAGCAGATTATCACTTTGGTATATCCATGTGCAACATTTAATTGCTGTTCAGAAATTAAAGAAAGAGAATCACTCCTATTCTCATTTAACAATTTTCATATTGGTAATTCATATTATCTCTATATGCGTGTATCCTAGAAATAAATTTGGATTCTGCTTGTCGAAAACTACTTAATAATGTTCTAATCTTTCACCTTTGGCTGTTGTTGAGTGTATCATTTGAAAGCTGGATACTGGATATACATTTCTGATACACTTGTGATTTTGTTTACTTTTGGGTACTGCAGGAACGACAAACTGGACATCTTTATACTCATTTCAATCTATTTATTCACATTTAAGGCTTATTGGGTCGTTATAGGTCATATTAAGGCTAAAATGAAGCATTTTCCCTCCCAACTTTGAACTAAAGAACCTAAGGACTCATTTTATACTTATTACATGTTTAATATGAATAGTTTTAACTTTCTAACACTCATTCCAATCTACTTATGCAAATTTAAGGCTTGTTTGGTCGTTATAGGTCATATTAGGCTAAAATGAGGCTTTTTTGCTCCCAAATATGAAATAAAGAACCTTAGGACTCATTTTAAACATATTAAATGTTTTATATGATTAGTTTTAACTTTACAAGACTTAATCCAATCTATTTATGCACATTCATGACTTCTTTGGCCGTTATAGGTCATATTTAGGCTAAAATGACATTTTCGCTCCCAACTTTGATCTAACGAACTTAAAAACTAATTTCAAACTTATTACATGATTCATATGATTATTTTTAACTTTCTAGGACTCATTCCAATCCATTTATGCACATTTAAGGCTCATTGTGTCGTTATAGGTCATATTTAGGCTAAAATGACATTTTCGCTCCCAACTTTGAACTTAAGAACCTAATGACTCATTTTAAACTTATTATATGATAAATATGCTTAGTTTTAAGTTTCTAAGACTTATTATAATCTATTTATGCACATTTAATGCTTGTTTTATCGTTATAGGTCATATTTAGGATAAAATAAGGCATTTTCGATCCCAACTTTAAAATAAAGAACCTAAGGACTTATTTTAAACATATTACATGATTAATATGCTTAGTTTTAAGTTTCTAAGACTTAATCTAACTACTTATACACATTTAAGGCTTGTTTGGTCGTTATAGGACATATTTAGGCTAAAATGACATTTTCGCTCCCAACTATGAACCAAAGAACCTAAGGACTCATTTTAAACTTACTAAATGTTTTATATGCTTATTTTTAACTTTCTAGGACTCATTCCAATCCATTTATGCACATTTAAGGCTCATTGTGTCGTTATAGGTCATATTTAGGCTAAAATGACATTTTCGCTCCCAACTATGAACCAAAGAACCTAAGGACTCATTTTAAACTTACTAAATGTTTTATATGCTTATTTTTAACTTTCTAGGACTCATTCCAATCCATTTATGCACATTTAAGGCTCATTGTGTCGTTATAGGTCATATTTAGGCTAAAATGACATTTTCGCTCCCAACTTTGAACTTAAGAACCTAATGACTCATTTTAAACTTATTATATGATAAATATGCTTAGTTTTAAGTTTCTAAGACTTATTCTAATCTACTTATACCCATTTAATGCTTGTTTGATAGTTATAGGTCATATTTAGGCTAAAATGAGGCATTTTCGCTCCTAACTTTAAAATAAAGAACCTAAGCACTCATTTTAAACTTAATACATGTTTAATATGCATAATTTTAACTTTAAAAGACTCGTTCCAATCTATTTATGCACCTTTAAGGCTCATTAGGTCGTTGTAGGTCATACTTAGGCTAAAATGACATTTTCGCTCCCAACTATGAACTAAAGAACCTAAGGACTCATTTTAAACCTACTAAATGTTTTATATTCTAGTTTTAACTTTCTAGGACTTATTCCAATCCATTTATGCACATTTAAGGCTCATTGTGTCGTTATAGGTCATATTTAGGCTAAAATGACATTTTCGCTCCCAACTTTGAACTTAAGAACCTAATGACTCATTTTAAACTTATTATATGATAAATATGCTTAGTTTAAGTTTCTAAGACTTATTCTAATCTGTTTATGCACATTTAATGCTTGTTTGATAGTTATAGGTCATATTTAGGCTAAAATGAGGCATTTTCGCTCCTAACTTTAAAATAAAGAACCTAAGCACGCATTTTAAACTTAATACATGTTTAATATGCATAATTTTAACTTTATACGACAAGTTCCAATCCATTTATGCATATTTAAGGCTCATTGTGTCGTTTTAGGTCATATTTAGGCTAAAATGACATTTTCGCTCCCAACTTTGAACTTAAGAACCTAAGGACTCATTTTTAAATTATTATATGATTAATAAGCTTAGTTTTGAGTTTCTAGGACTTATTCTAATCTACTTATACCCATTTAATGCTTGTTTGATCGTTATAGGTCATATCTAGGCTAAAATAAGGCATTTTCGCTCCCAACTTTAAAATAAAGAACCTAAGGACTCATTTAAAACTTATTACATGTTTAATATGCATAATTTTAACGATCTAAGACTCGTTCCAATCTATTTATGCACCTATAGGCTCATTGGGTCGTTATAGGTCATATTTAGGCTAAAATGACATTTTCGCTCCTAACTTTGAACTAAAGAACCTAAGGACTCATTTTAGACTATTAGGACATTGTCATTAGTTTCTTGAATGTTAAAATGTGATATTTAATTTGTATTTAATCTAATGTTTAATTTAAATTTCTGTTTTTGTAAAGGTCTACACTCCGAGGATTGCGCCTTATGCGAGGAATTTGATGTGGTTCGTGAGCAATGGGCTAAGTTTTTTACCAACAAGTATTTATTATTGGCTTTAGCGCGCTTGATCGAGTTGGTTTAGTTGTTATAGAATAAATTTTATATTAAAATGTATGTTTATGTTGAAATTGGAACATATATTTAAATGTAATATGTGCACTTTGGTTTTGGGATATATAGTATACAAAACTCCAGTTGTTGTTTTTATATTTGTTATACAGGTTGCGTTATTCTATTATTGTTTTGACAGGTTTCTATATTTGGTGCAAGGCACTCTACGTATCCCTAAACAAAATTAGAATTTTCCCCCCAAAAGTGCTTTTTTGCAGCGTACATATATGTTGTACGCTGCAACAAGGGAAAAAAATTTCGCAAAAATTCAGACTTGTTGCAGCGTACAAATAAATGTACGCTGCAAAAAATTGAGTAATTCAGACTTGTTGCAGCGTACAAATAAATGTACGCTGCAAAAAGTTGAGTCTTTTGCAGCGTACATATATATGTACGCTGCAACAAGTCCAAAATTTTGCCAAATTTTTGGCACTTGTTGCAGCGTACATCTAAAAGCCCGCTGCAACAAATCACTTTTTGCAGCGAACATTGTACGCTGCAACAAGTTCAGACTTGTTGCAGGCCCCCCAGTTGCAGCATACGATGTACGCTGCAACAGGGGTCTAAAAGCCCGCTGCAATAAGGGTTTTTTCTACTAGTGATTTGGCATGTGATCCACCCATGCATAGCAGCTACAGCCAATAGAGACCTCACCGTGGTCATCTTTGCCACTGGTGCAAAGGTTTGATCAAAGTCAATGCCTGGTCTCTGTCTACACCCTAGAATGACCAACCTGGCCTTGTTTCTCTCTATTGAACCATCAGAGTTATGTTTTGTTCTGTAAATCCACTTGTTCCCTATGGCCTTCTTTCCTCTTGGAAGATCTGTAATAAACCATGTATCATTTGCCTCTAATGCAGCCAACTCTTCATTCATAGCTGACATCCAGCATGGATGATTGACAGCCTCTTTAAACGAGGTGGGATCTAAGTTATTTGTGACAGAAGCCATGAAGCAGCAGAATTCAAGAGAGATGGTTGTAAAAGCTAGATTGGCTATGGGTGTCGGATGAGATGCAAGATCATAGTCTTTCATCCAAGCTGGTGGTTGAGTAGGTCTAGTTGACCTTCTGATGGGTAAAGATTGAGGTGAAGGAGAATTTTTATGAGGTGAGTTTGAAGGCGATATTGGTGGGTTATGTGTTTGGTTGTGAGCAGACACCACAGGTGTATAATCCTCATATTGGTGCGGGTTTGGTGGTTGAGAAATGGTTGTAGGGACAAGTTGAAGAAGAGAATGCAAAGTGGCATTGTTATACGGAAATATGCTCTCATGGAATTTAACATCTCTGGAGATGAACCTTGTTTGAGTCAACAAGTTCATTAGAATGTATCCTTTAGTATTATGAGGATAACCGAGGAATATGCATGGAACCCCTCTTGGACTAAGCTTGTCAGTGTGAGTGGCAGGGTTGTATGCAAAGGCTAGACAGCCAATGGCCTTTAGGTTGCTATAAAGAGGAGGTTTTTTGTGAAGTATTTCGAATGGAGTTTTGTTTCCAAGGGTTGGTGTTGGAAGTCTGTTAATAAGAAAGGCAGCGGCTAAAACACAATCACCCCAAAAAGACAAGGGAAGCCCTGCCTGAAATCTCAATGCTCTTGTTATCTCCAGAAGATGTCTGTGCTTTCTCTCTGCCCTCCCATTTTGTTGGGGCCTATCAACACAAGAAGTTTGATGCACTATACCATGTTTAGCAAATAGAGGCTGAGCTTTAGTATCATCAAGTTCCAGTGCATTATCGGACCTAATGACCTTCACTTGCTTGCCAAACTGAGTTTTGGCATAATTCACAAATGTTTCAAGAGTGGTCAGAGCTTGTGACTTTAGTTGCAATAGATACACCCAAGTGGTTCTGCTAAAGTCATCAACAATTGTTAGGAAGAACCTAAACTTTCCTTTAGCTGCAACTTTGTACGGACCCCAAATGTCGGTGTGTATCATTTCAAAGGCAGAAGAGGCAACAGATTTGCTCAAAGAGTATGGTTGTTTCACAAACTTGGCCATAGGACACGTGATACATGTGCAATCATAAGAACCTATGTTTGCAGCTATTTCAGGGATTTGTTTTAGCTTAACAGTAGGGGCATGCCCAAGCCTGTTATGCCAAAGGGTGTAAGATTCAACACTGGCCATGTTACTGTTAATATTGAGCTTGTTATTATCAGACATTTTGAAGGCATCCGGCAATGAGTGCAAATCAATGGAGTCTGCAGGCACATCTAGGAGATAATACAAGCCGTTGTTTTGTCTACCAACACCCCTGATTTTGTTGGTGTTGTTGTCTCTTATCACACAGAACGCAGGATGAAATGTTACTTGACAATTATTATCTCGACTCAGCTTAGTAACGGACAAGAGGTTGTGTTTAAAAGATGGAACACATAACACATTTTTAAGCAAAAGAGAATTAGGCAAAACAACATCTCCTATTTTAGATATGCTGGACACAGCACCATTTGGCAAGTTTATGCTTGGAATATTATGCACAACAACATAATTATGCAGCACACTATCATGAGAAGTCATATGGTCTGAAGCACCGGAATCGATAATCCAATTGTTAACATCAGCAGTGACATTACAACAAGTCACCATTCCTCCAAAAGCATGATCTAATTCATCATCAGTTTCTGAATGAGAGTTAGGAGAGGGAGTTGTAGACATACCAGGAAGACTTTTCAACAATTGCTCAAATTGTTGGGCTGTGAAAGAAATTGAGCCTGTTTCAGATTTTGTATCTGACTGACCTTGAGCCATGACAGCTGTTTTTGGTTCAAATCTAGGCTTGCCTTTAGACCACCTCTGTTGAAAAGAAGACTCTTTCTGTTTAGAGGAGCTTGCACCACCCTTTTGTTGTTGTCTGTACCTTGGGTGCCACTTTGGATAACCAACAACAGTGAAACATTTTTCTGTATAATGACCTTTACCTCCACAGGCATTGCAGGTAATTTCAGAACTTTTGCTGTACATAGCTGCAGATTCGAGCTCCAACTTTACCGGCTTCAAGACATCTCGTTGAGACTCTTCTTGTTGAATGGCTGAACACGCTGTTTCAACTGTAGGCAAAGGAGACATGAGAAGCAACTGGCTACGCAGTGCTCCGTAGTCCTCATCCAACCCATTGAGAAATTGGAAGAGGTGTTGCTCCTCTTGTTGCCTATCGAGAGCCCGCAGATACGTAGTAACGTCTGCTGCCACGGTTGTCATCACCGGCAGAGAGTTCATAGACTCTAGTTCCTGCCACAAAGCTCTCATAGCTGTGTAATACTCATGAACAACCGCTCCATTTTGCTTGAGACCATACAAATCTCGATTCAACTTGTATTTTCGAGATCCGTTTGTCAAAGAAAATCGCTTTTCCAGATGAACCCATGTTTCTCGAGCTGTATTTAGGAAGATAATCGAAGTTTTGATGGTGTCTGAAACAGAGCCATGAATCCACCCCAGAACAGTAGAGTTGGAGGTGTCCCAGAGCTCCGCTTTGACGGAATCGTCGGTTGAACGCACGACGGTGCCATTTACAAAACCCAGTTTCCGTTTGGAACCGAGCGCTATTTCCATCGATCTTCGCCATGTCCGATAATCTACCGCTCCATTGAGTTTGGAAATGGCGATGGTGTGAGATCCATCCGAAGGATGAAGGTACAACGGATTTGTCATGTCTATGGTGGGGGTTTCAGTTCCTCGGGCCATTATGAATCACAGAAAAAATCAATTTGGGATTTTAGGTCAAAATCAATTTGGGGGAAAAATCAAGGTTTTCTATTTCTTAGCAGAAAGATGATTTTAAAGAAATGATTTTGGAAATCGACAAAATATGATTTTTTTTTTTTTTGAATACAGCTGGGCTTTCCTCTCTTTTTCTCTTTCCAGGATTTTAGAGCCTTGGCTCTGATACCATGAAGACAAAATGTCAGAGAGAATTGATTTTGAGAGAAGGGAAAACACTGATTCTCATTGATTGATTTTGGCAGAAGCCACACACCTCATACATATAGAAATATTCAGAGAATGAAAGAAACAGAAGCAGACAAAAAGAAAATAAGGAAAAGGACAAAACTGTGTAACAGCTCTAAAGAGGAATACTACGGTGTAGCGCAGTACACCATCACAGCAGTAGACTATTACAGAAATGCATCTTCCCTTTATCATTGTTAAATTTCAAGGATTTTTTAATTGCAAAAAATGTCAGCGATATTAATTATTGACACTAGCTAATTAACATACTCCGTATCAGAGAAATTTAGATTTACTCAATAAGTTTGAGGATTGGAAGGGAAATGCTCAAATGCGTGTATACGACTGTTGTAACATGGACGCTCCAAATCACATCAAATTTTGTTTTAACTACTCCCTCCGTCTCTTTTTGTTTTTTACGTTTTCCTTTTTGGGTATTCAAAATGTTCTTTACATTTCCTTTTATATTATCACATAAATGACTTATTATTCTATCAAAATTTGTGTCCAATTATTATTTTAACCAATTAAATTCATCGGGTCATTTAATTTCTCACACTTTTCCATTGGGAAATTAATTTTTTCTCATTTCCCAACATCAAATTTTTGATAAAAGTGAAAACATTATAAATAAACGTAATTTATCTTGTTTAAATAAAAAAAATTGAGAAATCTCAATGCAAATTAATTAATCGTTAAAACGCGTGAAAAATACCAAACGTAAAAAACTAAAAGAGACGGAGGGAGTATTAAATATGATTAATTATTATTCCCTCCGTCTCTTTTTGTTTTTTACGTTTCCTTTTTGAGTGTTTCAAAATGTTCTTTACATTTCCTTTTATATCATAACATAAATGCTTTAATATTCTATCAAAATTTGTGTCAAGTGATTATTTTAATAAATTAAATTCATTGGTTATTTAATTTCTCACACCTTTCTATTAGGACATTAAATTTTTCTCATATTTCCAATAACAAAATTTTGATAAAAGTGAAAATGTTATAAATAAACGTAATTTTTCTTGTTTAAATAAAAAAATAGAGCAATCTCAATGCATATTAATTATTCGTTGATAAACGTGTAAAATACCAAACGTAAAAAACAAAAAGAGACGGAGGGAGTATTAATCATGGTACTAGAAAAAACATCTATATGTATATACCTGACACCTTCAACCCAACCAGGGAAGGGTTCTTTAATTGTGCTACACACAATGGTAGGCCTCATGATAACCACCGGTAAATTGCCTCTTAGTTGCGCTACAAACATCTCTCCCATTGCCTTAGTAAATACGTATGTATTTGGCCATCCATATAGTTTTGCCCTATTTAATAAATGCATTAATTGTTAGTATTAGAAAGTTTAAACTATGAAATATTACATACAGCCTAATATTCCACTCCATAAATAACCCATCTAAATACGAACTAAATATTTAAAGACACTAAAGTTGTCCAATATTGAGTAATTAGTAAAGAAATTGTGACTTAATACTTGTTTCTTAACTAGTAAATTACTATGTGTAGGAATGAAAATGAATCTAACCTCTAATATGTTCTCATACTTTTTACGGGTGGTAGTCCCGGTGGATAGATAAGGAAAGGTAGTTTACTCCCTAGCGAGACGGACACCATTGGGACCAAGTTTAATTATGACATAACATTCTATAATTGTTTGCTAGACAAAGACTGGGTTATATTTAAAACTTACCTCTTTGTCAACAAAAATAAATTACAAAAATAACACATACCTTTGATTTCCCAAGTCCTTCATCATTTGTCTAATTGTCTTATCCGGAAGATCCCTGGCTTTAAGATCGCTTAAAGTACGTTCAGAAAGCTTCTTTTCACAATCAATATCCAAATCAATCGCACCATTAAGAGTCTCACCCATGGCATACGGATTTTCAGATATTAATCCTGCCTTCTCTCCACAAACATATGCTGATCAATGAAACAGGAAAGTACATAAAAGTTTTTACTTAATTTTCCAATTAGACTATCCGAATCAAATTATTGGACCGGTTTAATTAGAATTGAATCACTTACCAGTTGAGACATGGATGAGTAACTGTGTTGGTATTCAGCTCAGCTCAGCAACACTGCCAGCAACATGATCACAACAACAGCAAACAAGCAAGGCTGCAACAATCATTTCTTCTAGAACATTCCTAACTGATTTGCCTTAGTTCAAGGGAGTTAGTTATAACTGATTTTTGGTGTAATAATTAGCCTAGCTGATGTGTACCAATGCACGTTTATGATTGGTGCTAACACATCATCAATGTAGCTCATCCTAATGTATTTATACTCTCAGCTTGTACTCCTTAATTCATTCAATCAATAACAGAAAATAGTTCTCTCTATTTCTCTCTCTCTCTAGTCAGTTTTCTTTGCAGAAGTTCATCCCAAATAGGTGAACTCTGACATGGTATCAGAGCAGTGATCAATAGATCCTGCTGCAATTTTTCCGCCAAATTTTTTTTGGGTACATCTTCTTCTCAGTACATCAAATACAGTCATTGAATCACTGAGCCTGATCAAATAATTTTTGATCGAAATTTCTCATAAATCACTAAGTTTGATCAAAATCTCTTTCTCATTTCTCAATCGATATTTTTTGAATATTCTTCAAAGATGCCTGCTGATCAAGATTCTGCAACTAATCCTAATTCAGCATATTATCTTAGTAGTCATGATCTTAATGCTTCCAAATTGGTTAGCATTGTGTTTGATGGAAAGTGCTTCAATGACTGGAAGCGTTCCATGGTGATTGCACTTTCAGCAAGGAATAAGTTGTGTTTTGTTGATGGCAGTCTCAATCAACCAGCAAGTAATTTAGCAAATCACAGAATCTGGAACAGATGTAATGACTTAGTAATTTCTTGGATGCTATCTTCCTTAGAGCCTTCAATTGCAAGAAGTGTGTTGTACCTCAAAACTGCAAGAGAAATATGGCTTGATCTGGAGGAGAGATTTTGTCAGTCATCTGGACCACAACTCTTTTCTGTACAACAGAAATTGTGTGATTTGAGTCAAGCAGATGATGAGCAGATTTCAAGTTTTTTCACTAAGATAAAGCTATTATGGGATCAACTTGATGGACTTGATCCTTTACCTTCATGTATCTGCACAGGTTGTAGCTGCACTTTAACTCAACAGCTATTGAAGTCTCAACAGAATAAAGATTGATTCAATTCTTGATGAAATTGAATGAGAAGTATGATCATTCAAAGAGCACTATACTCATGATGAGTCCCTTGCCAACTATTTCAAAAGCATGTGGACTTCTTTTGCAGGAAGAACAACAGAAGGAAGTCAATAATAGTAGAATTCACAATTCAGAATCCACAGTGTTCACAGCAAGAAGGTTTTCTGACAACAAGTCATACAGATCACCTCCATATGCTTCTGGTTCAGGATCATTCAATACAGCAAATGGAAACCAATCAAGAAACTATACCTATACAAGAAACAATCTCTACTGTGAGCACTGCAAAATGAAGAATCATGCTGTGGAGAAGTGCTGGAAATTACATGGATATCCTAAGGATTTCAAAGGCAAGGGAAAGAGAGTTGCTGCAACAGCTCAACTTGAGGAGAATCAGGAGAAAGAAACAAAAGGAGAATCAGGAACTGTACAAGCTACTTTTACTGAGGAGAAATACAATCAGTTGCTTAGCTATCTTGCTAGTCACAACAATCACAAGACTGCTAGTCAAGATGAACATCATGGCTCTAGTTCACTTGGTCTAGCAACCACCTCTCACATGAAAGGTACATTCTGTCTTTTATCTAAATTTAAAAACACATGGATATTGGATAGTGGAGCTAGTGATCATATGTGTTCAGACCTAAGCATGTTCAAAACCACAGAACTAATGACTGACAGATTACACACAATTACCATTCCTAATGGTACTGAATTGTCAGTCACACATAAAGGTCAAATTGATTTAGGAACTATTGTTCTTCAGGATGTTCTTCATGTGCCAGGGTTCCAGTTTAACTTGATCTCAATCTCTAAGTTGTGTTCTGATAATAATTGTTCTGTGTTGTTTACAAATGGTGAATGTTTTGCACAGGACCTTTCACAGAACAAGCATACTCTGCTTGGTAGATTGGACAATGGATTGTACAGTCTAAATGATGGTCTATTGGTGTCTAACAACAGTTTCAATAAGCATGCTCTTTCAAGCATCTCTGCAGTAGAAGAAGCAAAACTTTGGCACCTTAGATTAGGTCATATACCTTTTTGAGAAAATAAAAAACATCAAAGGCATTGATGTTAAGGGCTGTTTAGCTGAAAGTTTCTGTCAAATTTGTCCATTGGCTAAGCAAACCAGATCTTCTTTTCCTGTAAGTAGTATTAAGACAGTGCAACCCTTTGAATTACTTCACATTGATGTATGGGGACCCTACTCTGTGCATGATAGTTCCAAGTGTAATCAATTTCTCACTATTGTAGATGATTTCACTCGAATGACATGGACTCACTTGATGAGAAATAAAACTGATTCTGTCAAAATTATGCATGATTTTTTCTTATATGTTGAGAATCAGTTTGGTCTTACAGTGAAACAGATTAGGTCAGACAATGCATTAGACTTGACAGAAGGTGCAATGAGAGATTTGTTTCTCAAAAAGGGGATTGTACAACAGAAAAGTTGTAGCAACACACCTCAACAGAATGGTGTTGTTGAAAGAAAACACAAACACCTCCTAGAAACTGCCAGAGCTCTCTCATTTCAAGCTAAACTACCTGACAAATATTAGAGTGAATGCATTCTTACATCTACTTATTTGATAAATAGAATGCCTCTCAAAAGCATACAGTTCAGCACTCCATATGAAAAGCTGTTTAAAACGCCACCTGACTTGTCTCATCTGAAAGTCTTTGGTTGTTTGTGTTATATCAGCTCTTCTAAAACTCATAGAACTAAGTTTGATCCAAGAGCTGAACCCTGTGTTCTTGTTGGGTATCCACCTCATCAAAAGGCCTACAAAGTACTAAATTTAGCTACACACAAATTTGTTGTTTCTAGGGATGTAGTGTTTCATGAAAAACATTTTCCCTTTCATTTTTCAAACTCTCCAAATACTACCTACTCAAATAAATTCTTCTTGCCTGTTGTGACTCCTTTCTCTACAGAAATCTCTTTTACACCATCCACTTCACTAGACCAGCCTCACAATATCTTCAGTAATCCTCAAACCTCACAAATCCACTCCAACTCCAATTCTCCTACTTCTTCTTCTGCTGATATTTTACACACTTCTCCTTCTACTGCTGATACACCCATTCTATCTACCAGTCCACCAACTGAACCCCCAGCTCCCAGAAAATCTACCAGACCTTCCAAACCACCTGCTCACTTACAAGATTTCATATGTTCTAAGCCTACAAAGCATTGGTGTAATCTTGTAGCATATGACAGCCTACCAATTCAACACAGATTGCTAATTGCTGCACACATGGAACTTGTTGAACCAACTTCTTACACTGAGGCTGCAACAGATTCTAAATGGATACAGGCTATGGACAATGAGATTACTGCTTTACAGAAGAGCAATACATGGGATTTTGTTTTGCTTCCTAAAGGAAAGAAGGCAATAGGGTGCAAGTGGGTTTACAGAATTAAAAAACATGCTGATGGAACAATTGAGAGATATAAAGCAAGGTTGGTAGCAAAAAGGTTTACTCAAAAGTATGGCATTGACTATCATGAGACCTTTGTTAGGTTATGATACATATGACAATTCATAAATCATGCGGAAACAACCATTAAGCCAGGAATACATATTATTTACACATAATCATTTAGCATAGTTTAGATGCATACTCTTTGTTGCGTGCCTTCCCTAGCTGCGCCCGAACCGAACAAGAACAAGTCTTTAGGACTCCAAGTGTCGTCCCTCCGTAGATAGTCCACAACACGTCCGGATCCGCCTTAAGATTGACCAACTAGAATCGCCCCTAAGGTACTATAAATTTTCGGCACTTTTGAGCAAGATGTGTGACTGAATTTTTCTCTCAAAAACTCACTTTGAATACTTGAATAACTCGTTGTAAATTGTGAACCCAGGCCACATATTTATAGGGGTATGGAAAGAGAATTGGAATCCTATTAGGATACGAATTAATTAAATTAGAATTATAATAAAACTCTTATTTAATTAATTTATCAAATAGAATTAGGAATTTAATCATTAAACGAATTCTGCACGTTTTAGGTTTCGTATGCGAACACAAACACTTACGCGAGCATGACCCGCAAGCGTGCAGGCCATGCCCGCGCACAGCCCACACGGCCGCACGGCCCACGCGAGCTACAAGCCCACGCGAGCTGCAGCAATGCTCGTAGCCCACTGCTCGTAGCTGCGCGCGCTGCGGGCGCTGTGCGCGATGCCACGGCCTGTTGGGCATGGCCTTGCGCTGGGCCTGGCGTGGCCTTGGCTGTTCGTGTGGCGCGCTTGGCTTGCTGGGCGATGGCCTGGCTTCGTGCTGGGCCCTCGTCCGGCAGGCCTCGTCCGATGCTTATTCGTACGATACGCTTCCGATTAAATTCCCGATTCCGGAATATATTTCCGATACGAACAATATTTAATATTTTCGATTCCGGAATTAATTTCCGTTTCGAACAAATATTTAATATTTCCGTTTCCGGAATTATTTTCCGATTCCGATAATATTTCCGATTCTGACAATATTTCCGTTTCCGGCAATATTTCCGATTCCGGCAATATTTCCATTTCCGATAATATTTTCCGATACGTACCATGTTTCCGTTTCCGGCAACATCTACGACTTGGATAATATTTATATTTCCGATACGATCCATATTTCCGTTTCCGGCAATATCATCGTTTCCGGAGTATTCATTTCTTGCCTGTGACGATCTCAGCTCCCACTGAAACCAAGATCCGTCGATTCCGAATATCCATAGATGGAGTATTTAATGCCATTAAATACTTGATCCGTTTACGTACTATTTGTGTGACCCTACGGGTTCAGTCAAGAGTAAGCTGTGGATTAATATCATTAATTCCACTTGAACTGAAGCGGCCTCTAGCTAGGCATTCAGCTCACTTGATCTCACTGAATTATTAACTTGTTAATTAATACTGAACCGCATTTATTAGACTTAACATAGAATGCATACTTGGACCAAGGGCATTATTTCCTTCAGTCTCCCACTTGTCCTTAGGGACAAGTGTGCATTTCCTAATTCCTTTGTCGCTCGATGCTTGCTCTTGAACATAAGGTAAGAGTTGTCATCCTTATTATGTCCAGAGGTGTTCCTCGTTTCAGAGTTCAACTGATCAAATAAACAGATAATCATAGCCTATGATTCATCCGAGCACGGCCATGCATTTCACAGTTTCTAGCTCTCCGAGTGGCCTTGTACAACTTTTAAGCATCTCATCCCGATTTATGGGAGGACAATCCCAATCTTGCGATCTTGAGATTAGACTTCGTTTGATAGGTGATTACCTGAGCGTTGCCTTTATAGCCTCCTTTTACGGTGCGACGGTTGGTCAACATCAAAGCAACCAGTTCTCAAACAAGTAATCTCAAATCACTCAGGTATTGAGGATTTAGTGTCTAATAATTTTAATGAAATTTACTTATGACAGATTTTCATCTCTTACAGTAAAGTTTCATAGGTCTTGTCCGATACTAGTCTTCCCAAAGTAAGTATCTATGCAAATGATTATGACATTGCCATGTCCACATAGTTCAAGAAACAGAACTACTAGTCATCTTGCATTCTAATCGTCTAACGTTTTCTATGCGTCCAATTTTATAGAAAACTCCGACTAGGGACCATTTTCAACCTTTGACATTCAAGTTCACTTGATAGACATTTCTTAGTCACAGGACTGGTCCTGACAGTCTATCTTGAATATATCGTCAAATTGAAGGGACTCATCATTTAATAAACCACAAATTAAATGTAAAAATGAATTCTTTTCATTTATTGTGAATGATTAACCAATAATGTTTTACAAAGATTTAAACTCTAAAACTTTAAAACATTAAACAGAGACATCAAAGCCATTCTCCAATATGCTTGATTCCCATAGCTGCAGTGTGCGAGTTGTGCTTCGCCTGCGGCAGAGGTTTAGTTAATGGATCTGATATGTTGTCATCAGTACCAATTTTGCTTATCTCGACTTCTTTTCTTTCAACGAACTCTCGTAGAAGGTGAAATCTACGAAGTACATGCTTGACTCTCTGGTGGTGTCTAGGCTCCTTTGCCTGTGCAATAGCTCCGTTATTATCACAATACAGGGCTATTGGTCCTTTAATGGAGGGGACTACACCGAGTTCACCTATGAACTTCCTTAGCCATATAGCTTCCTTTGCTGCTTCATGTGCAGCAATGTACTCCGCTTCAGTTGTAGAATCCGCAATGGTGCTTTGCTTAGCACTTTTCCAGCTTACTGCTCCTCCGTTGAGGCAGAAGACAAACCCAGACTGTGATCTGAAATCATCTTTGTCGGTTTGGAAACTTGCGTCCGTATAGCCTTTAACAATTAATTTATCATCTCCACCATAGACCAGGAAGTCATCTTTGTGCCTTTTCAGGTACTCCAGAATGTTCTTGGCAGCAGTCCAATGCGCCTCTCCTGGGTCTGACTGGTATCTGCTCGTAGCACTGAGTGCGTACGCAACATCCGGGCGTGTACATATCATAGCATACATTATTGAACCAATCAATGATGCATATGGAATCCCATTCATTCGTCTACGCTCATCAAGTGTTTTTGGGCACTGAGTCTTGCTTAGAGTCATTCCATGAGACATGGGTAGGTAGCCTCGCTTGGAGTCCGCCATCTTGAACCTATCAAGCACCTTATTGATATAAGTGCTTTGACTAAGTCCAATCATCTTTTTAGATCTATCTCTGTAAATCTTGATGCCCAATATGTACTGTGCTTCTCCTAGATCTTTCATCGAAAAACATTTCCCAACCCAAATCTTGACAGAGTTCAACATAGGAATGTCATTTCCGATAAGTAATACGTCGTCGACATATAATACTAGGAAAGAAATTTTGCTCCCACTGACCTTCTTGTATACACAAGATTCGTCCGCGTTCTTGATGAAACCAAAGTCATTGACTGCTTCATCAAAACGTATATTCCAGCTCCTGGATGCCTGCTTCAATCCGTAGATTGACTTCTTTAGCTTGCATACCTTTTTAGCATTCTTTTGATCCTCAAAACCTTCAGGCTGTGTCATAAACACAGTTTCTGTTAAAACGCCGTTTAAGAAAGCAGTTTTGACATCCATCTGCCATATTTCGTAATCGTAATATGCAGCGATTGCTAACATTATCCGAATAGACTTTAGCATTGCAACTGGTGAAAAGGTTTCATCGTAATCCACACCGTGGACTTGCCTGTAACCTTTTGCAACCAATCTAGCTTTGAAAACTTCAAGTTTCCCATCCTTGTCCTTTTTCAGTTTGAAAACCCATTTGCTTCCAATGGCTTGGTAGCCATCTGGCAAATCGACCAAATCCCATACTTGGTTTTCAGATATGGAGTCTAATTCAGATTGCATGGCTTCTTGCCACTGCTTGGAGCTAGGGCTCGTCATAGCTTGTTTGTAAGTCGCAGGTTCATCACTTTTAAGTAATAGAACATCATAGCTCTCGTTTATCAAAATACCTAAGTACCTTTCCGGTTGAGATCTATATCTTTGCGATCTACGCGGGGTAACATTTCTAGATTGACCATGATTCTCACCAGATTCTTTTAAAGATCTCTGAGCTTCATCCTGAATGTCATCTTGAGCATTCTCTAGAGTTTGTTGTTCGACTCGAATTTCTTCGAGGTCTACTTTTCTCCCACTTGTCATTTTGGAAATGTGATCTTTCTCCAAAAAGACACCATCTCGAGCAACAAACACCTTGTTCTCAGATGTATTGTAGAAGTAATACCCCTTTGTTTCCTTTGGATAGCCCACAAGGATACATTTGTCAGATTTTGGATGAAGTTTGTCTGAAATTAATCGTTTGACGTATACTTCACATCCCCAAATCTTAAGAAAAGACACATTTGGAGGCTTTCCAAACCATAATTCGTATGGAGTCTTTTCGACAGCTTTAGACGGAGCTCTATTTATAGTGAGTGCAGGTGTATTTAGTGCATGTCCCCAAAATTCTAATGGAAGTTCGGCCTGACCCATCATTGACCTGACCATGTCTAGCAAGGTTCTGTTCCTCCGTTCCGACACACCGTTCCATTGTGGTGTTCTAGGAGGAGTCAATTCTGATAGAATTCCACATTCTTTCAGATGGTCATCAAATTCATAGCTCAGATATTCACCGCCTCTATCAGACCGCAGTGCCTTAATCTTCTTGCCTAATTGATTCTCTACTTCACTCTGAAATTCCTTGAATTTGTCAAAGGATTCAGACTTATGCTTCATTAGGTAGACATAACCATATCTACTGAAGTCATCAGTGAAAGTGATAAAGTAGCTGAAACCACCTCTAGCATTTGTACTCATTGGTCCACATACATCTGTATGGATTAAACCCAATAGTTCATTTGCTCTTTCTCAAACTTTAGAGAAAGGTTGCGTTGTCATTTTGCCAAGTAAACATGATTCGCATTTACCATAATCCTCTAAGTCAAATGGTTCTAGAATTCCTTCCTTTTGAAGTCTTTCTAAGCGTTTCAAGTTTATATGGCCTAATCGACAATGCCACAGACAGGTGAGATCTGAATCATCCTTTTTGGCCTTTTTGGTATTTATGTTATATACTTGTTTGTCGTGATCTAATAAATAAAGTCCATTGACTAATCTAGCAGATCCATAAAACATCTCTTTAAAATAAAACGAACAACTATTGTCTTTTATTAAAAAGGAAAATCCCTTAGCATCTAAGCAAGAAACTGAAATGATGTTTTTAGTAAGACTTGGAACATGGAAACATTCTTCCAGTTCCAAAACTAGCCCGGAGGGCAACGACAAAAAGTAAGTTCCTACAGCTAATGCAGCAATCCGTGCTCCATTTCCCACTCGTAGGTCGACTTCACCCTTGCTTAACTTTCTATTTCTTCTTAGTCCCTGTGGATTGGAACATAAGTGTGAGCCACAACCTGTATCTAATACCCAAGAAGTTGAATTAGCAAGTATACAGTCTATAACGAAAATACCTGAAGATGGAACGACTGTTCCGTTCTTCTGATCTTCCTTTAGCTTCAAGCAATCTCTCTTCCAATGCCCCTTCTTCTTGCAGTAGAAGCATTCGGATTCAGAAGTGGGTTGACTGACCTTCCTCTTTACAGATTTGGCGCCAGTTTGCTTAGTTGGGCTGGCCTTGTTGCCACCTTTTTTAGCATTCCTCTTCTTTCCAGATTTCTTGAACTTGCCCCCACGCACCATAAGCACATCCTGCTTATCACTTTTGAGCGTCTTTTCAGCGGTCTTCATCATACCGTGAAGCTCAGTGAGCGTTTTGTCCAGACTATTCATACTGTAGTTCAGTTTGAACTGATCATACCCGCTATGAAGAGAATGGAGGATGGTGTCTATAGCCATTTCCTGAGAAAATTGCTGATCCAGCCGACTCATATTCTCAATGAGTCCAATCATTTTGAGAACATGTGGACTTACGGGCTCGCCTTTCTTAAGCTTGGTCTCAAGAATTTGCCTATGAGTCTCGAATCTTTCGACTCGAGCCAGATCTTGGAACATGTTCTTCAACTCACTGATGATTGTGAAAGCATCTGAGTTGATGAACGTTTTCTGCAGATCCGCACTCATGGTGGCGAGCATTAGACATTTCACATCCTTGTTGGCATCAATCCAACGATTGAGGGCTGCCTGAGTAACCCCGTCGCCTGCGGCTTCGGGCATCGCCTCATCTAGGACATACTCCTTTTCTTCCTGCATAAGAACTATTTGCAAGTTCCTTTGCCAGTCAAGGAAGTTTTTCCCGTTCAACTTCTCCTTTTCGAGAATTGATCGAATGTTGAATGAATTGTTGTTTGCCATATTAAAAACTACAATTGAAAAGAATAAACAAATAAATAACCATTCACAGTTTCTCTTAATAAACTTAAATTCTAGCATACATGCATAATTCAATGTTTATTAAGCATTTTATTCAAGTTATGTGTTCCGGCAGGTGTGAATAAAATGATTCCAAGATCCTAAAATCAATGAAGAACTAACCACAGTTTGTCGACTTAATCCTAAAACATCTTAGGTAAGCAAAAGCCTTTTGCTAATAGTCTAGAAACTATTCTTGGTTGATAGGTACGTCTAAGAACTTATTAGGTAAACCTATCGATTTTGCCACGACATAAAAGGACTCCTTACTTATATCGTTGAGTTTCACCAAAACTAACATGTACTCACAATTATTTGTGTACCTTGCCCCTTTAGGACCAATAAGTAATACCTCGCTGAGCGAAAACTATTACTAGATTGATGTAAAGGATATCCAAGCAAGTGTATATTTTGGCATGGCACCTTTTAACTCAATTTTTAAGTTTGGAACTTAAGGCTCTTACTATGTTGGTTAGATTTTAAGTGAACTAAAATCCTTAATCATGCAACATAATCAAGCCACAATCTTATGCATAATTAAGACATATTTAAAGCAATAAATAATTTAAAGCATGCATAAGATAAATGTGATCTAGTATGGCCCGACTTCATCTTGAAGCTTTGACTTCAAAGTCCGTCTGAAAATCTCTGTGGGAGGCACCATTTTCTTCAAATAGGATAAGCTATAATTAAAAATAATTACAACTATTTGATGGTACGCAGACCATATTTGAATTGAAAAACAACTTTGGTACTTTAGACCAATTACATTCAAATTAATGGTACGCAGACCATATTTTCTATCCTATTTGGGCCATACTAGTCACTTCATAACCTGCAAAACAGTACATATACAATATATACCATTCACCCATTCATTATCATGAATGGCCCACATAGCTGGTTAGTAAAACACAATATGCATCACGTAAACATTTGCAGCAATTAATCAAGGGCACCAATAATCTACCAATTATTCAGTCCTTATTAATTCTAATCAAGTTGTTTTAACCTTAAGGATTCGTAGACCTAATCAAGAGTTTATGACTAAAAAGCGCTCCCACTTAAACCAATAAATTCATATGCTTTACTAATTTTAAACATAAAAATGTATTTCAAGTCTAACCGGAAACATACAAATTTAATTAAAATTTAAAGCCCATATAAATTTATAATTGAATCCAAAAATTTTAATTTGATTTCAGTCGTATTTAAATTAATTCATGATTTTAATTTTAGTAAAATAATTAGAATAAATAAAATTTATTACAATTACAATATTCAAAATTAAAATCCAAGAAAATAATTTAAATTATTAATTTTAAATTTAATTAAAATTACGTAAACTGAAAATTTCAAATTAAACATTCAAAACGATCTAATCGTAATGCAAACACCCTACGCATCGCACGCCCATGGGCCACACGCACACAGCCATCGCTGGCCATGTGCGCGCAGCCCATGCGCTTGTCGCATAGCTGCTGCATCTACCCATCGCAAGCCATCGCACAAGTTGGTGCTCGCTGCGCGCGCGCCAGCGCTCGATGCACGCGAGCCATCGCTCGCTGTGCGCGCTCGCCAGCGCTTGCTGCGCGCGCTCCAGCGCTTGATGCACGCGAGCCATCGCTCGCTGTGCGCGAGCCATCGCTCGCTGTGCGCGAGCCATCGCTCGCTGTGCGCGAGCCATCGCTCGCTGTGCGCGAGCCATCGCTCGCTGTGCGCGAGCCATCGCTCGCTGTGCGCGAGCCATCGCTCGCTGTGCGCGAGCCAACGCTCGCT
The DNA here is from genome assembly GCF_020520425.1 of Spinacia oleracea. Taxonomy (NCBI): domain Eukaryota; kingdom Viridiplantae; phylum Streptophyta; class Magnoliopsida; order Caryophyllales; family Amaranthaceae; genus Spinacia; species Spinacia oleracea. The sequence continues at coordinate 85,888,091 of NC_079488.1, read as the reverse complement.
GTGCGCGAGCAATTGCTCGCTGCGCGCGATCGACGCTGGGCGCAGCGCTCGTGGCACGCGAGCTTGCGCTCGCTGCGAGCGAGGCTGCGCGCGCTTGCGCGAGGCAGTGCGTGTTGTGGCGCAGCTCGCTTGCTGCCCACACGCGACTGCCGTGCCTTGCCTTCGCCCATGCCCATTCGTCCATAGCTCGTGGCCCACGACACAAGGCAGGGCTGCTGCCTTGTGCTCGTGCACCATGCCCTTGCTCATTGCATTCGTGCCGCACGGGCGACGAGCTCCCTTGCTCGTCGTCGCATGCCCGCACTATACAACACCCCTTAAGGGTAACACGAAGCGTCCATTGCTTTGTGCGTGCAAGTTATATGAACGAATCGCATAAAATTTTAAATTTATATTTAAAATTAATGACAAATTAATAAATTTATATTAATTTCATAATTTTAGGGCGAAAAAATCGAAAATTTATTATTCAATTGATTTCCGATTATCATAGATTCAAGCCTAGGTCATAAAAATTTAAAATTTATCATAAATTTACAATTTTTATGGTGGTTTTTAATCATAGGTTTCTAATTAAATTATAATTAATTATGAAAATCAAATTAATTCTAAATTATTCTAATTTTCAACTAATTAATCATAATTACAAATTAGATTGCATAATTAACAAGGCTAGGCATTCAAACTTGTTAAACATATACAGTAGGTCAATCAAAAATTCAAGATTTATCAACAAGAATCGCAAATATTTAATTTAACATCTTAAATTTACGAAATTTTGCATTCGAAAAACTAAAACCTTCGAAAAGTCATAGTTAGGCTTCGAATTTGAGAATTCTGGGTTCGGCAGAAAAATATTATTTTTGTCAAAATTTTAGAATGCCTTTTAAATGCGGAATTGACACAAAAATCACTCGATTTGGATGAGTAACGAAGAAACTGCCGAAAAACTGCGTACGTATAATTAAATAAACGCAATTTGCAATTAATTAACAATTACGAAAATTAATCACCCCTTTTAATTCTTGCAAATTTGTAATATTTAACCATGTTCATGCAATTTAGATTATGAAAATAATAAGAGGCTCGTGATACCACTGTTAGGTTATGATACATATGACAATTCATAAATCATGCGGAAACAACCATTAAGCCAGGAATACATATTATTTACACATAATCATTTAGCATAGTTTAGATGCATACTCTTTGTTGCGTGCCTTCCCTAGCTGCGCCCGAACCGAACAAGAACTCAAGTGTCGTCCCTCCGTAGATAGTCCACAGCACGTCCGGATCCGCCTTAAGATTGACCAACTAGAATCGCCCCTAAGGTACTATAAATTTTCGGCACTTTTGAGCAAGATGTGTGACTGAATTTTTCTCTCAAAAACTCACTTTGAATACTTGAATAACACGTTGTAAATTGTGAACCCAGGCCACATATTTATAGGGGTATGGAAAGAGAATCCTATTAGGATACGAATTAATTAAATTAGAATTATAATAAAACTCTTATTTAATTAATTTATCAAATAGAATTAGGAATTTAATCATTAAACGAATTCTGCACGTTTTAGGTTTCGTATGCGAACACAAACACTTACTCAAGCATGACCCGCAAGCGTGCAGGCCATGCCCGCGCACAGCCCACACGGCCGCACGGCCCACGCGAGCTACAAGCCCACGCGAGCTGCAGCAATGCTCGCAGCCCACTGCTCGTAGCTGCGCGCGCTGCGCGCGCTGTGCGCGCTGCCACGGCCTGCTGGGCCTGGCCTTGCGCTGGGCCTGGCGTGGCCTTGGCTGTTCGTGTGGCGCGCTTGGCTTGCTGGGCGATGGCCTGGCTTCGTGCAGGGCCCTCGTCCGGCAGGCCTCGTCCGATGCTTATTCGTACGATACGCTTCCGATTAAATTCCCGATTCCGGAATATATTTCCGATACGAACAATATTTAATATTTTCGATTCTGGAATTAATTTCCGTTTCGAACAAATATTTAATATTTCCGTTTCCGGAATTATTTTCCGATTCCGATAATATTTCCGATTCTGACAATATTTCCGTTTCCGGCAATATTTCCGATTCCGGCAATATTTCCATTTCCGATAATATTTCCCGATACGTACCATGTTTCCGTTTCCGGCAACATCTACAACTTGGATAATATTTATATTTCCGATACGATCCATATTTCCGTTTCCGGCAATATCATCGTTTCCGGAGTATTCATTTCTTGCCTGTGACGATCTCAGCTCCCACTGAAACCAAGATCCGTCGATTCCGAATATCCATAAATGGAGTATTTAATGCCATTAAATACTTGATCCATTTACGTACTATTTGTGTGACCCTACGGGTTCAGTCAAGAGTAAGCTGTGGATTAATATCATTAATTCCACTTGAACTGAAGCGGCCTCTAGCTAGGCATTCAGCTCACTTGATCTCACTGAATTATTAACTTGTTAATTAATACTGAACCGCATTTATTAGACTTAACATAGAATGCATACTTGGACCAAGGGCAATATTTCCTTCAACCTTTTCTCCAGTTGTCAAAATGTCCACTGTCAGGTGTTTAATCAGCCTAGCTGCCAGTAAGAATTGGAGAATTTTCCAACTAGATATCAACAATGCTTTTCTTCATGGACACCTTGATGAGGAAGTCTATATGAAAATTCTTGTGGGTGTTACTGCCCCACCTGGTTTTGTTTGCAAACTCAACAAGTCTTTATATGGTTTAAAGCAGGCATCAAGGCAGTGGTTTGCTAGATTACACTCTGAACTAAAGTCACAGGGTTATAAGTAGTCTAAAAGTGATTACTCTTTGTTTATCAAACAAGATTCTGGTGATTTGACTGTGGTGGCTGTATATGTTGATGACATCCTCATCACAGGATCCAATGAGGATAAAATTGCTGCCCTGAAATCACATTTGCATCTCACATTCAGCATTAAGGATTTGGGAGTTCTTAATTTTTTTCTTGGTATTGAAGTCAGTCATACCAATGAAGGTTATATTCTTACTCAAAAGAAGTATACCAAGGAACTTCTTCAAGATTGTGAGCTGGACATTTCCAAACCTGTTGTGACTCCATTTCCTCTCAATCTAAAGCTCACCACTGAAGGAACACCTTATCACAATGCAGAACTATATAGATGTTATGTTGGCAAGCTGAATTTTCTCACTCACACAAGACCAGATATCTCCTTTGCTGTTCAATGTTTGAGTCAATTTATGCACTCTCCTACTCTGCAACATATTGAAGCTTTGACTCACACTCTCAGATACATTCATTCCACTTCAGGTCAAGGTATTCTACTCAGGGCTACAGAACAGCTCACCTTGCAAGCTTTTTCTGATTCAGATTGGGCAGCCTGTCCAACAACAAGGAGATCTGTTACTGGTTATGTTTTACTACTAGGAAATTCTCCTATTAGTTGGAAATCGAAGAAGCAATCAACCATCTCCAAAAGTTCTTCTGAAGCAGAATATAGAGCAATGTCTCAAGCTGCTGCTGAAGTTACCTGGATTGTTCGACTTCTTGAAGAACTAGGGGTGCACAATTTGAAGCCTGTTGCTCTACATTGTGACAACCAGTCAGCCATTCACATTGCTACAAATCCTATCTTCCATGAGCGCACAAAGCATATTGAAGTGGACTGTTATTTTACTCGAGATAAGGTTCTTGAGGGGCTTTTGCATCTAAGTTATCTTCCTACTCACAATCAGTTAGCTGATATTTTTACTAAAGTTTTACCCGGTGCTCAACACAGAAATCTGTCTACCAAACTTGGCATGATAAATGACTCTCCCATGCCAAGTTTGAGGGGGGGGGGGTGTTGGTATTCAGCTCAGCTCAGCAACACTGCCAGCAACATGATCACAACAACAGCAAACAAGCAAGGCTGCAACAATCATTTCTTCTAGAACATTCCTAACTGATTTGCCTTAGTTCAAGGGAGTTAGTTATAACTGATTTTTGGTGTAATAATTAGCCTAGCTGATGTGTACCAATGCACGTTTATGATTGGTGCTAACACATCATCAATGTAGCTCATCCTAATGTATTTATACTCTCAGCTTGTACTCCTTAATTCATTCAATCAATAACAGAAAATAGTTCTCTCTATTTCTCTCTCTCTCTAGTCAGTTTTCTTTGCAGAAGTTCATCCCAAATAGGTGAACTCTGACAAACTGGATTCTAGAACAATTCTTTGCAAAGTTTACAACATTTTTGGCTCCTAGGGTATTAACACCCAACGCAACATCATACCTACACTCATTATATGCAATTTACGTACATGTAAATATGTAATATATTATGCGCATGAATACATAATAGCTTGATCGTAGTCTTAAATACCAATCCATGCGTTGATAAATATATCATGGGTGCATAAATGATAAATTATTACCTTTCATCAAATTTTGTGGTTGCTGCTACGTTGATAACGACATCTATATCCTTGTGCATTTCTTTCAGCTGATCAACAGTAAGTCCTAAGTTCTCGTACGATGTATCACCGGCAACCACGGTTATTTTATCCGACACAAAAGACTCGAAATTTGCTCCCCATTTTTCTCTTACAACTTTGAACAACTCCTTGGCTAGCACCTACGTCCACATATTCGTCCAAAATATAACGACATAATGTGAGCTAGGTTAACTCTTCAATTTTAGGAAATTTGTAATTTTCTACTATTTATTTATGAACGCATATAACTTTATGGTAGTCATTACTGTTGAGTAATATAGTGTTTTGATGATTATGAACAAATGATGATTATCTAACTAATGTGTGTATTGTTTAGATGTGCATGAACAAGTAATGAAGGTTAATAAAGATCATTTAGTTGGAAATTTCTGAAGATATATACAAGAAGAAGTGAAGTTCCTGAAAGGAACTCAAGAAGTGAAGGGAACTTCAGAAGAGAAGTCTAATTATATAAGTATACCATTAGACTTAGAGTTTGTGTCCTTAACTACTGCATACTTGTTTATTAGTTTGGTTTTCTTCATCTTGCTTGTATTGGTTGTCATCACTGACTTTATGGTTTTGATGACAACTAGCAAACGACTAACCTATGTTTGAGTTTCAATATGTATACGAAACAAATATAGGTTTGATGAAGAAACAAACATGAAGAGTTCAAGTCAATAAATCAAGTATCCAAGCTGCAACAAAGTTCTTCAAAGGAACACAAACAGATCAGTTCCTCAGCAGATCCTACGAGGAACAACGAGTATAAAGTTCCTGAGTAGGAACAAGCATGGAGAAGTTCCAGAGGCGGAACTATCAACATGAGGCTCTTGAGTTGGAGCATCATGAAGCATGAAGAAGAAAATAAGAGTTTATTTTCTAGGATTCATGTAAGTATGTAGAAACTTGAATAATTGAGGAACACGGTGCCAAAAGGAACTTGTCGGAACTTATGAGAAATAACGTCAGTTTATCTTCCTAGAATACTCCTAGTTTTAAGGTAATTTTAAGTGTCAATAACGTGGCTTTTAACACTCCTGGTTGTTAGGGATTTACCTTTGACTTTGAGTATTTATCTCCTAGTAAAACTCTATTTATTTATGTTTTTAAAATAAAAGATAATTTTTATAAAATCTTATTTTAGTTAGGATTCTGATTTTTATATCATATATTTATTTATTTATTATTTAAAATTCGTTTTTAATAATGTCCTATTCATTCTAGGATTTGTTTTGAATATCTTTTGTAGTTTAATGTGTTTAAAATTTTATTTTTAATAAATAAAAAATAATTAATCTTTTTGTAAAATAAAATCTGATTGTTAGTTATTTTATTTTAATAAAATTTATTTTTCTATTTTATTAAAATCAGATTTAAAAGGTTTTATTTTAGAAAATTAAAATCATTGTTTTACGTTGTTTTGGAAAAACTACATTAGTGGAGAAATAATAGGAGATCATGGAAAACCTGATTATGCTTAGCCCTAACTCCATGATTTTCTCTACTGACTAAAGTCATGGTATCATGCCTAAATTGAAGGGCTTAGTGGTTGTTAGTGGAGAAGATTATGGAGAAAGTGGTTGAGGTTTCTTCCTCTATAAAAGGAGAGCTTTCTCATTCATTCAAGAGTGTCTGACTTGCGTTGTCATTCCAAAAAGGGTCTGGTTTATGTGGAATAATTTTACAGAAATTATATTTTGTTTTCCACGTTTTTAGAGTCAGTTCCTACAGTTCCAAGTTCCTGACAGTTCCGAGTTCCTTTACAGTTATTCACTCTCTACATATTATAGTTTAATCAATTATCAAATGTCTATATTTTAAGAGTTGTTCAAGGGTTAAGTGAGCTCTTGTAATGGGTAATTTGTCAAGGGTTTGAGTGAATTCTTGTATAAGTTTTGGGCACACTAGTGGAAAAAGGTTCATTTGCATCGCACTTTTAAGCACATTTGCGTCGCACATCGTGCGTGGCAAAAGCTCTCGACGCAAATGACTAAAAGTCATTTGCGTCGCACATTTGTGCAACGCAAATGAACCTTATTTGCGTCGCACATTTAGCAAATGTGCGTTGCAAATGACTTTTCAGCACCATGCCTGAAAAGTCATTTGCAACGCACATTAGCTAAATGTGCGACGCAAATGACTTTTCAGCACCATGCCTAAAAAGTCATTTGCAACGCACATTAGCTAAATGTGCGACGCAAATGACTTTTAGGCGAAAAAAAAAAGTCATTTGCCACGCACATTAGCTAAATGTGCGTTGCAAATGACTTTTTTTTTTAAAAAAAATTCGTTTTTTAATATTTTAGTTACAACCCAATAAAAGGCAAATTCACCATAGATCAGCCAACATGTTGATAACCTAACTACACTTTTAACATAAAAGTTTAAGTGAACCATAAACGAATGAGGCCCAAGATATCATTCAAGCAGATGAAAAAAACTCCATTGTCAGACCAAAATCAAACAAATTACAATATGAAATAAAAATAAAAATTTGAACCGAGAAAAAAAAAAGCCGAGAAATTAAAATTGAAGCACACTAAATTATGAATTTACAGCGTTCGTGCGACACTAAGACAAACAGGGAGGACTTCTCCTGGACGCTTCAAAATTTCAATTACCAAATCAATTTGAGAGTTGAGATCATGCTTGGATAAGCAACTTCCCATGACACACGTAGCACGCAGCGTCAGCGTCAGCGTATTCAAAGACAAATGAGGGAACCATTCAAGAGTCCCAAGAGCAAGATCAAAGGCGACAATTCTCACAAGTTTAGCGGATTGAAGAGCAATTGTTACCGAGTTTGTTTCCCTTTCTCAAGTTTTAACTTTTCAGTTCTCCTACAATAAAAATTTAGAAATTCATTAATTATCTGAACAGCTTGTTTTCAGTCTCAAGAAATGATTCAAACCTACCCAGATCAACAAAAAAACTAACATTAGGTTCATATTTCTCACTAACTGCGCCACCTTTTTGTTTCTGGAATTGGATGTACCGCAATGTGCTTGCAAAGAAAGCTTCAGCAGCAGAATCTGTTGCCGCATTATCACTTTGCATCTCTGTAGTAATTAATTCCATTAGATCCTGGATTGTATTGACGGTGATTTGGTTGTTTCCCTTCTCAAAAAAATAGAGATACCTAAATATGATGGCAAACTCCAAACTTAAATATGCTGTGAATTATCATGGAAATTCAAACATCCAACACGGTCAGAAAACAAACTTTTCTAGCAAGTAGAGAGCTTACTTATTGATGATTTCAATGAACAGCATAACTAAACCACCACTACCCCGAGTAGCATTAGCCATCTGTTGAGCGGCATTTGCGATTTTTAGAGCCCGCTTTAAGCAAAGTAGAACCCTGCATAAAGGAAAACCAATTAAATACACGATAAGGAATTCCAAACCTACCCAGATCAACAAAAAACTAACAACTTAAAAAAAAAAATCAAAATCCTCAATTAAAAAGTTCAAAATACTCGAATTGACAAACTAACCAACACGATCAAACCCTATATTTATAATAAAACAACTTCAATCCTGCTATGAGAAACCGGTTACAGTAATTGGCTAAGCTGAAACTGTCATTCGACAGACCGATAGTAATGCGTTGAATAGAAAAAACATTTCCTTATTTTACTAATTGAATAGAGGCCTCACCTTGGGAGAAAACCAATGGCACTGACCCTCACTCAGTGGAGTATCCGAACTACTATAACTGCAGTTGAAGAATACACATTGGTTGTATCCTCCTACATTCACTAAATCATATTAGAACAACACAACAAGCATCAAACTGATGTTTAAATTTGTGTGAGCACAATGTAAGCAACAAAAATATCAAAACAACTAAAAATATGAAAGAAAATAGTTTAACTTCCAAAGAACTATTGATTTTAAAAATTGAATACTCACCAAGACCAGGACTATCTCTGAGCTCATACTTGATATGAGGCTGCCTCCCAACAAACCCATCACCCTCTACAATATCAGGCACCATCTGAAATCAAAATCCTCAATCAAAAGTTCAAACAATTGCTAAAAATGTTCGAATTTACAAACTAACTAACACAATTCATCAAAACAATATAAAAAGTAAAAATTAATTGAAGTTGGATTCATGGTAAAGAGGGGGGAAATACCTAAGAAATAAGGTAATCAATGACGGCGGCGACGTTAACCGAAGATCCAGCTCCAACGGTTTGGCGTTTCACCCAACCTTAAAAACCCTAGAAATAGGCTGATAAACAAGAACCCTTGAAATCTTCTATACACCGTAGGCTGATAAACAAGAACCCTAATTAACATAAATTGCGCTGTACCTAAATCGCCGACGAACTAATTCGCAGAATTGGATCGGAGACTCGCTAGCAATCGAGCTGCACTGCTTTGAAATGTCTCCTTCTTCGCGGCGGAATCTAGGATTTTTCTCTTCGAGCCGTGTTTTCGCAAATCTTGATTTTTCCGGGTAAATTAAAGGCAAAATACGTATAGTGGTTAGAGGAGATTTCAAATGAATGAAAGATTGAGAGGTATTGACATCTCATGAATGGAGTTCTGGAAAGAAGAAGAGAGAGAAAAAGAGGGGAGAAGGAATAATTAAAAACTTCCGAATTTTTTTTACCTCCTCTGCGTCGCAGAATTACTAATCTGCGACGCAGGTGACTTAAAGAGTCATTTGCGTCGCAGATTAGTAATTCTGCGACGCAAAGGAGGTAATATTTTGCGTCGCATTATTACTAATCTGCGACGCAAATGACTCTGAGAACATTTTAGAGTCATTTGCGTCGCAGATTAATAATTCTGCGACGCAAATGACTAATTTTAAAGCTTAGAACTGTCAATTGCGTCACATGTTTAAATGTGCGAGGCAAATGTGGTGATGCAAATGATTGTTTTTCCACTAGTGGCAGGAACTTGAGTGAGTTCCTGATGTGTATGGGGTAGGAACTTGAGTGAGTTCCTGTTGTATTTGGGGAGGCTTTGAGTGAAGTCTATGAGAGAGAAGCTGATAGGCTTTGAGTGAAGCAAAAGAGTCAAGAGAGACTTCTAGGGAAGTCAGTGAGAGCGTAGTTGTTTGAGGAACAACTATTGGAACTTGAGTTCGTAGAGGAACTCAAGTAATGCCCGAGTTCCTTATAGGTTTGTAACTGAGTTGTTGCCCTATAGTGAAAAGAGTTTAAGTTGAAATCTCTAGTGGGTCGAGGTTTTCTTTCTAGTTGGGCGTAGAAAGTTTCCTCGTAAAATCTCTCTTGCATTGTTTCTCTACTTGCTTAAAGTTTCTTATAATTCCGCAAAATTGGCTAGAAAGTTCCATACTACAATTCACCCCCCCTCTTGTAGTGTTCCATCCGAATAACAATTACCTCATGTTGTAGCCGAACATGGGCTGCCTGAGCATCTCTAGCCCTTACAAGAAGGTATAATTTGTTAACATTTGGTTGAATCCGAAGTATCTTCTCCACTAGAACTGCAATTTATTTAATCAATGGTACGAGGACATATATGATATACTACGTTAGAACAGAGAAAACATGTGTACGTATAACGTACTGTAAGTACTCCAATAATCAATTAAAAGAAAGATCGACAAGGAAATCGAGTATGTACGTACTCTTGGCAATGAAACCAGTTGCACCAGTAACGAAGATGGTTTTGTTAGCAAGAAACTCAGTTATGCTTTCAAAATCCATGATATAATCAAAATAACTCAATATAAAGAACAGCTAATTGAATTTAATTTGGGATTATAAAAGTGAAGTGATGGAATAAGGTGAGTTTGGTTAACGTATTTATAGGAGTCCACATGAATATTGACCAATAAAACTAACTAGTAATTGCATAAATTATTGAATTTTTGTTTTTTGTTTTGTATAGTACGAATTTAGCAAGGATGCCAGTTCAAGGTGCCTCAAACGTCCATATCTTATAGGTCATCTTGTAGTTATTACACCCAACTATATATAGAATGACGTGTATAAAAAATTAATTACTTGACATATTTAGATTACTTAAATGACTTGTAGACGGCTGATTTTTTATGTGATTTTAGAAGCTATAAATGTTGTACGTAGTACTCCCTCTGCATTCATTTAAGAGATACACTTGGCCGGGCACGGGTATTAAGAAGAAAAATTGAATGAAATAAAATAATAAAGAAAGTGAAGTTGGGTAGATATTTTAATAAATAAATAAGTGGGGACCATGTCATTTTTGGGGGTTGGGAGGTGGGGTGGGTTTCTGAAATTATTTGTTTAATAGGATGGTGGGTCATAGGGTAAATTAAATGTATTACTCTGTATTTAATTAGATGGTGGAGTTGATAAGTCACTAAATATGGCAAGTGTATCTCTGAAATAAATACGGCCGAAAAAGACAAATGTATCTCTTAAATAAATACGGGGGGAGTATGTTGAAACAAAAGAAAAATGAGATAGAAATTTTAAGCTAGTCTCTAGGTCCAAATATTACATCCCACAATTTGTGTACTAGTTATTTCCTACTTTCTTTCACTAGGTGATATTAATATTATTCCGGGTATGAAACAATAGATTAAAGGTCCTTTAGTTGGTGTAGAAGATTTAGCTTGCTCTTGATGTGATAAGTCAAATAATACCTGCACACGAGTTAGATTACTAGCCTCGGGGGTGTTTCAGAGGAAAATCCCTCTGATGCCTAAGTAATTACTTAGTTCAAGTCTAGAGAGAGTGCTCTAAAAAATTGTAAGTGTGAAGGCAATAAATGAACGTACTTTAATATGTGCTCTAAGACGACATATTTATATTGTTTGTGTAGTAAATGAAGCTAGAGCTTTAATATGAATGGGTCTTGGGCCGCTTATGTGAGGCGTGGAGCCTATGAGAGGAAGCTGACTTTATGTAGTGTTAGCCAAGTGGGCTTTTGCGCAGCAGGCCCAATCGATAGACAATTGGGCACCCAAATAACATTCCCCCCACACCCATTTCATTAAGGATATAATGAATGGGTACCCATATACAACTTGACGGTTTTGAAGTCCAATAGTCCCGCCATTTGATTTAAAAGGGGATTTCGAATTAGTGCATTTATGACAAGTGTCGATCGTCGTTTCAACTTCAAATGATCATGCGGTGTACAACTGAAAGGAAGTTATGCTGTTTTTAGGTTGCTTCCCTACAAATATCCGGCCCAACACCTCATTCCAATCTTTATTTCACACCGCTCTCTCAAAATTCTCTCAAACTCAGGCCGAGCTTCCTCTGCTAATTTTGTAGATATTCGTTTTGTTGTTAGGAATTATCTTCACGACTCTGTTGCATTCAACTTGTCGGCAAATTCCGCTTCTAGAGAAGGTATTCTTCTTGTTAATTTCTCGTTTTCCATCGAATTTTTCTTCTACCCCACCGTCTAAACCCTACGTCTAGGTTTTCCGGCGTGGCTCGAGATAAGGGGAAGAGTAAATTCATTGTGGATTCCTCTAGTGAGAGGGAAAAGGAGGAAGTTTCTCTGGAGAGACCCAAGAAGGGTTTTCGTCTTCTCGACGCTTAAGGGAGCGCTGCTGCTGATAGATCCGAGGGAGCTACTCGTGTTGAGTCGAGCTGGAAAGCTGGTTCTTCGGGGCGATATACCCTTTGCCATGATTATCCTCGTTTTCACGAGGAGGCGAATCCTAATTCAAGGCTTGCGCCGTGTCCTGCATGACGTTTGGGCTCATGGTGGTCCGTTGAACAATGCCCCCAACAGTGAGTGGCTGATATGAAAGCCATAAGAAATCATTACTATTGGGTAGAAGAGGATCTATACGGCATCCAATATTCACATGGATATTGGTGTGAGCTCCTTAACCAGGAGTGTCCTCCGTGACCCATCCTCCGAGGGGTTTTTTTTGCAGTCTATACTCATCATCTTGAGTATGGACTTCGATTCCCCTTAGATCCTTTTGTGGATGATATGTTGATTGGGTATAACATATCCTTGGCCTAGTTGACTCCGAAGTCTATGGGAAAATTCATCGATTTCTGATGGGTGTGCAGCTTCCTGAGTTTTCCCATCTCCGTGCCAATCTTCAAAGAGTTTCATGAATTGCAAAGGAACAATGTCGTTCTGGGCGTCAACGGGCACGGGTAGTGAATATTGTGAATAAGAAGGCAAAGAAATTTCAAGCCACTTATATCATAGCCTATCCTTATCTCTCCTCGGATAAAGAATAGGATAGTGGTGAAGGAAATAATGCCCTTGGTCCAAGTATGCATTCAATGTTAAGTCTAATAAATGCGGTTCAGTATTAATTAACAAGTTAATAATTCAGTGAGATCAAGTGAGCTGAATGCCTAGCTAGAGGCCGCTTCAGTTCAAGTGGAATTAATGATATTAATCCACAGCTTACTCTTGACTGAACCCGTAGGGTCACACAAATAGTACGTAAACGGATCAAGTATTTAATGGCATTAAATACTCCATCTATGGATATTCGGAATCGACGGATCTTGGTTTCAGTGGGAGCTGAGATCGTCACAGGCAAGAAATGAATACTCCGGAAACGATGATATTGCCGGAAACGGAAATATGGATCGTATCGGAAATATAAATATTATCCAAGTCGTAGATGTTGCCGGAAACGGAAACATGGTACGTATCGGAAAATATTATCGGAAATGGAAATATTACCGGAATCGGAAATATTGCCGGAAACGGAAATATTGTCAGAATCGGAAATATTATCGGAATCGGAAAATAATTCCGGAAACGGAAATATTAAATATTTGTTCGAAACGGAAATTAATTCCGGAATCGAAAATATTAAATATTGTTCGTATCGGAAATAAATTCCGGAATCGGGAATTTAATCAGAAGCGCGTCGTACGAATTGGCATCGGACGAGACTTGCTAGACGAAGGCCCAGCACGAAGCCAGGCCTACGATCAGCAAGCCCAAGCGCCCAAAAACACGCTGCAAAGCCACGCCCGGTCCAGCGCAAGGCCAGGCCCAGCAATGGCCTTGGCGCGCGCGCGGGGCTGCGACGAGTGGGCTGGCGCTGTGCGTGGGCCGCAAGGCCTGCGTGCGGTGCTAGCGTATCACTCGAAGTGTGTTACTCGAATCCTAAGGCTACCGGGATTTGTCATATGATTAAATCTAATCCTAAAAGATTTAGTTTATTAATTAGATTCCTAGTAGGATTATAATTAAATAAATTAGTATCCTAATAGGATTCCAAATCCTTTTCCATAACTCTATAAATAGGTGCCTAGGGTCACATATTACAATGAGTATTCAAGTATTCAAAGTGATTTTGAGAGCAAAAATTCAGTCATACAATAGCCTATAAGTGCCGAAAATTCTAAGTACCTTAAGGGCGATCCTAGTTGGTCAAGCTTAAGGCGGATCCGGACGTGCTGTGGACTATCTACGGAGGGACGACACTTGGAGTCCTAAAGACTTGTTCTTGTTCGGTTCGGGCGCAGCTAGGGAAGGCACGCAACAAAGAGTATGCATCTAAACTATGCTAAATGATTATGTGTAAATAATATGCTTTCCTGGCTTTATGGTTTTTCCGCATGATTTATGAATTGTCATATGTATCATAACCTAACAGTGGAATCACGAGCCTCTTATTATTTTCATAATCTAAATTGCATGCACATGGTTAAATATTACAAATTTGCAAGAATTAAAAGGGGTGATTAATTTTCGTAATTGTTAATTAATTGCAAATTGCGTTATTTAATTATACGTACGCAGTTTTTCGGCAGTTTCTTCGTTACTCATCCAAATCGAGTGATTTTTGTGTCAATTCCGCATGTAAAAGGCATTCTAAAATTTTGACAAAAAGAGTATTTTCGGCCGAACCCAGAATTCTCAATTCGAAGCCTAACTATGACTTTTCGAAGGTTTTAGTTTTTCGAATGCAAAATTTCGTAAATTTAAGATGTAAATTAAATATTTGCGATTCTTGTTGATAAATCTTGAATTTTTGATTGACCTACTGTATATGTTTAACAAGTTTGAATGCCTAGCCTTGTTAATTATGCAATCTAATTTGTAATTATGATTAATTTGTTGAAAATTGGAATATTTGGAATTAATTTGATTTTCATAATTAGTTATAATTTAATTAGATACCTATGATTAAAAACCACCATAAAAATTGTAAATTTATGTTAAATTTTAAATTTTATGACCTAGACTTGAATCCATGTTAATCGGAAATCAATTGAATAATAAATTTTCGATTTTCGCCCTAAAATTATGAAATTAATATTAATTATTAATTTGTCATTAATTTTGAATATAAATTTAAATTTTTTATGCGATTCGCTCATATGACTTGCACGCACAAAGCAATGGACGCTACGTGTTACCCTTAAGGGGTGTTGTATAGTGCGGGCATGTGACGACGAGCAAGGGAGCTCGTCGCCCATGCGGTACGAATGCAATGAGCAAGGCCATGGTGCACGAGCACGAGGCAGCAGCCCTGCCTTGTGTCGTGGGCTGTGTGCAATGGGCGAATGGGCGAGGGCGAGAGCAAGGCACGAGCAGTCGCGTGTGGGCAGTAAGCGAGCTGCGCCACAGCGCGCACTGCCTCGCGCAAGCGTGCGGAGCCTCGCGCGCAGCGAGCGTAAGCTCGCGTGCCACGAGTGCTGCGCCAAGCATCGATCGCTCGCGCGCAGCGAGCGCTATTGTGCGTGCGACGAGCGCTGCACCCAGCGATGGCGTGCGAGTGCTTATTGTGCGTGCGACGAGCACTGCGCCTAGCGATGGCGTACGAGTGCTTGTTGTGCGTGCGACGAGTGCTGCGCCCAGCGATGGCGTGCGAGTGCTTGTTGCGACGTGCGACGAGCGCTGCGCCCAACGATGGGCTGCGGCAGCATGCTCGTGCGTCGAGCGCTGGCGCGCGCAGCGAGCACCAGCTCGCGTGATGCCTTGCGATGGTGAGCAGCAGCGATGCGAGGAAGCGCATGGGCTGCGCGCACATGGCCAGCGATGGCTGTGTGCGTGTGGCCCATGGGCGTGCGATGCGTGGAGTTGTTGCGTTGCGATTAGATCGTTTTGAAATTTTAATTTGAAATTTCAGTTTACGTAATTTTAATTAATTTTAAAATTAATAATTTAAATTATTTTCTTGGATTTTAATTTTGAATATTGTAATTATAATAAATGTTATTTATTCTAATTATTTTACTAAATTAAAATCATGAATTAATTTAAATACGACTGAAATTAAATTAAACTTTTTGGATTCAATTATAAATTTATATGAGCTTTAAATTTTAATTAAATTTGTATGTTTCCGGTTAGACTAGAAATACATTTTTATGTTTAAAATTAGTAAAGCATATGAATTTATTGGTTTAAGTGGGAGCCCTTTTTAGTCATAAACTCTTGATTAGGTCTACAAATCCTTAAGGTTAAAACAACTTGATTAGAATTAATAAGGACTGAATAATTTGTAGATTATTGGTGCCCTTGATTAATTGCTGCAAATGTTTATGTGATGCATAATGTGTTTTACTAACCAGCTATGTGGGCCATTCATGATAATGAATGGTGAATGGTATATATTGTATATGTACTGTTTTGCAGGTTATGAAGTGACTAGTATGGCCCAAATAGAATAGAAAATATGGTCTGCGTACCATTAATTTGAATGTAATTGGTCTAAAGTACCAAGTTGTTTTTCAATTCAAATATGGTCTACGTACCATCAAATAGTTGTAATTAGTTTTAATTATAGCTTATTCTATTTGAAGAAAATGGTGCCTCCCACGGAGATTTTCAAGACGGACTTTGAAGTTAAAGCTTCAAGATGAAGTCGGGCCATACTAGATCACATTTATCTTATGCATGTTTTAAGTTATTTATTGCTTTTAAATATGTCTTAAAATGCATGAGATCAAAAGCTTGATTATGTTGCATGATTAAGGATTTTAGTTCACTTAAAATCTAACCAACATAGTAAGAGCCTTAAGTTCCAAACTTTAAAATTGAGTTAAAAGGTGCCATGCCAAATATACACATGCTTGGATATCCTTTACATCAATCTAGTAATAGTTTTCGCTCAGCGAGGTGTTACTTATTGGTCCTAAATGGGCAAGGTACACAAATAATTGTGAGTACATGTTAGTTTTGGTGAAACTCAACGATATAAGTAAGGAGTCCTTTTATGTCGTGGCAAAATCGATAGGTTTACCTAATAAGTTCTTAGACGTACCTATCAACCAAGAATAGTTTCTAGACTATTAGCAAAAGGCTTTTGCTTACCTAAGATGTTTTAGGATTAATTCAACAAACTGTGCTTAGTTCTTCAATGATTTTAGGATCTTGGAATCATTTTATTCACACCTGCCGGAACACATAACTTGAATAAAATGCTTAATGAACATTGAATTATGCATGTATGCTAGAATTTAAGTTTATTAAGAGAAACTGTGAATGGTTATTTATTTGTTTATTCTTTTCAATTGTAGTTTTAAATATGGCAAACAACAATCAAAACATCATCATAGGTTCTGAGCTTATGGTCAAGCTGAACCTGGCAAATTTTCTTGAACGGGAAGCTAAGCTAGTTGAAATAGTCAAACTCAATGGACTTGAGTATGTACTATCACATCCCATGCCAAGCTACTATGCCAGAGACATGACCCCTGAGAGATTTTACGCCTGGATGCGGATCTCAAAAAGGTTATGAGTCTCATGCTGAACAATATCCCTGATGATTGGGCTAGAAGGTTTGTAGCCTATGAACCTTTTACGCTCATCAAGAATCTGAGGGATATCTGTCGTGGAAGCACGGAGGACAGGGACCTGAACGTCCATGAGTTGATTGAATCAATGTCTGGTCTAAAGGTTAGTTCTCCCAACAGGTGTTATAGGATGTAAGTCCAAGAAACACATGTTCAGCTCCTTCGCACTAAACAGAGGGTAGGCGTCCCACTGAGGTTTCATGTGGATCTTATGCGTTCATACTTTGATCGCCTAAGTCTACTAGGAACACCAATAAGCGAAAGGATGGCAGTCTCTATCTTGCTCAATTCACTACACAGTGGGTTTGGTCGCTTCAAGCAACTATACCTAAGTGAACCAAGAGAAGAAACAGTTGCAGAATTTGTTCACCTTGTCAGAAAGGCTGAGATAATACTGGACTGTGAAGCCAAAGATTTACTTAAGGCTAGAAGGAGACTGTTCAAGAAAAGTGGAAAGTCCAAGGGCAATGCTAATCAAAGCAGGACAAGTCCACATCAAGCTGTCTTTATTGTGATGGAATAGGCCATTACAAAAGAGAATGTCCAAAGCTAAAGGAAGATCAGAAGAACGGAACAGTCGTTCCATCTTCAGGTATTTTCGTTATAGACTGTATACTTGCTAATTCAACTTCTTGGGTATTAGATACAGGTTGTGGCTCACACTTATGTTCCAATCCACAGGGACTAAGAAGAAGTAGAAAGTTAAGCAAGGATGAAGTCGACCTACGAGTGGGAAATGGAGCACGGATTGCTGCATTAGCTGTAGGAACTTATTATTTGCCGTTGCCCTCCGGGCTAGTTTTGGAACTGGAAGAATGTTTCCATGTTCCAAGTCTTACTAAAAACATCATTTCAGTTTCTTGCTTAGATGCTAAGGGATTTTCCTTTTAATAAAAGACAATAGTTGTTCGTTTTATTTTAAAGAGATGTTTATGGATCTGCTAGATTAGTCAATGGACTTTATTTATTAGATCACGACAAACAAGTATATAACATAAATACCAAAAAGGCCAAAAAGGATGATTCAGATCTCACCTATCTGTGGCATTGTCGATTAGGCCATATAAACTTGAAACGCTTAGAAAGACTTCAAAAGGAAGGAATTCTAGAACCATTTGACTTAGAGGATTATGGTAAATGCGAATCATGTTTACTTGGCAAAATGACAAAGCAACCTTTCTCTAAAGTTGGAGAAAGAGCAAATGAACTATTGGGTTTAATCCATACAGACGTATGTGGACCAATGAGTACAAATGCTAGAGGTGGTTTCAGCTACTTTATCACTTTCACTGATGACTTCAGTAGATATGGTTATGTCTACCTAATGAAGCATAAGTCTGAATCCTTTGACAAATTCAAGGAATTTCAGAGTGAAGTAGAGAATCAATTAGGCAAGAAGATTAAGGCACTGCGGTCTGATAGAGGCGGTGAATATCTGAGCTATGAATTTGATGACCATCTGAAAGAATGTGGAATTCTATCAGAATTGACTCCTCCTGGAACACCACAATGGAACGGTGTGTCGGAACGGAGGAACAGAACCTTGCTAGACATGGTCAGATCAATAATGGGTCAGGACAAACTTCCATTAGAATTTTGGGGACATGCACTAAATAATGCTGCACTCACTATAAATAGAGCTCCGTCTAAAGCTGTCGAAAAGACTCCATATGAATTATGGTTTGGAAAGCCTCCAAATGTGTCTTTTCTGAAGATTTGGGGATGTGAAGTATACGTCAAACGATTAATTTCAGACAACTTCATCCAAAATCTGACAAATGTATCCTTGTGGGCTATCCAAAGGAAACAAAGGGGTATTACTTCTACAATACATCTGAGAACAAGGTGTTTGTTGCTCGAGATGGTGTCTTTTTGGAGAAAGATCACATTTCCAAAATGACAAGTGGGAGAAAAGTAGACCTCGAAGAAATTCGAGTCGAACAACAAACTCTAGAGAATGCTCAAGATGACATTCAGGATGAAACTCAGAGATCTTTAGAAGAATCTGGTGAGAATCATGGTCAATCTATAAATGTTACCCCGCGTAGATCGCAAAGATATAGATCTCAACCGGAAAGGTACTTAGGTATTTTGACGAACTAGAGCTATGACGTTCTATTACTTGAAAGTGATGAACCTGCGACTTACAAACAAGCTATGACGAGCCCTAGCTCCAAGCAATGGCAAGAAGCCATGCAATCTGAATTAGACTCCATGTCTGAAAACCAAGTATGGGATTTGGTCGATTTGCCAGATGGCTACCAAGCCATTGGAAGCAAATGGGTTTTCAAACTGAAAAAGGACAAGGATGGGAAACTTGAAGTTTTCAAAGCTAGATTGGTTGCAAAAGGTTACGGGCAAGTCCACGGTGTGGATTACGATGAAACCTTTTCACCAGTTGCAATGCTAAAGTCTATTCGGATAATGTTAGCAATCGCTGCATATTACGATTACGAAATATGGCAGATGGATGTCAAAACTGCTTTCTTAAACGGCGTTTTAACAGAAACTGTGTTTATGACACAGCCTGAAGGTTTTGAGGATCCAAAGAATGCTAAAAAGGTATGCAAGCTAAAGAAGTCAATCTACGGATTGAAGCAGGCATCCAGGAGCTGGAATATACGTTTTGATGAAGCAGTCAAGGACTTTGGTTTCATCAAGAACGCAGACGAATCTTGTGTATACAAGAAGGTCAGTGGGAGCAAAATTGCTTTCCTAGTATTATATGTCGACGACATATTGCTTATCGGAAATGACATTCCTATGTTGAACTCTGTCAAGATTTGGCTTGGGAAATGTTTTTCGATGAAGGATCTAGGAGAAGCACAGTACATATTGGGCATCAAGATTTACAGAGATAGATCTAAAAGGATGATTGGACTTAGCCAAAGCACTTATATCAATAAGGTGCTTGATAGGTTCAAGATGGCGGACTCCAAGCGATGCTACCTACCCATGTCTTGTTCCAATGACCTGGGAGTCCTAAGTCCGCTTGGCTATCAATAAGTCCGCTTGCTAAGTCCCAGGTCAGTGGGAACAAGACATGGGTAGGTAGCATCGCTTGGAGTCCGCCATCTTGAACCTATCAAGCACCTTATTGATATAAGTGCTTTGACTAAGTCCAATCATCCTTTTAGATCTATCTCTGTAAATCTTGATGCCCAATATGTACTGTGCTTCTCCTAGATCCTTCATCGAAAAACATTTCCCAAGCCAAATCTTGACAGAGTTCAATATAGGAATGTCATTTCCGATAAGCAATATGTCGTCGACATATAATACTAGGAAAGCAATTTTGCTCCCACTGACCTTCTTGTATACACAAGATTCGTCTGCGTTCTTGATGAAACCAAAGTCCTTGACTGCTTCATCAAAACGTGTATTCCAGCTCCTGGATGCCTGCTTCAATCCGTAGATTGACTTCTTTAGCTTGCATACCTTTTTAGCATTCTTTGGATCCTCAAAACCTTCAGGCTGTGTCATAAACACAGTTTCTTTTAAAACGCCGTTTAGAAAGCAGTTTTGACATCCATCTGCCATATTTCGTAATCGTAATATGCAGCGATTGCTAACATTATCCGAATAGACTTTAGCATTGCACTGGTGAAAAGGTTTCATCGTAATCCACACCGTGGACTTGCCTGTAACCTTTTGTAACCAATCTAGCTTTGAAACTTCAAGTTTCCCATCCTTGTCCTTTTCAGTTGAAAACCCATTTGCTTCCAATGGCTTGGTAGCCATCTGGCAAATCGACCAAATCCCATACTTGGTTTTCTGACATGGAGTCTAATTCAGATTGCATGGCTTCTTGCCATTGCTTGGAGCTAGGGCTCGTCATAGCTTGTTTGTAAGTCGCAGGTTCGTCACTTTCAAGTAATAGAACGTCATAGCTCTAGTTCGTCAAAATACCTAAGTACCTTTCCGGTTGAGATCTATATCTTTGCGATCTACGCGGGGTAACATTTATAGATTGACCATGATTCTCACCAGATTCTTCTAAAGATCTCTGAGTTTCATCCTGAATGTCATCTTGAGCATTCTCTAGAGTTTGTTGTTCGACTCGAATTTCTTCGAGGTCTACTTTTCTCCCACTTGTCATTTTGGAAATGTGATCTTTCTCCAAAAAGACACCATCTCGAGCAACAAACACCTTGTCTCAGATGTATTGTAGAAGTAATACCCCTTTGTTTCCTTTGGATAGCCCACAAGGATACATTTGTCAGATTTTGGATGAAGTTTGTCTGAAATTAATCGTTTGACGTATACTTCACATCCCCAAATCATAAGAAAAGACACAATTGGAGGCTTTCCAAACCATAATTCGTATGGAGTCTTTTCGACAGCTTTAGACGGAGCTCTATTTATAGTGAGTGCAGCTGTATTTAGTGCATGTCCCCAAAATTCTAATGGAAGTTCGGCCTGACCCATCATTGACCTGACCATGTCTAGCAAGGTTCTGTCCTCTCCGTTCCGACACACCGTTCCATTGTGGTGTTCCAGGAGGAGTCAATTCTGATAGAATTCCACATTCTTTCAGATGGTCATCAAATTCATAGCTCAGATATTCACCGCCTCTATCAGACCGCAGTGCCTTAATCTTCTTGCCTAATTGATTCTCTACTTCACTTCCGAAATTCCTTGAATTTGTCAAAGGATTCAGACTTATGCTTCATTAGGTAGACATAACCATACCTACTGAAGTCATCAGTGAAAGTGATAAAGTAGCTGAAACCACCTCTAGCATTTGTACTCATTGGTCCACATACATCTGTATGGATTAAACCCAATAGTTCATTTGCTCTTTCTCCAACTTTAGAGAAAGGTTGCTTTGTCATTTTGCCAAGTAAACATGATTCGCATTTACCATAATCCTCTAATCAAATGGTTCTAGAATTCCTTCCTTTTGAAGTCTTTTTAAGCGTTTCAAGTTTATATGGCCTATCGACAATGCCACAAATAGGTGAGATCTAATCATCCTTTTTGGCCTTTTTGGTATTTATGTTATATACTTGTTTGTCGTGATCTAATAAATAAAGTCCATTGACTAACCTAGCAGATCCATAAAACATCTCTCTAAAATAAAACGAACAACTATTGTCTTTTATTAAAAAAGAAAATCCCTTAGCATCTAAGCAAGAAACTGAAATGATGTTTTTAGTAAGACTTGGAACATGGAAACAATCTTCCAGTTCCAAAACTAGCCCGGAGGGCAACGACAAATAGTAAGTTCCTACAGCTAATGCAGCAATCCGTGCTCCATTTCCCACTCGTAGGTCGACTTCACCCTTGCTTAACTTTCTACTTCTTCTTAGTTTCTGTGGATTGGAACATAAGTGTGAGCACAACCTGTATCTAATACCCAGAAGTTGAATTAGCAAGTATACAGTCTATAACGAAAATACCTGAAGATGGAACGACTGTTCCGTTCTTCTGATCTTCCTTTAGCTTCAAGCAATCTCTCTTCCAATGCCCCTTCTTCTTGCAGTAGAAGCATTCGGATTCAGAAGTGGGTTGACTGACCTTCCTCTTTACAGATTTGGCGCCAGTTTGCTTAGTTGGGCTGCCTTGTTGCCACCTTTCTAGCATTCCTCTTCTTTCCAGATTTCTTGAACTTGCCCCCACGCACCATAAGCACATCCTGCTTATCACTTTTGAGCGTCTTTTCAGCTGTCTTCATCATACCGTGAAGCTCAGTGAGCGTTTTGGTCCAGAGTATTCATACTGTAGTTCAGTTTGGAACTGATCATACCCGCTATGAAGAGAATGGAGGATGGTGTCTATAGCCATTCCTGAGAAAATTGCTGATCCAGCCGACTCATATTCTCCATGAGTCCAATCATTTTGAGAACATGTGGACTTACGGGCTCGCCTTTCTTAGCTTGGTCTCAAGAATTTGCCTATGAGTCTCGAATCTTTCGACTCGAGCCAGATCTTGGAACATGTTCTTCAACTCACTGATGATTGTGAAAGCATCTGAGTTGATGAACGTTTTCTGCAGATCCGCACTCATGGTGGCGAGCATTAGACATTTCACATCCTTGTTGGCATCAATCCAACGATTGAGGGCTGCCTGAGTAACCCCGTCGCCTGCGCTTCGGGCATCGCCTCATCTAGGACATACTCCTTTTCTTCCTGCATAAGAACTATTGCAAGTTCCTTTGCCAGTCAAGGAAGTTTTTTCCCGTTCAACTTCTCCTTTTCGAGAATTGATCGAATGTTGAATGAATTGTTGTTTGCCATATTAAAAACTACAATTGAAAAAGAATAAACAAATAAATAACCATTCACAGTTTCTCTTAATAAACTAAATTCTAGCATACATGCATAATTCAATGTTTATAAGCATTTTATTCAAGTTATGTGTTCCGGCAGGTGTGAATAAAATGATTCCAAGATCCTAAAATCAATGAAGAACTAAGCACAGTTTGTCGACTTAATCCTAAAACCTCTGAGGTAAGCAAAAGCCTTTTGCTAATAGTCTAGAAACTATTCTTGGTTGATAGGTACGTCTAAGAACTTATTAGGTAACCTATCGATTTTGCCACGACATAAAAGGACTCCTTACTTATATCGTTGAGTTCACCAAAACTAACATGTACTCACAATTATTTGTGTACCTTGCCCCTTTAGGACCAATAGTAATACCTCGCTGAGCGAAAACTATTACTAGATTGATGTAAAGGATATCCAGCAAGTGTATATTTTGGCATGGCACCTTTAAACCTCAATTTTTAAGTTTGGAACTTAAGGCTCTTACTATGTTGGTTAGATTTTAAGTGAACTAAAATCCTTAATCATGCAACATAATCAAGCCACAATCTTATGCATAATTAAGACATATTTAAAGCAATAAATAATTTAAAGCATGCATAAGATAAATGTGATCTAGTAGGCCCGACTTCATCTTGAAGCTTGACTTCAAAGTCCGTCTGAAAATCTCTGTGGGAGGCACCATTTCTTCAAATAGGATAAGCTATAATTAAAACTATTACAACTATTTGATGGTACGCAGACCATATTTGAATTGAAAAACAACTTTGGTACTTTAGACCAATTACATTCAAATTAAGGTACGCAGACCATATTTTCTATCCTATTTGGGCCATACTAGTCCACTTCATAACCTGCAAAACAGTACATATACAATATATACCTCACCCATTCATTATCATGAATGCCCACATAGCTGGTTAGTAAAACACAATATGCATCACGTAAACATTTGCAGCAATTAATCAAGGGCACCAATAATCTACCAATTATTCAGTCCTTATTAATTCTAATCAAGTTGTTTTAAACCTTAAGGATTCGTAGACCTAATCAAGAGTTTATGACTAAAAAGCGCTCCCACTTAAACCAATAAATTCCATATGCTTTACTAATTTTAAACATAAAAATGTATTTCAAGTCTAACCGGAAACATACAAATTAATTAAATTTAAAGCCCATTAAATTTATAATTGAATCCAAAAATTTTAATTTGATTTCAGTCGTATTTAAATTAATTCATGATTTTAATTTTAGTAAAATAATTAGAATAAATAAAATTTATTACAATTACAATATTCAAAATTAAAATCCAAGAAAATAATTTAAATTATTAATTTTAAATTTAATTAAAAATTACGTAAACTGAAAATTTCAAATTAAACATTCAAAACGATCTAATCGTAATGCAAACACCCTACGCATCGCACGCCCATGGCCACAACGCACACAGCCATCGCTGCCATGTGCGCGCAGCCCATGCGCTTGTCCGCATAGCTGCTGCATCTACCCATCGCAAGCCATCGCACAAGTTGGTGCTCGCTGCGCGCGCGCCAGCGCTCGATGCACGCGAGCCATCGCTCGCTGTGCGCGCTCGCCAGCGCTTGCTGCGCGCGGCTCCAGCGCTTGATGCACGCGAGCCATCGCTCGCTGTGCGCGAGCCATCGCTCGCTGTGCGCGAGCCATCGCTCGCTGTGCGCGAGCCATCGCTCGCTGTGCGCGAGCCATCGCTCGCTGTGCGCGAGCCATCGCTCGCTGTGCGCGAGCCAACGCTCGCTGTGCGCGAGCAATTGCTCGCTGCGCGCGATCGACGCTGGGCGCAGCGCTCGTGGCAGCGAGCTTGCGCTCGCTGCGCGCGAGGCTGCGCTCGCTGCGCGCGAGGCTGCGCGCGCTTGCGCGAGGCAGTGCGTGTTGTGGCGCAGCTCGCTTGCTGCCCACACGCGACTGCCGTGCCTTGCCTTCGCCCATGCCCATTCGTCCATAGCTCGTGGCCCACGACACAAGGCAGGGCTGCTGCCTTGTGCTCGTGCACCATGCCCTTGCTCATTGCATTCGTGCCGCACGGGCGACGAGCTCCCTTGCTCGTCGGCGCATGCCCGCACTATACAACACCCCTTAAGGGTAACACGAAGCGTCCATTGCTTTGTGCGTGCAAGTTATATGAACGAATCGCATAAAATTTTAAATTTATATTTAAAATTAATGACAAATTAATAAATTTATATTAATTTCATAATTTTAGGGCGAAAAAAATCGAAATTTATTATTCAATTGATTTCCGATTATCATAGATTCAAGCCTAGGTCATAAAAATTTAAAATTTATCATAAATTTACAATTTTTATGGTGGTTTTAATCATAGGTTTCTAATTAAATTATAATTAATTATGAAATCAAATTAATTCTAAATTATTCTAATTTTCAACTAATTATCATAATTACAAATTAGATTGCATAATTAACAAGGCTAGGCATTCAAACTTGTTAAACATATACAGTAGGTCAATCAAAATTCAAGATTTATCAACAAGAATCGCAAATATTTAATTAACATCTTAAATTTACGAAATTTTGCATTCGAAAAACCTAAAACCTTCGAAAAGTCATAGTTAGGGCTTCGAATTTGAGAATTCTGGGTTCGGCAGAAAAATATTATTTTTGTCAAAATTTAGAATGCCTTTTAAAATGCGGAATTGACACAAAAAATCACTCGATTTGGATGAGTAACGAAGAAACTGCCGAAAAAACTGCG
This sequence comes from Spinacia oleracea, assembly GCF_020520425.1. Lineage (NCBI taxonomy): Eukaryota > Viridiplantae > Streptophyta > Magnoliopsida > Caryophyllales > Amaranthaceae > Spinacia > Spinacia oleracea. Next base: position 85,861,875 of record NC_079488.1, on the reverse strand, counting down.
TAACGTATAATTAAATAAACGCAATTTGCAATTAATTAACAATTACGAAAATTAATCACCCCTTTTAATTCTTGCAAATTTGTAATATTTAACCATGTTCATCGCAATTTAGATTATGAAAATAATAGAGGCTCGTGATACCACTGTTAGGTTATGATACATATGACAATTCATAAATCATGCGGACACAACCATTAAGCCAGGAATACATATTATTTACACATATCATTTAGCATAGTTTAGATGCATACTCTTTGTTGCGTGCCTTCCCTAGCTGCGCCCGAACCGAACAAGAACTCAAGTGTCGTCCCCTCGTAGATAGTCCACAGCACGTCCGGATCCGCCTTAAGATTGACCAACTAGAATCGCCCCTAAGGTACTATAAATTTTCGGCACTTTTGAGCAAGATGTGTGACTGAATTTTTCTCTCAAAAACTCACTTTGAATACTTGAATAACCACGTTTGTAATTGTGAACCCAGGCCACATATTTATAGGGGTATGGAAAGAGAATCCTATTAGGATACGAATTAATTAAATTAGAATTATAATAAAACTCTTATTTAATTAATTTATCAAATAGAATTAGGAATTTAATCATTAAACGAATTCTGCACGTTTTAGGTTCGTATCGAACACAAACACTTACTCAAGCATGACCCGCAAGCGTGCAGGCCATGCACCGCGCACAGCCCACACGGCCGCACGGCCCACGCGAGCTACAAGCCCACGCGAGCTGCAGCAATGCTCGCAGCCCACTGCTCGTAGCTGCGCGCGCTGCGCGCGCTGTGCGCGCTGCCACGGCCTGCTTGGCCTGGCCTTGCGCTGGGCTGGCGTGGCCTTGGCTGTTCGTGTGGCGCGCTTGGCTTGCTGGGCGATGGCCTGGCTTCGTGCAGGGCCCTCGTCCGGCAGGCCCTCGTCCGATGCTTATTCGTACGATACGCTTCCGATTAAATTCCCGATTCCGGAATATATTTCCGATACGACAATATTTAATATTTTCGATTCCGGAATTAATTTCCGTTTCGAACAAATATTTAATATTTCCGTTTCGGAATTATTTTCCGATTCCGATAATATTTCCGATTCTGACAATATTTCCGTTTCCGGCAATATTTCCGATTCCGGCAATATTCCATTTCCGATAATATTTTCCCGATACGTACCATGTTTCCGTTTCCGGCAACATCTACAACTTGGATAATTTATATTTCCGATACGATCCATATTTCCGTTTCCGGCAATATCATCGTTTCCGGAGTATTCATTTCTTGCCTGTGACGATCTCAGCTCCCACTGAAACCAAGATCCGTCGATTCCGAATATCCATAAATGGAGTATTTAATGCCATTAATACTTGATCCATTTACGTACTATTTGTGTGACCCTAACGGGTTCAGTCAAGAGTAAGCTGTGGATTAATATCATTAATTCCACTTGAACTGAAGCGGCCTCTAGCTAGGCATTCAGCTCACTTGATCTCACTGAATTATTACTTGTTAATTAATACTGAACCGCATTTATTAGACTTAACATAGAATGCATACTTGGACCAAGGCAATATTTCCTTCAACCTTTTCTCCAGTTGTCAAAATGTCCACTGTCAGGTGTTTAATCAGCCTAGCTGCCAGTAAGAATTGGAGAATTTTCCAACTAGATATCAACAATGCCTTTCTTCATGGACACCTTGATGAGGAAGTCTATATGAAAATTCTTGTGGGTGTTACTGCCCACCTGTTTTGTTTGCAAACTCAACAGTCTTTATATGGTTTAAAGCAGGCATCAAGGCAGTGGTTTGCTAGATTACACTCTGAACTAAAGTCACAGGGTTATAAGTAGTCTAAAAGTGATACTCTTTGTTTATCAAACAAGATTCTGGTGATTTGACTGTGGTGGCTGTATATGTTGATGACATCCTCATCACAGGATCCAATGAGGATAAAATTGCTGCCCTGAAATCACATTTGCATCTCACATTCAGCATTAAGGATTTGGGAGTTCTTAATTTTTTCTTGGTATTGAAGTCAGTCATACCAATGAAGGTTATATTCTTACTCAAAAGAAGTATACCAAGGAACTTCTCAAGATTGTGAGCTGGACATTTCCCAAACCTGTTGTGACTCCATTTCCTCTCAATCTAAAGCTCACCACTGAAGGAACACCTTATCACAATGCAGAACTATATAGATGTTATGTTGGCAAGCTGAATTTTCTCACTCACACAAGACCAGATATCTCCTTTGCTGTTCAATGTTTGAGTCAATTTATGCACTCTCCTACTCTGCAACATATTGAAGCTTTGACTCACACTCTCAGATACATTCATTCCACTTCAGGTCAAGGTATTCTACTCAGGGCTACAGAACAGCTCACCTTGCAAGCTTTTTCTGATTCAGATTGGGCAGCCTGTCCAACAACAGGAGATCTGTTACTGGTTATGTTTTACTACTAGGAAATTCTCCTATTAGTTGGAAATCGAAGAGCAATCAACCATCTCCAAAAGTTCTTCTGAAGCCGAATATAGAGCAATGTCTCAAGCTGCTGCTGAAGTTACCTGGATTGTTCGACTTCTTGAAGAACTAGGGGTGCACAATTTGAAGCCTGTTGCTCTACATTGTGACAACCAGTCAGCCATTCACATTGCTACAAATCCTATCTTCCATGAGCGCACAAAGCATATTGAAGTGGACTGTCATTTTACTCGAGATAAGGTTCTTGAGGGGCTTTTGCATCTAAGTTATCTTCCTACTCACAATCAGTTAGCTGATATTTTTACTAAGTTTTACCCGGTGCCAACACAGAAATCTGTCTACCAAACTTGGCATGATAAATGACTCTCCCATGCCAAGTTTGAGGGGGGGGGGGGTGTTGGTATTCAGCTCAGCTCAGCAACACTGCCAGCACATGATCACAAAAACAGCAAACAAGCAAGGCTGCAACAATCATTTCTTCTAGAACATTCCTAACTGATTTGCCTTAGTTCAAGGGAGTTAGTTATAACTGATTTTTGGTGTAATAATTAGCCTAGCTGATGTGTACCAATGCACGTTTATGATTGGTGCTAACACATCATCAATGTAGCTCATCCTAATGTATTTATACTCTCAGCTTGTACTCCTTAATTCATTCAATCAATAACAAAATAGTTCTCTCTATTTCTCTCTCTCTCTAGTCAGTTTTCTTTGCAGAAGTTCATCCCAAATAGGTGAACTCTGACAACTGGATTCTAGAACAATTCTTTGCAAAGTTTACAACTTTTTGGCTCCTAGGGTATTAACACCCAACGCAACATCATACCTACACTCATTATATGCAATTTACGTACATGTAAATATGTAATATATTATGCGCATGAATACATAAGCTTGATCGTAGTCTTAAATACCAATCCATGCGTTGATAAATATATCATGGCATAAATGATAATTATTACCTTTCATCAAATTTTGTGGTTGCTGCTACGTTGATAACGACATCTATATCCTTGTGCATTTCTTTCAGCTGATCAACAGTAAGTCCTAAGTTCTCGTACGATGTATCACCGGCAACCACGGTTATTTTATCCGACACAAGACTCGAAATTTGCTCCCCATTTTCTCTTACAACTTTGAACAACTCCTTGGCTAGCACCTACGTCCACATATTCGTCCAAATATAACGACATAATGTGAGCTAGGTTAACTCTTAACAATTTTAGGAATTTTGTAATTTTCTACTATTATTTATGAACGCATATAACTTTATGGTAGTCATTACTGTTGAGTATATAGTGTGTTTTGATGATTATGAACAAATGATGATTATCTAACTAATGTGTGTATTTTAGATGTGCATGAACAAGTATGAAGGTTAATAAAGATCATTTAGTTGGAAATTTCTGAAGATATATACAAGAAGAAGTGAAGTTCCTGAAAGGAACTCAAGAAGTGAAGGGAACTTCAGAAGAGAAGTCTAATTATATAAGTAACCATTAGACTTAGAGTTTGTGTCCTTAACTACTGCATACTTGTTTATTAGTTTGGTTTTCTTCATCTTGCTTGTATTGGTTGTCATCACTGACTTTATGGTTTTGATGACAACTAGCAAACGACTAACCTATGTTTGAGTTTCAATATGTATACGAAACAAATATAGGTTTGATGAAGAAACAAACATGAAGAGTTCAAGTCAATAAATCAAGTATCCAAGCTGCAACAAAGTTCTTCAAAGGAACACAACAGATCAGTTCCTCAGCAGATCCTACGAGGAACAACGAGTATAAAGTTCCTGAGTAGGAAACAGCATGGAGAAGTTCCAGAGGCGGAACTATCAACATGAGGCTCTTGAGTTGGAGCATCATGAAGCATGAAGAAGAAAAATAAGAGTTTATTTTCTAGGATTCATGTAAGTATGTAGAAACTTGAATAATTGAGGAACACGGTGCCAAAAGGAACTTGTCGGAACTTATGAGATAACGTCAGTTTATCTTCTAGAAACTCCTAGTTTTAAGGTAATTTTAAGTGTCAATAACGTGGCTTTTAACACTCCTAGTTGTTAGGGATTTACCTTTGACTTTGAGTATTTATCTCCTAGTAAAACTCTATTTATTTATGTTTTTAAAATAAAAGATAATTTTAATAAATCTTATTTAGTTAGGATTCTGATTTTTATATCATATATTTTTTATTTATTATTTAAAATTCGTTTTTAATAATGTCCTATTCATTCTAGGATTTGTTTTGAATATCTTTTGTAGTTTAATGTGTTTAAAATTTTATTTTAATAATAAAAAATAATTAATCTTTTTGTAAAATAAAATCTGATTGTTAGTTATTTTATTTTAATAAAATTTCTTTTTCTATTTTATTAAAATCAGATTTAAAAGGTTTTATTTTAGAAATTAAATCATTGTTTTACGTTGTTTTGGAAAAACTACATTAGTGGAGAAATAATAGGAGATCATGGAAAACCTGATTATGCTTAGCCCTAACTCCATGATTTCTCTACTGACTAAAGTCATGGTATCATGCCTAAATTGAAGGGCTTAGTGGTTGTTAGTGGAGAAGATTATGGAGAAAGTGGTTGAGGTTTCTTCCTCTATAAAAGGAGAGCTTTTCTCATTCATTCAGAGTGTCTGACTTGCGTTGTCATTCCAAAAAGGGTCTGGTTTATGTGGAATAATTTTACAGAAATTATATTTTTGTTTTCCACGTTTTTAGAGTCAGTTCCTACAGTTCCAAGTTCCTGACAGTTCCGAGTTCCTTTACTTATTCACTCTCTACATATTATAGTTTAATCAATTATCAAATGTCTATATTTAAGAGTTGTTCAGGGTTAAGTGAGCTCTTGTAATGGGTAATTTGTCAAGGGTTTGAGTGAATTCTTGTATAAGTTTTGGGCACACTAGTGGAAAAAGGGTCATTTGCATCGCACTTTTAAGCACATTTGCGTCGCACATCGTGCGTGGCAAAAGCTCTCGACGCAAATGACTAAAAGTCATTTGCGTCGCACATTTGTGCGACGCAAATGAACCTTATTTGCCTCGCACATTTAGCAAATGTGCGTTGCAAATGACTTTTCAGCACCATGCCTGAAAAGTCATTTGCAACGCACATTAGCTAAATGTGCGACGCAAATGACTTTTCAGCACCATGCCTAAAAAGTCATTTACAACGCACATTAGCTAAATGTGCGACGCAAATGACTTTTAGGCGAAAAAAAAAAGTCATTTGCCACGCACATTAGCTAAATGTGCGTTGCAAATGACTTTTTTTTTTAAAAAAAAATTCGTTTTTTAATATTTTAGTTACAACCCAATAAAAGCAAATTCACCATAGATCAGCCAACATGTTGATAACCTAACTACACTTTTAACATAAAGTTTAAGTGAACCATAAACGAATGAGGCCCAAGATATCATTCAAGCAGATGAAAAAAACTCCATTGTCAGACCAAAATCAAACAATTACATGATATAATAAAATAAAAATTTGAACCGAGAAAAAAAAGCCGAGAAATTAAAATTGAAGCACACTAATTTATGAATTTACAGCGTTCGTGCGACACTAAGACAAACAGGGAGGACTTCTCCTGGACGCTTCAAAATTTCAATTACCAAATCAATTTGAGAGTTGAGATCATGCTGGATAAGCAACTTCCCATGACACACGTAGCACGCAGCGTCAGCGTCAGCGTATTCAAGACAAATGAGGGAACCATTCAAGAGTCCCAAGAGCAAGATCAAAGGCGACATTCTCACAAGTTTAGCGGATTGAAGAGCATTGTTACCGAGTTTGTTTCCCTTCTCAAGTTTTAACTTTTCAGTTCTCCTACAATAACAATTTAGAAATTCATTAATTATCTGAACAGCTTGTTTTCAGTCTCAAAATGATTCAAACCTACCCAGATCAACAAAAAACTAACATATGGTTCATATTTCTCACTAACTGCGCCACCTTTTTGTTTCTGGAATTGGATGTACCGCAATGTGCTTGCAAAGAAAGCTTCAGCAGCAGAATCTGTTGCGCATTATCACTTTGCATCTCTGTAGTAATTAATTCCATTAGATCCTGGATTGTATTGACGGTGATTTGGTTGTTTTCCCTTCTCAAAAAAATAGAGATACCTAAATATGATGGCAAACTCCAACTTAAATATGCTGTGAATTATCATGGAAATTCAACATCAACACGGTCAGAAAACAAACTTTCTAGCAAGTAGAGAGCTTACTTATTGATGATTTCAATGAACAGCATAACTAACCACCACTACCCCGAGTAGCATTAGCCATCTGTTGAGCGGCATTTGCGATTTTTAGAGCCCGCTTTAAGCAAAGTAGAACCCTGCATAAAGAAACCATTAAATACACGATAAGGAATTCCAAACCTACCCAGATCAACAAAAACTAACAACTTAAAAAAAAAATCAAAATCCTCAATTAAAAAGTTCAAATACTCGAATTGACAAACTAACCAACACGATCAAACCCTATATTTATAATAAAACAACTTCAATCCTGCTATGAGAACCGGTTACAGTAATTGGCTAAGCTGAAACTGTCATTCGACAGACCGATAGTAATGCGTTGAATAAAAAACATTTCCTTATTTTACTAATTGAATAGAGGCCTCACTTGGGAGAAACCAATGGCACTGACCTCACTCAGTGGAGTATCCGACTACTATAACTGCAGTTGAAGAATACACATTGGTTGTATCCTCCTACATTCACTAAATCATATTAGAACAACACAACAAGCATCAAACTGATGTTTAAATTTGTGTGAGCCAATGTATGTAAGCAACAAAATATCAAACAACTAAAATATGAAAGAAAATAGTTTAACTTCCAAGAACTATTGATTTTAAAAATTGAATACTCACCAAGACCAGGACTATCTCTGAGCTCATACTTGATATGAGGCTGCCTCCCAACAAACCCATCACCCTCTACAATATCAGGCACCATCTGAAATCAAATCCTCAATCAAAGTTCAAACAATTGCTAAAAATGTTCGATTTACAAACTAACTAACACAATTCATCAAAACAATATAAAAGTAAAAATTATTGAGTTGGATTCATGGTAAAAGGGGGGAAATACCTAAGAAATAAGGTAATCATGACGGCGGCGACGTTAACCGAAGATCCAGCTCCAACGGTTTGGCGTTTCACCCAACCTTAAAAACCCTAGAAATAGGCTGATAACAAGAACCCTTGAAATCTTCTATACACCGTAGGCTGATAAACAAGAACCCTAATTAACATAAATTGCGCTGTACCTAAATCGCCGACGAACTAATTCGCAGAATTGGATCGGAGACTCGCTAGCAATCGAGCTGCACTGCTTTGAAATGTCTCCTTCTTCGCGGCGGAATCTAGGATTTTTCTCTTCGAGCCGTGTTTTCGCAAATCTGATTTTTCCCGGTAAATTAAAGGCAAAATACGTATAGTGGTTAGAGGAGATTTCAAATGAATGAAAGATTGAGAGGTATTGACATCTCATGAATGGAGTTCTGGAAAGAAGAAGAGAGAGAAAAAGAAGGAGGGGAGAGAATATTAAAACTTCCGATTTTTTTTACCTCCTCTGCGTCGCAGAATTACTAATCTGCGACGCAGGTGACTTAAAGAGTCATTTGCGTCGCAGATTAGTAATTCTGCGACGCAAAGGAGGTAATATTTTGCGTCGCATTATTACTAATCTGCGACGCAAATGACTCTGAGAACATTTTAGAGTCATTTGCGTCGCAGATTAATAATTCTGCGACGCAAATGACTAATTTTAAAGCTTAGAACTGTCAATTGCGTCACATGTTTAAATGTGCGAGGCAAATGTGGTGATGCAAATGATTGTTTTTCCACTAGTGGCAGGAACTTGAGTGAGTTCCTGATGTATGGGGTAGGAACTTGAGTGAGTCCCTGTTGTATTTGGGGAGGCTTTGAGTGAAGTCTATGAGAGAGAAGCTGATAGGCTTTGAGTGAAGCAAAAGAGTCAAGAGAGACTTCTAGGGAAGTCATGAGAGCGTAGTTGTTTGAGGAACAACTATTGGAACTGAGTTCGTAGAGGAACTCAAGTAATGCCCGAGTTCCTTATAGTTTGTAACTGAGTTGTTGCCCTATAGTGAAAAGAGTTTAAGTTGAAATCTCTAGTGGGTCGAGGTTTTCTTTCTAGTTGGGCGTAGAAAGTTTCCTCGTAAATCTCTCTTGCATTGTTTCTCTACTTGCTTAAAGTTTCTTTATAATTCCGCAAATTGGCTAAAAGTTCCATACTACAATTCACCCCCCCTCTTGTAGTGTTCCATCCGAATAACATTACCTCATGTTGTAGCCGAACATGGCTGCCTGAGCATCTCTAGCCCTTACAAGAAGGTATAATTTGTTAACATTTGGTTGAATCCGAAGTATCTTCTCCACTAGAAACTGCAATTTATTTAATCAATGGTACGAGGACATATATGATATACTACGTTAAACAGAGAAAACATGTGTACATAACGTACTGTAATACTCCAATAATCTTAAAAGAAAGATCGACAAGGAAATCGAGTATGTACGTACTCTTGGCAATGAAACCAGTTGCACCAGTAACGAAATGGTTTGTTAGCAAGAAACTCAGTTATGCTTTCAAAATCCATGATATAATCAAAATACTCAATATAAAGAACAGCTAATTGAATTTAATTTGGGATTATAAAGTGAAGTGATGGAATAAGGTGAGTTTGGTTAACGTATTTATAGGAGTCCACATGAATATTGACCAATAAAACTAACTAGTAATTGCATATTATGAATTTTTGTTTTTTGTTTGTATAGTACGAATTAGCAGGATGCCAGTTCAAGGTGCCTCAAACGTCCATATCTTATAGGTCATCTTGTAGTTATTACACCCAACTATATATAGAATGACGTTATAAAAATTAATTACTTGACATATTTAGATTACTTAAATGACTTGTAGACGGCTGATTTTTTTATGTGATTTTAGAAGCTATAAATGTTGTACGTAGTACTCCCTCTGCATTCATTTAAGAGATACACTTGGCCGGCACGTGTATTAAGAAGAAAAATTGAATGAAATAAAATAATAAAGAAAGTGAAGTTGGGTAGATATTTTAATAAATAATTGGGGACCATGTCATTTTGGGGGTTGGGAGGTGGGGTGGGTTTCTGAAATTATTTGTTTAATATGGATGGGTCATAGGGTAAATTAAATTATTACTCTGTATTTAATTAGATGGTGAGTTGATAAGTCACTAAATATGGCAAGTGTATCTCTGAAATAAATACGGCCGAAAAAGACAAATGTATCTCTTAAATAAATACGGGGGGAGTATGTTGAAACAAAAAAAATGAGATAGAAATTTTAAGCTAGTCTCTAGGTCCAATATTACATCCCACAATTTGTGTACTAGTTATTTCCTACTTTCTTTCACTAGGTGATATTAATATTATTCCGGGTATGAACAATAGATTAAAGGTCCTTTAGTTGGTGTAGAAGATTTAGCTTGCTCTTGATGTGATAAGTCAAATAATACCTGCACACGAGTTAGATTACTAGCCTCGGGGTGTTTCAGAGAAAATCCCTCTGATGCTAAGTAATTACTTAGTTCAAGTCTAGAGAGAGTGCTCTAAAATTTGTAAGTGTGAAGGCAATAAATGAACGTACTTTAATATGTTCTAAGACGACATATTTATATTGTTTGTGTAGTAAATGAAGCTAGAGCTTTATATGAATGGGTCTTGGGCCGCTTATGTGAGGCGTGGAGCCTATGATAGGAAGCTGACTTTATGTAGTGTTAGCCAGTGGGCTTTTGCGCAGCAGCCCAATCGATAGACAATTGGGCACCCAAATACATTCCCCCCACACCCCATTTCATTAAGGATATAATGAATGGGTACCCATATACAACTTGACGGTTTGAAGTCCAATAGTCCGCGCCATTTGATTTAAAAGGGGATTTCGAATTAGTGCATTTATGACAAGTGTCGATCGTCGTTTCAACTTCAAATGCTCATGCGGTGTACAACTGAAAGAAGTTATGCTGTTTTTAGGTTGCTTCCCTACAAATATCCGCCCAACACCTCATTCCAATCTTTATTTCACACCGCTCTCTC